>NC_133327.1:274980417-275580417 GCF_042186555.1 Aquarana catesbeiana
CGTCTCCCATAGAGGGTTTGCCCAGGCCAAGGCTCTTTCAGAAAGCAAAGATATCACAAAATCTATTTAGCTCCTGTCTGTGGAAAAAGCCTGGGGCAGCATCTCAAAGTATATCTTAACCTGGTTGAGAAACCCTCTGCATTGAACTGGATTGCCCCAAATCGCTGGGAAAGCGGAGCGGAACCAGACATACCTCTTATAGAGGTAATACTCGAGGCGGGCGCCTGCACAGAGACTGGAGCAGCAGCAGGAGACACAGATTGTACAGATTGTGCCAGAGCAGCCACAGTGAGAGTTTCAAGGTGAGCCGTGCGACTCAGTAACACTATGGCAAACTGATCCATGTGATGATCCTGCTCATCCAATCTGGAAAAAATATTACCAACATGTGGATTAACTGCATCTTCTGAATTCATGTCCTTTGCCTACTGACAGAAACCATGAATCAGACCGAGACAGAAGTGCAGTAAAAATCACACTTGTTTATTAATAATAATAATAGTAAAAGGTAAAGAGAGCAAACATAGTCAAAACATAGCCAGAGTTCGGTAATCAGAATGGATAAACAGGCAAACCAGGACATCAGGGAACCAGGTATCAGCAAACTTCAGAACAGGCCAGGAAATCAGGAAACCAGATAATCGGCATAGTGGAAAAGCAGGCAGGATCAGGAACCAGAAGGGACGTCAACCAAGCAAGACTTTAACAGGTACACAGGAGAGAGACTCTTGATATGTTGACCAAGGCGGAGGCAGAGAGGATCTGAACTGAACGGCTTAAAAAACCATCAGGACTGACGAGCAGGATATCATTGCCAGGGGAGTCACTGTGTAAAGATTAGAGCTGGCAATTAACCAACAGCTGAGCGGCCTGCTCTGAGAAGGAAGGGCTGAGCCCAGGCCTGACAATATATTCCTTTTCTGAATAATCACAGTGAGTGATCGATACTAATCACTCAATGTGTTAATTCATAACTGAAGCATAGTAAACTATGTTTACTAAGCTTCAGTTTGTGAATGAACAGGGAGATTGTGCAGAGCTCTTCCTGTTCATTCATTATGGGAAGCAGAGGCTGCAGAAATGGAGATTGAGAACTGTGTCCTCAATCACTTTCTCTATCTCAAAAGTGAGACATCAGGGGTCGGTTTAGACCCCTCATATTTCACCAAAGCTCCCCAATAGGGTTGCTAAATAAAATTAAAATATAAAATATATTGGTAAAAAATAATTAAAAAATTTAAAAATAAATAAATAATACAAATTTAAAACTAGTGACACCAAACTTTGACCTACTGACACCATCCATTGCTCTACTGACAATGTCTACTGCCCTACTCACACCAAACTTTGACCTACTGACACCATACATTGCTCCACTGACACTGTCCTCTGCCCTACTGACAAAGTCCATTACCCTATTGACACCGTCCACTGCTCTACTGACACCATCCTCTGCCCTACTAACATCAAACTCTGCCCTACTGACACCAGCTGCTACCCTAATGACACTGTCCACACCCCGTGCACTGCCCTACTGACATTGTCCACATACCAACTTCTGCCCTACTGACACAGTCCACTACCCTACTGACACTGTCCACTGGACTACTGACACCATCCTGTGCCCTACTAACATCAAACTCTGCCCTACTGACACCATCTACTACCCTAATGACACTGTCCACACCCTTTGCACTGCCCTACTAACACTGTCCACACACCAACTTCTGCCCTACTGACACAGTCCACTACCCTACTGACACTGTCCACTGCTCTACTGACACCGTCCACTGTCCTACTGACCCCATATGCTGCTTTAATGACACTGTCCACACCCCGTCCCCTGCCCTACTGACACTGCTCACTGCTCTACTGACTGACACTGTCCACTATGAAGGTAGGCAAAGTTTATATTTTAACAGTGACAGTTGTTTTATTATATTTTTCTAAGTTTTCCTTACTATTTAATTAGACCTTGCTAGTTCATTTCTTTAAAAACAAAAGAGGAAGCCAAACCCAGTGATCTTTGATCTTTTACATATTGTTAGGTAGATCTCTCCACCTCTCAAAGGTTGCCTGCACCTGCTTTAAATGATAGAAAGTGGATTGCAATTTAAATATGGTGTGGGTGCCCTCTTCTGGATGAAAAAGATAACTTTGCTTCATTCCTCTTGTCATAACTCATCTAATTATTATATCTGTTAATGCTTTTGTTAATCAAATAAACCTATTTGACAAGGAAAAAGATAACTTCATATATTTTCTGACTTTAATCTCTTACAGCTTAATATAGGATTGAAAGGCAATAATAAATAGTTTGTTATCTAGAATCTGCAAAAGAATAGTGTGTTCTGGGTGAGCTACATTTTCTTCCATAGGCTAAAAAATAAATGGAACATTCTTTTTTTATTACTGAGTCCCAGTTCCATCACCCCTACATGTTGTCTTTTATGTATATTCTGTATTTGTTAGGGGACTTTGAATTCAGTGCAGTGTGGTGGATGCATATAGAAATTGTCCACGGTATCCTAATGTGTTCTGCATACATTGTGGTCATTGTTCTGTCCACCAGATGTCTTGCTGATGTTTTAAACTGGTTATTTGTACCTGTGTTGTTAAATTTACATGCAAAATGTGTAATTTACTTAAGACAATCATATGTGGTGTGCAGGCTCCATCTAGCGTTCCTTTTTGGTATTGCTGCAGCTCTGTTTATCTGTTTATTTGTATGTGTAGTTGAAGAAGTTGTCAGCAAGCAGGGAATTCTGGGTAGACAGGAAGTCAACCATCCACCATTCTTTTCAACACATTGCAAGAAGCAAGTCATGTATTTTTCTATCTATCGCCATCACCCCTTAGAGAACTTAAAAAGTAAGTTTTTACTATCCCATCTTGTACTGTATATCGTTGTTTATGTAATGTATGCTGTATTGTATGCAATATTATACTTATTGAGGTCTATTTCTGTTATTTTGTAGTTTCACCTGGTTTGTTCTAATAAAACTGAGATCAAAGAAATATGGTATCTACAGTTATTGGGATAAGGAGGTTTAGCTATCTGCTCCTTGAGACAGAACAGTCATTACTCACTCCTAATGAGATCCCAGATAAATAACCATGGTGATATAACTGGGCTAATTAAAGTGGAACTAAACTGCATCTGAACATCACAAACCAAAAACACAATTTAACTCACTTGTTTAATATTCAAAGCAAACTCATCCATCCATCAATATCTCGGGTTTATTTAGTAGAAAAATCACTTTGAAAACCCCCCCATAGCATTTTTGGCCGTGGCCTTCTTGAGTCCATCTGTCCTTAGCTCAGGCATGTAGGTAGGAGGGTGTGCTCAGCTCAGCAAACCCCCCCCCCTCCCCCACTCATGAAGACCTCCGGGATGTGTGACATCATTTGCTTAGGCCTGGAAACCAGGTAGTAACGGAAGAAATGTAACAAAAAAAAAACGCAAAAGAATCCAACAGAAACTGGGATTTTTTAGTTGCTAAAACGATACATCCGCACTGTACATTGAATATGATAAAATAGATTCAATAGATAGATATGTATGTATGTTATTGGCACCCAAAAAATCCCAATTTCTGTTGGATTTGTTTGTGTTAATATTTATAGGGATGTGGTGCACTTTATTCCTCCTCTAGTTCACACACACATATTTTATGCAAATGTAAAACAAAGTTTAAAACAAGTAAATGTAGCGCTGGTAGATTTATGATCTACCAACTGATATTTAAATTTAGTAAATTGCTCGTTAGGGGAGTTAAATTTGCCTCTGTTCCAGCTTGGCTGACGTTGCATGTGGTTCCACACTGAGCCGGTGGGTGTCGCTGTTACCATTGGCTAGTGTTGGAAAGGCAACATGTCGAAGCGTATAGGTGCTCCTCTGTCCCGGAGACAACTCGGTGGAGGTGGTCCTCCGAGTTGCATTCTGGGAGAGGGTATTTATGGGACAGACGCCATGTTTTGGGGTTCGTTTTCAGCCACCTGCTGGCCCTCCTGGCCGACAGGTATGTGTTAGAGTGCTACCTCTTGGTCCTCCGTTCCGGAGGCCCGCACCGCTGTGGCGCGTGGGTGGGCCCAGAAGCATGTCTGGGGCCTACCACAGCAGCCAAGGAATGGTCCTGAGCTGTCTATCCAGAGTGAAGAAGCTGGACAACCGAGAAGATCCCAGGGGAGGACCCGTCATGAAAGGATCACGCAGAGTGCTGGTCTGGAGAGGGGCTTGGTGACTCGGTTGGAGGACGTATCCTAAAGGTCTGTCACAAGTTTTACAGCATACTACTGCCGGGTTGGCTTAGAGGTCCAAGTACTGTGTCTGACATTCACCGCAAAGTTTAATACATCCTGTGGCAGAGGATTGTACGGATTTATTTCAAGCAAGTCTGTGGCAGAGACTTTTGTTTGTGCTACGTACTGGCTGCTAGGCAAGTGAGAGAAGCCTATCCAGGCGAGCAAAGATTGTGCCCCACAAGGGGATTGCATCCGATTACAATATTCAACTTTAAAGGACGTTTCTCAAGAATCCTAAAGAAAAGGTATTTGAGCTTCCCTGTAGCTTCCCTCCTGCCTCTTTCCTGCTACTTCCTTCGTTACTTGGTTCAATAAAGCATTGAAAACGTACTCAAGTATTAGTGCTTCTATTGTCCAGAGGTAAACTCAACGGAACCCTAGACCCGGTGCCGGTGAAGCAGGGGTGTCGAGAGTGAAGGTAACAAGCCTGCTTAAAACAGCAGCTCCACCGAGAGTTATTGCTACATAAACATTCATAGGCGACTTGCCCAAGTCATTTGTGCAGACCTGTCTTTAACCACAGATACCCCTACCCGGTCATCCTCCCAACAACCAACACAGTGGCTTCAGAGACAGCAAGTAATATCTTATGTCTGCACCTTTCCATCTCTGTCAGATATTCTTTCTGGCTTATTGGAATTTGAGGAAATGCTCTTACAAACCTAACCATGTGGTCTCCCAACTATATTCCTTGCTGCTCAATGCCTTTTAATCCCGACCTTTCTTCATACACGCAGACCTGGGAATCAGAGTTGCGTCACTCAATCTCACTTACGGATTGGCAAAAATGCTTAATTCTGACACATAAGCTATCTTTAGCTACTAATACTCAAGAAAAAGGATTCAAGGTGGTGACTAGATGGTAAAGATGCCCTTCGACTATATAACGTATTGATCCATTGTTGCCAGACACATGCTGGCAATGTCTGACTTCCAGAGGGATCTTGCTCCACATTTGGTGGGATTCTCCACCAGTGAGGAAATTTTAGTGATCTGTATTGCAGACTGATGGTGACATCTATCCTACCCTCACCTGAAGTAGCTCTCTTGTCTATGCTCCTAGGACCTCTCAAATCGATAAAAAGGATGTACTGCGACACTTTTTGGCTGCTGTCAGGACAGTGATTCCCAGACACTGGAAGTTGACAACCATGCCTTCCCTGGGGGATTGGGCTGCTGAAGTAGACCATATTGGAGATCTGGAACGTCTGTTGGCCCAGGAAACTGGAAAAGATGAGTAGTTTTCTATCATTTGAACTTTGCGGTCCATGTTCTGTTAATACACAGAGTTTCTCTAGTGGGCGGAAGGTGACTTGGCCACCACTACCTCATAGCCTGGATAGAGTGTCCCCTGTATCTAGTTCTTCTGCCTTACTGCTCTCCCTTCCTTCCTCCTTGCATCTATATTTGCTTTTCGGGCAATCAATACGTAACGATTCTTCACTCTGATATGATAATATGTGATCCATACAGCACACCTTTCCTGGGAAAAAAGAATTTATAAACACAGTATATGATTCCCTACTGATCTTCCTTTTGCTCATACACCACCCTTGATGTTGTTGTTGGTGCTGTATATTCTTGTATCAGTCCTATGTTACCTTATTGTTCAGCTAAATTGTTATATTTAAGATCCAAGCTCCTGAGAATACCACAGCAAGGGATGGGCCGAACACCCCCCGGTGCAAACAGGCAAAAAATTTGTTCAAACACGCGAACACCGTTAAAGTCTATGGGACACGATCATGAATAATCAAAAGTGCTAATTTTAAGGGTTAATGTGCAAGTTATTGTCATAAAAAGTGTTTGGGGACCCGGGCCCTGCCCCAGGGGACATGTATCAATGCAAAAAAAAGTTTTAGAAATGGCTGTTTTTTCGGGAGCAGTGATTTTATTAATGCTTAAAGTGAAACAATAAAAGTGAAATATTCCTTTAAATTTGGTACCTGGGGGGTGTCTATAGTATGCCTGTAAAGTGGCGCATGCACGGGCATGTTTCCCTTGTTTACAACAGTCCGAGAGCAAAATGACATTTCTAAAGGAAAAAAAAGTCATTTAAAAGTACTAGCGGTAGCGCCGGCTGCTATAATGAATTGTCGGGTCTCTGCAATAATCATAAAAGTCATTGAAAAAAACGGCCTGGGCTTCCCCCACAGTGCATTACCAGGCCCTTTGGGTCTGGTATGAATATTAAGGGGAATCCCGAACCAAAATAAAAAAAAAAATGTGTGGGGGTCCCCCCAAATTCCATACCAGGCCCTTCATATCTGGTATGGATATTAAGGGGAACCCCGCGCCAAAATTTAAAAAAATAAATGGCGAGGGGGTCCCCCTCAAAATCCATACCAGACCCTTCAGGTCTGGTATGGATTTTAAGGGGAACCTTGTGCCAAAATTTTTTAAAAAATGGTGTGAGGATCCCCCTAAAAATCCATACCAGACCCTTATCCAAGCACGCAACCTGGCAGGCCGCAGGAAAAGAGGGGGGACGAGAGAGCGCCCCCCCCCCTGAACCGTACCAGGCCATATGTCCTCAACATTGGGGGTATGTCCCCATGTTGATGGGGACAAGGGCCTCCTTCCCACAACCCTTGCCCGGTGGTTGTGGGGGTATGCGGGTGGGAGGCTTATCAGGATCTGGAAGCCCCCTTTAACAAGGGGACCCCCAGATCCCGTACCCCCCCGTGTGAAATGGAAATGGGGTACAAAAGTACCCCTACCATTTCACAAAAAAAGTGTAAAAAATGTTAAAATAGACGAGACAGTTTTTGACAATTCCTTTATAAATTCCCCGCTTCTTCTTCCATCTTCTTCTGGTCTTCATTCGGTTTTCTTCCTCCATCTTGTTCTTCCCCCGCTTCTTCCTCTGCTTCTTCCTCTTCTTCCTCTGAACCTCTGCTTCTTCCTTTGGTCATCTCGTCCACATCTTCCTCCGGCTTCTTCTTCCCCGCTTCGTTCTCCGGACGATCCGCATCCATGGGAGGTTCCCGCAGTGTGACGCTTCTGTTCTTCTGACCCCGCCCCCCTCAGACGCACTAGGACTTCATGGGGACTTCCCTATGGCTTTCCCCGTGGTGTCAGAGAGGCGCGGGGTCAGCCATTATGTAAACGGGTTCATTTTTTTTTTTTTTAAATTGTATTTTTATTGAAAAGTTTTTTTTTTTTTTTTTTAAAGGTCATAGCATACAGACTGTGATAATATCAGTCAAGAAAAGAAAATAATCAGATGTAAGAATATAAAAGCAGTATTTTTGTACATAGTGTAAGCAGAAATAATGGAAATTATCATCAAAATGAACATATTAAAATCAGTATAGGTTGATCATCAAACTGTGAAAGCTACGATATATTTCAATTAACAGACAAGGGGCAATGATAAAGTGATAGGAGCCGTAACATTAGGAAGAGCTATGTATATATCGGTCCCAAGGGGCCCAAGTCCTATCAAATCCCTCTATAGCATCCTCCACCATGGCTGTCATATGCTCCATTCTACGAATATCAGTAATAGCTTGTATAAGCTGGGACTGAGTTGGAGGGGAGGTGGAAAGCCAGCATGCAGGAATAGCTCTTTTTGCAGCCAGTAAAACATATGATGCCAATTTGTTCGAAGATTTTCCCAGTCCGGGGATTGGGAGGCCTAAAAGAAGGTGTATCGGATCTGATGGGATAGGGGAATCAAGAATCTGCTGGAGCACGGACACAACCATGGACCAGACCGGGTTCACTTTTATTGTTTCACTTTAAGCATTATTAAAATCACTGCTCCTGAAAAAACGCCCGTTGTTTTTAAAACTTTTTTTTGCATTGATACATCCCAAATTGTTCGCTATTCGGCGAACGGGTGAACAGCCAATGTTCGAGTTGAACTCATGTTCAACCCGAACAGACAGCCCATCCCTAGCCACTACCTTTCTGCAATAAGTTTCTTCTTGTGTAACGTATATGTTTATGATAACACTTATTTACTAAGCAACTATGTAATTTTGTTAAATTTACTAAAACAAGTAAATATAATATAATTTCATATCTATTTTCTAATGCTAGCAGCCAGTGGCGAATCCAGGGTATGGCACATATGGCAAGTGCCATGGGCGCCCTTTGAAGGGGGCGCTCGTGAGTGGCTGGGCAGCAAGGCACTTACAAGAGTCTCTTCTTCCCTCCCGAGTCCCGGTGACTAACCGGCACTGGGATGATGGGGTGCCCCCCCCACCCCAGGCTTGTCCTGACAGCTCTGCCTTGTAACATGTGACAGATAGTGCAGGTTGTCACCAGTGCTGTGTGTCGGCGTGCAGAGGCCAGCAGAGGACTGATACAGAGGATCACTCGCCGCTCCCCACCTTTACATAACATCTGAGTATGGGGAGCCCATGTGGCGCACACCTCTGAGACTATCTTGCGCCCAACACCCCCTGATCCCTCCTACTTCTCTTCCTGGATCCAACCCATCCTGGATCCCTGACAACTTCACACTCTGAACAGATCTGTTCATGTGCGAACTTGCCCGTCGGAAATTAAGAGAGTGTGAGCCACTGTTTGTACAGATTGGGGGGGTCAGCTTGTCCCTATGTTGTCTGAGAGGCATGGCTTCAGACACCATGGGGAAGAAGAGCAAAGGAGACTTCTGCAGGTAATGTGTGCAGATCGGGTGCAGGAGCCAGGGGGTGTCCCAGGCCGCATGGCAGAGCTGTCATCAGGTGTCCCGTCCATAGTCCTAGGAGCACAGCCCCGGGGAGCAGGAACATGTCAGAGCCGGGGGGTGAGTGCACCCAGTATCCATCCTACTTAACCCCCTGGCTTCAAAGGGCATTAGTCGGGGGGTTAGTGTTATGCCAGAAGTCTCCTTGCATGTTGCAATATTTTTGGCCTTCGCCTCCATTCCCCCCTCAGCCCTGTACATGGAGGAAAACAGCATGCTGATATCAGGCCAGCCGCCTAATTCACTAATACACCTTGAGGTGGCCACTCTGGGGATGGAGATATTACCAGTGCATGGCACCCCCCCCCCCACCCCCCTTTATTGGCCAGCTGCTACTTTACTAGCAACTTGAAGTGACATTTTCAAGGATTTTGGAACATTTTTGTGCCCAGTGCTATGTGTGTAATTTTGTTGTTTTGTTTCTAAAAGAAAAGTAGCAGCCTTACCATCAGTTTCCTATTCAGAGCATTGGTAGTGAGCACCATTTGTAGTGGCCAGGTGACAACCCTAGGTGACAACACCCTTTGTTATTGCGAGCGATGCATTCGTTTTTGTCACGGTAAATAAAACACAATAGAGGGAATTTAGGAAAGGTGCTGCACCACTTTTCTGGCATTAATCCCTCATGTAAATGTGAAGAACCTGCAACAGAAACAGAATTATTGCGCAGTAAATTCAAGCAAACACAACACTTTTACGTTGCGGTGCACTGCTTGCACCCAGGGCCGGATTAAGAACATCATGGGCCTGGTGCTGAGGATTATGGTGGGGCTTTTTATTAAAAAAAGAAAGAAAACAAATAATAATTAAAAATGCAAACAATTTTTTGTTATAACAAATTAAATTAAATGGAGAGAGGGAGGATGAAAAATAGAGAAAGGGGATAAGAGAGGGGTGAGGGGTAAGGGAGGGAGGAAGAGTGATAGAGGGGGGATTAGAGAGAGAGGATGCGAATGAACATGTGTGGAAGTGACAGCAACACAGCCTGGCCAAAGCAAGTGACCGAAGGCACAGAACCCGGAAGCAAGACAGGGTGAAGATGGAACAAAAGTGTGCCCATTCTAGAGCTGGTAACATTGAGGATATTCAATATCATTTAAAAGAACTGTTTTTGTGTGTAAGAGGCATAGGGGAGGAGTATGGATGGTATAAAAGTGGGAATTATGTGTGGGTGAGGGAGAGGAATGTGGAGGGTATAACAGTGGGCACTATGTACAGGAGAGTATGCCAGTGGGCAGTATGTACAGGAGAGGAGTGTGGAGGGTACGATGGGGGCAGTATGTACAGGAGAGGAGTGGGGAGGGTATGATAGGGGCAGTATGTACAGGAGAGGAGTGTGGACGGTATTATGAGGGTGGTATGTACAGGAGAAGAGTGTGGAGAGAAAACTAGTTGGCAGTGTGTACAGGAGAGGAGTGTGGAGGGTATGACAGCTGGCAGTATGGAGAGGAGTGTGGAGGGTATTATAGTGGGCAGTACAGAATAGGAATGTGGAGGGTATGACAGTGAGCAGTATGCACAGGAGAGGAGTGTGGATGGTATGACAGCGGGCAGTATGTACAGTAGAGGAGTGTGGAGGGTATGACAGTGGGTAGTATGTACAAGAGAGGAGTGTGGAGTGTATGACCATAGGCAGTATGTACAGGAGAAGAGTGTGGAGGGTATGACAACTGGCAGTATGGAGAGGAGTGTGGAGGATATTATAGTGGGCAGTACAGAATAAGAATATGGAGGGTATGACAGTGAGCAGTATGCACAGGAGAGGAGTGTGGATGGTATGACAGCGGGCAGTATGTACAGTAGAGGAGTGTGGAGGGTATGACAGTGGGTAGTATGTACAAGAGAGGAGTGTGGAGTGTATGACCATAGGCAGTATGTACAGGAGAAGAGTGTGGAGGGTATGACAGTAAGCAGTATGTACAGGAGAGGAGTGTGGAGGGTATGACAGTGGGCACTATGTATAGGAGAGAAGTGTGGAGGGTATGACAGTGGGCACTATGTACAGGTGAGGAGGATGTAGTAATCTGGAAATTAAAAATGTAAAGGTTTGTGGAAGGATGTTTAGGGACTGCGTAGTGGTTAAGCAGGTCATACATGTATTGAAATAAAGCCAATTAAGCAGAGACCAGCCATAGTCGATCTATGTATGGGCTAGCTGGTTGTACAAAAGTCAGCTTTAGCCAGCTATAGTTAGCAACACTGATCATTGTATTCTGTGGGTAGGGAAGGCTCCCCACTGACAGAACTCAATAACACTGCGGGATTGATTCCCCCATCCACAGGTCAGCAGGTGAAAAGATGTGTGGAGACAGGCTGGGGAGAGAGGTCTGTCAGCAGGGGGGTGTGAGGTGGTCATGGAGGGATATCAATCGAGGGTGGGGGGAGTAACTGGGAGTGATATCTTTTGGAGTAGGGTCTGTCATCTGCAGGTTGGGAAATGGTCACCTGTGATATAAGTTGAAGGGAGGGGGCTAACATGGAAAGTGGCTGGGGAGTGACCTGGTTGGTGGTGAGTGTGAAATGGATGATGTGTTTCAAGTTTCTTTCACATTTGCAGTAATGCTTACTGTCCTCTGAAAAGTGATCTGTGGTGTATTGCTTTTCAACGAGTGGTATAGCAGCAGCTGACAGGCATTAAAGAGGTGCTACTGGCGGCTCCTTTTTTTTTTTTTACATTGCTGAATGGCAGTTTTACATTGTTGGACTATGCTGCTACTGCGAGCGAGTTTGACAGGCGGTGCTGCCTGTCAAACTCTGCAGGCTCCAAGCTATCCATTGAGCTCAGTGCCTCTGACAAGAAGTGAGTAGAGGCAGTTTGAGCTCATCCTCTCAGTCTGTGTGTATTTAAACTGGCCGCTCCGTATGTAGCTTCAATCAGTCTGTGCAAGGAGCCCTGTATCTCCAAGACCATAGGTGATAGGAGCCCCAAATTTTGACCTGTTGTCGGGTAGACCTTCAGCTACCCACCCCCTAAATTTGGGCTCTCTGTGACCCCTGGTCACCGAGCCATGACCCTTGAAGTCAATCTTTTTTTTTTGTGACTTTTTTCTTAAGGTAAGGGGCCTGGAGTTGCAGCTCCAATAGCCCCTATGTTAATCCGGCCCTGCCTGCACCAAATGAAAAAATAAATAAATAAATAAATAAACAATATTACCAATAGTTCGGTTCTTATGAAAGCAGAGATAATTAGGACTAACTCACTTTTGGCGTACAGAGAGACCCTGGCGCAGACAGATTTTGCAAAAGTGTCTCACATGCATTCTAAAAGTGGCACGCGTCACATTCAAGTACAATTTCTAGACAGGCACATGAATTTGGTGCACACCGTGCCAATTTTACAAAGCACACGGGAGACTTTCACAAAATTCATCTGCATCAGTCTTTATGAAATTCTAGGGGTAGTGTTTGGGGATGGACTCGGACTTTGAATATCTGTCCGTAGAAAGTTGTATAGTGAACCACGTATTCTTTTTCCGCAGTGCAGTTTCCGCCATTAGCTGATATGGATGTATTTTTCAGTTAAATGGCAGAATTGAAAATACAAATGAGCATCTGAGGTTTGTGGAGGTAGCATATTGAATGGTGACTTTATACACCAGGTGAAGCATGCCTGGCATTTTTTCAAAAATGGTGGCAACCTTTAGGTCTAAGGAAATTAGAGAGGGAACATAAAACTGCATTTTCCTTTGCATGGAATGTGAATAGCCTACTTTTCTGGGACTTTTAGGACTGGTTCACACCATGAATTACACAGGAACGCTCTGTGCATTCCTGAGCGATTCACATGGGATCCAGGTGCAGTGTAATTTCAGCCTACTAATTTGAATGGGCTGAAATCGTGCTAGACCATACCAAAAATAGTGCATGCAGTAATTTTTACAAAATGCACAGCAACCTGATCGCATAGTACTACCATACCATGCAATCCTGTGCAGGTAAATGCACTGCATTTGCGACCTGCATTAGGGTGTTGTTAAGTAATTACTGACACCTACTGTAGACTGCAAGTGCAGTGCATTTTAAACGCTGTGCAGGAAATGCGCACCGAATTCTGGTGTGAACTGGCCTGTAGACAATAAAATATTTGTGTAGCAGTAATATTCAGTGCAGGAGCTGATTAGGATTTACCAAAGGAGTCATTGACAAACTAGGCTGAGGTGAGTTAAGAAATAATGTTTGCATCAGTGAAAGCAAGGAAGGTGCAGTTGTAATTGTTATGTAGTCAATGTAGCCAATGTATGTATGTAGCCAATCCATAGTTTGTTAATTGAAAGATTAAAGAGCTTGACTTGCAGTTTTGTTAACTGTTTTTTTGGTTAAAGTGGTTGTATACCCGCGCAAAAAATACAAATAAAAAACCTGTAAGGCAAAGGCATTATGAGCTAGTATGCAGTGCATACTAGCTCATTATGAAATACTTACTTTCAATCGAGGTGTCGGCATTGGATCCTGGTCACTGTGTCTTCCGGGTTCGCGGCTCCGGTACTGTGAGTGGCCAGACCCGCGATGACGTCACTCCCGCGCATGCGCGTGGGATACTGCCTTCCGGCAAGGTACGGCAGCATCCGCCAGACCGCTGATGTCAGCTGCTGCATGCGAGGTGAATATCTCCTAAACCGTACAGGTTTAGGAGATATTCATTTTACCTACAGGTAAGCCTTATTATAGCCTTATTATCTATAGGTAGGTATACCCCTGTAGGTAAAAATCACCTACAGGGGTATACAACCACTTTAAGGTTATCTGAAAGATGACTTTCAAATGTTTTGACAGGGGCGCAGTTTCAGTGCTTGCCATAGGCTCCATTTTCACTAGATACGCCTCTGCAATTTACTTGACGTAACATTATCTTTCACAATATAAAAAACAATTGTGTTATCTTTACTGTTTTTTTTTTTTTTTTTATTTTAAAAATGTGTATTTTTTCCCCAAAAAATGCGTTTGTAAGATTAAAAATAGTCAATGTTGATTGAGAGAGTGAAGTTCCACTTTAAAAAAGTTGAGAATGTGCACTGAATAAACTATGTCAATATTCACTTTAGTTATCCAAACATGTGAAAAACAACTTCCTGTGTGTGTACTTATTTCATCTGCACATGACTGGTTAATAAAAAAGACTATTCTTGACTACTTTAGTAAATCAGCCTTAACACATACATATCAAAAGGCATTCAGAAAGCCAAGAAATGTACTGATATGTCCTGCGATATACCAAATGACCACATGATGGCATCAAGTAGTAGTGATGTACATTTATCTGTCAAAGATCCTAGTGCAGAAAGTTAGGAGTTTAAGTGATACCCTTTATTAGCTAACCTAAGTTATTAGAGATGCAAGCTTTCAGGGCCTCTTCTTCATGCTTTATACAAGTTTGTGAAGAAAAAGTAAAACCTTAACTGCAAGCTTGCTTCTTTAATAGATGGCTAACATGGTACAATACTCTACTACCACAAAGGTCGTAATAAAATACACACTGAGACTGATTGTTTGCTGGTGTTGATCAGTGAGTTCAAAAGATCCATCCACCGCAAGTAATTTGATGATAGCGGTTTAGTAAATAAAAATTTACATTCCCACCACCCCCACTGTCAGGGTGGTCAGAAACGCAGTGTACACAATGCAGCTTCCCGGTTTGTTAGCCGTATGAAAACATTTAGCAATCCACAATCTGTTCCTCTTAAGCCAAACTTTCTGCTCTCTGTGTGCACACCCTCCTCTACTGTTCAGTTGTGATGATAAAAGTGACAACAGGCAGACATTAAATATAGGTACATTAGCATTATCATTCAGATATTAGCTAGTCCATAAAATAATCTATAATTAGGAATCTCTCATAAAAAAATAATCTCTAATTAAAAAGTATTTCCAAAGATATGGAAACCGCCAATTTCTAGTTGACATTTTGAAAGATCTTAAGGCCTGATTTAAAGCAGAGCTAAACTCAGTGAAACTTACCTCTCCTCCTTACTGTGCTGGCATCTTCTACCTGGCTTCCTCCAGGTGCTGGGCTGCAGATGTCCTCATTAGCCCAGCATAGAATGACGTCACTCCTGCGCATGTGCAGGAGTGCAGTCCTCCTGGCACACAGGCGCTGTGCTGGAATAAAAACTGAGCTGTACATGTGCAGCTCAGTGTATATTCCAAAGAAGACTACGGGCAGGTAGGTAGGTTTCCTATACTGCAGAAAAGAGCTTGCATGTCTCTTGCATGTAAAAAATAGCTTGTCTGTTCACGGTTTTTGAAAGCAGGACTTCAGATCAACTTTGTGCTGTTTTTTCGATCGACCAGTGGGCTGAACAAAAAAAAAAAGATTTCTCCATCAAGACAAACAAGGTACATGGAGGAATCCCCCCTGACTGCAGCACCCACTGCTGATCTAGGAAACTTTTCCAATATGATCGACTTCTGTTGAGCGGGGACTGCCACACCCTATTTGAAATTTGGCCCTGCTGAACTGGCAAAATTCAGATCAGTGTGTTGCCAGCTTTATGCTCGTTTAAGTGATCCAGATTTACTAAAGTATAAATACTGAACTTAGGTGAATAGTGTTCACTTCAAACATGCAACTGATTGGATTTTAAAATATGGATAGGTTACATTCAGCACTTCAGCTCACTTTACAATTACTACACAAGGCCCTACTTCATTTCAGTACTTTACCTCACCTCATTATGTTTCACATTGGAGTGAATGTTAACAATATAGTGTGTTGCAAGCAGGGCTTTTTTTCAGCAGGAACGCGGTGGAACGCAGTTCCTGCACCTCCAGCACAGAATGTATGTAATGGCAAGTGGTACTAAAGTGTGCTGGAGGGTCTACTGATTCTGGATGCTAGGGGGATCTATGATCGCTGAGGGGGATCCATTGTTATGGGAGGTCTAGAGCTGGTCTTATTGTTGTTGCTGGTGGAGGATCTATTGTAGCTGGAGGGGGTTAACTGTTGGTGGGAGGGGTCTACTGTTTAGAGAGGGGTCTATTGTTGCTGGCTGCTGGGAGATCTGTTGTTGCTAGTGGCGGCCTATTGTTGCTGGGGTGGGGATATTTTTGTGGGGCATCAATTGTTGCTGGGGCATCTATTGTTGCTGGGGATCTATTATTGATGGGGGGGGTCTATTGTTGTTCGATGCAGGGGATCTATTTTATTGCTTTTCTTGTTATCAGTATCAAATTCAAAACAAATTACTTGGTTCTGTATTCTCTAAAAGGGGTGGTACTGGAAGATTGGTAGAGGGTGGAACCACGGGACAGTGCTCGGAGGTGGGTAGGGGGCGGAGACAGTGGGTGATTCGGAAGGAGGGAGTACCTGCACCTTTTCCCTGAACAAAAAAGCCCTGGATGCAAGACAATATATTTCAGAGACATTAACATGAATACAAAACTGAAGATGTTAAAGGAGAAGTCCAGCCTGAGCTTTTTAGGCTGGGCTTCTCCTAAGGGTCCCAATTCAATTTGCACTCCTGTGACCTGTTTTTAGCGGAGAGCAGTCTGAAGTCAGCTCTCCACTGACGTCACTGCTATCAGCCAAGGCAGCGTGTCATCCCGACTTCCGAAGTCTGGATCCGCCAGCTGCCTTGACTGATGGCAGTCTCGGCGAGCCGCTGAAATGGCCACTCCCCACCCCTCCACAGCTCATCACTCCAATGAGCAAGGAGGAGCAGAGCAGGAGCGATGCTGTCAGCAGAGCAGTCAGCGATGCAGTCAGCATCGCGGTTAGCGATGCAGTTGGCATCGCGGTCAGCGATGCAGTTGGCATCGCTCTGCTCGGGGAGGAGTGAGAACCAAGCCACCGGCGGTGTTCGGTGGCTAGGTTCTCAGTGCAGAGATGACAGGGGACAGCTGCTGTATCGATCTGATGCTGCATCCACCTAGGTAAGTATGATTAGCCAAAAAAAGCAAAACCCATACTTCTCTTTTAAGGCAGTGGAAATGATAAATTATTTGTTTCCTATAACTTTACTACACTACTGAGAACATTTCTAGATGTGCCTAGCCTGCTAACAAAATTTGTAAATTATATTATATGTAGCAATGCAACTATTAGGCTAGCTAGGTTCACACTTAAACTTGAGCTTCTTTAACCATTTTTGGAGCATTTTTGCATGCATACCTTGACAAAGATGTCCTGTGTGGCCTTGAAACATGTAAGTGACTGCTGTTTGCAGTAAAAGAGCTATGTTTTACATGGAGTGCTGGCCTTTCTTCACTCTGAGCATACTGAGTTTGACTCACTTCTGTGTGCGAAGGCCATCTAGACAGGTCCCAAATATATCAATAGCCATGTGAAATCAGTCACCTAATCTGCTTTGGGCTAGGTTAAGTGATAATCTTGCATCACAAGATAAAACTGAAGTGGAGCTTTGCAGAAGTAGTGGAATAATCCAAGGATACTTTGATATACAGTATCATTTGCATTAAACTGTTACAAATACAGTTGTTGTTACTTGGAAGGTTTTTAAAATTGCCTGCTGTCCGGGGCATGCAAGGCTCCATATTTTTTTATTTTTTTTATTTCTTGACCTGATTTGTCAATTGGTTTTATAAGGCTTTAAGTAAATGTAGCAAGGTCTTTTACCTCTTTTGGTTTATTGAGAACCTCCAAGGCCAATGATAGCTGACATCCTTCAATATGTAGTGGGTTGTGAGGCATAGTGGGTGCAAAGATGGTGAAAGTCATTGGGAGCCAGACACTTCTTTGATGTAAAAGAGTTTTTTTTTCTTTTAGACAGTCTTTATTATATTTTGGAAAGAGGGTTAAGGCCAGGACACCCTTAGATAGTTGCAAACTCAATTGACAGACTCCAAGACTTCAACAGGAGAACAGCCATGCAGGGAAAGGGCCCAGCAAGGCGCCACTTCTGCACGTGCAGGATTGCTGTCTCCTATGGTAACAGTCCTTTAACAGTTCCTAACTCAACGTATCAGTTCTTTTAGCTCTGCTACAACTGCTTCTTGTAGTTCTTCAATACGGAGCTCCAGGTCTCTCACTAGACTAACTGATTCACTGATTATGAATCCCTTGAGCTCCTCCAAGCTTTGCGGTGGTATCCCCTCAAGCGTCACCCCCCGCTTATCTGCTGGGTCCCTAGCTTGGCACTCCGGATACTCCTCAAGCCTCACCCCTGCTAACTGGCTCGGTCCCTGGCTTGACACATAAGACTGCTCTGCAAGCGTCTCCTCCGCTGGTTGGGTCCCTGACTTGAGCACCCCCCCGAAGTTTCCCGATTCTGCACTGTGCCCTTTGGTGAGCATATGATTCCGGTACTTACTTCAGCTAGTCACAATGGTCCCTGGTAAAGGTGATTGGCCCCCTTGTGGCGACAGCTTCCCTTCTACCTCCAACCACTGACAGGTTCTCCGGCCAGCAGAACCGGTACTTTTGGTTGGACTGCAACCCAGTCCCAACCCTGCCCTGCCCTCTTACTTCTAGATAGGCCCTCACACAGCCTGGCAGCCAGATGCCCCAGTGATAGGCCCAATCTCCGGCCTAGCAGCCCGGGGCAGATAACACACGTCCGTCCAGACAGCAGTCTGAGTGGCACAGAACACAGATCACCTGACCTCACCAGAATATATAGGGTCTCCCAGCAGGCCAAGGGATTAAAGAAAACCCCTGCCCATTGGCTGGGACACCCATATAGCCATAACCTGATCTTGGGTTGCCCTTCTCATATCTAGTACCACCAAGTACCCGGCCATCCAGTGGCAGAAGAGAAAAGTGCAACAAGGCCAAGCTTAGGCAGAAATCAATAGATCCCTATCAATCGACCAAGATAACTACTCTTGGCAAGTAAATTTGTGAAGAGCTCCCTGAATAAACTCCAGGGTGCTACATAAGTATTTGCCCAAACGTCAAAGTGGTCAAGAGAAACCTGAGCATATATGATCCCAGAGGATAAATATGTTTCTTATTGTCTGTAAGTGCTTGAAGATGCAGCCTCTGTTAGAGGCAACTAGCAATCAGACAGGTTACGAAATATTTTCTAATTCTTGTTGTGCACCCCCCTTGGCTGATTATTTGGCATTGGCAGCATCTTCTCTCCCAATCCCCTCTCCACTAGCATAAACACCTGTACCTGGCAAACTTAGCATACAATATAATGGAGCGGCCTGAAAATATATTAGCCCGGGGTGGGTTGGATCATTTCTGCACCATCTGTAGTCTAGGGCCAGCAAGACTTGAGTCTTGGGAACATTGTGGGTAGACTTTAACCTACTTCCAGAATGTGGCAACAGAGAAAATTAAACCTTTGTGATGGCAGTACAGTTCTACTTAGATGTTTGTTTGAGTGTGAGATTTCAAGACCTCCCTGTTTCAAGAATGGAGATGTTTGAGGTCTGGAAATCTCATGCACAAACATCTCTTAGGAGAACTTTCATGTGGCTGCATTAAAAGGTGTCACTGAAAATAGAGTAAACAGATTACCGCATTTAGCACTTCAAAGTGCACATTCTCGGCTACAAACATCTGCTGACCTTCATGAAGTTGCTACATGCTGAACACCACTCAAGGTGCTTCAAAATGTAAAGGATCTTTATATGGTCTTCTTAAAAAAAAGGAAATAAAAATCACAAATTTGACAGTAAAAGTTTAAACGAGTAGCACATTCAAACATTTTTAGAGTTACCCACTGGGTACCCCACTGATAGTTTCTTTTGAGTTTTGCCATTCACCAGTATGAATAGTCAAAAACTGTTAAATATGGAATGTTACATAGATGGCAATACTGACATGCAGCTATAATGAACATGTTACACGCCATACTCATTAGAGGGTTTTTATTTAATTTTGGGGGAAATGGTATAAATAATTTTTACAATAAGAGAAAAGAATGCAGGTAACTACATTTTTAACAAAAATAAAACAAAAACAAAAAACAGTGCCAACTATTAAACGATTGTTAAAATGGGAGAGTTATGTACAGTGGCTGTTCACAGCAATAGCAAATGAGAGGAAACAACAAATGAGGGGATAACTACTTCAGTCAACACTCTGTCGATCAGCTTCAAATGATCTGTTTTACAACTGCCATTTTCTCATACAAGATGGAATCAGATTGGTTACCATAAGTTGTCATAGGTTGTTCTTCCCTCTGAGGCATTAATTATATTAGCATGTAAGGCAGTCACTATTGTCCACTTGCCAGACCTCCCCTTTCCTCACATATATTTTTTGGTTCCCAAAACTTCACTACTGAATGCAGTCATACCACATGCACTTTTTGTTTTATATGTCCTCCTTCTGTAATAATGCTTTACACACAAACTAGTCTTTTTCTGACTTCATGTCCAGTGCAGTAATTTTGATGTTTTTTCTCTTTATCATGTTCAAAATCTTTTCCTCTCCATGTTCTATTATATCATCACTCCATGTGTCCACCATAGGAGATACTGTAGGTACTGTACAATGGTCATACATACTGAGTCGTAATACTTGCTTACCTTTCTACCGAATGCATATAAATTCTACTGGAAGTATTAGGTATGTTGTGAAATCGCCAGAATATCAGTGAGTATTGACACAAATGCTCACAGTCAATTATCCTATTTTAATGTAGCAAGGTCCCAGGCCTTCTTCGGAATGAGAACCTCCAGGGCCAGAGATAGCTGACATCCTTCTGTATATGGTGGGTTGCATGGCATAGTGGGTGTAATACAAGGTAGATTGATTGGGCGCCAGACACTTCTTGAATGCAAAAGAGATTTCATTTCTCTTAACAGAACTTTGGGAGAGAGGATTAGGGCCAGGACACCCTTAGATAGTTGCAAGATTAATTGGCAAACTCCGAGACTTCAACAGGAGGACAGCCATGCAGGGAAAGGCATCCAGCAAGGCACCACATCTAAATGTGTAGGAATGCTGTCTCCTATGGCAACAGTCTTTAACAGTTCCTAACACAAAGTGTAACAGTTCCTCCGCTTCCACTACAATCCCTTCTTGTAGTTCTTCAGCCCACTGAACTCCCAGTCTCTCTCACAAGACTAGTCGATTCATTGTCATTAAATCCCTTGAGCTCCTCCAATCTTCACAGTAGTATCTTCCTCAAGCTTCACCCCCACCTCGCTGCTAGGTCCCTAGCTTGGCACTCAAGATACTTCTCAAGCTTCGCCCCACTGGCCTGCTTGGTCCCTGGCTTGACACACAAGGCTGCTCTGTAAGCGTCACCTCTGCTGGCTGGGTCCCTGGCTTGACACACAAGGCTGCTCTGTAAGCGTCACCTCTGCTGGCTGGGTCCCTGGCTTGATACCCACTGAAGTTTCCTGATTCCTTACCGTCCCCGGTTGGTGAGAATACTGCTCCGATACTTGCTTCAGCTACTCATTGTGGTCCTTGGTAATGAAGTGGATGATCCCTCAGTGGTGACAGCTCCCCTCTACTGCAGACCACAACAGGTTCTCCCGCAGGGAGAACTGTCACCTGTGGTTGGTCTGCAAGCTGCAATCCCAACTCTGCGCTGCTCTCTTGCTTCTGGATAGGCCCTCAGACAGCCTAGCAGCCAGATGTTCCCAGTATAGGCCCAAACTCCAGCCTAGCAGCCCGGGCAATACAACACACCTCCACCCAGATAGCCGTCCAGGTGGCACAGAACCCCGATCACCTGACTCCACCCAAATATATAGGTTCTCCCAGTAGGTCAAGGGATTCAAGAAAACCCCTGCCCATTGGCTAAGATGCCCCATATACCCATAATCTGACCTTGCATTGCCCTTCTTGTATCTAATACCACCAAGTACCTGGCCAGAAGAGAAAATTGGAGCAATTACAGACTTAGAATGAAATTAATTGATCCTCAACAATTAGCCAAAGCAGCTATACCTGGCAGGTAAAATTAGGAACAACCAGAATCTCTGACTCATTTTCAGCAAATGCTTAACATTGTACATCTCACTGATTGCATCAAGAAGGGGGTATTTGCGATTGTGTAGATAATTCTGTTTTAGGATGGGCAAAATGCATCTAAGTTTTCTACATGGAGTGCCAATTTTTTAAGCATCAGCTAAATGGCGTGCCAGTGAATATAATGCCATAGTCTTGGATAGTTTTCAATTTTTGTACTCATTAGTAATTGTACACAGCCCTACAGCATCACACAATGATCTCAGGTTAGAATTTATTCCTATAACTTAAGACCTTAGATCAGCTCCAATTTCTGCACCTTCACATCTCAGATCAGTCCAGTTTCTGCACCTCAAACCTCAGATCAGTCCCAATTTCTAAACTATCAGATCTCTGATCGGTCCTAATTTCTGCACCATTAATCCCAACCTCTGCACTTTTAGGGCTCAGATTGGCCCCAATATCAGCACCTTTGGACCTCAGATATGTTCCAATTTCTGCACATTTATATCTCAGATCAGCCCCAATTTCTGCACTCTCAGACCTCAGGTGATCGGCCCTAGATTCTGCACCTTTAGACCTCAGTTCAGTTCCAATTTCCGCACCTTCAGACCTCAGATCAGCCCCAATTTGTGCACCTTTAGACTTCAGACCAGTCCCTATTTTTGCAAATTCAGACTGCAGATCAACCCTAGTTCCTACACCTTCAGACCTTAGATTAGCTCCAGTTCCTGCACCTTTGGACCTCAGATCAGTCTCAGGGCATACACTTCAAACCTCAGATCAACCCCTGTATTCTGCACCTTCAGACCTCAGATTCATATAAATACTGTATATATAACCTATTTAAGATATATGAACAGTTTAAAGCAGAATTCCATCTTTACAAATTCTTAAGTGTAAAAATGTTACCTCTGGGCAGGTGTGTTAACTTTGTTGATCGTTTAAATTTTCGCACCGGCATTCAAAAGTGAAATTGGATGGTAAGAGGAGCAACTATTAGGGTCTTTCCCCGCTTTATGAATCACCACAATAACCGCTTCCATCATAGAAGGGGAAGAGCTCTGATTTGGAAAGCATGAATAAGTAAGTGTTTTGCCATATTGCTTGTTATACCCCGCAGGGAGTCCATCTGCCCCAGGAGTTTTGCCAGATTGTGTAGATGCAAAAGCATGGAGACATTCTTCCTGGGTAATATATCTTGTGCGCAGAGTGTTGAGCAGGGGAATGTATGGGTAAGGAGATGTAAGTAGCCATCCAGGTGACTAAATTTGCAGCTTACAGTAGATGCATAGAGCTTGCAAAATAAAAAGGCTTATTCGCAATAAGCCTAGGGCAAGTATAAATGTGGTCACAAAGACCATAGATCCTGAGAATAGATTTAGCAGCTGACTGTTCTTTAGACAGGCAAGCAATCTACCACATTTGCCTTCTTGTTCATACATATTTTGTGTTTGATGAAGAAGGGCCTTAGTTAAGTGCAGTTTTGAGAGACTTCCATAAAGGTGGTCAGGAGGGCTTTATAAGTATTGGGGTCAACATAAGCAGCTTTATATCTGGCAGCCTGGGCCTTAATCCTATCCAGATTTTGTTTAGATTGCAGTACTAATATGAGCAACATATTTACCTCTTATAAATAGTTTTGAACTGTCCCAAATTACAAGTGGGTAGTTTGGGATGGTTCAAAGTACAACTAAAAGTACCAACATTAGGGTGGGGCGTGGCCTGGACATGGCTGAGTGAGGCTGCTTTCTTTCTGAGCTCCCGATCTCAAACTCCTAACCCCGGGATTTTATACCACTCCAATCGGTATGAAAACTTTTAAACGATACAGGACAAGAGCAGTATCCAAAGGGATCCCTTCCAGCCAGAAATCCGGAGAAATACACCGCTATTTCAGACAGGAAACTTCCCCTGGTACCGGGCCTACAGCGCCACGAGGCCTGCAACGGGAGCTCGCACACCAGGCCTCTACCAGAGACATCCAGACTTCCCTGGAGAATCTATCTACACCACTCACTCTGGTGCCTGAGCTCCCAGAAAATACCACAACGGGAGAAATGACCTCCACATACCCTCCCGAACCAACACCAATGGACCCAGAGATCCGAGCGCTCCTGCAAGCACTCCCCACTAAGAACGATATTGAAGCGATGATCCTGCGGCTTGAAGAGACCCACCGCCGGGACATACAAGAAGTGAGGGGTGAAGTGTCCAGCCTGGCAGACAGAGTCTCCTCGGGAGAGACGGCGGTGTCCTCCTTGGCAGAAAGAGTATCAGCTCTGGAGCAAGCCAGAGACCTACACAGAGACACAGCCGTCTCCCTCCAGTTACATATGGAAGATATCGAGGACAGAAGCCGCCGAAACAACCTGCGGCTGCGAGGCATCCCGGAAACAACCAGTTCAGAAAACCTAGCAGATGCAGTGAAAAATATCTTCCACACCGTTCTGGATGAAAACGATACGGACATAGAATTAGACAGGGTGCATAGAACATTGGGACCGAGGCCAACAGATCCATCTAACCCGCGTGACGTGGTGTGCAGACTACACCGCTACACGCAGAAAGAAGCCATCCTACGTCGCGCCTGGGAACATGGCGACGCAGAATACAACGAATCTCGAGTCAGAATCCTGCCGGACCTATCGAGAGCCACCCTGAAACGCCGAGCCATGTTGCGACCCCTTCTGGATCTAGCAAAACAGAAGGGATTTACGTACCGCTGGGGATACCCACTCTCGGTAACTTTCTGCAACGACACAGCCACATTCACACTGCAAACAGCGGCGGACTTACCAGCACTCTTCCGATTCCTAGAGGCGCCACCGATCTCGATCCCGGACTGGCTACAAATCCTCCCACGCCCGACAGGAAGATCGGGCCCCTCGGCTGCACGAGATCCTCTGCCGCTTCATCAACGGGGAAGGAGGAGACGCCGCTCGACATCTGGAGGTCCTGCACGTGAGTAAGGATGTCCTGCGACCCCCGCTCACTCCTGACCTGCATCCCTTCTCACACCATTACTGACTCCCGGAAAATACTCTCCTCGAACACCCCCCCTCTGAAACACTCCAATACTTTATGTCTATCACCCCGGCTGGGCCCACCTGATGCAGATGAGAGAGGGGATGTTTCAATTTACTGCCGGCCCCCCCCCTACATCCTTTTCCCAGGGGGGTCGCCCCCGCGGTGAGGGCTTAACCTGATAAGTGACTTCTGTCCCCTGGACCCACACCATTCCGACCTACCCCGGGAGGACCCGCTGGTTTAAACCACAAACTACCCAGCAAAACAGAGGTAGATCACTCCCTCACATACTAGTAAGAGAGCCTACTGTAGAAATACATTTTGTGGTAGTCAGAAACTGGGACAGAAAAACCCTTATATGCAGCACAGAAGAAAATACCATCCTCCTTACTGGTCGGCTATGAAGGAACTATCGGAACTTTAATGCCCTTACAAGCCTGGATGGCACAGCCTCTTGCTGTAGACTGAGCCTTGTTGCATAGATGAGGGTGCGAGGGGGAGGGATGGACGTTGTTCTAGCCTGCATGCCCTGGAAAGACATCTCAACACCTTTCATATACATTGCGAGACATGCGGACTGGCTCCCTCCATGTGGGAGAGGAGAGTTGGTACCTCTATGGATTAGAAACCCTCCGTAAGTACCCAGAAACAGGATTCAGAGGTTTGCAGAGTAATTCCTGACACTTACTCAGGGTTGAGTGGGGGATCCCTGTTTATATCTTTTAGTTTTTGATGATTTTAGTTATTTGTTTTGAAATGTTAGTCACACTACCGCTGAAGAATATCCTGATATTGCATGCTAATTCCTATACTGAATTCTACGTATCAGACTACAACATTATACCGATTGAACTCACGACTTTACATTATGCCACGGGCGGAATGAGACTCGAGGAGGCTCATCCCTTGACCGTGTCCTCCCACAAACCCACCTAGGCTAGCGCTGCATAGCCGGATTCTCTCCGGACAGCGCTTCAGCAAGTACTTTTTCTTGCGCCCTTAGTATCCTCTCACGCTGCACAACCTAGTGACAGCTCTCTAGACTCCCTACACTTTAGGGGCAATCTGCCCTGACACTATTCTCTCTGTCTTATCTACTATTTCTACTCTGACCTATTATCTGACTCTCTTCCCAACCTCTCTCTTCCCCACTTCCCCCCCCTTCCCCCCCCTCCCTAAATTGCAAGCATGGACACCCTAAACATAATATCACTAAACACAAAAGGACTAAACACACCAGAGAAGAGACGGATGCTTCTTAATGACATGAGACGCATGAAGGCGGACGTAATCCTGCTTCAGGAAACGCACTTCAGAGACAATACTATACCAATTCTTAAAAACAGATACTACCCCACTGTTTACCACTCCACCAATACGCAAGCAAAATCCAGAGGGGTTTCCATCCTAATTTCAGCCAAAGTTCCATGGACATGCCTAGAATCTAAAACAGACCCAGAAGGACGATATCTATACTTAAAAGGACTGATAGGAAACGCAAAAATGACTTTCGCAAACCTATACGCCCCCAATGAACACCAGGACACATTTATTAAGAAACGACTAGACCAAATTACACAGTTCACCGCAGGACAGCTGATAGTAGGGGGAGACCTCAACACGCCCCTAACCCCGACAGAAGACACGTCCTCTGGTACATCCTCGACCTCAAACACCTCACGCAAAAAGATACAAATGGCCCTTCACTCGGCACAACTAATGGACGCCTGGCGCCTCTTCCACCCTGGGGAGAGGGACTATACGTTCTTTTCTCGGCCCCACCAATCATATTCCCGCATAGATTATTTTCTAATACCCCACAAAAACTTACAGGCTGTTCTACACACTAAGATAGAACCTATCACATGGTCCGACCACGCACCGATATCATTAACATATGCAATTGCTGACCCGCACACGACCCAGCGCCCACCTTGGCGACTAAATGAAAGCTTACTGCAAGACCCGGAAGTCTGCGCAGACATAAAACAAGAAATTGAACACTACTTTAAAACTAACAATACCCCTGACAGTGGCGCTGGTCTGGTGTGGGAGGCACATAAGACCGTGATCCGAGGTGTGCTTATTAAACATGGATCCAGACTAAAACGTAAAAGAACAGAACAATTAGACACTCTGTTTAGGAAATTACAGACATTAGAAACAAGTCATAAACTAACACCCACAAGGGAATTAGGGACCGAATTAGATAACACCCGTACACAAGTCACAGACATTTTGCGCTTTAAAGCAAAAGCAGCGCTCCAAATATGCAGAAGAAAAGTCTATGAATCCGGCAATAAATGTGGGAGACTGTTAGCCCGATCCCTGCAACAACAAAAACTGGCGTCATACATACCTAAGATCACGACCACTTTCGGGAAGACAGTCTCCCTCCCCAAACAAATTACGGAAGAATTTAAAACGTACTATAACTCTTTATATAATTTACAGATGACACCACCCACACCAGACAATACACATGAATATATATCCTCATCACTAATGCCATCCCTACCGCTGGAGGCAAGGGAAACCCTAGAGGAACCCATCACACTCACAGAACTCCAGTCAGCCATAAAAACCACCAAACAGGGGAAAGCACCAGGACCCGATGGCCTAACTATTAACTATTACAAAACCTTCCTCCCTTCTTTAGGCCCCCACATAACGAAACTATTCAATGACCTTGGCTACGGCTCAAAACTACACCCCTCGACACTCCAGGCACAGATTTCAGTAATCCCAAAAGAGGGTAAAGACCCCACACAATGCGGCAGCTACCGCCCAATATCATTACTAAATACCGACCTAAAACTTTTTACCAAAATTATTGCCTCTAGGTTACAGCAACATTTACCACAACTCATACACTTAGATCAGGTGGGCTTCGTGCCAACCAGAGAGGCCAGGGACAACACCATCAAAGTTCTGAACCTACTCCACATAGCAAATAGAAATGAGACGCCAAGCATCTTTCTTAGCACAGATGCAGAAAAAGCGTTTGATCGCATACACTGGAAATTTCTGTTTGAAACATTGAAACATATCGGAGTGGGGGAAAGGCTGTTTAGTTGGATATCTGCAGCATATTCGAATCCATCAGCCAGGGTCAGGGCTAATGGTGTTGTCTCCGAGGCATTCCCAATATCAAACGGAACTAGGCAGGGGTGCCGGCTGTCACCCTTGCTTTTCGCCATATCACTAGAACCCTTCCTGTGCCACGTGAGGCTAAATCCAGACATCAAGGGGATCACAGTACGGGATTCCCAACATAAAGTATCTGCATATGCAGATGATTTGATGTTCACCATCACTAGCTCAGCCATCTCCCTTCCAAACTTAATGAAAGAGTTCGAGATCTACGGACATCTTTCCAACCTAAAAATAAACTTTAACAAATCCGAAGCTATGGGAATAGGGATTCCACAAACCCAACTCGCACACTTCCAGAATAACTTCCACTTTAAATGGACAGACAAAGCCCTGAAATATCTAGGCACCTATATCCCTCCTAGACTCTCCCAGATTTTCAAACACAATTTCCCACCTTTATTAAAAAAAGTCCAAATACTACTACACAGCTGGAAAGATGGCCTACACTCATGGTTCGGACGCTGCAATATACTAAAAATGATGGTCCTTCCCAAATTTTTGTACTTACTACAAGCTTTACCTATTCACATACCCGCAAACTATTTCAGACAAGTACACTCACTATTTTCAACCTTTTTATGGGCAGGGAAAAAGCCACGCCTACCGAGAAAGACACTCTCATTACAAAAACACCACGGCGGAATGGCCATGCCAGAAATTAAAACATACTACCAAGCAGTGCATCTGAGTAGGCTTATTGACTGGTGCAGACACCAGGAAACAAAGCTATGGCCCCAGATAGAACAATCACAATTTGACATCCCGCTAAATAGAGCTCCATGGAGCGGATCCACACTCCCCGCACGAATACGATCACATCCGCTAATTGGAACCACAACGAACATCTGTACACGCTTAATGTCACAAGCATCTCTTTCTACTAAAAACTCACTACTGAGACCCATAATAGGCAATCCACAATTCACCCCAGGCATGACAGACCCTACATTCCGCACACTCAGAAACTCAGGGATATACCAAGCTTCCCATTACAGCACCGGCGGAAGGTGGGCAACCCTGACTGAACTATCAGATCCGACCGGTTTATACCGATTGGACTTTTTGAGGGCAAGCCAGCTTTCACACTTCCTTAACAGTCTGACTCCCCCGACTGTAACTGACCCTCCCTACACTACCTTTGAAGAAATCTGTCTAGAAAGCGGTGTGCTACCGCACACGCTGTCTCTGACCTATAACATGCTCATCACACCTCCTGGAGACTACCAACATCCCAGTTTTGATAAATGGGAAAAGGACTTGAACTGCCACTTTACTCCGCAAACAAGAACACACATACTTCACTTTACTCATAAATCATCCATATGCACCAGATTTCAAGAAACCAATTACAAAATTTTTACGAGATGGTACAGAACACCTGCATTATTACAAAAAATTTTTCCCGAGACATCGAAACTATGCTGGAGATGTCAGCAGAACACAGGCACGCTCATACATCTCTTCTGGTCATGTCCCCAGATAAGGCCTTTCTGGGAAAAGGTCCGTGAGATAATACAGAAATTCACCGATCGTAATGTCCCTGATGAACCGGCCTACTTCCTCCTACACGCCACTGATACACCTACCCGGATATATAAAAAATCAATTGTTCGCCACCTATTAGACGCAGCTAAAATTTGCATTCCCCTCAAATGGAAATCCCCCGAGCCGCCCTCTATCGCCAACTGGCTTAGGAAGGTAGACGAAATTAGCACATTGGAAGATCTAATCCTCACGAGCCAGAACAGAAGTGAGACATACTCCAAGACTTGGCAGCTGTGGAATATATTTAAATACTCAGCAGAAGGACAGGCCCTTCAGAGAGAGCAAACAGATACCTAGTCCATACTTGAATTCTATAGGTAACTAATTGACAGATTAGAAAATTAATCTCACGGGACAATAAGGAGTCCCCCTTGCTCGCAGACCCCTCCCTACCCACCTTTCCCCCTCTACCCGTCTCCTCCCCCTCTTTGCTCTTTCTCTTTCTACACTCTCTCTCCTATCTCGGCTCTACTAATCTATAGAAAATGAAAACGAGGAAGAGAACAGGGTACACGAGGGAACAATCAATAGGCCCTACAATACTGATACTACTTGACGAACACACCATGACACTATTATAACCCGAAGATAATAAAGAACAACATTGTCATCCACCACTCTAGAAGATCTTACACAGTTGTAACCTATGGAATATGCCAATCTCACACTACACCACAACACAAGAGATCCTTAAAATAAGTGAGAGACAGTCTCCGGTATAAGACTTAAGTAAATGTTCGAGTTGTATTGTTGCAATGTTAAATACCGATGTATCGCTCCTTGTGGACCTGTTTTCTTTGATAAATAAAAAATTTTGAAAAAAAAAGTACCAACATTAGTGGACCAGTAGTTATGTAGACGGGACTGGACATGGGGGTCAAGTCTAGTGCCTTGAGATCCAAAAACTAGAGAGCCTTTTGAGTTCCAGCAAAAGAGGTGCATGCTACAGCGTAAGATTTATAGATCCGTCATATTTACAGTGCTGGATACTATATGCTGGATACTACAGCTAGAACTGTACTTCCAATGCTGCAGCTCTCATACAGAGAAGTGGTGTTTTTTCTGCCCGTTCCTCTTCCCTTGCTATAGTGCTAGCTGTAGTATTCAACATATAAAAATTAATGTATGTATGTGTTTCCTCTCACTTCCTGTTCCTGTAACAATTATAGTAACATTTTACTTTTTGCTAAAAATAATAAATACACTCATATTAATTAAAAAAACTTGCATTTACTACATTTTTATTTTGGAGTCTCCAGGGCAAAGCAGCTTTAATCAGTGTAATGTAGGTGCAAAGCAAAGGCTCCTGCAGGCTGTTCCCCCAGCCCTAGATCTGTATGGAGCTACAGACCTTTGTTTATGGGGCTTGAGGGAGTAAACATGAGACTGCAAGTTCATACCTTCCAACTTTCTGAGATGGGAATGAGGGACACGTTTTAGCAAAAGTATGTGGGCATAGGGCTCACACCCTCCAACGCCCCCTTAACCACTTCCCGCCCGCCCTATAGCGGATTGACGTCCGGGAAGTGGTTCTGTTATCCTGACTGGACGTCATATGACGTCCAGCAGGATAACATGCCGCAGCGCGCCCCCGGGGGCGCGCATCGCGGCGATCGGTGGAGCGGTGTGTCAGTCTGACACACCGCTACACTGATCTTGGTAAAAAGCCTCCGGCGGAGGCTCTTTACCACGTGATCAGCCGTGTCCAATCACGGCTGATCACGCTGTCAATAGGAAGAGCCGTTGATCGGCTCTTCCTCACTCGCGTCTGACAGACGCGATTAGAGGAGAGCCGATCGGCGGCTCTCCTGGCAGGGGGGGTCTGCGCTGATTGTTTATCAGCGCAGCCCCCCCCGCAGATCACCACACTGGACCACCAGGGGTCGCCACTAGGACCACCAGGGAAGGGGCAACATGTGGATGGCCAGGTATGTACCCCATGGCCATCCACATGTGCCCAGTGTGCCAAATCTGTGCCAATCAGTGCCCACAAATGGGCACTGATTGGCACCATTATGTTGCAGTGATGCCCAGCAATGCCACCCTTAGGGGCATCACTGCAAACAAGCAGTGCCATCAGTGCCACCCATCAGTGTCCATTCATGCCACCTGACAGTGCCCATCCATGCCCATCTGTGCCAACTATCAGTGCCACCCATAAGTAACCATCAATGCCACCTATGAGTGCCCATCAATGCCACCTATGAGTGCCCATCAGTGCCGCCTATAAGTGCCCATCTGTGCCACCTATGAGTGCCCATCAGTGCCGCATACCAGTGCCACCTATCAGTGCCCATCAGTGCCGCCTATCAGTGCCCATCAGTGCCGTCTATCAGTGCCCATCATCAGTGCCACCTCATTGGTGCCACCTCATCGGTGCCCATCAGTGCCGCCGTATCAGTGCCCGTCAGTGCAGCCATATCAGTGCCCGTCATTGAAGAAGAAAACGTACTTATTTACAAAAAAGTTTTAACAGAAACAAAGAAAAACTTGTTTTTTTTCAAAATTTTCGGTCTTTTTTTATTTGTTGCGCAAAAAATAAAAACCGCAGAGGTGATCAAATACCACCAAAAGAAAGCTCTATTTGTGGGAACAAAATGATAAAAAATTTGTTTGGGTACAGTGTAGCATGACCGCGCAATTGTCATTCAAATTGCGACAGCGCTGAAAGCTGAAAATTGGTCTGGGCGGGAAGGTGTCTAAGTGCCTGGTATTGAAGTGGTTAAAGGAGAATTGTACAAAAAAAAATGATTGGTTAAACCCACAAGTGCTTTTTTATCAATACTATTCTTTCATATTGGCTTTTTGAATTTACAAGCAATTTAGAAATTGGATGAAAGGTTTAGCACTGTAAAACACTTTTTTGATAGATAAGTAGTGAATTTTATATACAACTATATAGATCAGATCAAAATGAGGAGGAAAGAGGGACAGGGAGACTTTCTTCCGAATGAGGGGCAGTCCCTCGAAATCAGGGACATTTGGGAGCTATGCACGTGCAGTGTCACTGTACTTGCGCACCATTAAGATCTAAAAAGTCCTTCAGCTTTGTAGCCTATTCATTCACAGAATCGTGTGAATGGATCTGTGAATGGATGATATGGCTGTGTGGACACCACACTAATCCTTCTACAAGCTATCGAAAATATATATATATATATATATATATATATATATATATATATATATATATACATTTTAAGTACTGTACCATTCAGACATTTCTTGTTTAGACCATGCAAACTTAAAGTAGAACAATGGGCAAAACTTTTTTTTTTAATTTTGGATAGAGTAAGACCCCTTTCACACCGAGCCGCCCCGGGCGTCAGCGGTCCAGTGGCCCTATTTTCAGCGCCACTTTACCGTTGTTTAAGCAGCGCTATTCAGCCGCTAGCGGGGTGGTTTTAACCCCCCGCTAGCGGCCGAAGAGGGATTAAATCCGCCCGCATATCGCAGCGCTGCCCCATTGATTTCAATGGGGAGGAGCGGTGAGTTCACCTCTTCTTCACCGATTCAAAGAAGCTGCTGGCAGAACTTTTTCTGACGCCCTGCCAGCGCACCGCTCCAGTGTGAAAACCCTGGGGCTTTCACACTGGATTGCATAGAGCAGCCGTTTTAGGGAGGTTTGCAGATGCTATTTTTAACGCTATAGCGCCTGCAAAACGCCCCCAGTGTGAAAGGGGTCTAAGGGAGAATTTTAATAAGTCAGATTTTTTTTCACCATCTATGTCCCATTGCTCAGATTTTCCTTTACTTCCTGTCCCATAGAAAAACCGGAAGTGAGAGTCAATCCCTGCAAATTAATGGAATTCTCTATTACTTTTCTGAGGACAACCCAAAATTTGGGATTTTCTTTTACTTTCACTTTTAATGATAACGGTAAACAGGACAAATAGAGAGGGTTAATCTCCCTAACGGGGTCACAGACATCAATAAAAGCTGACAAGAGTTCTAATCCCCCTGCATTCTATCCAAAACAAAAAAAAGTGTTTCTCAACTCCAGTCCTCAAGGCGCCCCAACAGGTCATGTTTTCAGGATTTCCATTATTTTGCTCAGGTGATTTGATCAGTTTCACTTCCTTAGTAATTACCACAGCCGTTTCATCTGAGGGAAATCCTGAAAACATGACCTGTTGGGGCTCCTTGAGGACTGGAGTTGAGAAACACTGCTTTAGACATTGAACATAAACAGCAGAGGAGAAGCTGCAATGAATGCAGGGAATCCAATTTTTTGTTTGTATTGCTATTACAATGCTTATCAGTGGCGGCTGGTGCTCAAAATTTTTTTGGGGGGGCGCAAACAAACTGTAAAATTCTGAAAAAAAACCCCATCAATTGCAGCCTCACTGTACCATCAATCGTAGCCACTGTGCCCATCAAACGCAGCCACTGTGCCCATCAAACGCAGCCACTGTGCCCATCAAACGCAGCCACTGTGCCCATCAAACGCAGCCACTGTGCCCATCAAACACAGCCACTGTGCCCATCAATTGCCGCCACTGTGCCATCAAACGCAGTCACTGTGCCCATCAAACACAGCCACTGTATCATCAAACGCAGCCACTGTACCATCAAACACAGCCACTATGCCCATCAATTGCCGCCACTGTGCCCATCAAATGCACTGTGCACTTCTAGGGTGAGGATCTGATCGGGATCGATCTGCAAGTGGGGGTCCCTCGGTAGGAGTAGGATCTAGTAGTAGAGAGCTGCCCCAATACTGGGATCCATCTGTCAATGGAGGACCTGTGAGTGAGATTGATCTGTCAGTGGAGAGTTCCCCCCCGTTGATCGCTGCGGATCTGATGCGGGGGAATGATGCGGGCACTGCTGGAAGAGCTCAGCATCCAAGCTCTGCTCTTCGGGGTTCTCGTGTAATGCACTGGCGTCACTGGGAGCACCCCCCCACCCACCACGGGGCTCACGGCAATAGTGGCACTGGCAATAACCCTGCTCACGGGACTGGCAGTACAACTGGCTCGCGGGACTGGCTGCACCCCTCATCCCCCCCCCCCCGGAGGATCCTGCTGTGCCTCCACTCTCCTCTCCTCTCCTCCACAGTGCAGCCAGCGGCGGCGGAGGTTTCTGTTCCTCAAGCTTCGTCTGCTTGCCAAAGCGCCGCTAGGCATCCAATAGGAATGCCTGGCGCTTTGGCCAATCAGGAAACAGGTCTCACTGACCTGCCTCCTGATTGGCGGGGAGGCACTGTAGTGTGAAAAATAGCGAAAATTCATTCGCTATGGTCACACAATTGGGTGGGATCAGGGTGCATTCTCCCCAAGCCCACCCTTTTTTTAAGCCTATTAGAGCCTCTGGCTCTAATCAGGTGCTTCAAAAAGCACACCCCCCACCCACCCCGCCACAGGAATCCATGCATCCGGCGTCCTGAAAGAGGCCTGGCGCATGGATGAGGGGGCGGCGGCTGATGCTTATGTTATAATAAAATGAAAGTGTATGCTGTAACCATAGATTCCCTTTAATAATGGAGGTATATACTCATCTTAATACCTATTACTCTCCTATACAAGATGGCGTTGTAATACTAATTCCTTTGGCCTTCATAAAAAGTTGTCCTAAAAAACTGTTCTTACTCTTGTAGTCATGCCCCCGTAGGGGTTGCTGAATGTAGTTGTTCACCTGTCACCCTGCCCAGCCAGACATCCATCTCTCAGTCACTCGGCGACATAAACCAGTCCATAGTTTTGTTTTTTAATTTGAGGGGATTAAACCTTCAATGGGAATTTTTGGAATTATGGGATGGCCAGGACTTTTCAGTACAAACTTGTTCGGGACTCCTATATACATAGATGCCAACTGTCCCGGATTTCCCGGGACTTACACTCCATTCCCAAATTTTTTGTGTCCCGGGAAATGTCCCCAAAAATCCGGTTTTTGATTTTTCCTGCCACCGCTAGAGGTCTGCAGCCGGCGGAGACATTGTCTCCGCCGGCCGCCATCTTGAAGAAGCTCAGGAAGACGGCTGGGGGGGGCTAGATGGAGCCCCTCCCTAGCCGCCCACCCTCCGCCCCGCCTCACTCCGCCAACCCCCGCCCCGCTGCCAGGGAAAGGGGGGGGGTTTTGCCATGCGGTATTCGAAAAGACCGGCGGACACCTCTGAGGTAGGGAAGGGGGGGCGCACCGCTGTGGGAATTTGTAAGGGGGGCTCCACTGGGGACACACCTGATGTAAGGGGAGCTCCACTGGGGGACACCTGATGTGAGGGGGGGCTCTGCCAGGGATACCTGATGTGAAGGGGGGCTCTGCCAGGGACACCTGATGTGAGGGGGGGCTCTGCCGGGGACACCTGATGTGAGGGGGGGCTCTGCCGGGGACACCTGATGTGAGGGGAGGCTCTGCTGGGGACACCTGATGTGAGAGGGGGCTCCGCCAGGGACACCTGATGTGAGAGAGGGCTCTGCCAGGGACACCTGATGTGAGAGGGGGCTCCGCCAGGGACACCTGATGTGAGAGGGGGTTCTGCCAGGGACACCTGATGTGAGAGGGGGCTCCGCCAGGGACACCTGATGTGAGAGGGGGCTCTGCCAGGGACACCTGATGTGAGAGGGGGCTCCGCCGGGGACACCTGATGTGAGAGGGGGCTCCGTCAGGGACACCTGATGTGAGGGGGGCTCCGCCAGGAACACCTGATGTGAGGGGGGGCTCCGCCAGGGACACCTGATGTGAGAGGGGGCTCTGCCAGGGACACCTGATGTGAGAGGGGGCTCTGCCGGGGACACCTGATGTGAGGGGGGGCTCTGCCGGGGACACCTGATGTGAGGGGCGGCTCTGCCGGGGACACCTGATGTGAGGGGGGGCTCTGCCGGGGACACCTGATGTGAGGGGGGGGCTCTGCCGGGGACACCTGATGTGAGGGGGGCTCCGCTGGGGGCACCTGGTGTGAGGGGGGGCTCCGCTGGGGGCACCTGGTGTGAGGGGGGGCTCCGCTGGGGACTCCTGGTGTGAGGGGGGGCTCCGCTGGGGACTCCTGGTGTGAGGGGGGCTCTGCTGGGGACTCCTGGTGTGAGGGGGGGCTCTGCTGGGGACTCCTGGTGTGAGGGGGGCTCCGCTGGGGACTCCTGGTGTGAGGGGGGGCTCTGCTGGGGACTCCTGGTGTGAGGGGGGCTCTGCTGGGGACTCCTGGTGTGAGGGGGGGCTCTGCTGGGGACACCTGATGCAAGGACGGACTCTGCTGGGGGCACCTGATGCAAGGACGGACGGCTGGTGGCAGGCGACGTGGCAGGTGACACACTCGGGGCTCCCACTGATTCTGCATTATGGTCAGTTGAATGATTTAATTTTATATTACAATGTAATAATAGAAATACTGCACTTCAATCATCCTGACACCATAACAATCATGGTGCCGGGATGATTGAAGTGCTAACACCAGGTGTTTGGAGTATCTTTATCTGCTGATTGTTAGACTTTCTAGAATACACATATTTTTATTGTGTAGGATCTGGGGCTGCTGTCCCGTCATTTCCCTTTCCCCCTCTCCCCCTTTCCCCCTTTCCCTCTCCATCCCTCATTCATCTCAGACTCTAACCACGCCCTCTTGAGCCATGCCCATTTAAGCCACGCCCACTATGACGCGTAAACCACGCCCGTTTTTCGCCGTGGCGCACTTTGCGCGCCACACTTGAATATTTTTGCTAAGCCACGCCTACAAATGAATGCCCCGCCCGCTACTTATTGTACGGCTCCGCCTACAGCCACAAAAGTGTCCCACATTTTTTTTTTACAATGTTGGCAACTATGCTATATACACTCTAGTATATACACCTCAATCTTCTCTCCAGCACAAACACACGTTGCACACCAATCCTCCTCCAGCATTTCACTTGCTGCAGACTGTTACTCCACCAGCATTTCCCTTGCTGCAGACTGTTCCTCCTCCAGACTAGCTAGCACCGCATGGGTAGGCCTGACAGTGCTTCAGCCAGGCCTTCATGAACTGCCTTTTGTTGGCAGGGACCTCAGGCCCCTGTAGTGTAGAAATAGTGTAGAAATAGTTCAGGTGCTAGCTGTCCTCTATTCAGCTACCACTCCCAGATAGCTCTCTTCAAGTCCTGCCTGCCAGTCTGGCTGCACTGACCTCTCTCTACTGCCCTTCCCACAGTCCTCTCTTCTGGTTCTGCACCCATCTTAACTGTAATCTCCCAGTTCTCTCAGGTGTGCCTCCCCAGTCCTCCCGACTGTGCTCACTCACCAGCCCTCCCGGCTGCGACCAGTAGTCCTCCCTGGAGACTCTTAGAAGTGTTCTCTCTCAATGTCCTCTACCATACTTAACAAATGTCACGAATTTCCCGGATTTAGGCATTCCCGGGAAATGTCCTAGGAAATTCTTATTTTACAGATTTTTTTTTTTCGCTGCCGCTAGAGGTCTATGGCCGATGGAGACAATGTCTCCACCGGCTGCCATTTTCCCGGAGACCAAAATAAACAATTACAGTTTAGCAATGGCCGGGTGGCTGCCAATAACATTTAAGCTGTGGCACCGCCCACCTCCCGCCCCGCTGCCGTCTGTCTGTGACCTGATGTGGGAAGGGGTGGGGGTGGGCGGCGCCGCAGTACAAATGCTATTGGCAGCCACCCGGCTATTTTGCCCCATTCTATTTAGTAATGGCAGTGGAGAGAGTCTCCACTGCTGGGAATGCCTGATGTAAGGAAAGGGGGGGTTCCATTGGGGGATGCCTGGTGTAAGGACAAGACTCTGCTGGCAATGCCTGATGTAAGGGGGGACACCGCTGCAATGCCTGATGTAAGGGGGGACTCCGCTGGCAATGTCTGTTGTAAGCGGGGACTCCGCTGGCAATGTCTGATGTAAGGGGGGACTCCGCTGGCAATGTCTAATGTAAGGGGGACTCTGCTGCAATGTCTGATGTAAGGGGGGACTCCGCTGGCAATGTCTGATGTAAGGGGGGACTCTGCTGGCAATGTCTGATGTAAGGGGGGACTCTGCTGGCAATGTCTGATGTAAGGGGGACTCCGCTGGCAATGTCTGATGTAAGGGGGGACTCTGCTGGCAATGTCTCATGTAAGGAAGGACTCCGCTGGCAATGTCTGATGTAAGGGGGACTCCGCTGGCAATGTTTGATGTAAGGGGGGACTCCACTGGCAATGTCTGATGTAAGGGGGGGCTCCACTGGCAATGTCTGATGTAAGGGGGGACACCGCTGGCAATGTCTGATGTAAGGGGGGACTCTGCTGGCAGTGTCTGATGTAATGGGGGACTCCGCTGGCAATGCCTGATGCAAGGAGGGACTCCGCTGGCAATGTCTGATGTAAGGGGGGACTCCGCTGGCAATGTCTGATGTAAGGGGGGACTCCGCTGGCAATGTCTGATGTAAAGGGGGACTCTGCTGGGCAATGTCTGATGTAAGGGGGGACTCTGCTGGGCAATGTCTGATGTAAGGGGGGGACTCTGCTGGCAGTGTCTGATGTAAGGGAGGACTCTGCTGGCAATGCCTGATGTAAGGGAGGACTCTGCTGGCAATGCCTGATGTAAGGGGGGACTCTGCTGGCAATGTCTGATGTAAGGGGGGACTCTGCTGGCAATGCCTGATGTAAGGGGGGACTCTGCTGGCAATGCCTGATGTAAGGGGGGACTCCGCTGGCAATGTCTGATGTAAGGGGGGACTCTGCTGGCAATGCCTGATGTAAGGGAGGACTCTGCTGGCAATGCCTGATGTAAGGGAGGACTCTGCTGGCAATGCCTGATGTAAGGGGGGACTCCGCTGGCAATGCCTGATGTAAGGGAGGAGTCAGCTGGAAATGCCTGAAGTAAGGGGGGACTCTGCTGGGGACACCTGATGGCATCTGGTAGCAGGTGGCACGCTCAGGGCTTCCACTGATTCTGCATTATTATTAGTTAAATAATTTCATTCTATATTACAATGTAATAATAGAAATAATGCACTTCAATCATCCTGACACCATAACAACCTTGGTGCCGGGATGATTGAAGTGCCAACACCAGGTGTTTGGAGTATCTTTATCTGCTGATTTGTTAAACTTTCTGCAATACACATATTTCTACTGTTGTGTAGGATCTGGGCCTGCTGTCACTGCATCCCTCTTTCTTTCTCTCTTTTTCTTTCTCTCTTTCTTTTTCTTTCTCTCCCTCTTTCTTTCTTTCTCTCCCTCTTTCTTTCTTTCTCTCTTTCTTTCTCTCCCTCTTTCTTTCTTTCTCCCTCCATCCCTCATTCATCACATACCACACCCCTTCCGAGCCACGCACATTTAAGACATGCCCACTATTCCGCTCCAACCACGCCCATTTTTTGCCACGCATTTTTCTGTTACGGTATGCCCCGCCTACAAAGGAATGCCACACCCCCTAATTATAGCAAGGCTCCTACATGCAAAAAAAGTGTCCCCAATTTTTTTTTGTGCAATGTTGGCAACTATGCTCTACTTGCTCTCTCATGTGCCTCTCCTTCCAGGATCTCGTCACTCCTCTTGAATGCACCCGAGCCCCTGCCCAGTGTCACGCCCCCCTGACTGGGGAGCTCCCCGTGGGCCCCGACAGCCTCCACACTCTCTCACTCCAGCTCTTCCACCCGACAACTCCTCCTTGGTTAAGGCTTCTTAAGATACCCCAGCCAGTCTATCTCTCTTCCCCTCTTCTCCTTCTAGCACTTTCTAGAAGGAGGAGGGAGGTGACAATGAAGTAATGCGGCCTATGAATCACCAGCTGCTACCCTGAGCCACTCCCAGCCCAGAATGAAAACAAACAGGCCTAGCAACCAGCTAGGCCTGCCTATGTAGCAATAACTCTCGGTGGAGCTGCTGGTTTAAGCGGGCTTGTTACCTTCACTCTCGATACCTCTGTTTCACCGGCACCGAGTCTAGGGTTCTGTTGAGTTTACCTCTGGATGATATAAGCACCAATAAATGTCCCATAAATACCCTCTCCCAGAATGCAACTCGGAGGACCACCTCCACCAAGTTATCTCCGGGACAGAGGAGCACTCATCCGCTTCAACACGTTGCTCTTCCAACACCAGCCGATGGTAACAACGACACCCACCGGCACAATGTGGAACTACACGCAACGTCAGCCAAGCTGGAACAGAGGCAAATCTAACTCCCTCTAATAAGCGACCCACTAAATTTACCTATCAGCGGTAGATTAAAATCTACCAGCTCTACACCTAAATTTACCTACTCTGCCAACAAAAATTCTCACTCTAGCACCTACTGTAACTAACTAGAGGGTGCTACACTCCATACAAAATATGTAAACTTAATAAAAAAAATAAACGTATGCCTCAGTAATACGTTACCCACAATGAAATATATTTCAGTGTTAAATGGATAAAGTGACATTTGTATTTATTTTCTCTGTAAAGACCATCAAAGAACATAAAATGTCTCTGTGAATAGGTTCTCGGTCTGAGAAAAGGAGAGGACAAAGTGGATTTCGCAGTTCCCGCACTTTGACTGGTCCAATTACAATTAGCATTGTTTGGTAACTGCTGGTCTCACACCTACCAGTGTCTTTAGGGCTGTAGTGTGTAAGCAAGCAAGGAATGTATGCAATGTTTACAATAGCCATGTCTGAGAAAGACTAACATCAAGTTGTAAAAATACCTCAATTTTAAGTTGTGCAAGCTCAGCATTTTAGTCTGGTTGTTACAGTCACCTTGGCTGTTACCCTATTTACAGCATTACGCTATAGACACAGTAATGCATAATAACAGATATTTTATATATCCATATAACATCTTATTGTTGGAAACTGTTTTTTCTTTATCTTACGGTCAGGTTCACAGTGGTGTCCTGCGGTTTAGCCGCAGCGTAGGTGCACCGAGATTGTATTTGCATTTTTCCCAAAGTTCCCATTGACTTCTATTGATTAGGCTGTTCGTTTTCTAAAAGCACATCAAACATGCAGCATGCAAAACTTTGATGGGCGTGCATGAAAACACACACTCTAATAGTCAATAGACGCACCTAAAACCACATGTAAAATTCTGGCAAATCTCACTGCACCCAAACCACAGCACACCAGTGTGAAGCTGCTCTTAAAGTTTGCGTGTCATTGAAACATTTTGCTACAGCTAAAGGCTTAGCCCAACTTTAATGACTTTTGCCAAAAACATTCCTGTGCATTACAGCCTTCTCGGTACATTAATATGCAGTGCTCCTATTTGTAGAAAGAATGCTTGCTTTTCAAACTGCTTATTCCATTGCCCTCCCCTCTCTGTCCTGCAGATAGTGTTTGTTGCACGGCCCCAGCAACTCCCAAACGAGCACTTGGCTTTGTTTCCTATCCACGCATGCACAGTCTGTTCTCTTTCACTCTAGCAGAATGCTGAGCTGCAAGAGAGAGTGGACAGGGCTTGCATGGGTATGAAACCAAGCCAAGTTCAGTAGCGGTTTGCTTTCATCATGCAACCCAAAATTTCACCAAACAATATAGCAGTCTGCCGCCCGCAGTTTGTTCTTCATATCTGCTGTCTGTACTGTTTCATCATGCACTCCTGCATCAAGTAGTGTGTGAATGCTCATTCAACTGACACCCACACTGTTTGAGTGTTCTTTGCATTCGGTTGGTCTGAATGAGTTCTAATCACCTGAACTGAGGCCTCTTGGGCTGCTTGTATCACTCTACCTACGTCTTTTAACTCAGCGGTTTAGGTTTTGATAGACTTGCAGCTTGTGCTGTAGCAAATATTGATAGTACAGCTTGGAGGCAGCAAGTACACAAATTGGGATGAGAAGGATGAGTTAACAGATATATCTACCTTTGACCATATACAGTGGGGACAGAAAGTATTTAGACCCCCTTAAATTTTTCACTCTTTGTTATATTGCAGCCATTTGCTAAAATCATTTAAGCTCATTTTTTTCCTCATTAATGTATACACAGCACCCCATATTGACAGAAAAACGCAGAATTGTTGACATTTTTGCAGATTTATTAAAAAAGAAAAACTGAAATATCACATGGTCCTAAGTATTCAGACTCTTTGCTCAGTATTTAGTAGAAGCACCCTTTTGATCTAATACAGCCATGAGTCTTTTTGAGAAAGATGCAACAAGTTTTTCACACCTGGATTTGGGGATCCTCTGCCATTCCTCCTTGCAGATCCTCTCCATTTCTGTCAGGTTGGATGGTAAACGTTGGTGGACAGCCATTTTTAGGTCTCTCCAGAGATGCTCAATTGGGTTTAAGTCAGGGCTCTGGCTGGGCCATTCAGGAACAGTCACAGATTTGTTGTGAAGCAACTCCTTCATTATTTTAGCTGTGTGCTTAGGGTCATTGTCTTGTTGGAAGGTAAACCTTCAGCCCAGTCTGAGGTCCTGAGCACTCTGGAGAAGTTTTTTGTCCAGGATATCCCTGTACTTGGCCACATTCATCTTTCCCTCGATTGCAACCAGTCGTCCTGTCCCTGCAGCTGAAAAACACCCCCAAAGCATGATGCTGCCACCACCATGCTTCACTGTTGGGACTGTATTGGACAGGTGATGAGCAGTGCCTGCTTTTCTCCACACATACCGCTTAGAATTAAGGCCAAAAAGTTTTATCTTGGTCTCATCAGACCAGAGAATCTTATTTCTCACCATCTTGGAGTCCTTCAGGTGTTTTTTAGCAAACTCCATGTGGGCTTTCATGTGTCTTGCACTGAGGAGAGGCGTCCGTCGGGCCACTCTGCCATAAAGCCCTGACTGGTGGAGGGCTGCAGTGATGGTTGACTTTCTACAACTTTCTCCCATCTCCCGACTGCATCTCTGGAGCTCAGCCACAGTGATCTTTGGGTTCTTCTTTACCTCTCTCACCAAGGTTCTTCTCCCCCGATAGCTCAGTTTGGCTGGATGGCCAGCTCTAGGAAGGGTTCTGGTCATCCCAAACGTCTTCCATTTAAGGATTATGGAGGCCACTGTGCTCTTAGGAACCTTAAGTGCAGCAGAAATTTTTTTGTAACCTTGGCCAGATCTGTGCCTTGCCACAATTCTGTCTCTGAGCTCTTCAGGCAGTTCCTTTGACCTCATGATTCTCATTTGCTCTGACATGCACTGTGAGCTCTAAGGTCTTATAGAGACGGTTTGTAGCTTTCCTAATCAAGTCCAATCAGTATAATCAAACACAGCTGGACTCAAATGAAGGTGCAGAACCATCTCAGGGATGATCAGAAGAAATGGATAGCACCTGAGTTAAATATATGAGTGTCACAGCAAAGGGTCTGAATACTTAGGACCATGTGATATTTCATTTTTTCTTTTTGAATAAATCTGCAAAAATGTCAACAATTCTGTGTTTTTTGTCAATATGGGGTGCTGTGTGTAAATTAATGAGGAAAAAAAATTACTTAAATGATTTAAGCAAATGGCTGCAATATAACAAAGAGTGAAAAATGTAAGGGGGTCTGAATACTTTCCATCCCCACTGTATATCTACCTTTGACAGCTCTTGCTGTCACACCGCAGTGGCAGGACAGAGCACTGTGGCAGGCTTGTATAACAGTGTAAATTTGCTGTCCTCTCAAAATAACTCAACACACAGCCATTAATGTCTAAACTGCTGGCAACAAAAGTGAGTACACCCCTAAGTGAAAATGTCCAAATTGGGCCCAAAATGTAAACATTTTGTGTGGCCACCATTATTTTCCAGCACTGCCTTAACCCTCTTGGGCATAGAGTTCACCAGAGCTTCACAGGTTGCCACTGCAGTCCTCTTCCACTCCTCCATGATGACATCACAGAGCTAGTGGATGTTAGAGACCTTGCGCTCCTCCACCTTCCATTTGAGGATGCCCCACAGATGTTCAATAGGGTTTAGGTCTGAAGACATGCTTGGCCAGTCCATCACCTTTACCCTCAGCTTCTTTAGCAAGGCAGTGGTCGTCTTGGAGGTATGTTTGGGGTCGTTATCGTGTTGGAATACATCCAGGCCCGGACTAGGACAAAAAATAGGCCCAGGCATTTTGGATTGAGCAGCCCATGACATGTTAACTAGCCCCTTTCCCACTCTCCACCCTGACAGATTCCCTGAGAGAGGGGAGGGGGGAACCCAGCAGAGGTGTGGGGGGGGAGGTGAGGTGGGACCAGGAAAGAGCATGGGGGGATAGAGAGCACAGGGAAGAACCTTGAGAACATGGGGTGGGTCGAGAGCACAGGGAGGAAGAGAAGAGCATGGGGGGAGGTTGAGAGCACGGGGGGGAGGTGGAGAGCACAGGAAGGGCGGCGGAGAGCATGGGGGGAAGGTGGAGAGCACAGGGGGGGCTGGTGGAGAGCATGGGGGGATGTGAGGAGCACATGGGGGGAGGTGGAGAGCACAGGGGGCTGGTGGAGAGCAGGGGGAGGTGGAGAGCACAGTGAGGGCATCGGAGGGCATGGGGGAGGTGGAGAGCACAGAGAGGGCGGCGGAGAGCATGGGGGAGATGGAGAGCACAGGAAGGGTGGCGGAGAGTTTGGGGGGATGTAAAGAGCGCATGGGGGGTGGCAAGCACAGGGAGGGTGACGGAGAGCATGAGGAGAAGGTGGAGAGCACAGGGGGGCTGGTGGAGAGCATGGGGGGGTGTCAAGAGCACAGGGAGGGTGGGGGAGAGCATGGGGGGAGATGGAGAGCACAGGGAGGGTGGTGAAGGGCATGGGGGGAGGTGGAGAGCACTGGGAGGGCTGTGGAGAGCATGGGGGAGGTGGAGAGCACAGGGAGGGCGGCGGAGACCATGGGGGGAAGTGGAGAGCACAGGGAGGGCGGCGGAGAGCATGGGGGGATGTGAAGAGCGCATGGGGGGTGGTGAGCACAGGGAGGGCGGTGGAGAGCATGGGGGGAAGGTGGAGAGCACAGGGGGGCAGGTGGAGAGCATGGGGGGATGTGAAAAGCACATGGGGGAGGTGGAGAGCACAGGGGGGGCTGGTGGAGAGCATGGGGGGAGGTGAAGAGCACGGGAGAGCAGCGGAGAGCATGGGGGGAGGGTGGAGAGCACGGGGGGATGGTGGAGAGTATGGGGGGGTGTGAAGAGCACAGGGAGGGGGGCGGAGAGCATGGGGGGAGATGGAAAGCACAGGGAGGGTGGCGGAGAGCATGGGGGGAGGTGGAGAGCACAGGGAGGGCGGCGGAGAGCATGGGGGGAGGTGGAGAGCACAGGGAGGGCGGCGGAGAGCATGGGGGGAAGTGGAGAGCACAAGGAGGGTGGCGGAGAGCATGGGGGGATGTGAAGAGCGCATGGGGGGTGGGGAGCACAGGGAGGGCGGTGGAGAGCATGGGGGGAAGGTGGAGAGCACAGGGGGGCAGGTGGAGAGCATGGGGGGATGTGAAGAGCACATGGGAGAGGTGGAGAGCACAGGGGGGGCTGGTGGAGAGCATGGGGGAGGTGGAGAGCACGGGGAGGGCAGCGGAGAGCATGGGGGGAGATGGAGAGCATGGGGGGAGGTGGAGAGCACGGGGAGGGCAGCGGAGAGCATGGGGGGAGATGGAGAGCACAGGGAGGGCGGCAGAGAGCATGGGGGGAGGTGAAGAGCACAGGGAGGGCAGCGGAGAGCATGGGGGGAAGTGGAGAGCACAGGGAGGGCGGAGGAGAGCATTGGGGGAAGTGGAGAGCACAGGGAGGGTGGCGGAGAGCATGGGGGGATGTGAAGAGCGCATGGGGGGTGGAGAGCACAGTGAGGGCAGCGGAGAGCATGGGGGGAGGTGGAGAGCGCAGGGAGGGCGGCGAAGAGCATGGGGGTAAGTGGAGAGCACAGGGAGGGTGGCGGAGAGCATGAGGGGATGTGAAGAGTGCATGGGGGTGGCGAGCACAGGGAGGGTGGCGGAGAGCATGGGGGAAGGTGGAGAGCACAGGGGGGCTGGTGGAGAGCATGGAGGGATGTGAAGAGCACATGGGGGAGGTGGAGAGCACAGGGGGGGCTGGTGGAGAGCATGGTGGGGCTGGAGAGCATGGGGGGAGGTGGAGAGCGCAGGTAGAGCGGCGGAGAGCATGGAGGGAGATGGAGAGCACAGGGAGGGCAGCGGAGAGCATGGGGGAGGTGGAGAGCACAGGGAGAGTGGCGGAGAGCATGGGGGGATGTGAAGTACGCATGGGGGGTGGCGAGCACAGGGAGGGCGGTGGAGAGCATGGGGAGAGGTGGGGAGCACAGGGGGGCAACGGAGAGCATGAGGGGGCAGCGGAGAGCATGGGGGGATGTTGAGAGAACAGGGGGGATGCAGAGTGCGTGGGGGGATATGAACAGCACAGGGGGGGTGAGTGAGTGCAGAGCATGGGGGGTGGCGGAGAGCACGGGGGGGTGGCAGAGAGCACGGGGAGTGGCAGAGAGCATGGCTTGTGGCAGAAAGCATGGGGGTGGGGGAGGTGGAGAGCACTGGGGGGAGCATCAGAGAGCATGGGGAAGGTGGAGAGCACTGGGGGGGGCGGCAGAGAGCATGGGGGAGGTGGAGAGCACTGGGGGGGGCGACAGAGAGCATGGGGGAGTTGGAGAGCACTGGGGGGTGGCAGGGAGCATGGGGGAGGTAGAGAGCACTGGGGGGGGGGGGCTGGCAGAGAGCATGGGGGGAGGTGGAGAGCACTGGCGGGGGGTGGCAAATAGCATGGGGGAGGTGGAGAGCACTGGGGGGTGGCAAATAGCATGGGGGAGGTGGAGAGCACTGGGGGTGGCAAAGAGCATGAGGAGGCAAAGAGTATGGGTGGTGTGGAGAGCCCGGGGGGGGCAGCAGAAATAAGCAGGATAGGAAAAGCGGTGAGGGCGGCTGCATATAGAACAATCATTCTCTCCATCTTCCTCCTGCAGTCTCCTGCTTCTCCTCTACCTCTCGCAGGCATTCCGATACTGCAGGAGGAAGATGGAGAGAACGATTGTTCTATATGCAGCCGCCCCCACCGCTCCTCCTATCCAGGTTACAGGGGGATGGCGGAGAGCACGGGGCTGCACTCACGTTTTCTGTTATCCGGCTTCAAGTTGTTAGCAGCAGCAGGTGTCTGCTCTGGCCCCTCCCCCTTCTCAGTCACGCCCCCTTGCACCGACGGCTGACAGCTGACCTATACGGGCGGCCGCAGAAGGCTCTAGCTCCACCCTGTTCTATGTTTACGTCCCCCCCGGCGCCGATAGACTGAGTTTAACTTGCAGCCTGGCGGCCGCGGCCCGCCGGTCTAGTGCCCGGTTTGCCCTATGGCCAATCCGGGCCTGAATACTGCCCTGCGGCTCAGTCTCTGAAGGGAGGGGATCAAGCTCTGCTTCAGTATGTCACAGTACATGTTGGCATTCATGGCTCTCACAATTAACTGTAGCTCCCCAGTGCCAGCAGCACTCATGCAGCCCCAGATCATGACACTCCCACCACCATGCTTGACTGTAGGCAAGACACACTTGTCTTTGTTCTCCTCACATGGTTGCCGCCACACACGCTTGACAACATCTGAACCAAATAAGTTTATCTTGGTCTCATCAGACCACAGGACATGGTTCCAGTAATCCATGTCAGTCTGCTTAGTCAGCAAACTGTTTGCAGGCTTTCTTGTGTATCATCTTTAGAAGGAGCTTCCTTGTGGGATGACAGCCATGCAGATCAATTTGATGCAGTGTGCGGCATATGGTCTGAGCACTGACAAGCTGACCCCCACCCCTTCAACCTTTGCAGCAATGCTGGCAGCACTCATACGTCTATTTACCAAAGACAACCTCTGGATATGACGCTGAGCACGTGCACTCAATTTCTTTGGTCGACTATGGCGAGGTCTGTTCTGAGTGGAACCTGTCCTGTTAAACCGCTGTATGGTCTATCTTTATGTAGAGAAACAATTTTTTTTTTTTAGATCCTCAGAGAGTTCTTTGCCATGAAGTGCCATGTTGAACTTCCAGTGACCAGTATGAGAGAGTGAGAGCGATAACACCAAATTTAACACACCTGCTCCCCATTCACACCTGAGACCTTGTAACACTAAAGAGTCACATGACATCGGGGAGGGAAAATGGCTAATTGGGCCCAATTTGGACATTTTCACTTAGGGGTGTAATCACTTTTGTTGCCAGCGGTTTAGACATCAATGGCTGTGTGTTGAGCTATTTTGATGGGACAGCAAATTTACACTGTTATACAAGCTGTACACTCACTACTTTACATTATAGCAAAGTGTCATTTCTTTAGTGTTGTTACATGAAAAGAAATAATAAAATATTTACAAAAACGTGAGGGGTGTACTCACTTTTGTGAGATACTGTATATGCAGTATTATATGGGGGGGGGTTACACCATGTTTTACCTCACCAGGTGACACCAACCCTGGTGACGCCACTGGCCAAAGGATCAGCCACTGATTTCAGTTGTTTTCTACTGCTCTGTGATAACTGAAGTTATCTTAACTGGCCACCACTGTACAGTATTGTACAGTGGGGCCGGTGGTATATTTTTTTTGGGGGGGGCAGCAAACAGTGCACAGCCAGTCACTCCCCCCAGTCAGGCCACGTGCACCTCTCTCCCCGGTCGGTCAGTCACCCAGCCACTATACTTACCCCAGGCTTCCCTCAGGTGGCTGGCTAGCTTCCCCGGTGTTTCCTCTCCTTGCGTCTCCTCCCTCCTCCTCCCGGTGGCCAGCGTAGCTTCTCCTTTTGGCCAATCGGGAAACGGGTCTCAGACCCACTTTCCGATTGGCCGGGAGGAGATTTAGTGTGACACTAGCGAATATTCATTCGCTAGTGTCACACAACTGGGTGGGCTCAGAGTGCATGCTCTGCGCCCCGAGCCCACCCTAGTTTGAAACCTATTAGAGCCTCTGGCTCTAATCACAAGGTTCAAACCCCCCCCCCCAATTGGAATCCATGCATCCAGTGCCCTGCATGTAGATTAGGGGCTAGACGCATGGATAGGCGGGCCGGTGCCCGTGCTCCCCTTATGGATGGGCCTCCACTGATGCTGTATTATCCAGGGTAGTAATGCATTGCTGCCATAGTAAGGCTTTTTCTTCTAGAGTTAAAATGATTACATCATGTTAAGGATCTTCACTGGCAGGGGTTCCTGTTAATTATCCTGTCATGGTTAAATGTAAAGTCAGGGTGTACAGGGAGTAAAAGAGAATTGGCTGACTACTCAATTTTGACCATTCTTTTTTGGCATACCAGTGGGACTTAGATTATTTTATCTGGCCTATTGTCTATTTTCTGCATATGTGTAGCAAGGCCTTTATAGTTAACCCAAAGGATCACCTTTGCATTGAATCACTATTTGTTCATCATGGCATAAATCCAAGGCATCTGTTAAAAGTGCCAAATTTCCGCAAAGAGCCTTAGGACGTTATTGTTGAATATTTTTCCCATTTGTGAATCAAAGCATGGTTTGAGAACAATAGTACTCAAAGCTAAAATGTACAAGCTTAGTAAATATTCTGGGTTTTGTGAAAATTTTTTTCTAGTATACAGTATATGTGCAATGGTATTGATTATTCAAAGGTCATTATGCATTAGATTGGCTATAGACAGGCAAAAGTATTACTGGAATAATGGGTTCTTACTGACTCAGCCAAAGCTTGTAGTGACAGCATTGTTCTTTTTTTCACTATATTAAAAGGAATCCCCTCTTACAGTGTTATCAGAGCAGGTGTCGCTATTGGAAGATTTACACTGTATACTTGTTGTGGTCAGGTAAAAGAAGTTTCTAAGAAAATCAGTCACAGCATATAAAAGTAATGTACATTTTTTTGTATATTTGGTATATTTACTTAATTTTGGCCTGGACAAAATACAACATACATTAAATTAAGTCAGATATATAGAAATTAATGAAAATATGTCATACTTACAGTTTTTTGTTGTTTTTAGATGCTATGTTGTAATAACATTTACAGTGCTCAATAGCTCAAAGTAAAATATACAAACACAATTAAATGAGTCAGAGGTGTTACCCTTTCCCTACATGCATGTTCATCAGTGACTGTACAGAGCATTAGCATAACTAATACTGTACAGTTTTCATGGAACCTAAACAATTTTTTATACTTAGTAAAAGAATAAAACATCACTTGTTCCATTTAATCACAGAGAGCAAAGTGAAACACCCGACACTTGTGTATGGGTAAGCCCGTAACTCACTAATGGGACAGTACTGAAGCCTTTTGATTGGTCCAATGCAGTCACATAAAGAAAATAGTCCATAACCCAATGTAGGCTTCCACAAGCCATTTTGGGGAAAGGGCAAGTTAGGTGTCTACTTACTTTGCCCTGCATGATAAAACAACAGGGACAATTTTTGTTTAAACAAATCAGAGGTTCAGCAATATTCAAAACTTGCTTGGCTAAATAATACAATTGTACTTAATGCCACATTCTGAGTATTACTGTGCTATATAAAAGTTGTTTTCTATTGATTTACAGTTTTAGAAGAACGTGTGGTCCAAGTGAACACATCAGCACCTCATCCCAATGAAACTGAATAAATGACAATGAATGATGAAGCTACACTGCTAAACGCATTGGGTCAAATATCACCCTCCCCTCTTGATCCATATATGATACTTGTTGAATTGTTATCTTTTTAACATGATAGATATTTATGGAAGGATGATAAATCAGGAAAGCTGAGCTGTCACTGCACTGTTTTATGTATGAAGGGGATATTTTCCCCCCTAAAAATTATAATGATTAAATTGTAAAAAAAAATTCTTGATTTTAAAGTTATGACTTTATGAAATTTACCCTGAGGGGAGGATTTTAGCATCACCTAAAATCCCATTTATATTTCTTTTTGTTGTTCTGTTGATTTAAAATGGGCTATGCCAGCACCCCAAATGTGTGGTAAGCCTGGAGATTTTTACCTACATAAATGTAGGTTATATTCTTGAATTAATATATTACATTTATTTTCTTTACAGTACTGATTAAGTATGCATACAGCCATGTGCATGTGCATAAATACATCTGGAAAATCTCCCTGCCAGCTAACTTTAACATTGCTAAGTCCCAAAAAAGCAGCCATTATGCGTGTCAGTATCCAGTCCTGCTCAGTCATACTAATTTAACCAGGCTTATGTTCCAAGACGTTTTTACCAGGCAGACCTGTTAGCTTATATGTTTACAAATTGATGCCAACAATCTTGAGTCCATGCACATTTAAGTAGTTTGCAGCACTGAAATTGTACAGCTTGTACTTTATCCTTTATAAGAGTATAATTTATTAACACTATTATATTCAAATATTTAAACCTTATACTGTATATACAGTACACTATAATATGTATTACAATATCTTTATTGTGGGAATATACATCCTAGAAACTGTCAACTGATCACTGTTGTGCTTGGCCTTATACATTTGCATATGTAGACCATATGTAGACCTAAACAAACCAATGACCATCATCTTGCAATGAAGGAGTGTGAACACTGTTCACCTTCATTGGCATAATGAGCATGACATTAGTAAATCAGCACCTATTATTTAGGGTAGGCTGAACCAGCCTATGGTTCAGCATGTATCATTTATTATACCAGTTCAATCAAAGGATATTTAAAGCCTATCTGGGTTTTTTTTTTTTTCACCATTTGTATTATCTTTTTTTTTCACCATTTATATCTCATTGGAGAGATCTCCCTTCACTTCCTGTCCCATAGAAGCAACCGGAATGACAAGCACTCCCACTTGTCACCAGAATAGGAATAACGTGGAAATCTACAACTCAACATATTGGGGTTTTCAATCACTTTCAGAGCTAGTGACTATGGTCACTGGGACAAATAGACTGATCTAAGGGGTCCCAAAGCTTGCATCTTTAAAAACTTGAGTCAGCCAGTAGAAGGTATCAGTTAAACTACAACCTTTGATTGGTTTGCATTGATCAGTGGCTAACACAGTAAAAGACTCCATCAGACCTCTTGGGTTGGCAGTTTTGGATGCATACCTTTGAGTATTTTTTTCTTTTTTTCCATCAATTGCTATGTTTGTGTCCCAGTCTATCCATGCCACATTACAAAAGGGTAATCTGTCAATCCTACATTGGAAATACAATGTATTTCCATTATGAGAATGAAAGTCCAAAATTTTACTAAAGTAATTATCCAAAGAAACGTTTTCGTCCATTCATTAAACCTCACAGTATGACCGTAATGCACAGCTTGTGTTTCCGCTGAAACCATATGCTAATTGCTTCATTATGTCATAGAATTATGCCCCATGAGGTAGACATATTTAAAACTTCCCCAGATTTTCAGGAACTTTCAAATTTACTCACTTTGGAGGGATTTTCTCTCACTTCCTCCTTTGGCTATGGGGCAGGAAGTGAAGGGAAATCTATGGGACATAGATGCCGAAAATCTGCATGGGGTTATAACCCTCCCTTGTTCTATCTAAAAATGTTTTAAAAAGTTTTGCCTATAGATCTACTTTAAGAGTTATGTGGATGTAGCCCCCTCTCAGGTAGGTGCTAAAGAGAGAGCATAGTTTTGGGTTTCCCTGAATACCAGGGAGGCTATTAGGTAAATTTAGGTGTTCTCTTCCTACCATGGAGCAGTGATTCATTGATAGGGTCTGCTCATTGTGCTCAGATGCTGCTCATGTTGTCCGCCTGTTTCACACTGGTCCAAATGGACGAGGCATATTAGACAGTGGGAAGAAACCTGACAAATGGGAGCATTGGTGTGGTTACAGCTCTGGCCATTGACAGAAGCAGGTGCCTCAGGGCATGCTGGGTGACTGTATATATGCTTAGGGCACATGTGCTCGGGGTCTTCGGCTGGAGAGTGGGGTCCCTGTGCAAACTGCCATGCGGCCTCAGGTGGTCAAACTGAGGAAGCTGCAACCCAGATGTCAGGTATAGCTGACTAGGAGGGAGACTGTCAGAACTTATACTCACCGAGGCCAAGATGCCGAGAGCGGCTCGTCCTTACGACCACGCGCACCCGACCCCTGGAAGTGATACAGGAGTTGGGGGCACGCGGAGGCACGGACTTCCGGTAGTGGTGGGATTCCTGAAGGCCGGAGGGAGGTCCGGGTAGACGTTGGATACTGAGGAACTGCAAAGACAAGCGGTTAGATCTGAGCTGGGGTATCAGGTAGCACAAGTCCGTAATTCAGGCAGAGGTCAGAACCGGGGTATCAAGCAGAGCAAAGTCCGTAATTCAGGCAGAGGTCAGAACCGGGGTATCAAGCAGAGCAAAGTCCGTAATTCAGGCAGAGGTCAGAACCGGGGTATCAAGCAGAGCAAAGTCCGTAATTCAGGCAGAGGTCAGAACCGGGGTATCAAGCAGAGCAAAGAGAGCAATCCGTTAATCAGGCAGAGGTCAGGGGTATCAGGCAGGCAGAGAGAGTAATCCGTTAATCAGGCAGAGGTCAGGGGTATCAGGCAGGCAAGAGAGTAGTCCGTTTAATCAGGCAGGAATCAAGGGTATCAGGCAGGCAAGAGAGTAGTCCGTTTAACAGGCAGAGGGTTCAGCACAAGACACTTGGATATACAGGTTTAAATAGCAGGGACAGGGACCAGGGTACAGCTGACGACAAACCAGCAACCCGACTGGGTGCTGGAGCCGTCAGATGTAGCCCTCCGGCGAGCGCGTCAGCGTGACGCGCTGCCCGGCACCCGCACGGCCACGGCGCGCACACGGGGACCGCCGTGCACCCGCGCGCGCCGCACCATCGGGCCGCGAACGGGTGTACGGCGCAGCGTAAGTCCTCCGCGCATGCGCCCTGGAATCCGGCGGACGGAGGCGGCTTGTGCCTCCTGACAGTGCCCCCCTCCTACGGGCGGACACTGGACGCCCAGGCTGGACATCAATTCCGGATGGTCTCGATGAAAAGCTTGAATTAAGCGTGGTGCATGCAGATTCCTTGCGGGTTCCCAAGAGTTGTCTTCAGGTGGGTATCCCTTCCACTGGATCAAATACTGCAGTTGTCTGCCCTTCTTCCTACAGTTAAGGATGGATTCCACCTCAAACTCATTCTCCCCATCCACCCTAACTGGTGGGGGAGGAAGTTCACCTCTCTCTGGAAAAGTGCTGTCCACCACGGGCTTCAGCAAGGACACATGGAAAACAGGATGGATCCTGTATGTCTTTGGTAATGCTAACTCCATAGCCACAGGGTTGATAATCCTTTTGATGGGAAAAGGACCGATGAACTTGGGCCCCAGTTTCCGAGAAGGCACGGACAGTTTGAGGTTGGTGGTGGACAACCAGACCTCCTCTCCTATATTAAAGGTTGGATTCTCCCTCCTGCCCCGGTCATACTGTTTCTTGTAATCCGCTTGAGCTCTTTGCAACATATCTTGAATCCTCTGGAAATTGCTTTGTAAAGAGGTTATTCTGTCATGCACTGCAGGAACTGTTATCTCTGGAACGTCGTTGGACAGAAATGTGGGGTGGAATCCGCAATTTGCCCAGAAAGGCGTTTGGTTGGTGGCAGAGTGGATGGAATTGTTATACGCGAACTCTGCGTATGGGAGAAGACTTGTCCAATCATCCTGGGATCCTGAGCAAAAACACCGCAGGTATTGCTCTAGGGTCTGGTTCGTCCTCTCCGTTTGGCCGTTACTCTGCGGATGGTAAGCTGATGAGAGGCAGACCTTGATATCTAGAGCTTTGCAGAGCTCCCTCCAGAACTTGGACGTAAATTGTACACCCCTGTCTGACACAATACTCCTTGGTACACCATGGAGCCTGATGACTTCTTTCAGAAAAATATTAGCCGTCTCCAAGGCCGAAGGAGTGCCCCTCATGGGCAAAAAATGGGCCATTTTGGAGAGACGGTCGACCACAACAAAAATAGTGGTAAAACCCCCCGAGGCTGGCAAGTCCACTATGAAATCCATGGAGACGTCAGACCATGGCCGTTCTGGAATGGGTAGGGGTTTTAGTAAACCCCAAGACTTGGCACTTTGACCTTTGTTCCGCTGACATAGAGGACAAGAAGCCACATATTCCTTGCAATCCCTTCTCCACCCAGGCCACCAAAAAGAGCGAGAGACCAGCTCGGACGTTTTCCTTATTCCAAAGTGCCCTGCGAGTTTGTGATCATGGCACATTTTAAGGGTTAGTGACCGTGTCTCCCGAGGTACAAAGATTTTCCCACGGATCCAGAAAAAATTCCCATTTCTTTTCAAGGATTGTACCACTGGTTCTATACAGGAGTTAGACGATGATTTAATGGATGACATCAGGTCCACCTGTGCCATCCCAAGGAAATTTTGGGGAGAGAGGATTGTACTAGGTTCCGGAGTTTGGGAGTCTGCTGAGAACATCCGTGAAAGTGCATCCGCTTTTCCGTTCTTAGTGCCAGGTCTATAGGATATGTGGAAATTGAAGCGAGAGAAAAAGAGAGCCCAACGAGCTTGTCTAGGTTTCAGCCGCTTTGCTGTCCGTAAGTACTCGAGGTTTTTATGATCTGTAAAGATCATCACTGGGTGTAAAGCGCCTTCGAGCAGATACCTCCATTCTTCTAGAGCGAATTTTATGGCCAGCAGCTCCCTGTCCCCCACATCGTAGTTTAATTCCGGTGGGCTGAGTCTCCGAGATGCGAATGCAACGGGATGAAGGATGGCTTTGGGCCCTTGTCTTTGGGAAAGAATTGCTCCTGTTGCAATTTCCGAGGCGTCCACCTCCAGTACAAATGGTTGAGAAGGATCGGGGTGGCAAAGAATTGGAGCAGAACTAAACAGGCTTTTCAATTTCAGGAAGGCCTCTTGTGCGGCTTCAGACCACCGGAAGGAACCGTGCTGGCGGGTTAGCTGGGTGATGGGTGCCACAATGGCCGAGAATCCGATAATGAATTTTCGGTAAAAGTTGGCAAATCCTATGAACCGTTGGACCCCTTTTTTATCGGACGGAGCTGGCCACTCCTGAATGGCTTGTATCTTCTGGGGATCCATTGCGATCCCATCTGCCGATATGATGAATCCCAAGAATTGCACCACTGATCTCTCGAATTCGCACTTCTCCACTTTCAAATAAAGCTTGTGCTGCTTCAATATAGTAAGGACCTTTTTGACGTGCCCCTTGTGTAGCTCCATCGTGGAGGAGAAAATGAGTATATCATCTAGATAGACAACAAGGAAGTCGTCCAGGTATTCTCGGAATATATCATTGACTAGGTGCTGGAAAGTGGCAGGAGCATTACACAGCCCGAATGGCATCACCAAGTACTCGAAGTGTCCGAACCTGGACCTGAATGCTGTCTTCCATTCGTCCCCGGCTCTGATTCTAACAAGGTTGTAGGCACCCCGGAGGTCTAATTTGGAAAAGACCTTGGCGGATCGGAATCGTTGAAATAGCTCCGGAATAAGCGGCAGTGGGTACCGGTTCTTGATGGTGATATTGTTAAGCTGCCGGTAGTCCACACAAGGTCTAAGGGACCCATCCTTCTTCCCAACAAAGAATATCCCTGCTCCGGCAGGTGAGGATGAGGGACGTATAAAACCCTTTTCCAGGTTCTCATTGATGTATTGCTTGAGAGCCTCTAGTTCAGTCTCTGAGAGGGGAAAAATACGCCCGAACGGAATCACTGACCCCGGCAGCAGATCGATCGGACAGTCATAAGGCCGATGAGGTGGTAGGCGGTCGGCCATTTGTTTACTAAAGACCTCTTGGAACTCAAGATATTCGGAGGGGATCTGCTGAAGTTTATCTGATGGAACCGTAACCGTAGCACAAACCTTCGGAATCGAAGGGAGGCAATGCTCAGAGCAATATGGAGAAGAAAAAGATACTGACTTAGTGCTCCACTGGATCTGTGGGTCATGAGCCTGCAACCAGGGCAGGCCTAGGATGACTGGGAAAATGGGAGAATGGATGAGATCAAGCCGTAGGAGCTCTTGATGCCCGGAGTCGGTGGTTACTAGGATAGGCCGAGTCTCCTGGGTGATTGGACCCGAACTAGGAAGAGAGCCATCAGCCAGATGCACCTGTAGACCTTGAGCTTTCGTTTGCAAGGGGATACGGAGGCTGCGGGCCAGGGCTGCATCCATGAAGCAGCTACAAGCTCCTGAATCAATGATGGCGGGTAGGCGAGACTCCCCTTCCGGTAGCTGCAAGGAAACAAACAACATCACGTAAGACTTTGGAGCAGTATTATCTTGGTAATTCATCAATTTGGGCTGAAAAGACTTACTAGGCCTTATTGGACAGCTGCGCAGGAAGTGTCCAGCTCCCCCGCAATAGAGACACAAATTAGACTGCCGTCTGCGTTGCCTTTCTTCTGAAGTTAATGGGGCCCGGACCAGGCCTAACTGCATGGGTTCGGCTTCGGGAGGTGGTGTAGGAGATGGTGACGGCATGGGAGAGGCTCTGAATGGCGTCCACGTAGGGCGTGGACCCTGGAACCGTTCTGAGCGACGCTCCCGCAAGCGCCTGTCCAATTTCGTAGCTGCCTGGATTAACTCTTCCAAGGAATCAGGAGTCTCCATTCTGGCTAGTTCATCTTTGAGGAGTTCGGACAAGCCTAGACGGTACTGGTAGCGCAGAGCCGCCTCATTCCAATCTGTGTCAGCTGCCCATTTACGGAATTCTACCGTATAGTCTTCAATTGGTCTCCTCCCTTGGGACAGATGATGTAAGATGGCTTCAGCCGTAGCCTTCCGCTGAGGGTCGTCATAGAGTTGGGCCATACTCTCGAAGAAGGTATCTATGGAATTTAACACAGGACTTCCTTGTTCCATTAAGCCATGGGCCCAAGCCTGAGGTTCTTCTGACAGCAATGAGACTGCGAACCCTACTTTGACGATTTCCGATGCGAACGTCCGGGGCTGAAGAGCAAAGTAAAGAGAGCATGCGTTTTTAAACGCCCTGAATTTTTTGCGGTCCCCTGCGAATCGTTCCGGTGTAGGGACCCTAGGTTCGGGAAGCGCCATAACCACTGTAGGGTTGGTGGTGGCCTGGGGAGGCGGACTTTCATTGCTGGGTACGGGAGCAGCAGCGGCGGAAGGAAGTAACCCAGTAATTTGTTGGAGGCGGTTGTCAATCTGAATATACCCCTCTTGTAGTTTCTGGACTGAGTCGGCCAGCGTGGAAACCTGCTGGCACAGGATCTCCAAAGGAGAGCGCGCTCTGTCGGCCTCGGACATCTGGCTGGTTTGTACTGTCAGAACTTATACTCACCGAGGCCAAGATGCCGAGAGCGGCTCGTCCTTACGACCACGCGCACCCGACCCCTGGAAGTGATACAGGAGTTGGGGGCACGCGGAGGCACGGACTTCCGGTAGTGGTGGGATTCCTGAAGGCCGGAGGGAGGTCCGGGTAGACGTTGGATACTGAGGAACTGCAAAGACAAGCGGTTAGATCTGAGCTGGGGTATCAGGTAGCACAAGTCCGTAATTCAGGCAGAGGTCAGAACCGGGGTATCAAGCAGAGCAAAGTCCGTAATTCAGGCAGAGGTCAGAACCGGGGTATCAAGCAGAGCAAAGTCCGTAATTCAGGCAGAGGTCAGAACCGGGGTATCAAGCAGAGCAAAGTCCGTAATTCAGGCAGAGGTCAGAACCGGGGTATCAAGCAGAGCAAAGAGAGCAATCCGTTAATCAGGCAGAGGTCAGGGGTATCAGGCAGGCAGAGAGAGTAATCCGTTAATCAGGCAGAGGTCAGGGGTATCAGGCAGGCAAGAGAGTAGTCCGTTTAATCAGGCAGGAATCAAGGGTATCAGGCAGGCAAGAGAGTAGTCCGTTTAACAGGCAGAGGGTTCAGCACAAGACACTTGGATATACAGGTTTAAATAGCAGGGACAGGGACCAGGGTACAGCTGACGACAAACCAGCAACCCGACTGGGTGCTGGAGTCGTCAGATGTAGCCCTCCGGCGAGCGCGTCAGCGTGACGCGCTGCCCGGCACCCGCACGGCCACGGCGCGCACACGGGGACCGCCGTGCACCCGCGCGCGCCGCACCATCGGGCCGCGAACGGGTGTACGGCGCAGCGTAAGTCCTCCGCGCATGCGCCCTGGAATCCGGCGGACGGAGGCGGCTTGTGCCTCCTGACAGAGACGCATCTAGAAGGATCTGTTTCTGGCTACAGTGAGCACAGACCTGCGTGTAGGGGCCTGTTCTATGAGGGCCATCCTTCCAGTCTAGAAAAGTCAGTGGACGGGTGTCAGGTAAAGGGGATACTAGTAAGTGCCCTGAAGAAAAGGGTGCATTGAGTCTGCTGCCAGAGGAAGGAAAGGACTTATCTTCCCACACAGATATAGTGTGGTTTAGCAGCGAATCTGCTATCTGGACAAAATTAATGGGGTCAGGTGAGAGTTGTCCTCATCTGTGCATAGTTCAAGTTGGAGTATCCCACTAATCCCTTCTCCTATCCAAGTTCTACCAATAAATACCAAAAAACCAAATACCCTAGACTGATCATTGCATAACAAGTGGAAGAGTGTATAGGTGATAGTGTAAAAATGTGTCTGGCTGCAAAAGAATCAGAGGGAGGCCCAGGAATGAAGGCCCCTTGACCCACCCCACCCTAAGGAAAGGGAGCCTAGACTGTTGGATGCTTGGCAACGAAGCGGGGCGTCAACCTAATCAGGGAGTCGGAGTGGCTCCATTGGGATTGGTGGGATTGGCTACAATGGCACGAGGTGACTGGGTGGAGCCGCAACTCTAGAAAAGGCTACGCAGAGGCACGTCCCAATACTTTCCAGAGAATTTGACGTCACAAGAGTTGCCCATCCACTCGCCCGGTGTGTGTTTCATCACAGCTTCATTGGCAGTTTTACCTTGCCAGCAATTGGTGTTACTTTATGGACTAAGCCCTCAAGTTTAATTACGAGGTCAGTTTATTGCCTGTCTAGCACTGATGGTGGAGATAGGCCTCTTTGACTATACCAATTGTTTATAGATGCTCACAGTTTAACCGTGACCAGCATGGTTATTGGTATTTTGAAAGTTGTTATACTGATATGTTCAATAAAGCTGTGGCCTTGCCCTACTTCCAGCTTAAAGTGGTCTATGTGTATTTTTGGGGGGCAAGGTTGGTTGTGGTTAAATAAGTGGGGTTAAGATAAACTTAAACTTCTCAGCAGTCAAGACCATACTTAGCAACCCCTATAGGGGTAGGGCTACATGTAGGCTATGACATATATATTGTGCAGACTAAATAAACATTTAGGAGGTTTTTTGAACATATAGGGGTTGATTTACTAAAGGGGAAGAAAATATTTACTTAGCTTAATGAATAAAATGGAACTGTGTTCACCATCAAAATACTCAATAGTGTACATAGAAATAAAAAGAAAAAAAAAAGATTTTGTCTTGCGCATGATTGGATGACTGAAGTGAATTAAAGTGTTACTAAACCCACAACAGTAAAATCAGTCTGTATATGCAGTAATGCATAAAGCATGCTTGATGTACTCACTGTGGAGCCTAATGCCACGTACACACGGGCGGACTTTTCGACCGGACTGGTCTGATGGACTTTCCGACGGACTTTCGTTGGACTTTTGACGGACTTCTGATGGACTTTTGAATGAACGGACTTGCCTACACATGATCACACCAAAGTCCGACGGATTCGTACGTGATGACGTACGACCGGACTAAAATAAGGAAGTTGATAGCCAGTAGCCAATAGCTGCCCTAGCCTCGGTTTTCGCCCGTCGGACTAGCATACAGACGAGCGGATTTTTCGACCGGACTCAAGTTCGTCGGAAAGATTTGAAGCATGTTTCAAATCTAAAGTCCGTCAGATTTTCGACTGGAAAAGTCCACTGAAGGTCCGATGAAGCCCACACACGATCGGATTGTCCGCCGGACTCAGTCCGTCGGATCAGTCCGGACGAAAAGTCCGCTCGTGTGTACGTGGCATAAGGGGTTAATCCCCTTAATCCAGACAGAGGGTCAGGGATCCTGCAGCCCCATAGGACAATAAGGGAGCTTTAACCAGGCGCTGATAGAAGTCACAAGACTGCTATATACTGCTGATCAGAAAAGGTATTTAGCAGTTTATATTTACTAAAATAATTGCATTTCCATGTTCTGTGTACTGGGGAAGGCTGGATATAGTGAATGCAGGGTCCTGGATTTAGTAACAGTTTGAGCTTTACTACATTAACTAAGCTAAGTGAACACTGTCTACTTCTTTAGCAATGTATTCCAGAATGTCTAAATATTTAGTATGCATTAGCAGTAAATGGTTAAATTTAGAACAGTCTTAAGGAGGCCTGTCAGACCACCGGGCCCCTATGCTGACTTTTAAACCAGGGGTTTCCAATAATATACAGCACTGTAACTATTTTCACTTTCCACTAAGTCTTCTGGTGGTCCCTTATGGACAATTACATTCACATTCATAGAAATTCATCAGATGACTATATATTTGAGGAACAGGCATCTCAACTATGTAGTGAATCGCTATAAAGAACTATCCCTATGGTATTAAAAGATGTGCCCCCAAACTTGGGGTCATCCAATGGAAGAAATGACAAAATGATTCTCGAGTTGGACAATTTTGCTTGTCAGTTTTCACTAAAAGATAAGAGAGAAATTACATGGACAGAAAATGGGATAATGTTTCAGAATGATCTATGTTCTCTAGTTTTCCCAAAATGATTATTTTGGTGGAGGCCCTTCAATTAGGGACTGGATAATAAGGAATTAATTTGTAAAACCATAACACTGAAAACCTAGTGATGTGTGTATGTGTTATATATATTACATATTTTGCAGTAGTTATCACTAACAACAAAACTTGGTAGATCAAAAAGGGCTTCCCTACTTTAAAATGCTATGTAGAATATAATTTGTATACCATACATTTGCTTTAAAGTACATTCAGAATGTATTTGTAAACATAATTAAATATAAAAGAGCATTCAAATATTTAATTTCTCTGTTTTACGGTTCACATGTTTCAATACTAGTGGGTTATCTGTCGGTCACATGATTTGTATATGTATGATGTTGTCAGGACACTGTTAAAGCTGTGAGCATGCTTTGCAATACTAATCTCAAAGCATACCTCCCAACTTTTGAACTTCAGAATGAGGGACACTTGATGGAGGAAGTGATCTGCGGCACATGCAGCAAAATGTGGGTGTGGCCAAACTCTTAACAGTGGGAGGGGATTAGGGAGTGTGCTTAAACAAAACTCGGGCTTCCTTGTACCTATATGGGGATCAGCAGGGCCCAGGGGTCAGTTTGGCAGAGAAGAAGGGTCACAAGGGCAGAGGACAAGGATCAGCAGGATGGAGGACAGGGGGTTAATAGGGCAGGGTACAGGGGTCAGCAGGAAGGAGGACAGGGGATCAAATCCCCACCTATTCCTCCTCTTAACCAAAATCTCCCCATCCCCTCTTCGCACAAATCCCCCCCCCCATTCCTTCTGCTAGTAACCCCCCCCCCCCCCCAAAAAAAATGAACCTTCCCTGTGGTTCTTATGCCTCCCCCCACTGTAGTTTCAGTACAATTCCTCACCTGTAAGTTCCACCCCCTCTATCCCTCCAAATTTACAGGTGGGAAATCGTTGGGGTGGGGGGCTTGCAGGCTGTACTCTCCCCCTCCTGTCATACCAGCACTCCTCCATACAGCACATGACACAGATCCTTAGATCAGATTGTACACTGTATGATTACCGCCCCATCCATTTCCTGCTGCCAGAAGATGGAGGACATAGGGGGCTCCAATCATACTATGTACAGTCTGTTCTCTGGATCACCTGCCATATGGATGGTCGCTGGAATGACAGAAGAGGGAGAGCACAGCCGCTGTCACTTCGCTCAGCAGCCAGGTAAGCTATCTATGGGGGTCTGGCCTAGGGGGGCACAAATGAAATCCGGGGGGAATGAATGGGTGAAATCTGGGGGGGGGCAGCCCACCCAACCAACCCCATAGATCTAGCCATGACATGACTCTTTCCCACCTCCCGCCTCCTATCTGCATCACAGCCAAGGAGGAGGACTAGCAACCGCTCTACAGTGCACCGTGTATGTGTGAGTCAGCCGGCATCTCTCACCGCCGGCTGCCTGTAACATATACACAGCACTGTAGGACCCCAGACAGCCCGCACAAGCCTCAGAGAGGGTGTTACTGGTGTCAGCGCTAGTGCTTGCTTGCAGGCAAGCTACTGGAGCCAAGTGCCGGAACTTGTTCTTGAACTTCTAATTGTTGTATCAGGGCCTCATTAACCCCTTGCTGACTGGCTCACGCCGATATATGTTGGCAGAAGGGCACGTACAGGCATATTAACGAACCTGTATGTTGCCCTTTAAGACGCGGCATTGTGGCCGCGTGCACGCCTGCCGCGAGCTGTGATCGTGGGTCCCACAGACTCGATGTCCGAGGGGATACCCGCGATCGTCTCACAGAGAGGAAGAATGGGGAAATGCTGATGTAAACAAGCATTTCCCCATTCTTCCTAGTGACAGGACACTGATCACAGCTCCCTGTGATCGGGAGCGGTGATCATTGTCATGACACACGTAGCCCATCCCCCCACAGTTAGAACACATCCCTAGGACACACTTAACCCCTGCAGCACCCCCTACTGGTTAACCTCTTCACTGTTTGTCACATTTACACAGTAATCAGTGCATTTTTAATCGCACTGATCGCTGTATAAATGTGAATGTTTCCTAAATAGCACCAAAAGTGTCCGATCTGTCTGCCATAATGTCGCAGTCACGATAAAAATTGCTGATCGCCGCCATTACTAGTAAAAAAAAAAAATTATTAATAAAAATGCTATAAAACTATCCCCTATTTTTTAGACGCTATAACTTTTGCACAAACCAATCAATAAACGCTTATTGTGATTTTTTTTTACCAAAAATATGTAGAAGAATATGTATCGGCCTAAACTGAGGGAAAAAATGTCTTTTTATATATTTTTTGGGAATATTTATTATAGCAAAAAGTAAAAAATATTGCGTTTTTTTTTCAAAATTGTCGCTATTTTCTTGTTTATAGCGCAAAAAATAAAAACCGCAGAGGTTATCAAATACCACCAAAAGAAAGCTCTATTTGTGGGCAAAAAAAGGACGTCAATTGTGTTTGGGAGCCACGTTGCACAACCGCGCAATTGTCAGTTAAAGCGACGCAGTGCCGAATCGCAAAAAACGTTCTGGACTTTGGCCAGCCAAATGGTCCGGGGATGAAGTGGTTAAGGCTGCTTTCACACTGAGGAGTTTCTCAAGTGCTTTTGCCTTAAAAAAAGCACCTCAAAACCTCATAAAAAAGGCTTTCCTTTAAAATCACACTGGGGCGGTGCGCTTGCGTTGCTGTGAAAAAAAAAAAATCTGTTTGCAGCATTTTTGGAGCACCTAAAACGCACCTTCCCATTGCAAGCAATGGAAAACATGTCAAAAACGCACCTGTGATGCATTTTTGGTGCAGTTTTTGAGTCACGTGTCCTATAAAAACCGCACCGTAAACACTGTAAAGCTGTGGCAAAATCATGGATCAGTGTAAAATAGCCTTACTGTTGATTATATCAACATAATAAATCTTCAATCACTCTGCTTATGAAGAATTTATTTAAGTTCTGGGCTTTAAAAAACGCCAGTTCCCTTGGCAGAAAAAACGCTCATATAGAGCGTTTTTTGTACACAGTTTAGGCGAGTTTAGGAGAGATTACCATTTTTTTTCTGCCAGAAAGCTCCAATCAAAGATGCAAGCCAGAAGTTTTTTTTTCCTGCCTTTAAACGCGGAGCCTAAAGGCCCGTACACACAATTTGAATTTTGGAAGGGAATTGTCATTCGACGGCTTGTCGTCCGAAATTCTTACCATTAGTATGCTACTTTTGTTTCATTTTTCGTCAGACAAAAGCTGGATGAGCAGACTAGTACATTTTTGACAAACGACAGCCCAACGTCTGATTTTCAGATGGTCAGTACAGAAATCATCACATAAAAGTCGAAAGTGCAAACACGATCAGAATCAAGGAACGACACGCAAGAGTTCGGTCTTGTAAACTACCGTTCGTAATTTAGAATTAACATTCGTGACGCGACAATTAATGAAATGTCAAAATGCAGCGCACATTCTCATCTTCTTTAATAGGATAATAATGAAGCTGCTTTTCTGGTGATACTGATGTAGTTATGCCAAACATATTTTAAAAGGCATTTGTTTTGTAGTGATATAAATAATATTAATATTATGGTTGTTGTTTGATTTTTTGGGGGGAAGTTACCACAACACCATTATCCCGTAGTTTTTAAGATCAAAGTTACAACTATGTTGGTGTCCCTTGTTAATTTTCCATTGTGTTGTTTTTAATGTAACTGCCTACTCCCAAACTGTCATTTGAAGAAAAACACATAGACAAGTATTATTCTACACAATTTTTTTATTGCGCAGAAAAAAAAAACAACAAAAATTTAATGAGATGCTATTTGACATCCAAATACAAATAACTTAACAAAAAAGTGCATTCATTCCATGCAGAAAAAAACAAAGAAAATATAACAAAACAAAACGTTACCAAAAAAATACACAAAATATTAGAATTTAGAAAGGGGGGTAGGGGTGAAAATCCCCAGACCAGCATGGTTGTTGGGGTTCATGTGGCTGGTATTGCCATGCTGCTGTGGTGGGTGGGGTGGCTGTGGTGGGTGGAGTGGCTGTGGAGGTGGTGGAGGTAGGGCCACAAAATCAGAAATGTGGGTGCTTTCTAAAATTTCGCCCCTCACCCCCTTGTTGAGGAGCTGCAGGTTGAGTTCCTCACACCTGCTCCTTTGCTCACTGGCTATCTGCCTTAATTTATTGGCCGTCAAATACCCAAATCCTTCAGCCTCATCTGGGTCAGTACGGAGCACAGTTGAGGCCTGGCTGAGAAATGAAGCTGTGGCCTCCTCCAGATTTCTGGTCTTCCTGGCTCTTTTTGCAACAGGGGGTAGGGGAGGGATCTGCGACTCCGTCTGACTACTGGCCGCTGGCTCCTCCAGACTGACACTTTCCTGTGTATGAAAACGGGACATAATTAGAATCTTTTTTTGGGTTTGGTCATCAATCACACACAATCTCCTCACTGTTGCAAATTGAATTTGGAGAAATAGAAAAGACTATCATTCTGACCCGAGCATTTTTCATTCTTGTTCAAATAATTTTTAGTAACTACTGTGTATTGATATGGAAACCACTTTGTTAAGGCTGAAATATTTTTCCAATAACGTATAGTTATCATCATTGTATTTTTGGATCCAAATATTTTCAACAATGCTATACCTGGATCAAGATGGGCTCCTCCACATCTTCATCTTGTGCATCATTAGCTGTGCTCTCAGCAGAGGTTGGGGGCAGGGTTGACAGTGATGGCCTGGGTTCAGTCTGGTCTGTCAGAAACTGCAGGCTGCCATAGTACCAGAGCCTTGGTACATAGATGTACTCTACTGCTGCTCTTGACCTCTCCAATTCCTGGATCTTGTTAAGCTCCCTTTTAAAGGTGCTACGGAGGTTAGAAATCTTTTGGCGGACATAGCTGGGGTCTGCCTTGGGGTAAACTGGTTTGCACAATTGGGCCAGTTTCTCCAATGCTGCCAACCTTAGTTTTTTATTAGAGTAGTCTTTGCTGTTAACCCTCCATAGACAGGGCAGCTGCCAGTACATATCAGCAAAATGGGGCAGAAAGTCTGGGGATGTGAACTTGTCATTCATGATATGATGCCTGCAAGACAGAACACAAGACAAACTATAATGTCTGGCTTAACCTATAAGCTGGTCCCAATATAAGCCTCAATCTAAGCAGTATAGCCTAATTATTCTCCATGTCGGCCCCAATCTAATCAGTATAGGACACTAACCACCTCTGCCCCAATTTCCAATTGTACCTTTGTTTTCTGCCTCATTTCGCGCATTGCCAATTGATCATCCTCCACTCACAGATCGTTCCTACGGCCGCTCCATCGAACGTCCGTTCTGGCTTAATATACACTGTGCATGCGTCCAACTCTGCTCTCACGTGCGTCATGACGCTGGGGGGTGAACACCTCACCTATCCTGCATGCGACGCACACAGCAGAACTTTCGTGCAGGACATGGCGGATTCTCCGAGTTGCAGCCAGCCCCATGGTGGTGGAGCTCATAGGAGGGGAAAAGCCACACCAATGAGCAAGGGTGAGATGGTGGAAATGGTGAGCATCCTGGAGAAGCACGATTACGATTACAAGCTGCAGAATTGTCGAGGCCCAACAGCCGAAAAGACTGCATTTTGGATAAGGTGATCATTGTTTTGAAGAAAGAATTTTCCGTGCACCGATCCAAGGACCAAACCTGGAAACGATGGTCCGATCTTAAACACCAGGAACAAGACCAGCTGGAGCACATACATCATATCCTTAAAAATAGTAAGCAATAGTTGTATCTAAACAATATGTACATGTGTAAATTAGCTGTCTGTATATGTTCTTCAAAGTAGCTATAGAGAATTATATATAAGCTTAGAAAATCTTTGTTTGTATGACTTGGGATTCCAAAGATGAAGGTAAATATAAAGCATATATGAAGATTCTAATTTGGTCATGTTTTTGGACATTCATTTCTACTTATTGTCTTTTTTATCTTTCAACAAGGAGACACAAAAAAAGGATGCTCCAGCCCAGCCACCGCAAGGGACGAAGGGAGGCTCCCCTCGCTCCGTCCTCAAAAGGGGAGGCAACAAGGCAATCTTCCCCCAAAAAAGATAAGTGCCAATTCAAACACACTCATTTAGCCACAGGCATGGGTGTTTCTAGGTGGGCCAAAGGCCATGGGCTTAGGGCAGAACGTAAGGTTTAAGTACCACTTTCTGGTTGCTGCCTGGCACATCAGTGCCCATTAATGGAGCCTTGCCAGTGTAGACATGGGTAGAGGAGAGGTCCCGGGGCTCCCAGTCACACAGAGTCACGCCTGCTATGATGGTCATCATATATCCCATCCCCCATAGGAGACAAGAGGGGTGGGGGGCAACTGCAGGACTTTTTCAATGTTGGCACTTGTCAAGTGTTTTCCTTCTGGAAAATGCCATCACCTTCCATTTTTTATGCATTTTCCCAGCAAATCCCCCAGAGTCCAGCATGGTGGAGTCCACTAGTGAGGACCTTTTACACCAGACCAAGTGCAAGGTTGGTCAACTAATGTAGCAAAATGTATGCTAGAAACAGATGGGACTTGGGGAGGATTAATGAATGTTGTATTGTATCTTTTTAGAGGAAACTAAGTGTGGTGAGATCCCACAAGATCTGTCTTTAGAGCCATGGGATCTGTCACCTGGACCCAGCACAGACATTGTAATTGGACGGTCCAGTGGAAGTACGGTGTGAGATAATCCATTGAACGTTGTGGAAGTGGTTACTCATCGGTGTGCAGCTCCTGTCTCCTTGGTCACTCATCGGTGTGCAGCACCTGTCTCCTGTCAATGTGCTATGGAAGGCACTCCTCATTTGATGCCAGCCGGTCACCTGTGAGGGAAGTCCGTGAGTCCTCAGCAGTGTCCCTGTCGTTTCTACTAAGCCTGATTTGACCCCCCTGAGAAAGGTGGTCGCAGGCTTTCTGGTAAGCCTCCATTGTTTACTGAAAGGTAACGGGCAGCACAATTGGTGGAGAACACGGACCCAGGGTCCTGTACTGGAAATCTTTTCGTTTTGGACACTTTCACTTATGAATTTTTTTGTTGTTAATATTTGTGTTTTAATATGCACATATTTTTTTTAAACACAATAATCACGGATGGACTATTTTTCACTGGATGTTTTTTTGTTTTTTGTATTTGATCGCGATTATTTATGATATTATTATATTATTGTAATTATACATATTACATACACTTGTAATATTGGTTTATTATCTGGCGCTACACTCTTACTCTTACATTTATCTAGATTTTCCTCAGTCTGAACAACTGTGCAAATTAATAAGTGAAAATTACTAGTGAAACTGATAACCTCACCTGTGCCAAATTCAAGAAATCCAGAAAACATGACCTGGGTTTGCATCTTGAGGAGGGGAGTAAAAAAACACTGCCCTAATTAATGTGAATATCAATGTTTATCAGTTTTTTCTGATCTAAAACTCCAAATTTGAAGGTGCACACAAATTGGGGCTTACCGTTATGATTTCCTCCATAATCCCATTCCTAAAATGTGTGTAGTTACAAACAGCAATTTTTCTAATCCCCCAAATCACACTATGTGTAAACATGTGCTATCTCCCAACACGGGGTATCAATGGACGCGTTTTGGGGGTGCAACCCCTTCATCGGAGCTACTTTAGTTCTGAGGAAGATGTTGCACCCCTGAAATGCGTCCATTGATACCCCCTAAATGGAGATAGCACATGTTTACACACTGTGTGATTTAGGGGATTCGAAAAATTGCTGTAACTACACACATTTTAGGAATGGGATCATGGGGGAAATTTAATTGGTAAGCCACTACATGTACGTAGCTTCAAATTTTGGCTTTTAGTGGGGGTGATATCACCCCATCTGAGGAAGGCAACATCCACACAGTCTTGGGATACTAATGTCTCAGTTGCCCTTCACATTACCAAACTAGAGCTTTGGAAGTTACTGAGTTTTGGATGTGTATCTAATGGTTTTGAACATGCCTGTTTACCCCCCAAAAAGGAGAAATACTGCAAAACATACATGTTATACACAAAGATGTTAGTTTGTTTAAGCACACTTTTTATTGCCATACACTGGGTAATAGCACTAAATTGGCGATCTTCAGCCCTTCCCTGGTTGCAAGTGTTAACCAGAATGGAAACAATCAAATTATCCAAACGCATCCACCACCCGCTGTATGATATTATGAATATTCATAATAATAAATGGAAACACTGGGACACTGTATTTTTCTGACCTAGCACTGTTCTTAAAGATATTTCTATCAGAGGTTTGATTTGTTGTCATAAAAACAAACAGGATAATGCATATGAAATTGAAGTTGTTCCTTTTTCTATTACTTGACTTCATCATCTCACTATGTCTGAAACTACTATACCTTATTCTAAATAGTGGACTTTGTCTGACACATTAATTGTATGTTTATGATCTTTCAATAAAAACTTTTGTAATCAAAAAAAAAAAAAAAAAGCACATGTGCTTTGAGTAAAATGATTTGTACTAAACAATGTGTGGCTTATTATTTCATTGCTCAATACCAGTGAATCTCAAAAGTTGTTGTACTTCCAGTTACAATGTGCTCTTACATGTTGTCAACTCCTGCAAATTTGAGGCCGCAAAAATGAAAGGAGTTGTAAAGGCATAATGTTTTTGTTCTTCATGCATTAGATCCATTAAGAGCAAAAACATTGTGTGTGTGTAGCAGACCCCCAGCACACCATAATAGTTAGCTGAAGAAGTTATTGTCACCTCATGTAGAAATTAAGGTACATTTTCACTTTTGGAGCAAGTGTCCAAACAAAATCCGATTTGGGAACATATTATACATATAAGAAGGACAGACAACAGTAGTTCAACTGAATTATGAGTTTATGAGCTCCAAAAAAGTTTATACAGGATCAGCTAAAAATTGCTGCCAAGACACTGCCCCTCTACCCACAACGTAGTCCATGTATTTCAGGTGTAAATCCCAGGCAAATTGGGAGGGCAAGCCAGCACAGGCATTTTCTATAGCCGTCATCACACCCACAGATGGACGACCTGCAACATCTCCAGCTGGGCCTGGCACTACAGGGTCCATGTCACTTGGCAGGGACGCAAGGTAGCTCATAGCATTCCTCCTTAAACAATTATGGAGCATGCAGCAGCACAGGACCACATGATTAATTTTGTAGAGTGCCAGGTTCATGGGAGTCAAAAACAGCTGGAAACAGTTGGATAAGATGCCAAAGGCATTTTTGACCACCCTTCTGGCACAAGAGAGTCAGTAATTAAATATTTTCTGCTCGGGGGTGAGGTTCCTGAAAGGAAACGGCTTCATCAGATGTTCCCCCAGAGCAAACGCCTCATCTGCCACAAACACAAAATTGAGGCCCTCCACATTCTGATCAGCAGGTGGCAAGTTTAAGGTGCCATTCTGGAGCCACTCTGTAGAACCCTGTTGACATGATGACTCCTCCATCGGAGTTGCGTCCATTCTTCCCAACGTCCAAATAAAGAAATTAAATCACTATGCTGCAAAAGCCCTTATAATTAATATAATATGAGCCAGAGTTGGCTGGTAGTACAACCCGGACGTGCTTCCCATCAATAGCACCACCACAGTTGGGAAAATCCCATTGGTGAAGAAACTGGGCTGCAACGTCCTGCCATTGCTCTGGGTTGGAAGGAAACTGGAAGGAAACTGTGGATTAAAAAAAAGAAAAAATACATTACTACTTCTGCACATAACATTGCAATCAGATTTGACACAAACGCACTTAGCCAACATAAGGATACACTTAAAAGAGTATTTAAAGACAAAAGTGGAAGGTCAACTTATCTGACCCCCCCCCCCCCTCTGGTGGCCCATTAGGGGGAGGTAATGGGTAGATGTTTTGGACAGGTACTTTTGTGTTTTATGTTTTGGTCTCCACTTCCATGAGAGCTAATTGCAGAAATAATCAGTGATACTTTGGCCAGCCCCTCCTTACTTACACTATTGCCAGCCCAGTGGACAGGTAAGAAGTGTCATAATCTAAAGCTGGATACACACTGTCCAAATTGCAGCACATTTTTACATTGTGATTTAACCAATCAATATAATAGGACAGAAAACTAAGAAGTTTCAATTTGTAGATAATCAGGCAGGCCCTTGCACTACATGGTTTGGGTAATTTATAATGAAATTTGACCACAAAAGAGGCATAGTGTGTATGGGTTTTTAAAAGTCAACAGATAGAGTATTTGGATCTGTTGACTAAGCATTTTTGGGGGGAGGGAGGGTTCAAAATGAGTTTGGGCAAAATAATAAGGCCTCTTGCACTTTGCCTGATTTGGAGCACACAAATAACACTTGAACAAATTTTAGGGGTTGTTTAGGGTAAGCCCCAAAATGTAGCTGACAAAAAACATTGTTAAGTTACCAGGCTAGGTGTGTATGGTCCCATGATTGCATGCTGGGGAGATCATTGTAGGAAAATATACTTTTAGCCCAAAAAAAGGAGCTGGAAAACCTTACAGCATGCATGGGGACAAAAAGGACATTCACAGCATATCACAATATTGATAATTATGTAATCAAAAAAATAAAATAAAAACATTAGCAAACAGAAATACATAGAATTTGATCTTAAATGACAAAACCTACCCTAATATAATCATTCTCTAGCACTTGAACGATGGCTGAGCAGGTCTCTGGAATAATGACTCCCCGTCGCCAAGTACTGCAGGGTGGCTATGAGCCTTTGTTCAGATGTGATGGAAAGCCGTATATATGTGTCCTGCTTCTGGATATAGGGGGTCACCAATACCAAGAGGTGGTGAAAGCAGGGATCCGTCATCCGGTGGTAATTCCGAAAATCATCCGGATTATTCTCCTGCAGCTCCTGCAGCAAAGGCATATGGCATAATTGCTCACGATTGAGCAACCAATTTTTGGTCCAAGAACTCCTCTTCCTCCTGTTCCTGGAAAGGACTTGGTTCAAAGCAATGACTCCTAGCCCAATAATAGCACGTTCTCTCCTCTTATTTCATAACATGGCTGGTTAATGAACAATCGATCAGGAATGAACTGAAAATCGCGAATCAACGCTCACGACAGAAACCATGAATCAGAAGTACAGTTATAACACACTTGTTTAATAATACTAAAAAAAGGTAAACCGAGTAAACATAGTCAAAACATAGTCAGAGTTCAGGAACTGGAACAGATAGTCAGACAAGCCAAGACGTCAGGGAGCCAGAGAACAGCGTAGCAGAACAGAAAGCAGGGTCTGGAGCCAGAAGGAATGTCAGCCAAGCAAATCTTTAACAGGAACACAGGAGAGCGTCTCTAGAGATGTGACCAAGGCGAAGGCAGAGATCATCTGGACTGGACGGCTTAAGTAGGCAAGACTGATGAGCAGGATATCATCAACAGGTGAGTCACTGTGGAGAGATAGGAGATGGCAATTAGCCGACATCTGAGCGGCCAGCCCAGAGAAGGAAGGGCTGAGCCCAGCCCTGACAGTACCCCCTCCTCAATGACCCCTCCCCCTCGGATGACCACCAGGCTTGAGGGGAAAACGTCTATGGAAATCACGGAGGAAGACAGGGGCATGTGAGGATGAGACCCAAGAGCGTTCCCCTGGACCGTACCCTTTCCAATGCACTAGGTACTGTATGCGCCCACGGAACCTACAGGAGTCAAAAATGGACTGTACTTCATACTCCTCATGGTTCTTAACCTTTACAGGGTGAGGACGAGGCACCGATATGGTAAAGTGTTTGCAGACCAAAGGTTTTAAAAAGGAAACATGAAATTCATTTGAGATATGCATATTAGAAGGAAGGTCTCATGCATAAGCCACTATCATTAGCATGTCGCAAAGCCTCCTGGATTTGTGTCCAAGGGGAACGAAGACTACGGAGATGCTCCTCTAATGCAGGAATACTCTGTGGAACAAATGAGTCAGGCAACATGGAAGGTTGGAAACCATAGTTCGCCATAAACGGGTACAATCGGGAAGCAGAATTCAAGGCACTATTGTGAGCGAACTCCGCCCACGGAAACAGTTCTGACCAGTTGTTATGGTCAGAAATATAGCAACGTAGGAATTGCTCCAAGGACCGATTGGCTTGTTCTGCAGCCCCATTAGACTGCGGGTGATATGCAGAGGAGAAAGCAAGCTGAATTCCCAACTGTGCACAAAAGGCTCACCAGAACCGGGACACCAACTGCCTAGCCCTGTCCAAGATAATCACTTTGGGTAGCCCATGTAAGCAAAATATCTCCCGAGCAAAAATGGAAGCCAGTTACTTAGAAGTGGGCAACTTCTTAAGTGAAATACAATGAGACATTTTTGAGAACCGGTCAACCACCATAAGAATAACTGTGTTGCCCTGGGAGTTGGGTAACTCCACAATGAAATCCATAGACAGGTGAGTCCAGGGCCTCTCTCCATTGGGTATGGGTTGTAGGAGGCCCAATGGAAGGTGTCGTGGAGTCTTACTCTGAGCACACACGGAACAGGCAGCTACAAAGGTGGTTACATCAGCACGTAGACTAGGCCACCAGAAATGTTGGGAAATGGCCCAAAAGAGTTGATTCCTCCCAGGGTGGCCAGCAGCCTTTGGAGAATGGTAAGTCTGTAGCACGGCAGTCTCTCTGGGACAAAGTAGCGGTCATAAGGTTTCTCAGGAGGAGCATGGACCTGAGCAGCAAGATTTTTGTCACCCAAAGGAGAAGTGAGACTGGTTTGAACCGTAACCAGAATATGATCAGGAGGAATCACAGGTACTGGAACCGACTCCATCTTGGAAGTGGAGGAAAATTGTCACAACAAAGTGTCAGCCCTTACATTCTTAGTACTGGGTAAGAAAGAGACAATGTCATTGAAACTAGACAAGATAAGAGCCCATCGCACCCTTCTGGGAGAGAGGCGTTTAGCCTCAGACAAGAATGTGAGATTCTTATGGTCAGTAAGAATGAGAACCGGCACAGTGGTACCTTCGAGGAGATGTCTCCATTCTTTAAGGGCTAAAATGATCGCTAACAGTTCTCTGTCTCCAATCTCATGATTGCATTCCTCAGGTGACGATTTCTTGGAAAAGTAGCCACAAGGATGCATAGCGCTCTCAGAGGTAGGACATTGAGACAGAAGGGCGCCAACTCCAGTCTCAGAAGCATCAACCTCAAGGATAAAAGGTAACGTAGGATCAGGATGTGCCAACACAGGAGCAGAAACAAAGCCAGCCTTGAGACTCTGAAAGGCCTTAATGGACTCCGGAGACCAACTCTGTGGGTTACCGTCATTTCTGGTCATATCAATCAGGGGCTTGACCAGAGACGAGAAGTTACAAATAAACTTCCAATAATAGTTGGCAAAGCCAAGAAAACGCTGCAGAGGACGTAAACCCACGGGTTGGGGCCACTGTAGGACTGCTGAAAGTTTCTCTGGTTCCATCAAAAAACCAGCAGTGGAGATGACATAACCCAGGAATTTAACCTGTTCACAATGGAATTCACACTTCTCCAATTTACAATAGAGATTGTTCTCTCTTAGTTTCTGAAGCACATGACAGACATCTGTGTGGTGGCTCTCCAGGGAATTGGAAAATATGAGGATATCGTCGAGATAAACTACCACACATAACTGCAACAAATCTCGGAGGAAATAGTTAAAAAATTCCTGGAAAACTGCCGGGGCGTTACAAAGGCCAAAAGGCATTACAAGGTACTCATAATGGCCTGTTCTGGTATTAAACACAGTTTTCCACTCGTCACCCTCCTTAATCCTCACAAGATTGTATGCCCCTCTCAAATCATGCCTCGTGAAAACCGTTGCTCCTTTGAGGCGGTCAAATAACTTCGTAATCAACGGAATCGGACAGGCATTCTTAATCGTGAAACGACTGAGACCCCTATAATCAATACAAGGACTCAGTTCACCACTTTTTTTCTTCACAAAGAAGAAACCAGCACCAGCAGGAGACGAGGATTTGCAGAGGAAACATCGAGAAAGTGCATCTGCAACATACTCCTCCATGGCCTTATCCTCCAAGACCGAAAAGGGTAAACCCGGCCACGAGGGGGTATGGCACCAGGTTGAAGGTCAATTGCACAATCATACGACTGGTGTGGAGGCAAACTACTGGCTTGACCTTTGTTGAAGACATCACTAAAATTGTGGTACTCCTCTGGCAGGGAGGAGAGTGAAGAGGTACACAGGACCCTGGCTAACTTCTGGAAGCATATCTAACTGCATTGTGGTGACCAGGAGAGAACCTTAGCACGGAGCCATTCAAAAGAGCAATTGTGCATCTTTAACCAAGGATAACCGATAACCAGCAGAAACTTAGGTGAGGAAATAACTTGGAATTGGATTATCTCATGGTGAAGAGCCCCTACGGCCATGGACAACAGAACAGTCTTATGAGTCTCATGGGCAGGTTGTAGAGGTCTCCCGTCAAGAGCCTTAATGGCAAGTGGAGTTCCACGCAGCTGCAGCGGAATCGAGTGCTTCGATACAAAGGCAGCATCAATGAACAGGCCTGCAACCCCAGAGTCAATTAGGACCTGTATCTCGATGGATGACTCAACCCAAGAAAGGGTAACTGAAACCAGGGGCTTATCCTTCTGTATAACTGGGGACGAAGCAACGCCACCTAAGGTCTGTTTGTGACAAGCGTTACCTGGACGGGTAGGACAAGACTTCAAAAAGTGACCTGCCTGGCCACAATAAAGGCACAATCTCTACCTCCTCCTTAGGGTTCTCTCATCCGCAGAGAGACACGTGAAGCCCAAGTGCATGGATTCATCTTCACTGACCTACTTGGTACCAGGAGGCATGGGAGGTGAGGGAGGCAAGGGTGGGACTACAAAGCTCGGAGACAAATGTACAGGAGGCTTCCGCAAGCGCTCCTTAAAAGAGAGTCTTTCTCTGATTCTGGAGTCAATGAGGATGGCAAACGTAAGCAACTCAGTGGGTATATCTCGGGCTGCTATCTCATCCTGGATGGTATCCGAGAGACCATGAGAAAAAGCAGCCACGAGGGCCTCATTGTTCCAAGCAACCTCTGCTGCCAGAGTACGCAATTCAATGGCCTAATCAGTAACAGTTCTCGTACTCTGTTTGATGGACGTGAGGCACTTCGCAGCAGAATCGGAGTGTGCGAAGTTCTTTTAAAAGAAGCCACAAACTCAGGGTAACTCAAGACAACATAGAGGGTTTGCCCAGGCCAAGGCTTTCTCAGAAAGCAAAGATATCATGAAACCTACTTTGCTTCTATCCGTAGGAAACGCCTGGGGCAGCATCTCAAAGTATATCTCAACCTGGTTGAGAAACCCTCTGCATTGGACAGGTTTGCCCCAAATCGCTGGGGAAGCGGAGCGGAACCAGTCATACCTCTTATAGAGGTAATACTCAAGGTGGGTGCCTGCACAGAGACTGGAGCAGCAGCAGGGACAGCCTGCAACACAGGTTGTACCGGAGCAGCCACAGTGGGAGATTCCAGGTGAGCCGTGCAACTCAGGAGCGTTTGTAACGCCATGGCAAACTGAACCATCCGGTGATCCTGCTCATCCAACCAGGAAAAAATATTATCAACAGGTGGATTGACTGTATCTTCTGAATTCATGGCCTTCGCCTACTGACAGAAACACATGAATCAGACTGAGACAGAAGTACAGTTAAATCACAGGTGTTTAATAATAATAAAAAAAGGTAAACGTAGTCAAAACATAGCCAGAGTTCAGGAACAGGAACGGATAGTCAGACAAGCTAAAATGTCAGGGAGCCAGAGAACAGTGTAGTAGAATAGCAAGCAGGGTCTGGAGCCAGAAGGAATGTCAGCCAAGCGAATCTTTAACAGGAACACAGCAGAGCGTCTCTAGAGATGTGACCAAGGCGAAGGCAGAGATCATCTGGACTGGATGGCTTAAGTAGGCAGGACTGACAAGCAGGATATCATCAACAGGTGAGTCACTGTGGCGAAATAGGAGCTGGCAATTAGCCGACAGCTGAGCGGCCAGCCCAGAGAAAGAAGGGCTGAGCCCAGCCCTGACAGCTCACCAAACTTCTACTAACACAAAATTAGCAGAAGGGACCCAAAGGGTAGCGCTTGAGAAATTAACTTCCTCTTTATACTCATGTAGTACGTCACTACGTTCGTGCTTGTCGAACGACAATTTGCAGATAGTATGCTAGACAAAATCCTGCACACCTGCTTTTGACAAAAATCTGACGCTCAGTCGTACGACAATCAAACTGTGTGTAGGAGGCTTAAAATATGTCTCAAATCGTCCAAATGTGTATGGACACAAAGGATAACATTGAGTTGCCTATACAGGCAAAACACAAAACTCCTGTAGAAGCAGTGATTTTTAAGCCAGTGTGCGTGGAGCCTTACATTTTAATAATTTACATTTTCCCCCAATACGTGTGCATTGTTAAGTATGTTATTACCACACTATAGTCACAAGATTAGAATTTGGTAGTATATGTATGCATAGTACAAGCAAGTACAAGTTTGCTTTTCCATTGGGTCATTGCTAGTGTGGTAAAAAAAATGGCAGTTACCTAAGGACAAGGGGAGATACTGTACTTTCAGTTTTCAAGTTTGTTAAAGTGACCTGGCTTATGTGTATCAGGAATAAGTTGGGTTTTTTTCTAGAGTAAAATATCTTGGGAAGGATTAGTGTTTTGTATGAGCAGTTAACCACAGATCACTTGGGTTGTACAAGAGAATGGTCTATTACTATGGAGCTCAGAGAAGTGAGAGTCTAATTAGATTTTTTTGTAAAGCAAACATACTGCAAAGAATAAAATCAGTGGTCAAATGATGGCTCTCATAGTCTTTTCACTCCTTCTAATTAGGACAATCACCATAATTGCATCCAATTAGTTCAGTGTAAAGTGAATAACGAGGAGGCTGCAACTGGATGCACAGTTGTCACTGTGAAAGAGGATGAGACAGTTCACACACCAACCCCCTATCTATGTGGACAACACACCTGGGCGAACATGACCTCTCTCAGCATACACACAACAATTTGATTTTACATTTGCAAATAGCTAATAAACATTCATTCTTTTGGTTAAACAAATGTGCTGTTTTGCAGGCCTACCCCCAGAAACACAGCGGTCTTTTTTTCTTATCCACTCCAACACTGGTAAACACCACAGTTAGTTTGTGAGGTGCTATATGGTGGGCAAACTGAAGGCTCAGTGTAAAAATACCAAGATATTCAGTAATGGTAAGCAATGCATTAAAGCAGCCTTAATAGACGGCTGACACGTTGTAAGCTCCAATGTTTTGGGCCATTCATCATTCACACCTATTGTGTTTAGTGTATTTTGCCATGCAGTGTCAAAATGTTAGTTAAGACTTTTTAAAAGAATCAACATGGGAATAAACTGACAAACCCTCATAACTGAAGACTTATATTGCACATTATCACTATGACTTTACGTCAGAATTAAAGTAGGTTTAACCCCAGTCACTGCATTTTCATATTAGATTTATCATGTTACTGTAATTGTAGAAGTTGTTTTAAAATTTTTAACCACTTGAAGACCAGCATGTTAAACCCCCTTCCTGTTCAGGCCATTTTGCAGTTTTCAGCACTGCCATAATATGAATGGCATTTACTCAGTTATGCAACTCTGTAACCTAATGAATTTTATATCATTTTTTAAGACAGATGAATCTTTCTTTTTAAGGTATTTATAATTTACTTATTTTTTGTTATAAAAGTTTACTAATAAATAATTTTTCTTTATAGATTTATTTATAGAGTCTACAAACTATGGTATACAGACTCTCCTCGTTTAATGACTTACCTGTTTAATGACCACTCGGACATATGACCAGCTCTTACTTTTACTTTTTGGGCACTGTACATCATTGTATTGTAGGATTTTTGTTGTTTATGTGTTTGTGTTCTGTACTTATGCAAATTAAAACAATGTTATTGAGTTAAAGTTTTGTGTTTAGTAAGGATGAGCCGAACACCCGGTTCGGTTTGCAGCAGAACCTGCAGAACCTGCGAACGGACCAAAAGTTTGTGCAAACTTTAGAACCCCATTAAAGTCTATGGAACTCAAACATTCAAAATCAAAAGTGCTAATTTTAAAGGCTAATATGCAAGTTATTGTTCTAAAAAGGGGTTGGGGGCCCGGGTCCTGCCCCAGGGGACATGTATCAATGCAAAAAAAAGTTTTAAAAAGGCCGTTTTTTCGGGAGCAGTGATTTTAATGATGCTTAAAGTGAAAAAAAGTGAAATATTCCTTTAAATATCGTACCTGAGGGGTGTCTATAGTATGCCTGTAAAGTGGCGCGTGTTTCCTGTGCTTAGAACAGTCCCTGCACAAAATGACATTTTTAAGGGAATAAAAGTCATTTAAAACTGCTTGCGGCTTTAATGTAATGTTGGGTCCCGGCAATATGGATGAAAATTAGTGAGACAAACGGCATGTGTACCCCCCCCAGTCCATTACTGGGCCCTTTTGGTCTTTTATGGATATTAAGGGGAACCCCGCACCCAAATTAAAAAAAGGAAAGGCGTGGGGCCCCCAGGCCCTATATAATCTGACAGCAGTATACAGGCAGTGCAAACAAGACAGGGACTGTAGGTTTGTTGTTAAGTGGAATCTGTTTGTAATTTAAAGTGTAGCTCCAGCCAAAAAAATCTATTTTTAAGCTTTTTGGAAAACATAGGGAAGGGTTATCACCCGTGTAAAATTTGTTTTGCTGTCTGTGCACCTCTTCAGAAGATTTCACCTCACTTTCTGTCCCAATGACAAATGTATTTTGAAAATTTGGGGTTTTTAGTGAAACAAGGATTAGTGATAAAGCATCAGTGAAGAGGAGACACGTTTTCCCATATTAACTCTTATAGGAGAGAATTTCCCTTCCTAGGGGTAGATTTCATCTCACTTCCTGTTGTCTCCTTCCATTTGCAAGTAGGAGTCATTTGTAAGTTGGATGTTTGAAAGTAGGGGCCTGCCCTATTGGGGCCTTAGGTGTTGGTGTTGCCACAACACTGTAAGCCCTCACAGTTACTCTTGGTGGCAGTGCCGGCCCAAGACATTGTGCTGCCTGGTACCAGGGCCCCTCCCCCCCCAAAAAAAAATCACGCCCACCAAAATGCCCCCACATCCATTATTTTATATCATGGTAACTAAAGTGGACCTGTCATGGCTCTATACATGTATATATAAGTATAAAGAGGACCTGTAAAAATAAAAAACCGCAGAGGTGATCAAATACCACCAAAAGAAAGCTATTTGTGGGAAAAATTTTGTTTGGGTGCAACATCGCACGACCGCGCAATTGTCAGTTAAATCGACGCAGTGCCGTATCGCGGAAAAAATGATTGACATGCAATATTTCTATTATTACATTGTTATATAAAATAAAATAGTTCAACTCTCCATAATGCAGAATCAGTGGGAGCCCCGAGTGTGTCACTTGCCAACGTCACCTGCCTTCAGATGCGGATTGTCACTTGCCACGACTCCACCTGCCACACATTGCGGATTGTCACTTGCCACGACGCCACCTGCCACACATTGCGGATTGCCACGACACCACCTGCCACATGTTGCGGATTGTCACTTGCCACAACATCACACATTGCGGATTGTCACTTGCCACGACTCTACCTGCCACACGTAACGGATTGTTAAAATGTATAAAAGAACCGCGCTAAACATAAATCATAGTTAAATAGTTGAAAATTATAAGGTGATCAAAATACTAAACTCAAATACCAACACGATGTGAAAAATCAGGAAAATGTGCTATGAACCACATAAGTATAATATATTATTGTAGCAATTAGAATCATTATTAAGGTAAAATAAGAAAACCAAAACACACACAGTCCGTGAGAAAAAGGTGACTTCCGTTATCAACAGTCCTTATTATATTATATTCCACCCATAGTGACTGAAGACTTTAAAGACATCTTGTGAAAAAATCCACCACCTATGAAGGTATATGATTACCAGAGATAGGTTGTAATGAAGCTTTATGCCAGAAATCCACTCAATAGGGACATCACCATCTGTCTCAGCATGGAGGAAAGATCACCCGGGATTCATCGGTAATGATTGGCTCAGTAATGGAGACCCAAGGAGATAAGAAATACATCCACCATAGTGTAAATCCGTTTAACCAGTTTATTTATAGATAAAGTAGCACACTTACCAAAAGAAACAGTTAAAATAGCATGTATAAAATCAGCCGGCCGGCCTGCATACACCCGTTCGTTATGGAGTGGAAACGATGACGTCAGCGCGTCTGCCTTGCCACACGTACTGGATTATCGCTTGCCACGTCACCTGCCACACATACAGGATTGTTGCTTGCCACATCATCTGGCACACATTGAGGATTGTCACTTGCCACATGTACCGGATTGTCACTTGCCACACATACCGGATTGTCGCTTGCCACATCACCTGCCACATGTACTGGATTGTCGCTTGCCACGTCACCTGCCACACGTACTGGATTGTCGCTTGCCACGTCACCTGCCACACGTACTGGAATGTCGCTTGCCAAGTCACCTGCCACACGTACTGGATTGTCACTTGCCATGTCACCTGCCACACATTGCGGACTGTCACTTGCCAGCCAGTGCGGATCCCACTGTGAGGAGCCCAGTGTTCTGCCGAGAAAGGTCCCCCATCGGATAGTGTCCGCCCTGTACTGACGAAAGTCTCCGAACATGAACAGCGGGAGTGCATGGCACAATGTACTCTGAAGTGCAAGCGCCGCGAAGAGCTCATGAACAGCTGTTCATGTTCGGAGACTTTTGGCGTCTTCTTTGTCCTCCGTACTGCGCAAGTGCTGCACCCGCGCAGTACAGGGCGGCCGGACACTATCCGATGGGGGACCTTTCTCAGCGGATCCTCACAGTGGGATCCACAGCGGAGCGGGAGGAACAGGCTGGCTGGCAGGCGGCAATTTGCGGCCCCCCCACAACACTGTAAGCCCTCACAGTTACTCTTGGTGGGCACAGGGATGGGCCCTGCTGTGAAATATTAGATCACAAATTGTAATTACATGCACCTGTTGAACAGAGGCAGAAAAATTGGGCCTTTGGTGGTGGTGTTGCCACAACTCTGTAAGCCCTCACAGTTAATCTTGGTGGGCGCAGGAATGGGCCCTGCTGTGAAATATTAGATCAAGAATTGTAATTACATGTCCCTGTTGAACAGGGGCAGAAAAATTGGGCCTTAGACACTGGTGCCACAACACTGCAACCCCTCACAGATGCTATAGTTGGAGCGCTGGAATGAGCCCTGCTGCAAAGTATTGCAGCAAAAATTGTAATTATACGCCCCTGTTAAACAGGGGCTCAAAATTTGGGCCTTAGCCATTGCTGCCACAACACTGCAACCCCTCACAGATACTATAGTTGGAGCACAGGAATGAGCCCTGCTGAAAAGTATTGCATCAAAAATTGTAATTACACGCCCCTGAAAAACGGGGGCAGAAAAATTTGGGCCTTGGCCACTGGTGGCAGTGCCCAGAACCAAAAATGTTCTTACAAGCTATCAGCATGAAAATTGAGGAGGAAGAAGATTGTCACTCAGCATAACAGGATAGTCACTCAGCATCAGCATAGGCAGTCTTGAAGGGATCTCACATTAAAAAAAAAATCAATCGGTTACATCAGCATCAGGTGCTTGGTAGCTGGTGATCCAAGACTGATTCATTTTTATGAAGGTCGGCCGATCGACCGATTCGGTGGACAGGGGCACCCAGTGATCAGTTACAAAGCCTCCAGCAGCAATGAATGTGCGTTCCAAAAGAACGCTGGATGCATGACAGGCCGGGTAGCTCAATTGCATACTGCGCAAGCTCTGGCCAGTGATCCATCCTCAAGACCCAGTAACCCAGAGGATTTTCAGTGGGAAAGGTGTCCAAGTCTGATCTTACCCCTAGGTAATCCTGTGAATCAGACGCTGGCGATGGTTGCTGGAACCGATCAGACCTTGGGGCTGCGGACTAAAAAATTGTCTCAATGCACTGGTCAGACGGCCACCCTCTCCACCGCTCCTTCTGTGACTGACCAAAGCCTCAGCAACACTTTGTCCAGGAGGACCAGGAAATTGTAACCTCCCAGGCTCTGGAAACGCGTTGCACAAACCTTCCTGCAAGGCCTTCCCGAAGATGTTTCATACTCTGCTGCCTCTGCGATGGCAAGATAAGGTCCGCAACCTTACCCTTGTAACCTGGATCAAGGAGGGTTGCCAGCCAGTAAACATCCCTCCCTTTGATACCACGAATATGAGGATCCTTCCGCAGGCTTTGCAGAATCAGGGAGGCCATGCAGCGTAGGTTTGCTGAGGCATTCGGTCCAGAGTCCTCTGGGTCACTAAGGACGACATGATCCGCAGCCACCTCCTCCCAGCCATGTACAAGTCCATGGGTTTCTTCGGACTGTAAATGATCCCTTGAAGACTGCTGCTGATGCTGAATGCCAAGCTCCACCTCCATGCTGACACAATCCTCCTCCTCGTCCTCTTCCTGTGTGATTGGCGGGCACGCAGGAACACTGTCTGGATAAAGGGGGCCTTGAGAGGTAAAGTCCTCCTCTTCCTCCCTCTGTTCTGCCTCAAGTGCCCTGTCCATTATTCCATGCAGCGTGTGCTTCAACAGGTGGACAAGAGGGACAGTGTCACTGATGCATGCACTGTCACTGCTCACCATCCTCGTGGCCTCCTCAAATGGTGACAGGACAGTGCATGCATTCCTGATCATAGCCCACTGTGTGCAGCCGCTGCAGCATGGCCAATGTTGAGTTCCACCTGGTGGGCATGTCACAGATTAGGCGGTTCTTGGGCAGGTTAAATTCCTTTTGGAGGTCAGACAGTCGAGCACTGGCATTATATGACTTGCGGAAATGCACACAGACTTTCCTGGCCTGCCTCAGGACATCCTGTAAGCCCGGGTACCTGCCCAAGAACCACTGCACCACCAGGTTAAGGATGTGAGCCAAACAGGGCACATGGGTCAGTTGTCCCTGTCGGAGGGCGGAGAGGAGGTTGGTGCCATTGTCGCAAACCACCATACCTGGCTTAAGCTGGCATGGCATCAACCACCTGTGAACCTGCCCCTGCAGAGCTGACAGAATCTCTGCCCCAGTGTGGCTCCTGTCCCCCAAGCACACCAGCTCAAGCACTGCATGGCATCTTTTGTCCGAGGACAAATCAGCACAGGAAGAGGCCATGGAGGAAGAAGAAGAGGAGGGGGTGGAGGAGAGCGGTGTGGCAGAATCACCACTAGTAGAATTTTGGAGGCGTGGTGGTGGAACAACCTCCAACACTACTGCACCCTGTCCTGCATCCTTCCCAGCTGCCAGAAGAGTCACCCAGTGTGCGGTGAAAGATAGGTAACGTCCCTGTCCATGCCTGCTGGACCATGAGTCAGTGGTAATATGCACCTTACTGCTGACCGCCCTGTCCAGCGAGGCCAAGACATTGCCTTTCACATGCCGGTATAGAGAGCCGGAATCGCCTTCCGTGAGAAAAAGTGGCGCTTGGGAACCTGCCACTGAGGAACCACACATTCCACAAACTCACGGAAGGGGGCAGAGTCTACCAACTGAAAAGGCAGCAGTTGAAGTGCTAGCAATTTAGCCAAGCTAGCATTCAACCGCTGGCCATGTGGATGGCTGGGAGCGAACTTCTTTCCCAGCAGTAGCTGGGGCAGGGAAATTTGCTTGGTACAATCTGACGTCGGTGTACTGATAGCAGATTGCTCGCAAGTACTTGGCTGTGACACACCTAATTCTACACCTTAATTTCTCTCAATGCAGGTTTCAGAGAGGACTGAAGGTATTGTGGGGTTGGAGATACCAGCTAATGAGGAGCAAGGAGAGGTCTGCTTTGTTCTTTGGTGTGGTCTTTTAGGTACACTTGCCAATGAACTGCATGGCAGGTCGACATATGTCTGGTCAAGCATGTGGTGCCCAAGCGGGTGATGTTTTGGCCATGCGAGATATGCTTAAGACATATGTTGTAAATAGCAGTGGTGGAATCTGATGCACTCGTCTCAAAAAAGGCCCACACCAAAGAACTTTTGGAATAACGCGCAGAGACAGCAGCGCCCCGCACATGCAGAGCTCTGTGGTGTGATGCAGTCGGTGTGCTGCCCTTAAGCTGGCCCCTGGAGGGTATCCTGCCTCGTTGGAGATGTGCCTCCTCCTCCTCTCTCCTATCAGGCACCCACGTGGAGTCAGTGACTTCCTCATCATCCCCTCCCTCCTCATCACTGGAGCAAAGCTGGGAGTATGCTGCAGCTGGGGGAACATGACTGCCAGATTGCTGTCCTTCTTGGGCACCCCCTCTCTCTGGGCTCACGTTACTGCCTTCCTCTATCTGGGTACCATCATCGGAGCCTTCAAAACGCTGGGCATCCTCCTGAAGCATGTACCCAACACTGTGGTCAAACAGTTCAGAGGACTCCTCAGGAGGACATGGTGGGGCTAGGGAAGGGGTGACTGATGCCATTGAGCCGAGGGAAGAGGCCGCGTTGGCAGCTGCTTTGCCAGACAAAGTACCCTGAGCCTGGGTGAGAAAGGATGAAGAGGATGAGGACGGCTTGGTCATCCACTCTACCAAGTCTACCGCATGTTGTGGCTCAACACGGCCAGCTACCGAAAAAAAGACAAGCGTGTCCCACAGCCACGTGCTGATGAGGATGCACCGTCTCCATGACCAGCACTGTTGCCTCTAGACACAGATACTGCTTGACCTCTTTTATTGGCTTGTGACTGCCTGCCTCTCCTTGTTGGCCTTCCAGACATACTAATGGCCTGCAGTGAGATGTAGTTGCACAAAGCTGGGATGTATATGTATAATGATACTGCAGCTAGCAGTATCATTATACACATACAACTGCCTGCCTGTAGTATTATTAGCATGAGAATACCAGCAATTGTCTTCAGGTAGCTTTAGGTGCACACTGTGCAGAGGACACAGTACACTAACTGTGAATACTGCAGCTGCCTGACTGTGGTACTAATAGGATCAGAACAACAGCAATTGTCTTAAGGTAGCTTTAGGTGTACACTGTGCAGAGGACACAGTACACTAACTGTAATCATTGTAGCTGCCTGCCTGTGGTACTTATAGGATCAGAAGAACACCACCAATTTTCTTCAGGTAGCCTTAGGTGCACACTGTGCAGAGGACACAGTACACTAACTGTAAATACTGTAGCTGCCTGCTTGTGGTATTAATAGGATCAGAAGAACACCATCAATTTTCTTCAGGTAACTTTAGGTGCACACTGTGCAGAGGACACAGTACACTAACTGTAAATACTGTAGCTGTCTGCCTCAGTGTTGCCAACCGTCAGTATTTTTACTGACGACAGTAAAAAAGAGGCAAATGTCTCCTGCCAGTAAATGCCAGTAAAAGGAAAAGGTTGCCAGTAAAAAATATAACTGACACTCGGCTCGGTCGAGACCATCCGAGTGCCTGTTACAGCGTGTTCAGGTGGCTCTGGGGGAGGCGGTGCCTGAGCATGTCATGTGATGTCATAGTGCAAGGGAGCCAAGCAGAGCAGCCAGAGCCTCGTGTGCAGGTCAGCGGGATGGGAGCAAGGTAGGGCGGGAGCGGAACCATCAGTGCTGTTTAGACTGGAATGGACTGAAGGGACCACCTGGTGTGGAGAGAGACTGTCACTGTGACTCAGGAGGGGACGTGTCCTGTTGGTGAGGTGTCATCATCATCTGTGCTGCTGCACACTGCTGTCAGTTTCACTTTGAGAGTAAAATTTCATGTGTGCGCCTGACCCATTCTAATTTCTTGCCCTCTCATCCTTGAGCTACTTACTTACTATATTGAAAATAAAATAAATATTTTTTTTGTCTTATTATCTACCTTAAATCACATTGCTAATTGCATATTGTACTTGTTTGTAGCCTAAATACCTAAATTTGCATTTAAAACAGTAATTTTTAAACTTTTGGAAATGCCAGTAAAAACTTGGCTATGCCAGTAAATTTTGGGTGTTGTGTCAGTAAATTTCAATCTGATAGGTTGGCAACACTGGTCTGCCTGTGGTACTAATAGGATCAGAAGAACACCACCAATTTTCTTCAGGTAGCTTTAGGTGCACACTGTGCAGAGGACACAGTACACTAACTGTAAATGCTGTAGCTACCTGCCTGTGGTACTAATAGGATCAGAAGAACACCACCAATTTTCTTCAGGTAGCTTTAGGTGCACACTGTGCAGAGGAGACAGTACACTAACTGTAAATACTGTAGCTGCCTGCCTGTGGTACTAATAGGATCAGAAGAACACCAGCAATTTTCTTCAGGTAGCTTTAGGTGCACACTGTGCAGAGGACACAGTACACTAGCTGTAAATACTGCAGCTGCCTGCCTGTGGTACTAATAGGATCAGAAGAACACCGCCAATTTTCTTCAGGTAGCTTTAGGTGCACACTGTGCAGAGGACACAGTACACTAACTGTAAATACTGTAGCTGCCTGCCTGTGGTACTAATAGGATCAGAAGAACACCACCAATTTTCTTCAGGTAGCTTTAGGTGCACACTGTGCAGAGGGCACAGTACACTAACTGTAAATACTGTAGCTGCCTGCCTGTGGTACTAATAGGATCAGAAGAACACCATCAATTTTTTTCAGGTAGCTTTAGGTGCACACTGTGAAGAGGACACAGTACACTAATTGTAAATACTGTAGCTGCCTGCCTGTGGTACTAATAGGATCAGAAGAACACCAGCAATTTTCTTTAGGTAGCTTTAGGTGCACACTGTGCAAAGGACACAGTACACTAACTGTAAATACTGTAAAAACACCTGCCTGCCTGTCAGTAGGAAGAGAATAACAGGAATGGATCTAGCTAAACTGAATACAGTGTATATATATATATATATATATAATATATATATATATATATATATATATATATATACACAACACCTAGGATGCATACATACACAATACACTGTAAGTGCAGCTAACTGACTTGCCTGCCTACTCTATCTAACTTAAATCAAATGACACTGTCTCTCTGTCTATCTCTCTCCGCCGCAACACACTACACAAATATATATATACTGTGGGGTGTACTAAACACCCTGAGCCATAATTGGCCAAAGCCACCCTGGCTTTGACCAATTACTGCTCTCTGTATAGACGGCGCTGTGATTGGCCAAGCATGCGGGTCATAGTGCATGCTTGGCCAATCATCAGCCAGGAATGCACTGCGATGCCGCAGTGCATTATGGGCCATGACGCGCCACTCGAATTTGGCGAGAACGGCCGATAACGTTCGCAATTCGACGAACAGTGAACAGGCGATGTTCAAGTTGAACATGGGTTCGACTCAAACTCAAGGCTCATCCCTAGTGTTTAGACCTTTTTTTCAGAATACAGTACAGTACAGTAGTTAGGAAAGCTTAAAATATTGATTATTTGTGGTTCCCCATTTAACAAATTCATTTAACAAACTGGTCACTGGAACGGAACCTGGTTGTTAAGTGAGGAGAGCCTGTGTATGTGAAAATTGACTACTCCTAATGTTCTGACTGCATACAGGGATACCCCACTTTTAAGTACACAATGGGGTTTATTTACTAAAGCTGAAAAGTGCAAAATCAGGCTCACTGATGCATAGAAACTAATGAGCTTCTAACCCCAGCTTGTTCAATTAAGCTTTGGTAATAAAACCTGGAAGCTCATTGGTTTAGATTTAATTTTTTGAGGCCCTAAAATTCCAGGACCATACAAATACACCCAAATGACCCATTTTTGGAATGTAGATAGTCCAAGATATTAAGTAGGAGGCAAAATGAGTTTTTTGAAGTTTTAATTTTTACCACAATTTTTAAAAATTAAGTAAATACATTTGGATCTAATTTCGCAAAGTTGTCATTTTAAGTTATTTTCCACACACAGCCTGGGCATACTTACAATTACACCCCAAAACACATTATTCTACTCTTCTCTAGTATGGGGATACCACATGTGTGAGATTTTATTGCTGCCTAGACATATAAAGGGGCCCAGAATCTAGGGTGCACCTTCAGGCTTTCAATGGGCATAAATAATGCATCTTATTTAATTACTACCTATCTTGAGGCCTTGAAATGCCAAGACAGGCGAATAACCCACAAAATGAGCCCAAATAGATCACCCAACATATTTAATTATAAGCATGGTAAGTCTATTAAAGACCACATTTTTGCCACAAGTTTTGGGAATTGAAGAATGAACATGTATTTTTTATTCAGTTGTCAATGATTAATATGATTCTCACACACAGCATGGACATAGTTATTATTACACCCCAAAAACTATAATTGCACCCCAAAGCACATTCTGCTATTCCTCCTGAGTATGGGGATACCACATAAAATCCAAGGAGGACCGTTAAGCTTTCAAGGGCCATAAATAATTTCACAGTTACTTATAATGTGTTTGGAGGCCCTGGAATTCCAGAACAATTGAAATACCCACAAAATGACCACATTTTGGAGAGTTAACAACCCAATGTATTTTTTAAAAATCACGTTGAGTCTTTTGGAGGTTTCATTTTTCCTACCACAAGCTTTTGTAAAATGCATAAAGAAAATGAAAATGTATTTTTTTACACAAAGTTTTAAATTCATAAGATACTTCTGCCACATAGTATGGGAATGCTTACAATTACACCCCAAAACACATTCTACTCCTCCTCCTGAGTATGGGGATACCACATGTTTGAGACTTTTTAGGAGCCTAGCTGCATAGTGGTACCTAAAGTCCAAGGGGAACCTTCAGGCTTGCAAAGGGCATAAATTATGCATCTTATTTCCTGATGAGTTCCTAATAAGATATTTTTCACAGACAGCATGGTCACAACAAAACGCATTGTGCTACTACTTCCCCCCAATGAATGCCATGTTCTCTGGCCAGGAAGTACAGGAGGTAGAGGAAAGGAAGAACAAAAGAACTCTGGTTCCAGGAGTGCAGTTGTCCACGAGTGATGGGACTGGTGTCTCACAGAAACATAGTCAGTGTGATGTGCAGATGGGTCAGTTCAGGCAGAAGGCAGAGACATGGTCAGAAAACAGGAAAATGATCAGTTCAGGCAGCAGGCAGAAACGTGGTCAATAAACAGGCCATGGTCAGTACAGGCGGCAGGCAGAGTCAACACTGCACTGGTGTGGCAGTGATCAGGGACACTGTAGCTGGTTGCACTGGCTTTAATGAAACTGTACTGATGTGGCAGCAATCACAGACACAGTTGATGGCTACACTGGCTTTGGTGACACTGGCACTTGTGTGGCTAGCGATCAGGAACATTGTTGCTGGCTGCACTGGTCAGGAGGTGACATTTTCACTGGTGTGGAAGTGATCACAAACACTGCTGACACTGGTCTAGTGACACTGAGACTGGTGTGGTGGCAATCACTAAAACTATTGAAGCATGCTCTGGTCTGGTGACGCTGGAACTGATGTGGTGGTGATCAGAAACACTGCTGCTGGCTTACACTGGTCTGGTGACACTAGGACTGGTGCAGCAGAAATCAGGAATACGGTTGCAGGCTTACACTGGTCTGGTGAAGCGGGGACTGGTGTGGTGGTGATCAGGAACACTGTTGATGGCGTACACTGGTCTGGTGACACTGGAGCTGGTGTGATGATGATCAGGGATAAGGTTGCTGGTTTCAATGGCTGTGATGACATTGACACTGGTGTCAATGTCATCACATTGACACTGGTGTGGCGGCAATCAGGAAAACTTTCATTTAAATAAAATAAAAATAAAATATCCACTTTCACTTAAGATGCGGTACACAAAAAGCATAAAAAAGTTGCCTCATATAAAATAGTAATGTAGCAGGCTGAAAGCTATTAGCTCGTGCTCAGAAAGACACTATGTTTGCCGGTCCAACATAGCGCCTTTCTGAGCCTGAGCTCCTTTTATAAATAAAGGGAGAGAGTTTTTCTTGCATATTTCACAATTGCAGATTGTTTGTTACTTTTTGTTTATCGGTGCTGAGAGTGCTGGGATGCCATGGTGAAGACTTCTCTGGCCATGATAAAATTAGCATTTTATGACCAATCATAATGTGATGGTCCATCAGTTATGGTAAAAGGCGCTTGCCAGTTTCTCTTGGACTCTGTGTGCCATTCTTCCACATTTGGTACAAGCTAACTGGCCCCCCAACACACTGGTTTGATGACATTGGGACTGGTGTGGTGGAAATCAGGAACACTGTTGATGGCTTACACTTGTCTGGCAACACTGGGGCAGTGTGTGGCAATAACTGGGACAGGTGTGGCAATAATTATGAACACTTGCTTGCTTACATTGGTCTGGTGAAACTGTGACTGGTGTGGTGGTGATTAGGAACACTGTTGATGGCATATGGTCTGGTGACACTGGGACTGGTGTTGCGGTGATCAGGAACACTGTTGATTGCTTACATTTGTCTGATGACACTGGGACTTGTATGGCAGTGATCAGGAACACTGTTGCTGTGTGCGCTGGCCTGGTGTGGCGATCAGAAACACTGTTTCTAGCTACACTGGTCTGGTGACACTGCGACTGGTGAGGTGGTGATTGGGGACACTGACTGGCTGCACTATTAGGTGAAACTGTGACTGTTGTGGTGGTGACGGGGAACATTGTGACTGGCTGCACTGTTTTGGTGACATCATACTGGCTGGCTGCACTGACATACAGCGATATTAGATCAGCCAGAAATTGTACATGTTAACTAGCTACAGCAGTACAATGTAACCATTAAGACGCTGCACTGTTCTGGTGACAGTCACCAGAGAAGTGCATGAAATGCTTTTTTACACTCATTGCTGTAATGTGGGAGAGTTTCCTTCTCTTTTTCTCCTCTGAGACACAATTGGCATTCAATGGAAATCTTCTCAAAGTGAGGGGAAATCCCAACTGATAGTTGTCATCCGTACAGACATCCCCAATGGATGCTATCCCTTCTAATCTGTTCTACTAACAGCTATAGCATTTTGGATCCCCCTTCACTTTCTCTCCCAATGACATTTGTCAACAAGACAAATAGAAAGTTTAAATCTCCCCAACTTTGACACAGACATCAGTAAAAACTATTCAAGTAAAAAAAAACTTTATGTTTCCACTAGCATCATGATACAGTTAAAAATTAGAAAAAAGTTTTGGCTGGAGTTACACTTCGAAGCAACACTAGAGCTAGTATAAATCATGCGCAACATATTTAAATTCTACATATGCCCGACACTTGAGCTAACAAACTGCATACAGCCACTTCATGACATCTTCATGCAAAGGATACATACTTCTGTATGGTTCATTTCAATTTTGCCAAGGATATAAATTAATCTCTGAAAAGGTATTAGATGCAGTCTTATATTACAGGCAGTGCTATTCTGCACAAATAGAGTCTTGTAGAAAAAAACTAGGAAGAAATGTTTGCACAGTACTTAAATACTAATGATTTTGAAAATGTCCTCAAGAATTATTGTGACAGCAGAATAACCAGTCAGATCCTCTATGTGGTTTTCAGCAAAATGATTATCTTATTGGTGACCAGGGGGCAATACATGCCAATTGAAACAATTCTTCCTCCAGTTACTATCCGTTTTATATTTTAAAATAGCAAAAAAAAAATAACGTGATGCCCATTACTGACAATGCTGAAATCATTACAAACTTTGTAATCATAAGGCCCATAATTCTTGTAGATTTTTTTTTTTTTTGGAAATGGGAATCTTGAAATGATTTCAACTGTTATCATCTTAAATTTAACTGTCAAGTTACAAGTTTCAGGGCCCATCAATGCAGCTTATCAGGACCCATCAGTGAAGCTTATCAGAGCCCATCAGTACCAGCCTTTTCAGTGCAGCCTCATCAGCGCACATCAGTGCAGCCTCATTAGTGCCCATCAGTGCAGCCTCAGCAGTGCCCATCAGTGCAGCCTCACCATTGCCCATCAGTGCAACCTCATCAGTGCAGCCTCATCAGCGCACATTAGTGAAGAAGAAAAAATACTTATTTTTTATAACAGAAAAACTTTTTTATTTTTCAAAATGTTTTCATTTATTTAGCAAAAAAAAATGTTAGTTGAATAACTACCACCAAAAGAAAGCTCTATTTGTATGAAAGAAATTATAAAAATGTCATATAAGTTCAGTGAAAACTGGCCTGGGTAGAAATGGTGACAGTGTCCGGTATTGAAGCGGTTGAACTAGTATTAGCAACTTAGACCATTACCAATAGCCAGTAGTACATAGTGTTGCTGGCCAGCTGTGTGGTTGAAGTTAAAAAAAAACAAAACATTATTTATTTGAAACTCCGACTGTGCACATATATTTCAGAACTCTGTACACCAGGGGAGGAGGCTGACTTAAGTCAGAGCCAATATTGTGGCCATTTGGCTACTGCCGACTCTGGCCATACCCCAGAATAGGACTGGATAGCAGTGGCTTCACTAGGGGGTGGCTATTGAGGCTATAGCCATGATTCTGGGGCCCAGAGTCTCTTGCCGCAGACGTCCCTGCCTAACCAGCGGGCTGTGGCCTCTCTGAAGCCAGGCGGGCGGGCTGCATGAGAGAGCCGGGCAGGCAGATGACAGAAGCGAGCGGGCGGACGAGCAGAGATGACATCATCTCTCTCCGCCTGCCCTGCATCACCACTCTTCCATCGTGACAAAAATCATGATAATTATGGCATATACCATGATATCTCTAGTGAAATATAGTAACCATTAACAAAACATTTAATTTCAATCAATACAAATTGAAAGCTTAAACCACAACTGAGTGTGTACAAATTTGCAAAAGACAAATAAAAAATATAAAAAAATGAAAAACATAAATAAATAATGAAAGTCCTATTAAATGTGACTTGTTGCTGTGCAATATAATGAATCTTCTAAAAAAAATACTTGACAAGTAGCCTTCACCAGATTACACAAAGGGCTCAAGCAGAATTGCCTGCTTACCAACTGGATTTGACCACTTTAACTAAAAAGTAGGTCTGATGCGCTTAAGTGCAGAACCCTGTCTGCTGACAGTAGTAGATGCTGGACAAGGTAACATCCTCTCTCTGGGAATCAAGGGTGGAATATATGCAGAAAGAATGACAGAGGAATCGGAAATAGTGTAATCCCATTTATTTAAAAAAGATTAAAGATCTAAAAAGCCAAGTGGCTTGCTTACATATGTAGTGTCTTAGCCCGGCACAGAGGCTACATGCGTGTCTAGTGGTCGAATTATGGTCGAATGACACCTCGCGGCTTTCACCAGTAACTGGCGTGCGTTCCACCTCGCTCGGCATACAGACCAAAGGGACCGGAAGTGAACGTGACCCCCCCCGGGCCTGCAAAAAGGTTAGTGATCACTGCTATGGGCTCTAGCCCCAGATCTTTTGCAGACCTAGCAACTCCCCTGCTGAATAGTATCCCTGTTTACAGCAAATCCTCATTTACTCTGTATATTACTATTTAGGACCTTTTGTGAGTTTTCAAGATATATCCAGTTATATACACTACAAGTTTGATTTTAGCATGTATTTAAACTCCATGTAATCTAGATATTTATCTCACCGTTTGTCAGGTGGTTCTGCATACTTACCATTATAGCTCCTGGGGCCCATTATCATTCTCCACACTTGTTGGTACCACAGTTTATCCACATGAGACATTATACAAAAGGAATACCTCCTGAATATCCCTCCTGAAGAAGTGGATTTGTCCACAAAATGCATTGCAGCGCTCTGGGCCTAACACATCTTAATTCATATCTGATTTTGTAACAATTGCAAAGGCGCAATAATATACTTTATTGTTACATATGTAATTACAGATATAATTTATCATTACATATGTTCTGATGGGCCCTTTATGGAGGTTTTTAATTTATTTATTATGCTCTGTATGTATATCACTTCTTGAGTTTTATCCTTTTAACATTTTATATGGAATAAAAGTTAACTATTTTTTTAACAACATTTTAGTCCCCTATTTTGTAGACGCTATAACTTTTGCGCAAACCAATCAATATACGCTTATTGTGATTTTTTTACCAAAAATATGTAGAAGAATCCATATCGGTCTAAACTGAGGAAAAAATTTGTTTTTTTTCTTAAATGTGGGATATGTATTATAGCAAAAAGTAAACGATATTGTTTTGTTTTGTTTTTTTCAAAATTGTCTCTCTTCTTTTGTTTATAGCGCAAAAAATAAAAACAGCAGAGGTGATCAAAAACCACCAAAAGAAAGCTCTATTTGTGGGGAAAAAAAGGACTTCAATTTTGTTTGGGTGCAGCGTCGCACAACCACGCAATTGTCAGTTAAAGCGATGCAGTGCCGTATCACAAAAAATGACCTGGTCATTGAGCAGCCAAATCTTCCGGGGCTGAAGTGGTTAATTAGAGAAAATTATTATATTATTTCACATAGTAATATGGTTGTAGAGTCCAAATAAATTTATATTTTGTATTGTACTTTTATGTTAACCAATTATGCTAACACATTTATAGGATTGTGGGAAACTTCCTCTACCTAAGATAAATCAACAGCGTAGTGCTTGGAGACCCTGGGAACCTTACTTTTTCCCTTTTCTATTTTTTCTTTTTTTCCTATTCACTGTTGCTCATTTCAGATACAAAACTGCCTGCCAAGACCCATTACCTATATATTTACTGTAGAGCATTTATTGATATAAAAATAATGTTTAATAATTGTCTCTCTAGGGCTGTTAATTATAGAACAGATGGTATTGTATGACAATACCTACAGACTTATTAAAACGTGCTCAGTGTGTTCATGTCAGTGCAGTACATCATTGTACCTGTAGACTGGAATGATGGCACTGTTATTCTAAAACCTAAATAAACATTTATTGAAAGAGAACTTTGGCAATTTTGTTATTGCTTTCTGTGCTTCCCTGCTCAAGTGACTACCATGCCTCTCATTTCTTCAATGGGCATCATAGGGAACATAAGTGCAGGAAAATTTCCCCAATCTGGTTACATTCAGAAATGAAAGCCAAACACAAGATTTAAGATTGTCTCTACTCTAGTTATAACTAAAACAAGGGTTTTGTCTGGATCAAAGCTTAAAAAATCAATAAACTTCACACTTTCCTAAATATAATTGTTATTTTAAAGTGTAACTAAAGGCAACATTTTTTTTTTTTACATTTTGGATAGAGCGAAAGGGATTAGAACACCTGTCATGTTTTATTGTTTTATTGCTGTCTGTGCCCTCGTTATGAAGATCCTCTCTATTTGGCATGTTTACCATAATCATCAAAAATGAAAGTAGAAGAAAATCAGAAACTTTGGGTTGACACCAGAACAGTCAGGCTACATGCACACTGGGCTTAAAAAAAGTCTGTTCTCTTGGGAGTAAAAAACGCTCATATAGAACATTTTTTGTACAAAGTTTAGACTAGTTTAGGAGGGTTTTTACGTTTTTTTCTGCCAGTAAGCTCCCATCAGAAACACGAACCAGATCACCTGTCATGTTTTATTGCTGTCTGTGCCCTCGTTATGAAGATTCTCTCTAGTCATGTTTACCATAATCATCAAAAATGAAAGTAAAAGAAAATCAGAAACTTTGGGTTGATATCAGAACAGTCAGGCTACATGTACACTGGGCTTAAAAAAAGTCTGTTCTCTTGGGAGTAAAAAACGCTCATATAGAACATTTTTTGTACAAAGTTTAGACTAGTTTAGGATGGTTTTACGTTTTTTTCTGCCAGTAAGCTCCAATCAGAAACAGAAGGGTTTTTTTCCTGCCTCTAAACATTGAGCTCAAAATATGCCTGTAATCGTCCTATGCAATGGACACATAGGATAACATTGAGCTGCTTCTACAGGCATAACACAGGACTCCTGTAGAAGCAAAGTTTTTTAAGCCATTGTGCATGGAGCCTAATAGAGAGGAAATTTTCCAATGGTGACCCTAGTGACACCTTGGGATTCCCTCACTTTGTTTTACAAAGATTTTATTGGGTTTTTAAAATGTTTTACAAGGTACACAAAGTATTGTACGCAGGACAAGGTGAAGTATAATAGAGGCAAGTACATGATAACAAATCCGTCAGGACATGAAGGCTATACATAATAAGTCTTCACTGGGATAAAGGTGATTGGTGTGTATACAAATCCAGCATCAATCTAACTCATGAGGTTATCCAGTAAGGATGTACGAGGATTCTTCAAAAAGTTTCTGCACTTTTTTTTTTAAATTCTCTTTATTGCAATTTTTCATTATTAAGGTACAAAACAGGGCCATTGGGGCATACCCCGGTCAACTGGTGTACATAGCCATGTGCATAACAGCGTACAACTCACCATGTATCTCAAAACTAAAACATATATAACTATAACTAAAGAACCAAAACAACCACAAATTCGGTACCCAGGATTCACATGGTAGGATGATGGTAGGAGATATCTTTTCCTGCACTTTTTTAATAAGTTTCGCAGCCAACTTTACCACAACATGACAACTCTTACATTAAACTGCAACGTCAGTGGGCTTGCCAGACAGACTAGTCACATGACACTATCAGACACGACCAATTACTACTCCTCCCACCCTCACCAATTCCAAAAAAATATATAAAAGTGCGGAATCTTTTTAAAGACCCCTTGTATATCACCTATAAAAGCTCTTGCCTTATAAAGGGGGGAAGAAGGGCGCTGACGCCTGGAAAGGGAACATAGCGCCAAAGGAGAAAGAGCAAAAGGTGGGGAATGTCCACCTATGATCTTCGAAAGCTCATGGAGAAAAGAAAGAGAAAGAGGAAATGGTGGGGGGGGGGAGCTTGCCTGGGGAGGATGGAAGGGGAAGATAGGGAGTTCCCATGTGACCCAGTCCATTGCTCCACCCTGATTCAGACTGTGTGGGCAGTCTTACAGATAGCAAGGAGCGGTCCAGGCCTAAGTGGTCATTAAAGGCTATCCACGGGGCCCGGATTTTCAGGAACTTGGGATTCCCTCACTTTGGGGGGATTTTCTCTCACATCCTCCTCTGGCTATGGAATAGGAAGTGAAGGGAAAGCTGCCCTATGGGACACAGATTAAAAAAAATGACAGCTGTTATGACCCTCCCCTACACTGTCCAACTCTGTTTTCAAATCTTGCTTAGCTAGTCCTGGGAAGCAAGGTCTGCAGGCTTGGAACAGGGAACAGTGGACCATTAAAATGGTTTCCAATTTTTTTTTCACCTGACTTTTTGTTATTTGACAAAACTTTTAAATAAACATTCAAGCAAACTAAATAAATAAATAAAATGGCTGTCAAACCTTCAGAAGCTGTGAAAAGCGCAAATGTGTGTTCTCATCTCAAAAGGGTTTTTTGCTTTTTTTAGTAAATACAGTAAAGGGCATAGGGGGTTCAACGGTATATAGCGAGAACCCTCGGCTTTAATAAGTTGTTTGTTAAATGACACCACATAACAATGTCATATTCTTATTTTTATGTAACATTTTATTTTAGAAAGGGTCATGTCTATTTTTTTATTTTGTTTCAGCACATGTGTACTTATAAAGTAGGTAACCAAATAATAGTATAAGGCCCTATGCACACCGGCTTATTAAAATAAGCTGCATTTTTTCTGCCTGAATTTGGCAAAAAAAAGGTCTCTTATGTTTACAAAAAGTATGCGCGTTTATACGTGTAATTATACTTGTGTATGTGCGTATGCCATTTGAACATTAAAGCATTCTACTGGCCAGAATATTAATTTATTCTGCCCATTTAAATACATTTATGCACAAACACTCACCTTTACGCATGTTTTTTCTGCTCAAAAGCTTCTCTCAGAGTTTACCTGCTGCATTTTTTTTATGTCTGTAAATGCTCCTTTTTCTAATACATCTGTAAATGCTTAATGTGTGCATGACCATATAGACTTACATAGAGGTGCTTTTGGGCCTCATTCATATGGCTGTAAAAATTTTATTGACTTTATTACAAATGTATTTTCTGGGAGAAAAGTTCCTGCATAATTATCAGTAAAATACTTGCTAATTACAAAATACTTGTGTGCTGTAGATGCATTTAAATACGTAAAAAACATATGCAAACATAACTTTGTGAAAAATATTAAACAATATGTCACCACAGGGTGGGGCTGTCGACATATGAGCTATAAAACTGTGCCACGTCCTATGTTAGCAACAAAACATTACTTAGAGAGAAAAATTTACTTTGAAGGCACCATGACTAGCTTTGGAATTAAAATTAGATACAGCGGGTAAAACAAGTATTGAGCACATCACCATTTTTCTAAGTAAATACATTTCTAAAGGTGCTATTGACATGAAATGTTCACCACATGTCGGTAACAACCCATGCAATCCATACATACAAACCAAAACCAAAAAAGTTCAGAAATTAAGTTATGTGTAAAAAATGAAATGACACAGGGGAAAAGTATTAAACACACTAACTGAAATGTATGTAATACTTCATACAAAATCCTTTGTTGGTAATGACAGCTTCAAGACACCTCCTGTATGGAGAAACTAGTCGTATGCATTGCTCAGGTGTGATTTTGGCCCATTCTTCCACATAAACAGTCTTCAAATCTTGAAGATTCTGTGGGCCTCTTTAATGAACTCTGATCTTTAAATCTTTCCATAGATTTTATATTGGATTCAAGTCAGGTGAGTGACTGGGCCATTCTAGCAGCTTTATTTTCCTTCTTTGAAACCAATTGAGAGTTCCTTGGCTTTGTGTTTGGGAGCATTGTATTGGTGAAATGTCCACCCTCATTTTATCTTCATCATTGTGGTAGATGGCAGCAGATTTTTATCAAGAATGTTTTTTGTACATTTTTCCATTCATCCTTCCTTCAATGACATGAAGTAGTGCCAGTACCGTATGCTGTAAAACAACCCCACACCATGGTGTTCCCATCTCCAAACTTTACTGTTTGTACGGAGGTGTTTTGGGGCTGATGAGCAGTGCCATTTGACCTCCAAACATGGTGTGTGTTATGGCATCCAAAGAGTTTAATTTTGGTCTCATCTGACCAGATTATATTCTCTCAGTATTTCAAAGGATTGTCTAAATGTTGTGCAGCAAACTTTAAACAAGCTTCAACATGCTTCTTCTTCAGCAATGGAGTCTTGTATGGTGAGCATGCATACAGGCCATGGCAGTTGAATGCATTATTGTTTTCTTTGAAACAATTGTCCCTGCTAATTCCAAGTCTTTCTGAAGCTCTCCACAAGTGGTTCTTGTCTTTTGGGCAACTCTTCTAATTCCTTTCACTCCTCTGTCAGAAATATTGCGAGAAGCACCTGCTCATGGCCAGTTTATGGTGAAATTATGTTCTTTTCATGAAAGTCCAAAAGAGCTGACACATTTGGAAGGGAATCCATCTTTGAGGAAGAGGGGATTCCCCTTAAAATGCGTCAGCTCTTTTGGACTTTCATTTCACATTTGGGATTTGTATAGCAGACCAGTCTGGGCGGAGCACCTCTTGGACTATGTTATGCTTGATTCATGTCATTGTTTGTGAGTATATATCTATATATTTTTTAACAGAAAATTGTTGCAAAGGTAGTGCGCTTGGCTGGTGCACCCTTTGTTTCGTATCTTTTAAGGTACCTGTTTGAATGGTTCCATTGAAAACAATGCAGCTGCATTCAGAGCCTTAATAAAAAAAATGCTTGTATATGTGTTTTTTTTAAAGCTGTGTGAATGAAGCCTTAAAGGCATAAAAACAAATAAAAAAAGCAAAATGCCTGTATAAACGGTGTTATTTAAGCTCCATATCCATGCGGCCTAAAGTAGGTAAGAAGCATTGGGGGAGATTTACTAAAACTGGTACAAACAGAATCTGGTGCAGCTGTGCATAGTAATATAGTAACCAATCTGCTTCTATGTTTTATTGTCAAAGCTTAATTGCACAAGCTGAAGTTAGAAGCTAATTGGTTACTATGCACAGCTGCACCAGATTCTGTGTGTACCAGATTTGGTAAATCTCCCTCATTCTGTCAGAAAACCAAAATGAAAATGTGTATCCTTGCAAATTTTTTATACATTTGGTTCAGGGTAGGCTGCTTACAGTACCCTATTAGCCTATAAGCCCCTTCCCGCCAACCGTATGCATATATGAGGCCTCACGGAAGTGGCTCTTTATCCGTCGGGATGCATATATATATGCTTGCTTCTCTTTGTGCTGAAAGCGCATCGCACAACGCGCTCCCAGCACACTGATTGGGCTCGCACAGAGATCCCCAGGTCTCGTACTAACGATCTGGACCTGGGACTCCCGGTTCTGGGGCACCTGATCGCTGTGATAGCCTCTGATTTGCGATCACAGCATTCTGTCACTGTGCAGCCTGCCCATGTATTTACTTCCTCTTCTGAATGAAGAGAAGGATACATTGTAGGAGAGGAAGATGTAAACAAACAAAAGTGTGTAAAAAAATTAAAATAAAAAAAAAATTAGGAAAAAAATAAAGAAAAAATACCTAGATCAAAGTTTGATCTAGGTCAGTGGCAGGGTTACATAGTTACATAGTTACATAGTAGGTGAGGTTGAAAAAAGACACAAGTCCATCAAGTCCAACCTATGTGTGTGATTATGTGTCAGAATTACATTACATATCCCTGTATATTGCGGTCATTCAGGTGATTATCTAATAGTTTCTTGAAGCTATCAATGCTCCCTGCTGAGACCACCGCCTGTGGAAGGGAATTCCACATCCTTGCCGCTCTTACAGTAAAGAACCCTCTACGTAGTTTAAGGTTAAACCTCTTTTCTTCTAATTGTAATGAGTGGCCACGAGTCTTATTAAACTCTCTTCTGCGAAAAAGTTTTATCCCTATTGCGGGGTCACCAGTACAGTATTTGTAAATTGAAATCATATCCCCTCTCAAGCGTCTCTTCTCCAGAGAGAATAAGTTCAGTGCTTGCAACCTTTCCTCATAACTAAGATCCTCCAGACCCTTTATTAGCTTTGTTGCCCTTCTTTGTACTCGCTCCATTTCCAGTACGTCCCTCCTGAGGACTGGTGCCCAGTGTTAGTTAGTTAGTGTTAGGGTCAAGGTAAGGGCCAAAAGTCAATGTCGATGGAAAAGGTCAGGGTTAAAGGTCGGGTCCAAGGTCAGTATATTTTGGGTAGGATTTAAAACAAAATTGTTTAAATTGCTATCAGTGTCAGTTAGTGTCTGTGTCAGGCTCCATGCACACTGGGCTTAAAAAATGCCAGTTCCCTTGGCAGAAAAAAATGCTTATATACAGCGTTTTTTATACAAAGTTTAGACAAGTTTAGGAGAGTTTTGCATTTTGCCAGAAAACTCCAATCAGAAACGCAAACCAGAAGGGTTTTTTTTTCCTGCCTCAAAGGCTCAATGCACACTGGACCTAAAAAAACCTCTAGTTCCCCTGGCAGAAAAAAACACTCATATTGAGCATCTATTGTACACAGTTTAGGCGAGTTTAAATAAAATTTTTTTTTTTTATTTTTCCTGCCAGAAAACTCCAATCAGAAACGCAAACCAGAAGGGTTTTTTTTCCTGCCTCTAACGCTGAGCTTAATATATGCCTGTAATCATCCTAATGTGCATGGACACGTAGGATAACATTGAGCTGCTTCTGCAAGCAAAACACAAAACTCCTGTAGAAGTAGCGATTTTTAAGCCAGTGTGCATAGACCATTAGGTAGGATACAAAGAAGGCGAAATGCGCACTATTGCTTCTGGGCCCTACTGTGGGTACAAACAACAAACAAATAACAGACACATATATGGTATGGCTGCGGTCCTCAGGAGCAGGAGAATTAATTTTGTTCTTGCTGAATTATGGTAATAGCAAGAAATGTATATATATATATATATATATATATATATATATATATATATATATATATGCAAAATGAATTTTTTTTTTTTACTCTTTTGGGCCAGTTTTCCTTTGATAATTAAAAAAATCCAGGAGATATATACGATACCATATACCACCAAAAGAAAGCCCAAATTGTCCTGAAAAAATCAAGGTATAATCTACCTGGATACACTAAGTAGTTGTGATGATTTGTACAGTATTACTAACACATATCAAAGTTGCAAAATTTTATTTAGGCATTAACTTTTGTTCCCCCCCCCCCCGTCATTAAGGGGTTAATCTACCACTTATATCAAAGCTAGCACTTTTTCAAACATGAGGCAAATTTTTTTATTTAGATCTAGTTCAAAGCATGATATTAAAAAATTCTTAAAGCAAAGATTGTAATGCATTAGTCAACGAAGGCATGCTGCAAACCACTTATATTTTATCAATTACACCAGAACTGCATGTTAAGAGAGAAAATGTTTATTTTATTGTGTAGCAAAATGTTATAGCTGAAAAACAAAAAAGAAAGGTAGTAGTTTTAGTACCTAATCAAGGCCATCTATCGTCTAAAAATGATGTTCATTTGAGATCATTGTAGTTAAATTGGCTGCTAAGTATAACATTTACATTGAAATTCACTTTTAACTGAATGCTTGTATAACTTGAAAGTGTAAACATGTATATAACATATATAGGAAATTGAATTGTTCACTTGTGTTCGTGTAAATTCATAGGATTATACATCACAGTTGGGGACATACTGATAGAGGCTCTAATGGGATCGCAGTTAAAGTGTGTAGCAGGATCACTTCCTGATGAGAACACAAAGCTCCCCTAAATAAGCCTGGAGGTACAAAGCAGGGACACTTCATCCTCATGCAAGTCAATCCAGTGATTGGATGCAATCCACAGGGATATGGCACATGAAAGCACAAGGACATCACAAACAAGTATGCTAATACCTTAATCAACATCACACAATACTGGGAAAAGTTCATGATTGGGACCAAAACACAGCAGTGGTAGGGGGTGTGTTTTACAAAAGCTCTTGGATCCTTCTTATGAATAAAAGTCTATTCACAAAGTGCAAAACTAGGTCTTATAATTAATCAATGTAACAACTGAGCCATTTTTTTAGTTTGGATAGAGTAGGGAAGAGTCAGAGCCTAGCTCCTGTCAATTTATTTTCTTGCTGTGTGTGTGTGTAGCCTTGGGAGATTTCCAAATTCATCTTCTGTTCCAGAGATGCAATAGGAAGTGGGAGCAAATCTCTACAAAGTGAGGGGGATTCCTCTATTCAACAGTTGTCACCAGAAAAGGGACCCCATTGGAAGCTTTCCCCTCTATTCCTGTTCTGATGACAAGTCAAAGTTTTGGATGTTCTCTCTCTTTCAGTCCCAGTGACAATGGACAACAGGACAAATAAAAATAATGAAATCCTTCACCACTCTATCCAAAAGTACAAAAAAAATAATTTGCCAATACATAGACATATACTCTTCTCAACAAACAAATTGTGACAAATATATTTTGATAAGCAACATTTATTAACATTATTTTTTGTTCAAAAGTGGGAGATTTCTGAAAATTTTTCCCATTTTGACAGTCATTGGGGAGGGCAAAATTAAGATGTTTTTTGATGGTTTGAAAAAGTGCAATTTACTTTGAATGACTCCTAACAGTTATGAAAGCTCATTTCAACCATCCTAGTCCTTTTTCTTTTTGTGGCAAAAAAACCCTTTATTCATCCCGTAATTTTACACTTTTTCATAAAAAAAAAGAGTTAAATAAAAAATAAAAATAAATAAATAGCATAACAGTACAAAATAATTGTTAAATACACAAAAAATAAGGGAAAAACGAAAATATAAAGAACTCCTACTAAATACACCAAATACACCAAACAAAGCCCTTTAAATAATGAAAAAAGTCAAATTTTTGCTCCTGTTGACTTTGCCTAACGTGCTACTTTTTTTTTTTTTTTTTACAGTAGTCAGAAAAATTAAGCCAGCAAGTGATTTTTGGTTTTTATTTTTACTATAAAGGCAAGGAAACAAATAATATCTGTATTTAAAAGGTAGCAAAACTGCCATTATTGGGACAGATGTTGCTGTTTTGCATAGTTTGAGTGACCAAGATGGAAATTTGGTTGAAAATGGGCAGTGTATGTTTCTACCCATTAATAACTATGCCTCTATGTAGAAAGTTGCAATGATACAAGTGTATTGAGGACCAGGCCACAGAAGTTTCATGTGTAAGGATACTGTTGTATTATCCTTTAGGACATTGATCTCAGCATGAGTTCAACCTTTCCTATTGATATGTAAATATGCGATAATAGAGTTATTGTGTGAAGGAGTCACAGTAATTAGTAGAGTGTTTCATAATATGAGTCTTTAATAGGCTGTGTATTGCCACTCATTGAATGTGTTTTACTTTGAGTGTGGAAGAAAAAAGTGTTTTGTTATTGTGTTAAAGATGCAATTTGTGCTAAGAATTGTTTTTATTATGTGATAATCAGACTGATAATCAGCAATCAACTTGCTGTAAGCTGAGGTGCTGTGTGATAACTGAGCTGTTAACACTATAGCTCTATTTACAAAGGTTGGAAATTCAATTAAAAAAAATCAATAAAAAACGTCCGACATTCGGCCTGTCTGTAAGGTTAAAAATATTTTTGTTTCTTATAGAAGTGAAGACCCAGACAGGGATCCCCAACTCTCTCCTCCTTTTTTCTGTGTATTCCTGTTTTGAACCTATCACTTTTTTTTATCTCTAACGTTCTCTTTTCTCTCTATTATCTCTATTACCGTTCTCTATTCTTCACCTTTTCCAACTTTCCTTTATTCCATTCTTTCTTCATATTGGGGGTTATTTACTAAAACTGGAGAGTGCAAAATCTGGTGCAGCTCTGCATAGAAACCAATCAGCTTACAGGTTTTATTGCCAAAGCTTAATTGAACAAGTTGAAGTTACAAGATGATTGGGTACCATGCACAGCTGCACCAGATTCTAAATGCACCAGTTTTAGTAAATCTACTCCATAATGTAGCATCCCCACTTGGCCTGAGAGTTCCTAGTTGCGAAACAGACTTTCCCCATCCGCAAATTATCTGTAAGAACATAACTTCCTCCCTTCCGCTGCTGGTCAGTATCCAGTGGCCCACACAGTGCTAAGACCCCTACTAGTAATGAATAATTATCAATTCAAGTCAAATTAAAGCCATCTTTTTAGTTTTTGATATACAGTAGTGGAGAAAAATTACAGCTGTCAGGTTTTTATTGGAGGACATCATATAATACAGTATGGAGAGTACTTGTGTATTTTGAGACACTTACTTTGATGAGCCCATATCAGTCATACTAAGAAATAACTTATTCAGTTTCTGAACACGACTCCCACACTTGACTACAAATCTGTATATGAGGACTTTCTAACATGACCCATGTCTCTATTTTAAATAATTTTAATAATCCTCTCCTGAGGACTACATAAATATTTCACTAATGAAGTAACTTTGCAAAATATTTTTAATCTATACCCTAAATCTGATTCTCCCGTAAACAAGTATTTTATTGCTGTGTTCCTGCTGGGTAGATTAAAGCCCCATACACACGGGCCGAATCGGTCAGTTCACTAAAAACTGTCCAACATTCGGCCCATGTGAAAGGCTGGCTTCTTTCGGACGTGCATGCTGGAAAACCAGCATTCAACCAGCTCCCGATCAGGGCTCTCCGCCAATGGCGGAGAGCATTGATCGGAGTGTTCTGGCAAGGGGGTGGTCCCCCTGTCAGAACACAATAGCTCAGTGAGAGAAATCGCTGTACTAACATCGGATCATTGGTACATCAGCTCCGACCGGAGCTGACAGTTTTATTTTTTGTTCAATCCGCTGGGTTGAACAAAAAAAACCCCTATTACTGTGTATCAGGCTTAACTCTCTTTATTTGTCCTCGTGACCATTGTCACAAAAAAAAAGTTATTCCTGGATAAAGCTGGTCACATAGTGATCAAAATTCAATCAGGGTGTGGCAGTCCCTTAACAGAAGTAAATCATTTTATTAACTTCTGTTTAAAGGACATGTTGGAAAATCTTTCTGGATCAGTGGTGGCAGCCAATCAGCTACATCTGCTGATCAGTGCATTCTGACAGCTGTGGGTGTTGCTGTCACGATATAATGCAGGGGGGATTCCACCATCCAACTCATTTGTGTGGAAGGAGGAATATTGTATATTTTTAAATTTTTCTGCCCTTTGGCTGAATAAAATAAAAAAAAAAACCACAAAAAAACCGAATGGCCAACAAATGACCAGCTTAAGGATTAGAATTCTTTCAATAGGGACTGGCAACTAAAAGAGCATTTCTGTTATTTTGGAGAGATTTGACCTCTTTTCCTTTTGTGTCACATAATAGGAAGTGAAGGGAATTCTCAATGAGTGGAAAAAAATGGCGGGAGCTTTTAACCTTTTTTCTGCTGTAGCCAAAACATAACATTTTGGCTTTAGGTATACTTTAAGACAGGGGTCTCCAAACTATGGCCCTCCAGTTGTTCAGGAACTACAATTCCCATCATGCCTAGTCATGTCTGTGATCATCAGAGTTTTACAATGTCTCACAGGACATGTAGTTCTGCAACAGCTGGAGGGCCGTAGTTTGGAGATCCCTGCTTTAAAGTAATTATATCTGGCCTTCACTTTTGGTTGTCTGCCAGCCAATGTATGGCAAAAGGAGGGAAAGCAAACGCATCCCCCCCCTATTTTACTGTATTTTTTTAGGCATATATGTCCTTTTTTTCTGTTTTCACTTCACTTTTAGCATTGCAAAATGATTTCATTGTTTTAAACTTAGAGAAAATTAAGAGACAACATTGATTCAATAGTCTGTATAAATATGGCACTCTTTATTAAAAAAAAAAAATTCCCTAGTGTATGCAGATTAAATATATGTATGCAGATTTGTATAATTGTGGTATATGTCTATGTAATATTTTAGGCAGCCTCAGTGGCAGAATTTAGGTTTGCTAGGCTGCCTTTGCAGTATACACTATTTCCTGGTTATTGATGATGCATATTAAATGCACAGTAAATGTTATGCCAAGGTGTTCGGTTTTAATATACGTCTGTATGGATGTATCTGCAAATTACTCCAGTTATCAAGGTATAGTTAGTAGCAGTTAGTCACACTAAACTGGACTTAGTTAATAAGGTCTGTGCATGTTTTTTTTCTCTGGTTGGGGGATCTGCACAGCAAGCAAGTAGGTAGCCACAGCCTGAACTTCACATACAGCGGTCTGTGGCTCTCAAGTTTATATACTTAACTAAGAAATATATATATATATATATATATATATATATATATATATATATATATATATATATATATAAAATTTATATCATGCAATTTGGTAACACCCAGAACTCCAAAGTGGGTGGAAACAGAGCCTAGAACAATGGCAGAAAAAATTTACTAGTCAAGTTCCTAAGAAATATAAGCAGCTGGTAGGTTATCCAGACTACCAGACCCCATCTTTAGTTACTGCTTCTGTGTTGATTGGCTCTGTAAGGCCTATGGTTGATTAAAAAAAAAGAAAAGAAAAAAAAAGAAATGTTGTTGCCTTTGGTGCAATACTTCATAAATTAGGCAGTTAGAAAATCCACTGAACATAACATAACATGTAGTGTGCAAGGTGTTATATGTGTAACTGAAGATATGTATCATAGAAGTGTAGTAGTTAATAAAGATAGTCACTGCACTGCACTATTGGACCTATAAAGAGAAATAAGCTGGTCTCCACAATGCAATTGAACTCAGAAGAGACAGTAGAAAGTGCTTACTTCTCAGAAAAAGTAACTTCCAGGCAAGTCTACCACCAGCATAGTACTAATCCGTTAAGCAAACACTTCCATATGTTTGCCACTGTATAAAAGTAATTTGCAGATTCTACCAAACAATTTATCACTCTCTTTACACCTACTGCAATTTCCTCTCCATCTCTCTTTTGTTCTTGCTCCCTCTATATTCATATGATGCAATGCAGATATTATATTCATTGGGATGAGTAAAACAAAGTATCTAATTGCGAAATCATGTTTAATAAATAAATGACCACTTATAAGGTCTGCATTGGTATGGTATGCCTAAAAATGAAAACAAATAATTTTATGTGAAATCTGTTTATTTGGATTTTCAGAATACAGAAACCATTTAAAAAAAATCCAGCTATTCCAAAAAGTGTTTTACAGTTAAAGGAACCATGCATTTAGATTTATGTGCAATCACAACAGTAATGGTGGGGGAAAAAAATAATTTTATATTGCAGGTTTTACGACCATTGACCTGTGATATTTTTCAGCAGATCACGGCATATGCTGCAGAAAAAAAAATTGACAGAATATAATTTTTTTTAATGCTTTTATAAGAGGTGTATGCTTATTAGCATGTGCATAAAGTAATTTACAAAGGGGTGAATAGTTAACTTTAGTCATTGAATTATATTTAGTGCAAATGACTAATTTTAGATTTTTTTTTTAAAAACAGAGTAGAACTGTAAAATAACACTCTTTAGGAAATTGTCAGCACAATAAAATACCTATCGAGAAAGTTATGTGTGTATGTAAAAAAGTTAGTTAGGAGGTGATGTCAAATAAAATAATGCTTTCAGCTAATTTATGAGGCTACTATAAGATCCGATATAAAACTATTGTATTAACTCTTATGTATAATTTTGCTGTGAGTCATATTTTTTATTGATATTTCCTGATCCCCTAGCCTAAGCTCCCCTTTAACTCTTATTCTGCATGTGCTTGTGTAGGGCTCTTTCTGTACTCATCCTCTTCCCCCACCTCTTCCTCGCTCTCAGTGTATCACTCTCTCTCTCCCCTCTCTGCTCATCCTCTCCCCTCTTTTGGGTGGGTCTAGGCTGAGTCAGGATGCTATGTCTGAGTGTGTCAGGTTGGGGGGGAGCCCAGAGTCCCTGCTGTGCCCTGCTGAGCTATTCAATATTGTTAACAGACACTTTCCTCAGGCAGAAACCCTGCTGAGCGACTCATCAACTCCCAGAGTGAGTGCAATATACTTTGGCAAGATTGGAGAGAGGGCTGGGGCAAGGAGGGGGGGCTTTGTTTGCTAACAGTGCCTATAAAACCTGCTTTTGACCAACTCAGCTATAAGAGGAAGCATCAGCTAACTGTGCCTATTTCAGATTGAACTGTGCCCTCTGATCAGTTTGACCTGCTGCAAGAGAAAAGAGTGACAGGGGAACAGGCGTAGTTGCAAAGTGCCACATAGTGCCACATAGTGCTGCTAAGGCACAAGTGACTCAGTGGCAGGGCAGTGGAGAAGAGGATTTATATTAGTGCTCATCTGGTAGAATTAAGGATTGGAAGGAGGAAAGGTATTTCTTCAGCCTACACCACTGGAAAACTGGAAAAATGAAGACAACATGTGCCCAATTCCTCCTACTGGCGCTCTGGATTCTAGATGTTGATGCCTCACGTCGCAAAGTTCTACTTCCAATCAAACCTGAGCAGGATCCTTTGCCATTTAAGTCTCAGATAGGTGAGTGATAACAACACTTAGATTCCCAGACTGTACTTCTTATTCTTTTTAGTTAATTAACTGAATTAACTGCGTGAGTGTGGAAGAAAAATGGATCGCTCAGTGGTGGGGTACAGTAGCAAGGATATGTCTGTGATGGGGTAGAGTAGCACACATCTCTTAGTGGTGGGGTACAGTAGCACATATCTGTCAGTGGTGGGTTTACAGTAGCATGGATCTGTCTGTGATTGAGTACAGTAGCACAAATCTGTCTGTAATGAGTTACAGTAGCACAGATCTGATAGTGGTGGGGGTACAGTGGTATGGATTTGTCTGTGTTGGGGTACAGTAGCATGCATCTTTCAGTGATGGAAACAAAGATATGGATCTGTCAGTGGTGGGGTACAGTAGCACTGATCTGTCTGATGGGGTCCAGTAAGTAATTATGGGGTCATGGGACCTCCAGAAGCACAGGCACAAATCATGATTCTTGAATAATGGCACAGGGCAGGAGAGTTGCATTTTCCCTGACTATATGGGCTATACACTAGTTTAGGGATTATGTCCAATTTGCCCCCTCATACATTTAATGAGCCCTGACCTGTGGGGTAAGGCTGTCTTTTACTTTGTGGCTGCCTTCGAGCACAAGAGGCAGAGCTGTAATTGCAGTAAATACTTTTTTTTCAGCAGACTTAGGGAATGTTTTGTCACAGTAATGGCTCTCATAGGAAGAGAATTGCTTATTAGTTGTTATGAGAGAATGTTTATGTAACGCAGCCCCATTGCACAGAGCTCTTCAGCTGCCAGAACACGATTTAGTCATGTCTCATTCGGACATTCAGGGTTCTGCACTTTTGTGTCAAATTTTTCCTTCTTCCTTAAAAACTGCATTATTACAGTGTAATATACCAAATGTAGCATCTGGCTTGTAGAACCATAGCTATTTGTCCATTTCACATTCAGAAAAGTTAGGCTCCATATTTCTTTGCCTACCCATTGCCTAATCCCCTGTGGTTGGCAGTTTTGGTGTATTTTGGCATACATCCTATGACTTTCCAGCTGGTGTGGAACTGCAAGTGCCAAGAAACTCTCTGGTCAGCCATACCTGCTGAAGTTTGTTCCACAACAGCTGGAGAGAAGTAATAGATCTGTCACACTTTGTTTCTGCAAGTTGGCCTCCCGTTCTGTGACTGTGCATAGTGTATATTTAGTGTTTGCATTTTGCAGTGGGAGATTGTACATACTGGTAAATGTATTAATTAGATGTTTAGCATACTCAGAAGAAGGTTTTTTTTTAGTATTCCTCACTTTTATCATGTTAGACATCTCCTTACCTGGCCATGTTGTACTGTGAGATCCTGTTTGTGGCACACAATGTCTATGCAGGGCTTAACGTCTGTTTGTGGGATGCATATGTGACATAATTTTGTTATTTTCCTGATACGAACAATTGTCTTGAGGACATTTCCCCTACAAAATCCATACCTCTGTATAAGCAGTAAACGGCTGCTCCAGGTTTAGATTTCTATATTTCAGATGAGATTGAAGGTGAAGCACATGTTCTTCAGGGCTTAGTTCTATGTGTTAACTTATGAATTCTGTATTTGCTCCTTCACCAGATTCCTCATCTATTTGCTGTTCTGAAGATGTGTTCCCTGCATTCAGCTGCCTAATACATATCTATTTTTTAGGTTGCCACCTTGGAAATAAGGTGTACTCCCTGGGGGACACATGGCACCCAGATCTGGGAAAACCCTTTGGAATAGCCTACTGTGTGGTATGCCGTTGTGAGGCGGTAAGTGCTGTTTTGCAGAAAGTCATGATGGCTGCATGTGCTGACCAGTTCGTCTAAAATGCTAGCTGCCTGACTATCATGCTATCTTGCTTTAACACTTTGTTTTGCTTTAACACAATTTACTAAAATTGGAGAGTGCAAAATCTGGTGCAGCTGTGCATGGTATCCAATCAGCTTCTAACTTCACCTTGTTTTTTTTGACAAAAAAAAAACTTGGCAGTTGATTGGTTTTATGTAGAGCTGCACTGGATTTTGCACTCTCCAGTTTTAGTAAATCAACCGCTTTGAGTCACTGACCTGAAACAGGTATACAGTTAATGACTTCCTTTTTTTCCCTGTATTGCCTGATCTGCATACTTGTTCTAGCTCAGTGATTTAAATAACTGAAGCCAGAAGGTCTACATAAAAGCCAGACAACTGGCATTTTCATAAGAAAGTGATGCCTACACCTGTATTCCCTCATGACTTATTTACGGTACTTTAAAGACAAGTTGGTATTTTTCTTATTTACCTTAAAGAATGCTTCATATTTTGTATTGTTTCAGTGGCCAAATGTTGCGGCCAATTTTGTTGTTTACTGCATTCTCTGATTTAAAAAAAGAATGCTTAATATTTTCAGGCAAATTTATTATATTGGATCAGATGTCATTTTGTTGAATTAGCTTATGGACTTTACCAAAATCTAGACTTAAATGTATATTAAAATTATAATAAAGTTCAACCAAAAGTAGAATTGCTTCCTGTTATGGATTTATGAATTCACATTCATAAATCCAGAAATAATGGGGCGAGATAGTAACACCAATATATATTTTAATGTTTTTTCCTTTCAGTATCAAGGACACACATGACAAAGTTTGAGGGCTTTTTAATGTCCACATTGCAACACACTAAAACGTATGAGTCCAATTTCCCCATAATAAAAATACCATCTGTCCCTATTTTTCATTGTTGCAGCTTTTTTAGAGGTATGAAATGTATTTTTTTCTGCATTTCAGTGTGTTGGAAAGCCCATGGAAGTCAATGGCATTGCATCTAAATGCTATATAAAATGAGTTTTGATACATTGGTAGCATATATTCACAAGTCAGTGACTGGTAATTGTATCAACTCTAAATTCTAAATTCAAAAACACATTGAAAATGTACAGTATGTCAATGTGTGTTGAAATGCCTGCCAATGCACAAAGGAAACAATGCACCCACCTAATGCTACAAAAAAAAAAAATGCACCTCTGCACCAACATCTATGGTCTAAGTGGGTTCGTGTTTAAAAAATAATGGGAAAGGAGAGCTGTCAAAAAAATATCAAAAAAATCAACTATCTGCATTTCATACTGTAATAGTATAAAATAAACAATAAAATTACCAAATAAAAATATAATATTTATATAAAGTCACCGGTAACTAAATTAGAACTAGAAGTTGATTTATTTATGGAAATATCCCAAAGCCTTGTTCCACATGTACAACACAGCTGATGCAGGAATGGCTCAGCAATCATAGGATTGTCAGCTGTGCAGTATATCTGTGCTGCAGTGTGGTACTTAACAGAAAATGTGACCTGCATGAATTTTACTGTGTCACTGCCATTCTGGGAGCCCATACAAATAAATGGTAAAGCAGTATGGAGTAAATATGGAGAGTTCTTAATGTTGCATACCATGCTACCAGCAAATAGATTTTGGCATATATTTAAGGAGAGGATATACAATATTCAAAACAATGCAAGCCCTAATTGCTAAAGTGTGATTAAAGGTTTAGGGTACCCTGGTTGACCACAAGGGACTTTTATGGGGTGATCCCTCTCTTCCACTATGAACTACCTAAAGTCAGAATTTGGTTGCATTCTACTTTTCCAATCATTATTTTCCTCTTGAATGTCACGTGGGCCTGAAAAAGGTGTACATTCATTTCATGCATTTAACCATATGCATGGAAATTAAAAATGAAAAAAAAAATACCTAAAAACTTGAATATGTTTGAAGATAATACAAATTCACTTCAGCTTTTTTTTTCAACTGGTTGCTGGGTTCCCACAATTCGTTAATACAGGATATCATTTTTATGCCACAGATTTCATGATCTGTACATTACTTCTTTAGTATTGTACAATGTGTTGAATGGCTTGCCCTTGTGCCCTTTAAAGAAAAAAGTAAAAAGTCAGAAAATGAGAATGCTATTCAGAAAGCAGTTGAAAACATCCTGACTATGTTGTGATTGATTGGTAATTACAAGATGCATAATGAATTTAAAAGACTGAAGAAGCAAGCAGTAATATGTTAAGTGGAGGTCTTTGTTTTGTATATTGGAAGGCTCAGTTTGAGGGCAATTACTGACAGGCAATAGGAAGATGCTCCTCCTGGTCATTATAGCCTTTAATACCTCTGGTCAAAATGAGAGTAGCAACCTGTGGGTTGACTTGTTTTTTTTTTTAAAGATTCAGGATTCAAAGATGCCATTAGGTTCCTGGCTAGGATAGCTAGTGAATTACAGAAATAAAACAACAATGCAGCCAATGAAGTTTGAAAAGTTTGAGATCTCATCCTGCATACTTGTTCCAGGTCAAAAACTTACTATGGAGAAAAGCTGAGGTTAGGATGACAGGCCTGGAACCTGCATCTTTAAAAACATGTCAACCAATAAGTTCACTTTAACTGATGCAGCTCAGGGATGTCAATTACTCATTATTTTTTTTAAATCTTCTTGCTTACTTTACTTGTTAGTTTAATTTTTGGTTTGATTGTGCAGAAAAAATGCCTCTGTAAAACTTCTGGTATATATCTTTTTTTTTTATATAGCAGCGGGGCCATTGGGGAAAAACATCTGGTAAAATCAGCTGTAAAAGCATTAAGAGTCATTGTCCTGCAATCACCTGTTCCAATCCTATTGAAATGCCTGGACAGTGCTGCCGAGTCTGCCCTAAGGGTAAGATATTTTTATATAATCTTAAGATATTGGTTAGCCCTTATTCAGTATGGTCTATTACCCTGCAAGGTTGCGCAATATTTATCAATTAATCAAACATTTTATTCTGTGTCTGCTGATTTTTAGCTTTACATCACTAACTACTGAGGGCCTTATATAATAAACAGTTGGGGCCCTATTCACAGTTTGCTATCCCCTGTGGTGTGTTAACACACATGCGTTACCACCCAATATTACATTGTCACAACCCACAAAGGTGAATAGGACTTGAACACCCATGATATTTTTTCCTTACATGTTTTTGCAACTTTTCAGGCTTAACTTGTTTTTTTTTTCCTTTCTCAATTCAGCTCTTCCTCTACCCCTCCATCCGAAAAAATCAGAATTTATCTTGGAGGAGTTTGAGTATTTCCAAGAAAAAGACGATGATCTTTATAATGATCGTTCTTACCTCAGCTCTGATGACGTTGGTCCTGAAGACAGCCGTACAGGTATGAACACAAAACTCAAACAATGTAAATGACTAGAAACTGATTTTTATTTTCCATTAGTTTATAACATTGAGTAAAAAAAACAAAAAAACAAATATGTAAGCATTTCTGAAAACATCTTTAATGCAGCTTTTGCTTATTAGGAAAGGAGGGGAAGCGTGGGGGTATGTGCCAAATCCTGACATTGCTCAGTTTTAACGCTTTCTTTTCTTATTTATTCAAATCTCAGGCACTGGTAATATAATTTAATATAATTTCAGCAATCTGAAAAAAAATCTGATATATCCTTCTTGTAACTTTGGCCTGCAAAGTATTTTCTGTACACTTGCAACTTTTCTTGTGACTGTTTGTTTGCACATGTTTGGATGCACAGTGTGGTGTTTATGTACATGGTCTGTGTTTGTTTTGACAGAATACGTTGCCTTTTTGACTGCTTCCAGTCCTGTGTGGCCCCCAGTGAATAGCGGTCTTGCCAAGGCTAAATTCAATTTGCAGCGTGCTAATTTACTGTTCTCCATCACATACAAAGGGTAGGATTGCTTCTGAATTGTTGTATCGTTTGTTCATTTGTTTAGATCTTTAGATGTTCTCTTTTTAGATGTTTTCTTTATCACTCTCTTTGACTTTGCACTTATTGGTTGTGGTTGAGCTATTGCATACTGCTACACAGTCTAGAGATTTCTGTGATGCATGTGCTAGTCATGTTTTATTGCACTTTTAGATGTTGTCATCTACGTGCTCTTATTTTTATATACTTCATTTGGTGCTATTTTCTTTTCTTTAGGATACATGGCCTTTCCCGAGTTCGTTTCACAGACCCTGATGGCTCTGTGTTGTTTGAACATCCTGTGCACAGAATAGGGTACCCACATAGTGACACAGTAAGTCATGTTGCAGTGCCTATTGCTTTGTGTTTTCATCCTTGTTGCCTCAATGTATAAGTTCTATATCTTTTTTTTTTCTAGATTTGTGGCATATGGAGGTCCGTTCCTCGTCCCTCTCTGCACCTTCTCCGTTTAGGGCACGTTCTTGTTTCTCTGGTGACCACAGTACTTTCCGTGCCTGAAATTTCTGGCAAGATTGTCCGTCACAAAGCTTTATTTTCAGGTTGTGCTTTTGAAAAATAACCATAAATTACAGTAAACTTATGATAATAATGAAGCTTTTATTCAACGGGAAATGTTTTTATTATTTCTAACAGAATCTTTTAGTGCCCTTCTAACACCGGAAAGTACAGAGGAAGCATTGGAACGAGGTCTTGCCATGCTGACGCTTAGTGATGTAGATGACAATCTGCACTTCATCCTTATGCTCAGAGGAATACAAGGAGGAGAGCGAGGTAAAACGTTTGGGATTATGTAGAAAGCATTGTGCACAACAGTCATCTATAACCTCTCCACAGCACTATGGAATTTTATCAGTTGTTATAAAAATGTGTTAAAATTGTATTATTCAAGTGCTACATGTCTGACATAGAACATTCTTCATTCAAGAGTTGGAACTCCCTGTTATGGAGTTGTATCAGGATCTGTTTGTGCTGGGAAAATCTAGGTGGGACAGGGGAACAAACTGATCACAAACATTAGAACTACAATTTAGAAAGACGGCGAAGGAAAGTAGTAGGAAACCAGCTAAATGTGCATTTTTAGTATAGCACTTGTATAGTTAAGTAGTCCAGCAAAAAGAAAATGGATTTTTTTTTTTGAGGATGAAAAACAAAGATAAAAGTCAAGGAATTGCTTTATATTATACTGATGTTTGTTTCCCGCAACAGAAAGGATTCCAATAACTGTGCAAATCATACATCACAATCATGTTATAAGGGAGCTCTACGCCAATATTACAACACAGGTAGGAGACAGTCATAACTATGCTATATGTTTCAGTTATATAAAGTTCCTATAACCCAACATAGTAGCTTCTTTTTATATTAAATGTTCTATATCCTTCTATCCTAAATGTAATGATTGTTTTTATTTATCTAATCACTTTTGATGTCCCTTTCAGGAGCCAGATTTTGCAGAGGTTTTGCCAGACCTCTCTAGCCGAGAGATGCAATGGCTTGGCCAGGGACAGCTGAAGATTGCAGTGCAGACCGAGGGAAGGCATGGACAGCGCATCTCAGGCATTATTACAGTCAGGAAGTCATGTGACAGTAAGTAAAACATTTTAGACAAAAACAGGCCAGTGTGCCAAGTTGTACAGGTGATTGGTGTTGACTGATACAGTCAGACTGAACAGCTTTGAGGATTAAAGTTAAATTCCAGTTAAAACTTTTTAATTGCATAGGGAGGTGTTGGAACCTCAGCTTTGTATTGTCATCAATGTCCCTATTGGGGAGGTTTCCTTTCAATTCCTGCATATCAGTAAGACATGAAGTAGGGAAAGTCTTGCCAGTGAGGGTACAGACAGTAATAAAACACTTTTATTAGACTGGAAAAAGGTTAGAACCTCTGTCTGTGTCTCCATTGGGAAGATTTCTCCTCATTTAATGTCCCATTAAGGTATAACCAGTGCAGGAAGTGAGGGAACATTTCTCTGGAAATGAGGGACTCAACGAGCAGTAAAAATGGGTTAGAGGCTCTGGGATTGATTTACTAAAGGCAAATCCACTTTTCACTACAAGTGCACTTGGAAGTGCAGTCACTTTAGATCTGAGGGGAAGTTCTGCTGATTTTATCATCCAGTCATGTACAAGCAAAAATGCTGTTTTTTATTTTCCTTGTATGTCCCTCTCAGATCTACAGCGACCGCACTTACAAGTGCACTTGAAGTGCAAAGTGGATTTGCCTTTTGTAAATCAACCCTTCTATCTCCTCCCAAATTTCTCTGTAAAAGGCTTTGCTAGATTTCAAACATAAAGCAACTGTTTATGTTCATCTTTTCTAAATATGCTGCCAAACTTTCTGCTGGTTATACCATGAGTAGCTTACCTATGCACTAGAATGGTTGCAAGCTGATTCCCCTGTCTATCAAGCAAGAGTATCTTACCTAAAGGTTCTACTATCTTTCTCTAAGCAAGGCACCCAGAAAGTTGGGCCAGGCTGTCGTGTCAGTCATATTGATTATACTGAACCCATGAAAGTACAATTGTTTTGAATAATCTGTTATCCATGTCAACAGCTCTAGTTGAATACATACTACTCTATGAAGAGTGCATAGCCAAGCTCTGTGGAGGTGGCCATAGCTCGGAGAAATGGTTAGCTGGAATACGTTTTTGTTTATTGCATGTGCCTGTTATTCAGAGGTGATGCAGCTGGAAAGGCAGAGGGAAAACAGCGGGGTTGATTTACTGAAACGGTGCAGTTGTGCATGGTAGCCAATCAGCTTCTAACTTCAGCTTGTTCGTTTAAGCTTTGGCAAAAAAAAAAAAAAAAAAACTGGAAGCTGATTGGTTTCTATGCAGAGCTGCACTAGATTTTGCACTCTCCAGTTTTAGTAAATCAACCCCAGTAAATTGCATGTTATTAGTGAGGATATTTATAAAAGAAAATAGGGTACAGTGGAATCCTCATATATTGCACTATATACAGTATAGATACTGTAATTTTGTACAGGTGAGAAAACTTGTGGATCAGAGGAACATGGCACAGTGCAACAGAGGGATACTAAAGACTATAGATATAAATTAATCTCAAATATTTAACCAAACATGCATATCACTTCCTTACAATAAGGGTGCACATAGTGGTGTGCCTTGGTCAGGTGTAAAAAATGATACTTATGGCTGAAAATAAATATCTGTTCCTCATAAGCATTGCTATGGACAACCAAAATCCCTGCCTAATGCCACAAAACCTCTGGTCTTAGCTTAATTATTGCATACATAAAAACGCCTATGTGGAGAAAACTGGGGGTATTTTGTAACTATTGATGTCAATAAGCCATGTGAGAAAATGTAGCCATTGTTGGTAGTTTTGTCTTGCCTTTTCCTGCATTGAAGAACAATAAGAAGAGACTAAGAGAATCATTGGGTGCCTACTGCTCATTATAAGGTGCCATTTTATGAAGCACCCATCTTATTTCACATGGGGGTATGTGAAACTATATGAATATGTTGTGAGTGTGGCATTATTGTGAGGGAAGTCAAATGTAAAAAATTTGGTCAACCGATACCTGTAATATGCCGAAACATCCTGATGTGTATATACATATGATCTACAGTTATGAAATGTTTACACCTCTTCTATTGTCACAGCTCTGCAGAGTGTTTTATCTGGAGGAGATGCCTTGAACCCAACAAAAAGTGGATCAGTGGGCTCTGCAACTATCACACTTCATGAAAATGGGACAGTGGAGTATCAGGTACACTTTAGAAGTGATCATGTTGGTTTCGCATTTTGTAGATTATGAAGTAGAGGAAAACATTTCTGAGAAGCAGTGTCCTTATCCAATGTCTGACATTAGCTGGTGGTCACTCTAATATATGACTTATTCTTACAGCTACAGCTTGCTGCCATTATGAGTGAAGTGACAGCTGTGACATTGGAGACCAAACCTCGAAGAAAGATTAAGAGAAATATTCTGCATGACCTAACTAAGGATTTCCATGATGGGATGGTAAGAAAATTAGTGATAAATCTAATGCCCCGTACACACAATCGGACTTTCCGACAACAAAACCGTGGATTTTTGTTAGAAGGATGTTGGCTCCAACTTGTCTTGCATACACACGGTCACACAAATGTTGGCCAACAATTACGAATGTGGGAACGTGGTGACGTACAAGACGTATGACGAGCCGAGAAAAAGGAAGTTCAATAGTCAGTGCGGCTCCTTCTGCTCGATTCCGAGCATGCGTAAACTTTTGTGCGTCGGACTTGTGTACACACGATCGGAAATTCCGACAACAAAGTTTTGTTGGCAGAAAATTTGAGAACCTGCTAGCCAACATTTGTTGGCGGAAAGTCCAACAACAAATGTTCAAAGGAGCATACACACGGTCGGACTTTCAGCCAACAAGCTCACATCCAACATTTGTTGTCGGAAAATCCGATAGTGTGTACGGGGCATTGCAGACTAACTATTCATTACTTGGAATAAGTGGATAGTGCACCATTTCCATATGGACAGGGAGGATGAAGTTGTTTTGAAGAGCACTGAGCAATAAAGCAACAGTTGAGCATACCTACAGCAAGAATGAAGTCATATTCATGCATGCAGGCAATACAAGAAGGAAAATGAATGCATACTGGACTAATGTAAAATGCTACTGTGCAAGGGACTGAAAAGCCTTTTCTATATAAGATAAGCATTCTATATACTTGTGTCATGCCCTCTATATGTATTGTGAAGGAAACATGTATGTGAGGTAGAACCCAGTAACACTATAAATGTCCTCATGTATTCATTTTAGAAAGGATATGTTAAGATGGAAGGTAAACATTGCACTTGGGGGCATACTTTAGGAAGTGGTATATACAGTAAATCAGGGAATTGCAGTAGTTTTCGGCACAGCTGGTGGCAATATCTGAGTGATTTCCAACTAGTGAGTCAGTATACATGTCTGTGAAAGGATACCAGATTATCTGTGTCTCAGGAATTTATTGGTAATGGGAAGCTTTGTTTACAGTGAGGATTTTAATATATATCTGTAACTAGTTTTTGAAAAGAAAACTATCCGAAGATTGATTTTTTTTCCATTATAGAATCTGTAGGCAAAGACAAACCGGAGGAGATTTACTAAAACTGGTGCACACAGAATTTGGTGCAACTGAGCATAGTGACCAATCAGCTTGGAGAATTTTTTGTCAAAGTTTAATTGAACAAGCCGAAATAAGAAGCTGATTGATTACTATGCACTGCTACACCAGATTGTGTGTGCACCAGTTTTAGTAAATCCCCCCCAAAATAGCCAGAAGTTTGGGAATTAATAACAAAGCAAAGAATAATGCTATGCTTTAACTTGTAGTAACTATCAGTTTTGTATAGCAACACCAGTGAAAGTTGATAGAAGAATGCACCGGACACGTTCATTTCAATTTTTTTAATGTATTTTTTTAAATTCCTCTACAAATTATGTTTAATCCATCATTTATTTACTTTTTCTGATCAGGCTTTTGGGTTGTGGACAGGCGCTAATGCCCGGGATCTGCACATGTTACTTCAGAGCGAACTTTTCCTTAATGTAGCCAGCAAAGATTTCCAGGAAGGAGAACTGAGAGGACAGATCACGCCTTTACTATATAGCGGCATGTGGGCCAGACATGAGAGTAAGTGTGGTGACTGTATGTGTGTATATAGATCTATCTTACATCTCTATAACTGCATATATGAATATCTATGCCATCCATTCATGTAAATGCAGTAAGATAATAAAATCTATGGAAGGTGGCTTTGAGGTTGTGTGATCTACCAGAAATGATGTACAATAGAGATAATCTTGTGGCTTGCAAACCGTCTAAATGAGTGTATCTATTAAAAAAACTTTCCCTCTTTCTTCCCTCTGTGTCAATCTTGCAGTTTTCATGCTTCTCCCACCCTCCTGGCTCACGAAAGTTTCATATTCCCTGCTCCTCACAAAGGGAGGTGGCTCATGACTGGGAATCAGTCTTGTGTAACTCTTTGCTGGCTGATTCTCCTAATGAGAATCATACTTTCTGTCCTTTTTGGAACTATTTGCTGAACATTCTGCACATCTGTTTATATTTTTAGATCTTCCAATCCCCCTGGCTGGTCAGTTTGTGTCACCACCCGTGAAGACAGGATCAGCCGGTCATGCCTGGGTGTCTCTGGATGAACACTGCCACCTGCACTATCAGATTGTGGTGACTGGTCTGGGGCGTGCAGAGGATGCAGCACTCAATGTACATCTGCATGGCTTTGCTGAACTAGGTGAAGTCAGTGACAACTCAAATGGTCACAAGAGGCTGCTGAAAGGCTTCTATGGATCGGAGGTGAGTTTAGAGGCTAGTGACGCAGGGCCATCTTACTTCTTTGTGTGTTAATGCATGCGCATTAACGTGGTTTATGTCACACATGTGTGTTGCCTTAAGGTAGCCCTTAGGGTGGCACCCTAAGGTGCTTAAAGAAAGCACATGACCCTTTCTTTACAACACATTCTAACACACTAGTGTGCAATTCTAAGCCTTGCAGCACACTACAATGCAGGTATGTTGCCTTAGTGCAATTGTGGTGCCTTCTAAAATGAATGGCACAGCAATGCATGTTACCTGTATTACCGTACATAGTGATTGCAAAAGTGTAAATGGACCCAGGGCCGTTTGAAGGAATTTGGAGACCCCAAGCAAAATGGACATGGAGGCCCCCAAACCCCCCCTCGCACGCACGCAAAGCCCCCCTTATTACCCCCTCCCTTGTTCTTTTTAACCCCCTCCCTACCGCGTACCGCGTGGCAGGAATTTCAGTTTTCTGTTTCCGGCCGGCTGGACTGAAAGGAAGTGAGCACTCAGTGTGTGCACTTCCTGTCAGTCCGGCCGGGAACAGGAAACTGAATCTCCTGAGTCCTGTACCGCGCGGACTGCAGGAGGAAGGAAGAGGAGCTCGGCCACGCTACAGGCTGCAGCTTATAGGAAGCGGCGGCACGGCTGGGGCCCCAGGCCAGCTTAGGGCCCCAAGCAATTGCTTGTTTTGCCTGTCCTGTTGCGACGGGCCTGAATGGACCTCCAAGATTTTAGAAGTGAGTGACACATCATCTGCATATATTAAACCTGACATGTATTTGCTCACAGTGTTGCATTAACAATGTGTATATTCATTGCCTACTTAAAAAATTATATAAACTACATTAAAGTGTTACTAAACCCAGGACCCCGCATTCACTATATCTGGTCTCACACAGTACACAGAACATGGAAATACAATTATTTTAGTAAATATAAACTGCTAAATACCTTTTCTCATCAGCAGTATATAGCAGTCTTGTGACTTCTATCAGCGTCTGGTTAAAGTTTGTAAGAGGAGATTTCATTCTCCCCTCATTGTCCTATGAGGCTGCAGGACCCCTGACCCTCTGTCTTGACAGTGCTGATTGGCCCTGTGCCGATTACATGTACCCTCCCAAGAAAAAAATAACCTCTCACCAAACTGAACATGTGCAGCTTTCCCCAAGGCTCTGTACTATTAGGAGACAGTGGAAGAAGGGCAGGATCAGAGAAGACAGGATCACACAGCGTTTTTACACAATGCACCGGATTAACCCCTTCGGTTCCACAGTCAGTATAAAAAGCATGCTTTACTGCATATACAGACTGATTTTACTGTTGTGGGTTTAGTAACACTTTCATTTTGATTTATATTAAATCTCAACTTCACAAACTTTTTTTTTTTTAATTTTGGATAGGAGTGTGTAAGATATTATTGCTGTATGTGCCCCTGTTTGGAAGATTTGTCAGAACAAAAAGTGAAGGAAAATATCCCAACTTCCAGTCTATTTCCCAGGAAAGACGGCAGCTATAAAAGACATTTTTCTAGCAGAATGGGGAACGGTTAAACCCCTTTTAAAAAAAACCTTAATACTGTCTGTGTCCCCATGAGGGAGATTCCTCCTCACATCCTGGTGACAGATGTTAGATACAAGAGAAAGAGAAATCTTCTCTATGGGGACAAAGACAGCATTTAAAATCTGATGGAAAAATCTCCTCAACAGGGATAGCAGTAAATATCTTGCAGAAGTTTTAAACCCTTCCTGCCTCTATCCAGCTTGGGCTGGAATATGTTCTAATAACTTTAATCTGAATATTGAACACGAATGACAGGCTATTTTTTCTCTAATGTTAAACAGGCTCAGGGTAGTGTAAAGGATCTTGATCTTGAACTGTTCAGCCACCTCAACCAGGGCACTGCATTCATCCAAGTCAGCACAAAGCTTAATCCGCGTGGAGAGATTCGGGGTCGAGTAAGTATGATGGACTTTTAATGCATGGTTTGTTTTAAAACACCCTATTACAGATTTCTAGATCTTGATTGCGTGCTGTTACAGTGATATTATAACTAAATTCGATGAACACTAACCATATGTACTTCTAACCTATTCCAATTCTAACAGGTACATATTCCAAACAGCTGTGAATCAGGAAGTATACCACTGTCTCCGGAGGACTTTGAGCGTGAATCAGTTGAGAAGAGCAGCCAGCGTCACACAGAAGATCTTGCAAAGGATTCCAGATCTTGTCAATTTGAAGGAAAACTAAGGGCTCATGGATCTAAGTGGGCTCCTGACTATGACAAGAAGTGCACAGTATGCAGTTGTCAGGTAAGGAGATTTTCCAGCCTATAGGAAATCACAGTGTGTCGCTAAAGAGCCCATAGAGCAGTGATGGCGAACCTTGGAACCCCAGATGTTTTGGAACTACATCTCCTATGATGCTCATGTACTCTGCAGTGTAGTTGAGCTGTTCGGTTAGCAAACAACGTCAAATCCTAGTGTCACACTATAAGGATGATTTACTAGAACTGGAGAGTGCAAAATCTGGTGCAGCTGTGCATGGTAACCAATCAGCTTCTAACTTCAGTTTGTTCAATTAAGCTTCGACAAAAAAAACAGCTAGAAGCTGATTGGTTTCTATGCAGAGCTGCACCAGATTTTGCACTCTCCAGTTTTAGTAAATCAACCCTACTGTGTCGCAGATAATAGGGATTTCAAGGCTAATGTGTCTACACTCCCATTCATTATGTTTCCCCAGGTTATCAACAAAATGTGGAGAGACTGACGCTAGACATTTTGCAGTACAAAAGTTATATTATTTTGTAATTAGTTACAGAAAAGAAGAATGCTATCCGTTTAAATTTGTTTTGCAATCAGCAACTTCTAGAAATACTTGCAACAACAAGCAGCAGCAAGTTTAATTTGTGTATGTGATGTTATTTATCTATGTCAAAGTATTAGTAGCAAGTCTTGTCATCTGTAACAGCTTAGCTTTTGTGTACTGAGCTATAATAGCTCTGACACTTAAGTTAGCCAAAGCATCTGACATACATTAAACATAAGCAATTACTGCCTCCATGTGACTGTCTACAGGGCCATGATGACATCTAACATACATATAGTCAAAGCCGAAGTTCAGTTTGCTAAAAGAAAATAAATATGTACACAGAAGAATCTTGGTCCAAAACAAATATTTCTTTTGCTCTGCTCATTTGATTATTATTCTGCTACATATAACTGCTATGCCAGTATAGTATGCTGATATGACTATGTGTTATAGATAACTGTTACATTAGGATGACGGCATTTAAAGGTCTATAACACTATTTTCCAACAAGTTCAAGCAGCAGGCAGGTGATGTGTTTCGTGATGTCACCCACACTTGTTTCTTTGTGGTGTGTCCCAAATTTAAGCAAGGCTTGTGCATTCTTTATTCTTTATAGCTTTTAAAGATTTTATACATAAAAAATCCCCAAAAGACAAGACTGGGAGCAGACAATGGGGGTGGCCCTGGGTGGGATTTACTAAAACTGGTGTAGCTGGGCATAGTAACCCATCAGCGTAACCTATCAGCTTCTAAATTCAGCTTGTTCAATTAAGATTTGGAAATAAAACCTAGAAGCTGATTGGTTACTATGCACAGCTGCACCAGATTCTGTGTGCACCAGTTTTAGTAAATCTCCCCCAGTACTGCGACTATGTCTAACATTGGTGACATGTATTCAAAACCATTGTTTTTTGGTATCTGTGTATGATCCCATTGAAAGTTATGAAAAAAATCAGAAATGACAGGTTGAGGCTGATTTACTAATGGGGTTCTTCACCCAATAAATTAAGTACAGTTTCGCTTTAATTATCCAATCATATGAAAAGCCAATTCCTGCTTTTTTTCATCTGTGCATGAGTATTCATATGGGGTTATTTACTAAAATTGGATCATGCAAAATCTGGTGCAGCTCTGCACAGAAACCAATCAGCTTCCAGGTTCTTTGTCAACACTTAATTGAACAAGCTGACGTAAAAGCTGCACCAGATTCTGAGTGCTCCGGTTTTAGTAAATCTCCCCAAAAGTGAACACAGCTACAGTTTATTTAATGAAGATTCTCAAATCTGTTAGTAAATCAACTCCTTTGTGTCCAAACATCCGTTAACAAATCAGAATTTAAAGCAGTAATAAACCATCAACTATTTGTGAAAATTCTTACCCAAGCAGTTGCTTGTTTACAGTTTTCAATGCTACTGGCTCCTGCTCTCTGGAGACAGCGGCCAGTGCAGTCTGGAGCCAGTCTGTTAGCTTAGAGAAGGGAAGGGGGTGGGAGCAGGAAAATGCCCTCCTAGGCTATGGGGCTGTGTGTTTCTATTGATGCATACACTTTAGGGAGCCAAAACTCTAGTCCCTGCATGCAAGGGTGGCTCCATAGGACGCTGCAAGAGAAAGGAGCCACCTTGAAACTGGACATCAGCTTAAAATGGAACATAGGCAAGAATTACAAGATAAATAAGCTGCATACTTAGTAAATTATTAAATTAGCAGCTGAAAATGCTTAAGAAAAAATAGGTTTAATATAGCTTTAGATTTTCGTTGTTGCAGTATTCTTCAGTCAATCAGGTATTCTTTATTGCTGTATATTTCTTATTTCAGATCAGATGTATAATTAGGTTTTATATATCTATGCTTACTCTAAAGCCAGCCATAAATGGATCGAATCTCAGCTGGTTCAGCAGGGAGCGGACAAAGTTCGATCTATCTATAGGCAGGTTGTACCTAAATCGATCCACTGATTGAATTGGGTACAACCAGCCTGTCCGATTTTTTACATGTGATTACATATAGCTGCTAGCAGTGACCATTGTGCTCTGAAAAGCCAGCAAGACTCCCAGGTGGCAGAACACAATAGCACTGCTGGAGGGACTCTCCCATCAACACTGACCCATGGTGGAAGGAAAGAAAATCGAATCATCTATGGCTTTCCTTAATAACACAAAGTAGTCTAGAAACAAAAGGCAAAAAAATATGGATTAAGTATGTCTTATGCCACGTACACACGAGCGGACTTTACGGCAGACTTTGTCTGGTGGACTTTTTGACTGACTTTACGATGGACTTTCCGAATGAACGGACTTGCCTACACACGATCAACCAAAGTCCGACGGATTCGTACGTGATGACGTACGACCGGACTAAAACAAGGAAGTTCATAGCCAGTAGCCAATAGCTGCCCTAGCATCGGTTTTTGTCGGTCGGACTAGCATACAGATGAGCGGACTTTTCGACCGGACTCGAGTCCATCAGACAGATTTGAAACATGTTTCAAATCTAAGTCCGTCAAACTTTTGAGAAAAAAAAGTCAGCTGGAGCCCACACACGATCGAATTGTCCGACGGACTCAGGTTCGCTGGACCAAGTATGCCGTAAAGTCCGATCATGTGTACGCGGCATTAGATCGCTGTGAGGTTCCTCATTGTCTCCCATTATTTAATCTGTTGAATTTTTGTTTTCAATCTCTCTTTTAGAGACGCACTGTGATCTGTGACCCTATTGTGTGCCAGCCTCTGAACTGTACTGAGCCTGTCCAATTGTCTGACCAGTGCTGTCCAGTGTGTGAGGGTAAGTTGTTCAAGATGCAATTTTATATGAGTTAATGAGATATAATTTTGTGGTTTTTGGAAAAATAGAAAATACAGACTCAGGGCTATAATCCAGATACAGAGTTTGAATACAAATATATTTTTAAGAAATAACTAGCCATTTGTAATACTATAACAAATTGTTTAGGAACAAAAATTGATTTTACCTTTCACAATATAAAGTTCCTTCTCAGTTTTTTCCTTTATACCAATATTTGGCTTTTTTTTTCAGAAAAGAAAGAAAACCTGGAAGTGAAAAAGCCTGTAAAACCTCAAGCTGAAGGTAAGAACAGTTTGAAAGTTTTCCTCTCTGCACTATTTATTCCATCCTCATAGTGGATACTTAGTTACTTGACAATAATCCTTCTACTCTTTTGCAGGGTGTTATTTTAATGGGTTTTGGAGGACAGCTGGTACACATTGGCATCCAGTGGTTGAACCTTTTGGTCTAGTCCTTTGTGCAACTTGCACCTGCAAGGTATGATTTACTTGATTTCTTAGCCTCCCTGGCGGTATGATTATTTCAGATTTTAGGTGCTGAAAGCGGTACAATTATTTTGCATGGAAATTTGGCGTTTTATATTGTAGGCCTGTAATTCTTAACAATAACACACTTAAATCTGTCCAAACAAGAGTCTAGTAGATATCCCGGGTATGATAAAGTTTGAAACACAAAAACATAAATTATAATATAATAAAAAAAAAAATAATAATTAAAAAAAATAAAAATAAATAGTAATAAAATAAATTTCCACACGATTCACTATCGCTCAATTCTGCAAGTGTTCTAATTTACTATCGCTGTTTTCTAGCTGGTCTAAAGCCATTTTTGACGTAAAGGGACACTTTTTGGTTGCTATGGACAATCTCCAGTTTCCAGGCAGAAAGAACAGTATATGCAATATAAAACTGCATGCAGGGCATGGGCCAGAGCACTGGGGACAAATGGGATGTGAAATAATTTCATACAGTACTGTAATCTGTAAGATTACAGTACTGTATGTGTTATGCTTTTTACATTTTTTTGAATTTGCCGCCAGGCTCCGCCCCCGTGCGTCGCGACGCTCGCAGGGAACGGAGCCTGGCACAGAGAGGCTTCGGAACAGGACACAGCCCGCGGACACTGCGGGGGACATCGCAGGATCCCGGGGACAAGGTAAGTAAGGAGGCACCAGGATCCTGCGATGCAATCCCGAGTGTGGCTCGGGGTTACCGCTAATGGTCCTGAATTTTAACCCCGAGCCACACTCGGGAAAACCGCCAGGGAGGCTACTCCTTCTATGTCCTATAAACATGTATCTGCTGATAAATTGATATAATCCACTCATGCATCTCTTTTGTTATTAGACTTCCTCACCTGACCTTCCAGACCTGCACTGCGTGAGAAAGACCTGCCCACGGCTTACTTGTGCTAATCCAATCCGTGCCAACCCAATGGACTGCTGCAAGAAGTGTCCAGGTGAGAGAAATTGGCATATTGCAAAGAGAAACATATTAAAGCCATTTTTAATGAGATTTATTAAAGGACAGTATGTTAGATCTTTCACATTACATGAATGTGTAAATAAGAAGAAGGTAAGGTTTGGATGCAGTGAGGAAGGATTTTTATTGTTGTCTGTGTCCCCGCTAGGGAGATTGACCCTCATTTTCTGTCCCAGTGATCACTCAGGAATGGAGCAGAACCTCCCCAACAGGGACACAGACAGCAATAAAATTCTGACAGGTTCTTCGCATTTTCTGCTACAGTGACCTCATAGGAGGTGCACAGAAATATCTCCAGTAGGGACACAGCCAGTAGTTAATACCTGATAGATGTTATAACCCTTCCAAACTATCAGAAACATTCTAGGTGATGCACTTGAAATATTTTATGTTCTCACCTTCTTTACCAATAACACCAATGGACCATTCTCCCTTACAGAGGAGGAGCAAAACCCTGTGGGGTTGGTAGAAAGAATGCAGTCTGATGAACCACGGAATTGCAAAGTGAGGGGTCAAGTGTATTCTAACAATGAAAAGTGGCACCCAACTTTTCTACAACTTGGAGGAGAGGTGAAGTGTTTGACCTGTGTTTGTGTGGTAAGTAGAAATCGTAGAACATGTGTGGGTTCAGACAAAAATGATGAGGAAATATGATAAAGTATAATTTCACTAAAATGTCAGAATATAGCTAAGTGTGACAGTGTTAATGTGGTGGGAAAAAACACTTGTGACTCCACAGTGACATAATGCAACCACTTATATCTTGACAGGATGGTGTTCCTCAGTGTAACAGACAGAAATGGAAATGCAGTGACCCTGAATGTAAAGCTAGAGGGGAGTCAGATGGATTTTGCTGCAGTGACTGCCATGGTAGGTATCTTCCAAATGTATGCAGTATGCATCACACAACCTTATTAAAATGTTGTCTTTCTTGTGCATTCAGCTCTTTTTTTTAAAACAATCTACTTAGCTGGTCAGAACTAGTTGTTGAGAGAGTCTATTCTACATTTTCATACCTCTTACTGTAAAGAAACCTTTCTATATGTGAAGGTTAAATTTCTTCCTCCAAATGTAAAGGGTGCCCCCTTGTCCTTTATAATGACCCTAAAGAGAACAACTCTACACCACCCCTCTCTAATGATACTGCTTCACTTGTAGATCAAACCCAGGAAGAAGATGAGAAGTACAACTCTGAGGAGCCAGCGGGTACATGGAGCTACTAAAGATGAGAGAAAGGGAATTTGGAATTCAGAATCTTTTGATATTCCCAGGGATACAGTTTCAAGTCACTGCAGGACTCTCCGATGACATATACTCTTTTTGGATATTTTATTTGAACATTATGACTCTGTGATATCCTACCCATCTCCAAAAAACACCTCAAGACAGATCTGACCTAATAACTGTCTTTGCCAGCAAGAATTTCAGAATTGCCATAGAACTATGCTATGGTATTATTTACTAGGAATCATCTGAAGACAACTGCAGGACAGTGATGCCGTAATTTCCATTACAACACATTTGTAGGACTACGATGTTATGGCTTTCCTAATGAGGCAACTGCAAGATTGATTTCATACTGATCCTTGGTAATCCTGTGTAAGGATAACACTTGCAGAACTATGATGTCAGAGCTTCCCTAAATAGGCAACTGCAAGAATATGATATCATACCGACCCTTTACTGTTCTGTATAAGGGATGTACAAAGTGTAAAATGTGACAGTGTGATGCAGACTTTAACAAATGATCAGCTCATCTGTTTGGCAGAAGCATTTCCAGTTTTAGCTACACCCAAGAAATTGAGTACCTTTCTGGGAGAACATTTATCACAGCATACAACTATAATGTACTCTACTGCATCCTGTGACATGGGATGGTTTGCAGCACTGAATGAAAAGTGATTGCTAACAGACAAGGATTACATTGTAGATATGAGAACAACTGGGTATGTGTATGTACATACATGCCTACTGCTGATATATATCATGAATGTATTAACAACCTACACATGGGTTTTCAGATTTTGCACAAACGCCTGTGAGGATTTTGTATGTATTATTTATAGCGTTTTCAGTGGATGCAGCAACTGTGTGAATTGATTATTGTGATTGTATTTATTAAACTTCAATTAAACTGCAGAAGGTTTCGAACTACTTATGACCACAGCATTTCACATTTCTATAGCTTTAAGGAGTTGTAGATGAGCATAGTTCCACTGAACATACTTATTGAGTTATTATTCTAAAGTCAATTTAAATTTTTTATGTGACTTTTATATTTTATATGCTTGCTCTCCATCCCACAGTTAACACAAAACAGAAGTGAGAGGAGGCAGAAGGTTCCTTCAGGCAATGTTTTTTTTTTCCGTAAGCCCTTCCCATATCCCATCAGATGAAAAACTACTTAGATAGAGTTTAACCCCTTTTCAAGTGTATTGACATGTGTGTGCCTTGCATTCCCCTTGCCTAAGGACCAATTTAAACCTTGGCATCCTGGTGCATTGCTTTAATGCATTCACGTTAATGCACTTTTTTTTTGCATGCGTGACGTGCATTGTGTCAAGGCAACACACCAAGATGTCAAGTAATAAGAGGAAATGCACCATTTTTGGCAACACGGTGCACCACGTTACACCACGGTAGTACTTTACTGTGCGCTTCAGGGCCCTGCAACGCATGTGCAGTTGAGCTCTTCTGCCCTAAAAACGAATGGCACCGCAATATGCTTCTATATTTTATGTACATTACTGCTTCGCATCACAGCATAAATAACTATTTTCAGCCTTAATGATGTGAGATCTTCTCTACTTGTTCATTTTCTTTTCTTGCATTTGTGACCTGAGCATACTGACTGTTCTCAAACATCCTAACCCTATATCTCATGAAGCTTGAAGATTGGTCTTTCCCTGCCTGGCCTAGCCTGTACATTAATAGACAGTTTTAATTCCGTGAAAGATTTGGGGCGGCACAGTGGTGTAGTGGGTAGCACTCTCACCTAGCAGTAAGAAGGATCACTGGTTCAAATCCCAACCATGACACTACCTGCTTGGAGTTTGCATGTTCTCCCTGTGCCTGCATGGGTTTCCTCCCACATTCCAAAGACATGCTGGTAGGTTAATTGGATCCTGTCTAAATTGTCCCTAGTATGTATGAATGTGAGTTAGGGACCTTTAGATTGTAAGCTCCTTGAGGGTAGGGACTGATGTGAATGTACAATGTATATGTAAAGCGCTGCGTAAATTGATGGCGCTATATAAGTAACCTGAAATAAATAAATAAATAATAGCCACCCACCCCACGCCTGACTTAATGCCACAGTCCAGGTAATGACTCTATGCACTAACAAGCAACTGCAGATCTACAGACTGACATCAACCCTTTCCAGGTTAACAATTACCCATTTGAAAACTACAGAACCTTATCCTTGCAGACTGACAGTCGATCAGCTTTCATTACCCTAATGTACATACTATTTTGATGGAATTGGGAGACTACAGCTCCCAGCATGCAAGTGATTAGGGGGCCTGCAAGTTCTACCATAATATGTATGCGTTGATATTTTGTGAGTGGGGAGACCCAGTAAAATATGTATGGCCTGTGTTTCAGGGACGTGCAGTGAGGTCAGTAGCTGGTGAGGTACTGGCTAGTATCAGAGCCAGATACACACAGGTTACAAACACCACGTTCATTAGAGCGAAAGCAAAAATTCTAGCACTAGACCTCATCTGTAACTCTAAACATGTAATGCGACATAAGCGTCGCCTATGGAGATGTTTAAGTACTGAAGTTTAGCGCTACCCCACAAGTGTGCGCAATTTTAAAGAGTGACATGTTAGGTATCTATTTACTTGGTGTAACATCATCTTTCACATTATACAAAAAAAAAAAATCGGGTTATCTTTATTTTTTTTTTTCGATTTATAGTTTGAAAAATTGCTACACAAATACTGTGTAACATAAAAAGTTGCAACAACCGCCATTTTATTCCCTAGGGCGTCTGCTAAAAAAATATATATAATATTTGGGGGTTCTGAGTAATTTTCTAGCAAAAAAATTATGATTATTACATTTAAGAGAGAAGTGTCAGAATTGGCCTGGGTGGCAAGGGGTTAATTAACATAAGTAATATACAAATAATTATTATACATTTTTTTTTAAGGTATTTTCCTATATTTTCCAAAACTTTACTCAAGCAGATGGCTTAACGGACAAATTACTGAAGTTTGAAGTTATAACTTCAAACCAGTAATTTCACAGTAAATAGATAAATAATACATTATTATGTTATAACATATAGCATAATAATATATAATTTAGCTTGATTATAACAGTACCTTTTCAACACCAACAGATTCTCATTCTTCCTCTTAACCGTGTGAGAAAAACATGGGATTGTGGGTAAATCTTATACCCATAAACCCATGTTTTTTCCCTGTAGTTAAAGAGGGCTGGGCTGGAAGGGAGTGTGTCTTTTAGACACATGCCCCTTCTATGACACTGCAGCGAGAGGCATGCCTCCACTGCAGCATTTTTATTGGACAGCTGGGGCTAATGGTACTTTACCATTGGTCCAAGACTCCAAGCTTTCAATTGAACTCAGTGCCTCTGACAAGAAGTGAGGAGAGGCACTGTGAGCTCAACCCCTCAGTCTGCTGCAAACTGCGTGTCCCAGCTTGTATTTAAACTGGCTGCTCTGTATGTAGCTTCTGACAGGCTGCACAAGGAGCCCTGTATCTCTGGAATCATAAGTCGTAAGTGCCCCAAATTTTTACCAGAGGTGGGGTAGGACTTAGGACTTTTTTATGTTCATGGCTCTGCCTCACTTTCCGCCCCTGACTGCACGTCCCTGCTGTGTTTACTATATAACGATGGCCTGTATTCTATGTAATTCAGGAAAATTAAATGTCTCAGTATGGCTTATAGACTGTGTAGAGTGTATCATGTGAAAGAGAGACCAGAAGTCCCAGAATTGATGATATACACTATTTACGGTAAGTCTGAGGGAAATCCTGACATTTATAGATATAGCCACCTTCCAAACACCCAAACGTAATGGGCTATTAGGTCATTCAAGCAATTAGTACACATTTGGTAGTATTTTATTACTGTATTTAAAGTGAGGTTCCCATTTAAAAAAATAAATAAATAAAAGTCATCAGCTACAAATACTGCAGCTGCTGACTTTTAATTGGACACTTACCTGTCCCAGGGTCCAGTGATGCGGGGGATCGAAGCCCCGCTCGTCTCCCCCTCCGTTCGGCGGCCGTGATTGGCCGCTCAGTCATCTGGGACCTGTAATGGGTCCCAGATGATTGACAAGAGGGAGGGAGCAGAGCTGAGCCCTTCCTGTGCCGAGGGGAAGTGATGTCACCAGCCCAGGCACTGAAAGAGGCAGACTACGAGGGAGCCCCTAGCAACAGGCATTTAGAGGTGAGTAAAAAAAAAAATTCCAAATGTTTTTTTTTATTTTTTTTAGGCACATTCATGTATTTTTTTTTTTTGGGGTGGAACACCACTTTAATGTGTCCTTTTTTTACTTTCATGTCAGCAAGTGCAGTCAACGTAAATGCTAAATTGTGGTTGGCAAATAGTGGCGGGTCCTATTACAGTAACTAATTTTAAGATAATCAAAGCTACAAGATTTTTTTTTAAGGCATTACCATGCAGTAATAAGATCATATGCATTACGCTGACCACATTTACATACAGTTTGTTGCTGGGCCTTATAGTAACCTCCTTGTTCAGACTGCAACAACCTGTGGAACACATAATAATCTGTTCTAAACTAACAGGCTGTGAATGTATTCAGAAACAAAAAGAAAAGCTGTTGTCTGAAAGCACCAGGTGTGGTCAAGGTTCCGATTTTTTATTTTTTTTTTGGATTGCTGCTAAATAGGTTAGCTTCTAATAATTAGGTAAACTTTCTTATGAAAATATTTTTTTTTGGCTGCCTTTAAATCTTGGACCTTTATTTTACTGACAGGATGTCAGTAAGATCTGGCTGGCGTCTTAGCTGTGTGTCTGGACTGTGCAGACAGCCATATATATAATTATAAAAAAGCATAAACTTGGTCAGCGGATTGTGTTAAAAACCTGTTAAAAATTATTTAAAAATACCTGCAATAATTAAGAGAAAAGTACTTTATCAGAGTCACAGGCAGAAGAAATCATTAACATTTTCTTCTATTGGAAGATGAAGCTGTTTGTGAAGGTTTTTTATTATATGGATCACTTTATACTGTAATTACCAGAGCTTCACAGTGTGCACAGGCAGAACCGGAAAGATATACTGTAGTAGCAAACAGCAATCATACATCATCGTGGAGCATCATACTATGCTCCAGCCATATGCAATTAATGGCTACAAGATGCTTTTGCATTCCATTTGTGTAGCCTGCTCTATAGGGAGCTATTTGTTCCATCTGTTTAGCAAAGCAATTAATATTCCTAGTGAACAATCAGTAGTGATTTAATAGCAAAATTGTGCTACTAAAAACTAAATTTCCTAATCATTTATTAAAGTAAAAGCACAATTTCAATCTCTCAATCAACACTGACTATTTTTAATCCTAATGCTGCTACCATTAGTAAATAGAAAGCAAAGTATACCATATTTACTTGTTTTAAACTTCTTTCTTTTACTTTTTTTCAGTTACATTACTTCCTGGTTTCCAGCCTTAGGCAAATTATGTCATACATCCCAGGAGTCTTCAGGAGGGTAGGAGGGGTTTTCTCATCTAAGCACACCCTCCTGCCTGCCTGAGCTAAGCATAGATGGATTCCAGGAAGTAAATGCTACATGAATCATTTGCCCTTACTCAAGAAGGCCACGACCAGAAATGCTAGGCGCAGGGATGTTGAACCTTGGCACCCCAGATGTTTTGGAACTACATTTCCCATGATGCTCATGCACTCTGCAGTAAAGTTGAGTATCATGGGAAATGTAGTTCCAAAACATCTGGGGTGCCAAGGTTTGCCATCACTGCAGCTAGGGGGTGTTTCTTAACCCCTTCAGCCCCGGAAGAATTTACCCCCTTCCAGACCAGAGCATTTTTTGCAATTCAGCACTGCATTGCTTTAATTGACAATTGCGCGGTCGTGCGATGTTGCTCCCAAACAAAATTGAAGTCCTTTTTTTCCCACAAACAGAGCTTTCTTTTGGTGGTATTTGATCACCTCTGCGGTTTTTATTTTTTGCGATATAAACAAAAAATAGCGACAATTTTGAAAAAAACGCATTGTTTTTTACTTTTTGCTATAATAAATATCCCCAAAAAATATTTAAATAAATAAATAAACATTAGCATCTCCCCATTCTTCCTCTCTGTGGGGCGATCACGGGTATCCCTGTGGCGATCAAGTCCCCGAGACCCATGACTGACTCACGGAGCTCCCAGCCGGCGTGCGCGTGCGCCGCCTGCGGTGCGCTCGCAATGGCACAGCTGCAAATTTAAAGGGACGTATGGGTACTCCCATTTGCCCAACCGTGCCATTCTGCCTACGTACATCGTCGTGCGCCGGTCGGGAACCGGTTAAAGTATGGAGACATGGATGGATGGCTGAGTTTGGGTGAGTATGCACTGAATATTAATATAAATTAAATAGCTGTTTTGGTTCGTGGTGTGGTGTTAGATGCAGTGTAGTGCCACTTTAAGGGACACAGGGTAGAAGTAATTCTGAGGCGCATGGATTATACTGCTGCCTACATGAGCTTGAACACCGGCAAACAAAAACTGCTAGTCGGCCAGGATAACTCCTACTCCCATCATGCTTCAGTTTTTTTCTGATGTCCTAAAATAATTGACATTTTCTCTCCTTAGAGAGAAGCAAACCCTTTTCACTAGACATTTTTCTGTTTTTATCTAAATCTTTATTCTTCAATCACATTTACAGTATTTGCTTACTGCAAAGCCAAGAGTGCTCTTTTATGTCATTTTTGCCAGATTGGCCAGTACTGAGAATTGGCTTAGGGGCCATACTCAGACCCCTCCATGAAGATGTTGGGCTGGCCTGTAATGTCACCTTCAGGCACTGCGCTGTGCTTTGGGTGCTCTCCAGATGCCCAGTACACTGTTAGTTAGCCGCAAAGTACTTTACAGATCTAGGGCTGTGATACATTTGCTGATGGAACCCTGTCACTGAAGACTGTGTTCCCCCAGATTTCAGTTGTGCCTCCCCCTGACTGGTCGCCCCATGGACATAGTACCCACCCCCGCTGAGCTTCTCTTCCAATCCCCACACTTAGGGCCGGGACAAGGAATGGGGGGCAGCCTGGCACAGTCAACTAATGTAAAGTCCAGACAGAAGAAGTGTCAGCGGCAGAGAGGGGAGAACTGTGAGGTGGGGTGGGCTCTCTGTGCCCCCCCTCCTGTCATAACAGCAATCATCCATAGATTCAGATTACACTGAGTCACGCTTAGAGCAGAAGGTACATGGCTTGATTACCTGCCCCCTACCCACATTTCTGGGAGATGAGCAGTCCTAGGAAGAGGTAGAGGGCGGGCAATCAAGCCGTGTACTGTCCAATCTAAGAGTGACCCTGTTTAATCTGCTGTAAAGATGGAGCGCTGTCGTGACAGGAGGGGGGAGAGCACCGAGAGCCAGCATCTCCTCTCTACTGCTGTAGTTCCCATCTGTAGGAGTGAAGGGGGGCTTGTGGAGGCGGGATGATAGGGGGTTGTTTGCACTGAAAAGGGAAGGGTAAGGGGAGGTAATTTGTGCTAGAAGGAGGAATGGTGGGGCGGGAGGAGGGTATGTGTTAGAAGGCAGGATTAGGGAAGATTTTTGCTGGGAGGGGTGTAATTGTGGGGTGAGGGGGATTTGTGCTGGGAAGGGTAATTTGAAGGGGGTTGTGCTAAGATGAAGGATTTGGAGGGATTTGTGGCAGGAGGGGGGGGATTGGGGGGAGTTTATGTTCTAGGATAGGTGATTGTGGAGGAGAATTTGTACTAGGAGGGGGGTTTAGAAGGAAAGAGGAGGGGGTTTTTTTGGGCGGGGGGAGATTTGTGGGTAATCAAGGGGGATTTCAGCTGGAAGGTGGGAGTGGGAATATGTGCTGGGAGGGGGATGTGGACTGTGAAGATGGGAAATGTTTGGATTTTTGTTTAGGGAAAATTTTGGCTTGCAGGGGGAATTTATGCTTAGGGGTGAGCGTGTTGATTGGTGCTGTTTTTTTTTTTGGGGGGGGGGGGATTTCTGCTGAGAATGATGCTTACACATCAAGAGGGGGGACTCAGTTTGTCACCTTCTCCTTAGGTGCTAGACCTTGTACTGGCACTGCTTGCTCTGCACAAAAGACACTCAACAGATCTCCTTCTCCCACATAACACATAGCTGAGATCAGATTCCCTTACAGACACAGCCTCAATCTGCACAATGTGTAGCTGGCTGCTATGCTGCAGTTCTGATCTGTGAAATTCCCTGATTGGATTGGAGCCGCAGTAGCTGGTTGCACACTGTGTGGAGGGATACCTCTCTCAGCTTTTTGCTGTTAGGGAAGGAAGATATCTCTTGAGTGCCCTGCCAGCGGTGACCCTGTCCTCAACTCTGCTGACCACCGTCTTCCGCCATACTGACACCTGTACCCTGCCCTGCTAATCCTTGTCTTCTGCACTGCTGATCCCTATCCCCCATCCTGCTGTCCCCTGTCCTCTGCCATACTAACCCCTGTACACTGCCTTGATAACTCACTGTACACTGTCCTACAAACTAATTGCCCCTGTGCAGTGCCCTACAAACTGCCGACCCTATCCTCTGCCCTGCTAACCCCCTGCACACTGACCTACTGACTCTTATTCACTGCCCTGCAGTCGACCTTGCATCCCCTGGACCCCTGACATTTTTACTACACCCCCTAATCAGACAGGCTAAATCAAGCCCTGGATAGTATGCCCACCATAGGGGTGAAAGCTGTCTGTACATGTTTTACTAGGTCCTGTTTATGTAGTTTCTGGTACTTGCACTGTATGTCTGCCACAAAACACCATCCAGACTGACCACTGTAATTAGTAACAAGGGCTTTTCCCTTATTTGTAGAGCCTGGAAAATATTGTTGTGTCTCCCCCATCAGGGTTAGTTTGGAGCACCATGAGCTACAACACATTCATGCGCCACAGAAACTCTGTACACAAGGGCTGTAACATTTATTAAATATGTGCCACACGCATTGCTGGTAAGGGCTGCAATGCAATGTATGTTGCATGCACTTTACAATCTCTATGGCTTTAATGGCCTTTGCATGTGCTCTGGTTAGTTATGTGCTGCACAAAAGGCACACAACTTGCCATGTCTATAAATTCCTGCTACCCCCATGTGAGGAGAACTACTGTTGGCTCCCCACACTGCTGCCCTCCTTGCTGCTGCCTTACAGTGATTTGGTCATAAATGGCTCATCCTGCTTCTACAGCTGGTCTGGCAGTACCAGTTGTTGATATACTCTCACGTCACATAATGTCAGGATAGTGAATCATCTAGCTCACAATCAAATAACGCCTCTGGGTCAGCTTGAAATGTCCCTCCTAGTAGTTTTTTATTTTATAATTTTTTTTTATAATTACATTTTTTATAGTTTTTGATTACAATTTGGGCACTTGCGGGTGTGCGGGAGCCACCCCCAAAATACGGGAGGCTCCCGCACCTCGTGGGAGACTTGGGATGTCTGAAAGTGGATGTAAACCAACTCTCAACCTTTCTAAACTACTGCCATAGTGGTTATCTATAAGGATATACATGCCTCCTGCATGTATCCTTACTTGTCAAATGTCTCCCCTCTGTTATGAGACCTGAAAAACTGCAGATTCTGTGGGTGGGTCTGCTGTCCAGAGCTCGGTGGGTGGAGTCGTGATGTCTGTAGACTTCCCGCCCACCTCTACACTCCCCTTGTCAACATGAATTGTCTCCTATGTATTTCTTACACTAAACTTCTGATATGATCACTAACATCCAGTCAAAAGCCAGAAAAATCACCACATGACTTCAGCATGCCCAATCATGCTGAGGTGTGGAGCAGCCAATCCTGGAAGAGCTGAAGAAGAAAGAAGGAGGGGATCTGAAGTGCACAGAATGTCTCTCTCAGGTTTGTGCATGAGATATGTAAATCACCTGTCACTCATAGCAAGGGGGAGAAACAGACTCCTATTTCTCTGTCTTATCTTTTTTCAGTGAGATAAAAACAATTAGAGGACTGCTCAGAGCTGGATTAACTCTTTGTGGTAAGACTGGGCACAGATGACATAAAATCCTATACTGTTCAAGGTGCAAGCCTTATTTAACCACTTCCCAACCAGCCGCCACAGTTTTACTGCGGCAGAATGGCACGGGTGGGCAAAGCGACGTTATGGTACGGTGGTCGCGACTATTGGATTTGTTTAGGGACCCCCCTAATAAAGGTTTAACCCCTTGATCACCCCCTGTCACCAGTGATCACTGCATTAGTGTCACGGTGACGCTGGTCAGTTAGTTATTTTTTTATAGCGTCAGGGCACCCGCCGTATATTACCTAATTAAAGGTTCAACCCCCTGATCACGGGTGATAGCAGTTAGGTTTTAGCATCAATTAGGGTCTGCGGTCGCCCCAGGCAGCGTCAGATTAATGCCAGTAGCGCTAACACCCACGCATGCACCATACACCTCCCTTAGTAGTATAGTGTCTGAACGGATCAATATCTGATCTGATCTATACTAGCCTCCCCAGTAGTTTAGGGTTGCCAAAAACGCAGTGTTAGCGGGATCAGCCCAGATACCTGCTAGCACCTGCGTTTAGCCCCTCCGCCCAGCCCAGCCCACACAAGTGCAGTATCAATTGATCACTGTCACTTACAAAACAGGCCTGATCCTTGCGAATGCCAGCAGTTTTTTTGGTAGCATTGGAAGCAGTCGCTGACAGTCAGCGCTCTTTTTTCCTGTCAGTCTCACTAGTGTACCAGTAAATTTAGAGTCCCAAATGTACAATTGGAGGTACATTAGTGAAGAGGCCTACACATTTCTGAGCATGACAGATGAGAGTGAAGAGGAACTCACCCATCTGTCAGATTCAGGCTCAGAATACAAACCCGTAGACAGCAGCGGCAACCTGACAGATAGCTATGACAACGGAGGTGGTGGTCCCTGCCAAGGTCAGGCATACCCGACCCCGTTCTTCTGTTGTTGTTAAGGTGCAAGAACTGCAGGGCTCTCATATGGAACAGAGAGCCAGTACTAGTGTCTCTCATCCTTCTGGTGAACTGTCAAGCAACAGCGGCCTACTGCATTCTGGTCGTACATCCACTACAGTATTACGTGGTGATGTGGCGAGTCCCATAAGTGCAGTTCAAGCTGGTGAGGTGGCTAGCACAACTAGTGTCCAGCAGCCACTAAGAAGACAAAAACAGGCCCGTCGAGGCCATAGTGCCCTTCCTGCTGCATTTGCCATTCTGAATTGGGAGCCCACCACTCCTGCAGCACCCGTTCTTCCCCCATTCACTGGCCAACCTGGAATTCAGGTGGAAACAGTTGATTTTAGGTCACTTGATTTTTATTCGCTGTTTTTCACTGAAGATCTCTATAGATCTATTGTGGACCAAAGCAATTTGTATGCTGGTCAATTCATTGCCTCTAATCCCCAGTTGACCCTTGCCAGAGATTGGAGACCTATTATGGTTTCCAAATTTAAGATCTTCCTGGGCCTATCCCTCCTCATGGGCATAACTAAAAAAAGTGAGTTGCGGTCATATTGGTCCACTGACCCAGTTCACCATATGCCCGTGTTCTCTGCCTCCATGACCAGGACACGATACGGGCAGATCTTGCGGTTCATGCATTTCAATGACAATGAACTCTGTCGCCCTCGGGGTGAGTCTGAATACGATCGGCTCTACAAAATTGGGCCCTCGTAAATCACTTCAACCAACAGTTTGCAGCCTTGTTTGCTCCCGATCAAGTTGTCTGCGTTGATAAGTCCCTGGTTAAATTTTCTGGCCGCTTGTCATTCAAACAGTATCTATCTAGCAAGCGTGCCAGATATGGGGTCAAGATGTATAAGCTCTGTGACAGGGAAACAGGCTATACATATAGTTTTATGGTTTACGAGGGAAGAGATAGTTACGTAGAGCTGGAGAACTGCCCAGACTACATAGGCTCTGCTGAATGCTTATGTGCTATACAAAGCTTCAGGATGAACTGGATCCTTCCTTAAATTCCAGGAAGAGATCATCACAGCCCCTCTGTTTCCAGACGGTGCTGTGGCCCAACTTTCCAATCCAAATGCAGCGAGCAGGCTCCATGAGAGGCATTTTCAGCATGTCCTCCCTGGTACCCCTACCCAAAGAAATCCCCAAAGAAGATGTTGTGTCTGTAGAAAGTGTGGATATAATGGTGAGACCCACTTTTATTGCCCCTCCTGTCCTGACCAACCTGGTCTTAGCATTTGTGACTATTTTGAATGCTACCACACACTAGTGGAGTATTAGCGTAGAGTACAGCATTGCACAGTCCTGGGCTCACTTACACAGAGTCTCGAAAAGATGAGATGGCCATCATATTTTGAGAGACCCTAATCTGGAATGTTTACAGTTTAGTTTATATAAAAATGCAAAAAAAAAAAACACAAAAAAATAAATAAAAAAGCCCAAAATAGTTGTGGTTTTATTTTTCTTCTCTCTCTATTGTTATCTCTCTTATGTTCGCTCTCTATTGTCCGCTCTCTATTCTATATCTATTGTTCTCTTTCTATTGTTACTGTATTTTAGAATTGTAATGTTTTATTTTTACTATGTTTTATTGTATTTGCTTTGCAGGTATGGTATGTCTTACTGTTATACTGTAATGTTACTTTGTTAACCATCATTTGCTTAACAGGTATGCCATTCAGCTGCAGCATGGGTTTATTTATTCTGACAGCAACGTTTGCTCCCACGATACATAAAGCCATGACTCCAGCGCTGTAGGAGGTGTTTTCAGCACCACAGTTAAAAAAAGAGCATATATGCCGAAGCATGGGGGCAGGGGTGGAGGAGCGATTTGCCCCCATACTTCTGCATATATTTTTTAGGCACAGATTGCATTAAAAATCAAGTTGTTTTATTGAGTTAATGTTTTATGGTTACCATTGTTTGCTTTTCAGGTACACCATTTAGCTGTAGCACTGATTTATTCATCTTGACAGCAACAGCGTTTGCTCTCACGATACGTAAATCAGCGACTCCAGCGCTGTAGGAGGTGATTTCACCACCACAGTTAAAAAAAATGGTGCATGTATGACCATGATTAGAAGTGGGTGGATGAAGGGCGGTATTCTAATGGTGGGCATACCCACCGATCAATCTCTTTTTTTTCGTTCAGCCCACAGGCTGCATGAAAAAAAGAACATTATAATATATGCCCAACAAGGACCAGCAACGTACTGGTATGTTGCTGGACTTTGAGTGTTTATACCAGAATGATGCCTGCAGGTTTAGGTATCATCTTGGTATCATTCTTTTCAGCCAGTGGTCGGCGTTCATGTAAAAGAAATCCTAGCAGCTAATTAGCCTCTAGACTGCTAGATTGCTTTTACAAGCAGTTGGAGGGAATGCCCCCCCCACCGTCTTTCATGGTTTTCTCAGGCTCTCCTGTCCCAACAGGGAACCTGAGAATGCAGCCGGTGGTTCTGCCAGCTGACCATAGAGCTGATCGGAGACCAGAAAAGCTCCAATCATCTCTATGGCCTAAGAAACCGGAAGCTACAAGCATTTCATGACTTAGGTTTCGGCGGATATAAACAGCGTCATTGGGAAATTGGAAAAGCATTTTATCACACCGATCTTGGTGTGGTCAGTTGCTATGAGGGGAGATCTAGGGTCTAATAGACCCCAATTTTTTCAAAAAAGAGTACCTGTCACTACCTATTGCTATCATAGGGGATATTTACATTCCCTGAGATAACAATAAAAATGATGAAAAAAAAATATGAAAGGAACAGTTTAAAAATAAAACAAAAAAGCAAAATAAATAAAAATAATAATTAAAAAAAGCACCCCTGTCCCCCCATGCTAACGTGCAAAGTGGTAACCTGTAAAGGATTTTAAAAATGTATGTAGTTTGTCGCCGATGCACAATTTTTAAAGCATGTCATGTTTGGGATCCATGTACTCGGTATAAGAAAATCTTTTTTTTTTTCATCAAATATTTGGGCAATATAGTGTGTTTTAGTGCATTAAAATTGAAAAAAGTGGAGTTTTTATTCAAAAAATTTGCACTTGAAAAATCGCTGCGCAAATACTGTGTGAAAATACTGTGTGTACAATTTTTTTTATTTTTTTTACACAAAGTTGTCACTAAATGATATATTGTTCAAAGTCTCACACATGTGGTATCCATGTGGTATCCCCGTACTTAGGAGAAGCAGCAGAATGTATTTTGGGGTGTAATTTCACATATACCCATGGCATGTTTGAGCAATATATCATTTATGCAAAAAAAAAAGTTTGTCATTTTTCCGCAACTTGTGGCAAAATATAAAATATTCCATGGACTCCCCATGCCTGTTAGCAAATAGCTTGGGGTGTCTACTTTCCAAAATGGGGTCATGGGGGGGGGTTGTGCTATCTTGGCATTTTATGGCCTTCGAAACTGTGATAGGTAGTAATGGGTGAAATCAAAAATTTACGCCCTTAGAAATCCTGAAGGCAGTGCTTGGTTTTCGGGATCCTGTACACGGCTAGGCTTCCAAAAAGTCTCACATATGAGGTATCCCCATACTCAGGAGAAGCAGCAGAATGTATTTTGGGGTGTAATTCCATAACCATGGCACATGTGAGCAATATATCATTTAGTGACAACTTTGTGTATTTTTTTTGTCATTTTTCAATCACTTGTGGCAAAAAAATAAAATATTCAATGGGCTCAACATGCCTCTCAGCAATTTCCTTTGGGTGTCTACTTTCCAAAATGGGGTCATTTGGGAGGAGGGGGGGTTATACTGCCCTGCCATTTTAGCACCTCAAGAAATGAGATAGGCAGTCATAAACTAAAAGCTGCGTAAATTACAGAAAATGTACCCTAGTTTGTAGACGCTACAACTTTTGCGCAAACCAATAAATATACGCTTATTTAGCTTCGGTGTGAAACTTGATATTAGGTCATTAGGGCAGTGGATAATGTCTCAGTAGGGCAGTGGATGGTCAGTAGGGCAGCAGGCGGTGTGTTGACAGTGTCAGTAGGGCAGTGGACAGTGTCAGTAGTGCAGTGCATGGTCAGTAGGGCGGTGGATTGTGTCATTAAGGCAGTGGATATCCAGTAGGGCAGTGGATAGTGTCAGTAGTACAATGTCAGTAGGACAGTGGACAGGGCCGGTAGGGCAGTGGACGGGGCCAGTGGGGCAGTGGTAAGGGTTAGTAGGGCTGTGGACGGTCAGTAGGGGAGTGGACAGTGTTTTGACAGTGTCAATAGGGCAGAGGATGTTGTCAGTAGGGCAGCAGACAATGTCAGTAGGGCAGCAGACAATGTCAGTAGGGCAGTGGACAGTGTCAGTAGAGCAGTGAATGGTCAGTAGGGCAGTGAATGCTGTCAGCAGGGCAGTGGATGGCCAGTAGGGCAAGTGGACAGTGTCATTAGGGCAGTAGATGGTGTCAGTAGAGCAGTGGATGGGGTCATTGGGGAAGAGGTTGGTGTCATAAGGGCAGTGGACAGTGTCAGTTGAGCAGTAGAGATGGGCCGAACACCCCTCGGTTCGGTTTGCGTCAGAACTCTCGAACATCACAAAAGTTCGGACCCAAACAACGTACCCCATTGAAGTTTATGGGGCCTAACAGGAAAAATCAAAAGTCCCCATTTTAAAAGCTTATATGCAAGTTATTGGTCATAAAAAAGGTAAGGGGGCCCAGGTACTGCCATGGGGTACCAATGCAAAAAAATTTTTTTAAGGAGCAATGATTTTAATAATGCTGAAAATTAAATAATAAAAATAAAAATTATTTTAAATATAGTGTTTGGGAGGTCCCCTTAGTCTGCCTGTAAAGTGGCACATCTGTGCCGTGTGTAGAAGCTTCTGCAGCAACAAAATTGTATACTCACCTTTCTGTAATTTTCTTTTCCTGGTGCATCTTAATGGCAGCATACAATGGGTTGTGACTCCGCCCCCACAACCTGATAGGACTGGTTAACTATAAATCAAAGACAGACCCGGCTCACAGCATTCTCTGTCACTCTCACCATTTGGGTGGGCATCTGTATGCTGCCATGAAGATTCACCTAATTACGGAAAGGTGAGTATACAATTTTCCATTTTCCTGGTGCATCATGGCAGCATACAATGGGAACTAACTCGGCATACGGGAGGGTGCAAGAAAAATTTTGTAATCATCATTAGCGTTGGTATGCACCATGAATTTCCCAAATTTTACTGTCGTGAGCCGGGTTCACCTATTACAGTGTAATGAAGGTGTCCTGGGAGGAGCATATTTCTTGCAAATAGCCTCAGAAGACTTAGCACTGAGCTGTCCACAGAGCTGGCACTGCCCTAGTTGAAAGTGCTCTTAAGACCTCCGAAACAGGAAGGTCTTGTGAAGGGTAGTCTCTTTTATTTGTCTTAACAATCTAGAAGGTGACTGAACATGTTGATGCTGACTGACCCTGTCTTAAGCCATGCTGGAACCAAGTACAGATTTCAGCTTTCCTGAATGAAAAGGTAGCTGCCAAGCAAGTCACCAGTGCTAGCTCAAAATCCAGGGGATGTGGTTCTCTCAATCAACCAAGAAAGACGTTAAATTGGCTTCCTGGTTAAATTGGAAGGAGAAAGATACCCCATGGATAAAAGCAGTCTGGAGTTTTAGGACTATTCTGTCCGGGTAGAACGTTAAGTGAGGCTCCTTGAGTACAAAGCCTGCAGTTCTAACACCCTTTTTCACAGAGGTTGTAGCAACTACAAATACGATCTTCAGGATTAGATTGCAGGGTGTACCCAATTCTGTAGGATAGAAATGAGGCCTTGATAAAAATGAGAACCATTAGCAAGTTCCACATAGGGAACAATGGTTTCCTGGGAGGTCTATAACATCATGCAAACCTTTTAAGAATTGCATCACTAAAGGGTTAAGGTTAAGGACTCCTTAAACCCTTGTAAGTGCAGAAAAGGCTGAACTTTGAACTTTAAAACACATTTGAACCTAGGCCCCTGTTCAGCCCCAGTTGTAAGAACTGTAGAACCTTGGCTGGTTTATCTGATAAAGGACTCCAGGCTTTTGCTGTGTGAGATTTGCATAATAATCCCATATTCTTTGGTAAGTCTTATTCATGAAGACCTCTCTGGTTTGACACAAGGTAGGCACTACCTGCACTGAACACCCTTGACTTGGTAGCCTCCGCCTCTCAACTTCCATGCCATCAAAAGTAGTCTCTTGGAGCTGGATGGCCATGAGAGAGAAAACCATCATCACTGGAAGCGGCAGTGGTGACTTAATGCCAAAATTGTATATTTGCAAATATTGATACAGGAAGTTCCACTGACAGTGTAAGAATTCTACCCTTCCACTGCTGTCTAGGCACAGTACAAATCTTGCTCCTCTTTCTAAAAAGGAGTGAAGGACAGAAGTGCTTTGAACACTATTCTCAGTTCAAGAGCATTCAATACTATGCCTCATAAGCTTAACATCCCATGACTTTGAGCAGCCTGCTCTTTGAAATGTATCCCCCAACCTTTCTAGCCTAGGTTTGATGTGATAATGTTCCATCTGAAAACAATTGATCAATTTAGAAGAACCAAGGATACTCCGGAACTGTTCTGCTGGAAGAGGACTTCACTCCCAAAGCATCTTTGGCTTTCTCTATCAGAGGACTGATATTCCCTTGTGGAAGTTTTATTGAATTTTCCCCATCACTATTGCAGACAGTATGACCTTTGTAAATTGCCCTGGGGGAGATGTACAGACCGAAGGGGGGACACTGAAACTGGTAGAGGAATTGAGGATAAATTGGGACAAGTAGGTGTCTGATAAATCTACAGAGCATCCAGTCTCCCAGATTTATGAATAATATAATTGATTGAAGGTTTTCCATCTTGACTCCAACTTCCTGTGTTTGTTGAGTTTTTTTTTTCTTCAACTTTAGCAGTGGGCACAGATTACCTGATTTTTATTTTTTATTTCTTTGCTAGACACGGAGGTGAACCGAATCCTCATCTCCTCTGGGCAACTGGAACCTTCACGATTGCTCTTTTTTTGTTTTTTTTTAATCCAGTTACAAACTGGACCAGAATTTTTTACTTTTCCATCAACTCTGATAGCCTGGCTGACTGTAAGAGATTGAAAGGTGGACTATTAATGATAAATGATCGTTATGCTCATTGAATTAGGCCCCTGCATGGGTTTGTTATGATGTTATACTTTTTCAATAACATTTATTGTACCAGAAAGGTGGACCTCCCTTAAATGCTTGGGGTGAAAAAATTTATCCTAACCGATTGACAGTTTTTGTTTGCCAGTGTTCAATCTCTTTTAGGCAGTAGTATAACCTTACATATTAGAATTACATCTGCCTTGTGTCCCTTAATGAACTCTACAACAAGGTTTTTACAGTTCATTCAGTACAGGTTAACCTTTAAATCAGAGTGGTTGTTAATTGTCACTAATACACCAAGCAGCAATCTCACTACTAACTTAAAAGTTGCAAATTTGTCATCTTGTGGGTAGGGCCAACTTGTCTGTGCACATGGGACCTTTACTCTCTTTCTTCCTCTGGTGTATGCAATGCTGTATCCAAGCCTAGGCCAACAAGGCCCAGGCCTAGGGCAGCACTTTGCAGGGGGGCAGCACAGAAAGAGTCCCTGCCAGCTTGTGCTACACTGTTAGTGTAGCACCAGTCTTATAGGGCGGACTGGGCTGAGAGGCAAGTTAGTCTAGCTCCCCCACAAAGTGGCTTCACTGCTTCCGGTATGCGAGCGGCTGGCATTCCGCAACTGGGGGGGGGGGCGCCGCTTGTAATTCTGACTGTCCTCTCATCCTGGACCACAAACCTTCCTCACTGTACTTTATGTTTTCTGCTGCACCATTAGCATGGTTATATCTTCTTGGTCCTCTCCATAAAATTATCAGAAATTTGTGCTTAAATTAGTGCTATAGGCAACACTTTCTTTTTCATTTTTGAAAGCATAAGGGAGGGTTATAGCCCCTGTCAGTTTATTTTTTACCATCCCTGTCCCATTGCAGAGATTTCCCTTCACTTCCTGCCCCATAATCAAACAGGAAGTGAGAGGAAATCTATGCAAGATAAGGGAATGCATTGCCCCCCCCCCCCCAGGCCCTCAGAACTAGTGCACCCACTCGAAAATTTCAGGGTGGGTCTTATACAGCAAGGGGTGTGGTGTTGACAGGAAGGGGGTGGGTCATATTTAAATTAGGGGGTGCGCGAGTTTAGTCAGGCCTAGGGCAGCACAAAACCTAAATACACTACTGGGTGTATGCACTTAATAATGTCTGGGTCCGGACAGGGCCATGTTTTTGTGGGTTTCAACATTAAGGTGGCACCCTGATTTAGAAGTGAGCTGTTCACCTGGTGCATCTGTATCATACCTTGAGGCTTTGCTGCACACATCACACTTTCTCATGATACATACACCTGTGCTTGGAATGTGACATTTTGAAGGAGATACCACAGAGGAACGTCCGGTTCCACCAGTCCAGCTCTCCTGCCACTTCACTCCCAGTGAGAGTATATAGGTTCTGCAATGGCATCGCGCAAACCTCCTGTGCGCACAACCTAACTTCGTTAACTCCTTCCATACCCACAGCTGGGTCCCTGGCATCTCTGCAGCACAGAATGTGCTCCCAGATGTGCTTCCCTCGCTATGCATGAGACCTGTCACCCCACTGGTACTGCTCTTCCGCTGTATGGCTGTCATATCATTGCCTTATGCTTTTTGCCCATAGCAACGACATGTTCTCTACTTCACCCGGTGTGCTTAACAGGCCCTGTTTTTCTGATATGCCATAAACCACCATGCACACCTTTGCAGTAACTTCAGACCAGGCATGTAATGGTTATTGGAACTTTTTTTTTTTAACGAAAACTGGGGTGCTTTATTTCGCAATACTATTATACAGAAGGGATATGGTTAATGGAACTTTACTGAACATTCTTAACAGTACAGTCCAACAGTTCAATAACAGTCTTCTTTTAACTAAACATAGCCTGCCAAATTCATACCTTCCAAGGTAACAGTCCATAATGTGGAAGAGTCCTGGTTCCAGGGGATCTCCCAAAGGTGCTTAGAATGTTGCTGATGGTAACATCTTGCTGCTGTACCTCTCTTCTCATTCCCATGCAGGCCATGACTCAGGGCTCTGAGCAGAACCCTCCCCCTTTTTATTAGCAGCACAAGGAGGAGAGCAGAGCCCAGAAAGCCCGGGAGAATTCAGAACCTTGCTTAACCCCTTACAACCTGGGCAGCTTAACTAACTGCTTAATGCAATCAAAGAACTGACATTAATATAGGAATTTTACAGTGCAAGAAGATATCAAAGGCAATCATACAAAAAATACTGATTTCGAAGCACAAAAATTTTCTCATACAATAACAAATCGTACAATTCTTGTTTAATCAGTATAGCTGTCATTCGAAAATACAATACAAATACACTACACATTACATCACTTCCGAATTTTTATTCTGTCACACGAGTGTAGCACATCCCTGTAGGAGCTGCTGGTGAATGGGGATCCCCCACCCTGTACAGCCAGGCACACCAAATTTGCACAGGCTCAATTGAGACAGGAAACAGTCCAGCAACTTTGTTTTTGTGTTTTATTTAGGGGTAACAAACTTGGATAGGAATACAGGTATTATGGGATATCCACTTGACTGGAACAAATTCTCTTCCGGGACACATCAACTATATTCACACCTTTCCTTCCTCCTGCACAATTTTCTTGCAGATCCACTGCAGTGTCACCCAGGAAAAATCTTTAGCAAAGGCCCTTTTGCCAGGTCACCTTGAGGCTAGGTGACAGATGCACTCTGTAGGAGTCAGAAGTGCACCGCTAGGTAGTGGATCCTAGGACTGACAGCTGCGGATTGAACCCTGGGAGGTTCAGGAAGCAGGTCTATTGGATCACTAACACAGATCCCACTGGGATCTAGAGCATAGATTCCCTAGGGTGCGGAGTCTTAGAGCCAGCAGGTGTTCACCAGAGCCCCTAGTGGTGAGGATGGACTGAGCTGCAGTCTGGCTCCAAGTCACAGCCCCCAGGGTCTCACAGCTTACGCTCATGGTAGACTACAGGAGAAGAGGAAGGAGGCAGCAGGCTGGAACAACAAGGAAAGTAAGGAATAAGCCAAATGTCAGGGCGACTAGCAGACAAGGATAAACATAACACGCCAAAGGTCAGGGTCACAAGCAGACAGGGAAAGTCGAGAACAGGCCAAAGTCGGTAACTGGAATCAGACTTAGGAAACACAGCAAGTACACACAAAAGCTAACACACAATGGTTGATCAGCACTGCTGGCTTGCAGTGCACAGGTTAATATAGGGTTCCCTGATAGGAGCTGGGGTGGAGCTATGCTAGAGGAGAGTTTATAAAAGCAGTCAGGTGAGGGTCAGCTGGTCCCTAGAGATGAACACATGGAGACAGGTAAGCTGACAGACAAACTCTATTGCATAACCATGACAGTACCCTCCCTCTTATGAGGCCTCCCACTCCCCCGCCTGGGCCCTAGCTTAAAGGGAAACTCCAGATGAAACCTTCTCAACAGACGAGGCGCAAAGATCTCAGATGCAGTGATCCAAGACCTCTCTCCATTACCAAACCCTTCCCAATGTACGAGGTACTGAAGAATGCCTCTACGGCGCCGGGAATCCAGAACTTGACTAACCTCGTACTTAAGATTACCCTCAGAGACTGAAACCGAGGTAGGGAGAGGACGAGAGGACTTATTGAGGGCTAAAGGCTCCTGAGGAATGGGTAAAGGCATAAGAAGACCATCAGGAGTCTGAGCAGGGTCCCCCAGACCCTTAAAGATGAGCTGGACATCCAACACAGGATCATCAGACTGGGCAGAAGTCAGTGGATCCCCGAGACCAGGTTGGTTAGAAAGTGACGTGTCACAGAAGTCAAGCTGGATAGCTTCACTGGGCATAGGCTGAATTGGTGCAGAGGCCGATTGAACAGAATTGCCAGGTGCAGTGACCACCAGAATCGCATCACAGGGTGTAGCGACTGTGAAACTGGTGGACGAGTCAGCCTGTGTGTGCGTCCAAGGGAGTCCAAGAACAGGCAAAGGTAAACGACCATCCAAACTGGAGTGAATGATCGGCTCAAGTTCACTGGTGGGCTCCTCATCCAGAGTGCCACATGACCCAGAGAGTGCCTCAGCCCGACTATTCCAGGAGACATTCGAGGAATTGCTATATGCAGCGGGAAGAGCAGGAGATACTGGGATGGTGGCAACAGGAAGTTTCTCTTTTGGGGTAACCTTGAGTAGGCAGGAAGAGGAACAGGAGGAAAACCAAGCCAGGATCCGTCCAGCAGTCCAGTCAACGTGTGGAGAATGGAACGGTTACCAAGGAAGACCTAATATGATAGGAGATGAAGCCTTTAGGTAAGACAAGGAAGGATATCCACTCCTGGTGGGGTGTCCCTACCGACATCTTAACAGGGAGGGTCTGGAAGCGGACAGGACCCCCTGGGAGAACAGTGCCATCAATCGCCAAGACCACCAATGGCGTTGAAAGGGGCAAAAGGGTAAGTCTCATGGAAGATGCAGTTTCCCAATCCATGAAATTGCCAGCGGCTCCGGAATCCAGATGTGCCGAGACCGAACGAGAGGAAGCGCCGACATGAAGGAACACAGAAAGAAGAAGACGAGAAGGTGAAGGTGATATTTCAGGCTCTAATACTCCACCTTCCAGATGTATTAGCCCCAAGCGTTTTTCCGGACGAAGAGAACAAGTGTCACGAAAATGACCTTTGGCCCCACAATAGAGGCACAGACACAGAGTTCTGCGCCTAGCGTGTTCTTCAGGAGACAACTTGGTCCAGCCCAGCTGCATAGGTTCCTCAGCGGGCAGGGGGTGCTCCTCGGATCGAAGAGAAGGGGCCTCATTATTCCAGCTTAATTTAGCTGTGAGGATACGGAACTGAAGAGCATACTGTCCCACAGAAGCAGGTTCTTGACGGAGACGTAAAAGAGCGCTAGCCGCTGAAGAGACACAACCCGGTTCCTCGAAGATCTTCCGAAAAAGTTTCAAGAAATCAGACAGGCTAGAAACCACTGGATCATTCAGTTCCCACAGAGGGTCAGCCCAAGCTAGCGCCTCACCGGACAGGAGGGATATAATATAGGCTACTTTCGCCCGATCGGACAGGAAGTTTTGGGACTGAAGTTCAAAATGAATTGTGTACTGGCTAAGGAACCCCCTGCAAGCTTTGGAGTCCCCAGAGAAACGGGCCGGAGCTGGCAGTTGTAATGAATGCGTAGCTGCGACTGGTGCGATAGGTGCAGCAGCAGATAGCGGTTGAGGTTGTTGAACCGTGGGGCCTAATGAGGCCTGAACCTGTTCAAAACGGGATGCCAAATCCTGAAGGTCTGATGCGATTCCTGGGTCTCAAGTCTGCGGACTAAGCCCTGCAACAGATCATCTGCAGGTAGCGGCACATCAGCCGGGTCCATGGCTGATCAAACTGTCAGGTCACCTTGAGGCTAGGTGACAGATGCACTCTGTAGGAGTCGGAAGTGCACCGCTAGGTAGTGGACCCTAGGACTGACTGCTGCGGATTGAACCCTAGGAGGTTCAGGAAGCAGGTCTACTGGATCACTAACACAGATCCCACTGGGAGCTAGAGCATAGATTCCCAAGGGCGTGGAGTCTAAGAGCCAGCAGGTATTCACCAGAGCCCCTAGTGGTGAGGATGGACTGAGCTGCAGTCTGGCTCCAGGTCACGGCCCCCAGGGTCTCACAGCTCACGCTAGATTACAGAAGAAGAGGAAGGGGGCAGCAGGCTGGAACAACAAGGAAAGTAAGGAATAAGCCAAATGTCAGGGCGAATAGCAGACAAGGATAAACATAACACGCCAAAGGTCAGGGTCACAAGCAGACAGGGAAAGTCGAGAACAGGCCAAAGTCGGTAACTGGAATCAGACGTAGGAAACACAGCAAGTACACACAAAAGCTAACACACAATGGTTGATCAGCACTGCTGGCTTGCAGTGCACAGGTTAATATAGGGTTCCCTGATAGGAGCTGGGGTGGAGCCATGCTAGAGGAGAGTTTATAAAAGCAGTCAGGTGAGGGTCAGCTGGTCCCTAGAGATGAACACATGGAGACGGGTAAGCTGACAAACAAACTCTATTGTATAACCATGACACCTTTACATGCATAGGACCAAGGCCCCTAGACTTTAGAACGTGGTGACACCACTAGCACTTTCACTGCACTTCCTCCTGTGGTCACTGGTCCCAGCACCACCTCTTCAGCAGCCCCTTTCATTAGCTCTCCTGGCTACGTCCCACAGACTGCACACTCACCTGCCCACCTGGCTGACTTCTCTTGGAGACCTTCCTGGCTGGCTTGCTGGCTCCTGCTGTCCTCACTCTTGCTCCTGTGCCTCTGGACAGGACTCCTCTGTGTGTCTTGGGAGGATCCCTCTAGCACCCGACCCCCAGGGCTCTCACACTGGGGCTGCAGGGGAGGAGTTTTTCAGGCGCTTTACAGGTGCTATTTTTAGCCCAAAAGTGCCTGAAAAACACCCCAAAGGGGTCATAGTAAACTTTTCATATTCGATATGAGACTAGCATGCAAAAAAAAACAAAAAACAGATAATTCGTCCAATAATCTCATTGTGTGTACCAGGCATTAGATTGCAAGCTCTAATAAGCAGGACTCTCTGACTCCTACTGTATTAAATTGTGTTGTAATTGTACTGCCCTTATGTTCTAAAGTGCTGTGTAAACTGTCAGTGCTATATAAGTCCTGTATAATAACAAATAAAATGTATACAGTGATAGATCTTTTAACCGCTTACCGACCAGCGCACGCTGATTTACGTTGGCAGAATGGCACTGGCAGGCAAAAGGGCATAGAGATACGTCCCCTTTAAGAAGCGGTGTCGCAGGCGTGCGCCCCCCCCCCCCCCGCGGTCTCTGTGACCGTGACCACGGGTCCCGCAGACTTGATGTCCGCTGGGTGCCCGCAATCGTGTCACAGAGAGGAAGAACGAGGAGATGCTTTTGTAAACAAAGCATTTCCTCGTTCTGCCTAGTGACAGGACAGTGATCACTGCTCTCTGTCATCGAGAGCAGTGATCACTGTCCTGTGTGTTGAAGCCCAGCTTTTAATGTAAATCGCTTCTGTTTATTACTATCCAGTGAAAGTTGTTGGGTTAAGGTTTATAAATATCATACAGTTTACTGAACACTGATATGAAAATCATTCATATGCACGTTGCTATGAACCGTATTTAGCAGGTGATTACTTATCCTATTGATCATTGATAATAGTCTTATATATATATAACCTGTAAAACTGTCAATATTTCCTCAGTGTACCCTCTTCTTTCTTTGAAGATATGTCTATCCACATTCCAAAGTCGAAGCTATCATCTGCCACTCCTCAAAAGATGAAAAGAATGTTCGTGAAGTCCAGGATTCCATGAAATACCCATTTGAACTCTGCTCTTTTCTGTCCATTTCTAATCAATAAACATTAAAGTACTGTAACACTACAGATATTAAAATGAATATCAGTATTGTAACACCATACATTTTAATGGTTAACTATAATTAAACAAACCAGTTGCGTCAGCAGTCATCTGATGAAAGCAGCCATTAGTAATCTGCAGATTGCATAGGTCCAGGATAGCGATTCTCTAACAGGGAAGCTGAAAAAATGCAGTTTCATTGCTCAAGAAAGTGAATGCAGCCCATAGGCAGAATATGAGTGGTTCCATCATAAGCTTTTCAGGCAGCAGGTTTTGGTTAACACCAGATTGTACAGATAGTGTAGTGACTTCAGTCCAAATGTTTTATTCTAATTTTGGGTAGAAGGGACATGGGTTATACTCTCTATCGGGTTTTTATTGCTATCTGTTTCCCTGTAGGGGAAAAATAACCTTACAGTTTGTCCTGAAGATAACTGTTACTGAGAAATTGTATAGTTAATACTCCAAATATTCCAAAATATTGTGGTTGTCAATGGAACAGGAGCAGGTGGGATATATTCTAATAAGGACGCCTATTCCCTTGACAATTTATGTGGGATTACCCCTCAAATTGGTGAGATTTACACTTATGGGGCGTACACATGGTCGGACTTTTTGGCTACAAAAGTCAGACGGACGCCGACGGACCAAATCCAGCGGACAATCCGATCGTGTGTGGGCTTCCCCGGACTTTCAGCAGACTTTTCTAGTCGCAAATCTGACGGACTTTAGATTTGGAACTTGCTTCAAATCTTTATGTCGTAACTCCGCCGGACCCAGAAATCCACTCGTCTGTATGCTAGTCCGACGGACAAAAACTGACGCTAGGGCAGCTATTGGCTGCTGGCTATGAACTTCCCTATTTTAGTCCGGTGTACGTCATCACGTACGAATCCGTTGGACTTTTGTGTGATTGTGTGTAGGCAAGTCCGTTCGTTAGAAAGTCCGCTGCAAGTCCGCCAAAAATCCGTCGAAAGTTTGTCGGACGGGCTGTCAGACTTTTGTAGCCGAAAAGTCAGACCGTGTGTACGCCCCATCACACTATATTACCAAAAGTATTTATTGGGATGCCTGAACTTTAATGGCATTTAATGGCACTTTAATGGCATCCTAGTCTTAGTCCGTAGGGTTTTATATTGAGTTGGCCCACCCTTTGCAGCACAGTGTGGCTGCAATGGTGGGCACAGTGTGGCTGCAATGATTGGCACAGTATGGCTGCAATGGTGGGCACAGTGTGGCTGCAATGGTGGGCACAGTGAGGCTGCAATGGTGGGCACAGTGTGGCTGCAATGGTGGGCACAGTGAGGCTGCAATGGTGGGCACAGTGAGGTTGCAATAGTGGGCACAGTGTGTCTGCAAATGTGGGCACAGGTGAGGTTGCATTGATGAGCACAGGTGAGGCTGCATTGAGGGGCACAGGTGAGGCTGCACTGATAAAGTTGGTAATATTTATTTTTGTAACTTATTTTTGCATAAAACATTTAAGTGTCATTTCATGAGATAACTTATGAGGGCGTGTTCAGGGGCGGGGCAGGGTTGGGATCGAATGGGGCACTGGTGGCGAGTAACCCTTGAGGCTTGGCTAGTAGTTTAGGACTTGAAATTTTGAGCCCTGACGAGTTTGAGGTGGAGAAACTTGACTGACCTACACAGAGTCCGGGAACACCTTTGGAATGAATTAGGGTGGAGATTGCAAGCCAGGCCTTCTCGTCCATATCAGTGCCTGATCTCACAAATGCGCTTCCGGAAGAATGGTCAAACATTCCCATAGACACACTCCTAAACCTTGTGGACAGCCTTCCCAGAAGAATTGAAGCTGTTATAGCTGCAAAGGGTTGGCCAACCCAATATTAAAACCTACAAACTAAGACTGGGATGCCATTAAAGGGAAGGCTGTCCACAAGGTTTAGGAGTGTGTCTATGGGAATTTTTGACTAATCTTCCAGAAGCGCATTTGTGAGGTCAGGCACTGATGTGGACGCGAAGGCCTGGCTCACAGTCCCCGCTCTAATACATCCCAAAGGTGCTCTATCGGGTTGAGGTCAGGATTCTGTGCAGGCCAGTCAAGTTCCTTCATCCCAAACTCGCTCACCCATGTCTTTATCGACCTTGTTTGTGCACTGGTCCAAATCATTTGGTGTGGTGGTGGAGGGGGGGGGGGGGTGGGGTGATTATGGTGTGGGGTTGTTTCTCAGGGGTTGGGCTTGGCTCCTTATTTCCAATGAAGGGAACTCTTTAAGGTGTCAGCATACCAAGACATATTGGAAAATTTCATGCTTCCAACTTTGTGGGAATAGTTTGGGGATGTCCAACATGATTGTGCACCAGTGCACAAACAAGGTCCATAAAGACATGGATGAGCGAGTTTGGGGTAGAGGAACTTGACTGACCTACACAGAGTCCTGACCTCAATCTGATAGAACACCTTTGGGATGAATTAGAGCAGAAACTGCAAGCCGGGCCTTCTCGTCCACATCAGTGCATGATCTCACAAATGCGCTTCTGGAAGAATGGTCAAATATTCCCATAGACACACTCCTAAACCTTGTGGACATCCTTCCCAGCAAAGGGTGGGCCAACTCAATATTGAACCCTACAGGCTAACATTGGGATGCTATTAAAGTTAATGTGCGTGTAAAGGTAGGCGTCCCAATACTTTCGGCAATGGTGTACGTCTGTCTTTGTTTATAGAGACAGAAAGTCCAGGGAAATTTCCCCAGTGGGGAAACAGGCAGCAATGCAAACCTAACACACTCTTTCAAAAGCCAAGAAAAGGAGTAGTGGAGTTACACTTTAAAATCAAACTACTTCTACATAATAGACATTAATTGCAATTACTGTTTTAGAAATGGCTGTAGAAAATAGTACAAAACAAAAATTCTCTGTACTGTACTGCAAATTTCAGTATGCTATACCAAAATCTTCCAGAAGAGGGAACAAACGCACCATAACTGTCTCTATAAAATGTATTCATTATCTTCCTTTTTTCTTGATGCTCCAAAAATCATCATGAATAGTTCTATATATACTGTACATCATACATCATGGTTATAAAACTCTGTCTGGATTGACCCCCCATGCTTGTTTTTTTATCACAATTTTTATCACATCTGACTGCCATTGAAGACCCACTACAACTGCCACCCTGCAGGTGAGCCTAAAATCCAAATGGCATGAGTCATATATGAATCTTGCAGATAGTGGGAGGTGAATGCTGAATAATGAGATCCAATTCAGATATTGGTTTGGGCCCATAATTATTATTATTCTACAGGATTAATACGGTATATCAATCTCCTATTTATAAACAGACCCCTTTGAGCAGTTTTTGTTTACACCATGCAGTAAAATGTGAAATACAGATCATAGGGAAGGGGATTATAAACTGTGCCAACAACAATTAGACACAATAGAGATAGCAAAAAATATATCACATTTTAATTGTATAAAATTTAAAAACCAAACAATACATAAAATGTAGAATCACAGTATAGAGATGGAGCACTATATGATTATTCTGTTGACCGACACCAATGATGTTGAATGGTAGTAGCAGGTCAGTTCTTCCCTACTAGTTTCGCTAAGACTTTGGCTTCATCAGGGGAATAGAATATAACAGAAAATAATTTTTTACTCTAGAATAGAGAAAAAACAATCACAAGAAGAATTTGAAACAAAATATACATGTACCTAACAGCATAGTACAAATCAATGAACGATTAATCAGCATAGTATCCACAGTCCAGTCCAACTAGTACCCCATAAGTCCCAAACCCCATCGATAGGGGGTCTTCCATATGATGAAAAATAGAACCCCAAAGTGCCCACAACCACTCACATACCTGCAGAGGGCCTATAAGGGAAGCCTGTAAAAGCTTAAAAGACAAACAAAAAATATAAAAAATCAGGGGGGGGGGAATGATAGAATTTTAATAATGTTAACAAGAGCTGGAGAGCCTCAATACATACCAAGACCAAAATGGTGAGAAAAACGAAACAAAGGGCGCTGAAAATGTCAGTATGTTGTACTTTAATCTTTCAAGGCAGGGGAATTGATTAATTGACAAGTGAAGGGGCAAAATGAACAATAAGGTTTATACTTTAAGAACATGAATAATGAATTTTAGAAAGTATAAATAATTATATATTTAGGGGACTTCAGTATGTTAAAGAATAAATGCTTACCCACAAGTAGGTGGATACATTCAAGGGCATCAAGGAGCCTAACTGTATCAAATGCAACAGTGTGGGAAGCAAAAGGCAAGAGCCACACTTAGGTGCCAAAAAGGTCCAGATGATCCAATTGAATAGATCTAATTCAATATAAAAACCGGAAATCAACACAAATATTAGCGTTGCACATCAAACAATGAAAAAAAGGCAAAGGGTTCGGAGGAATCAGGAATTTCCAAAGGAAAAAAGTTTACCTTGCACAGAAAATACAAACGTATCAATGCCCAGAGAAGTCAGCAAATGAAAACACAAAACGACAACCTTTTAACCCCCCCACCAGTTCGGCATAAGCAATTAGCCAATCGGGAGCAGACATGAGACGGCCTGTGCACCTGCGCAGTGTCAAAGAACAATAGCCTACAATGCCCAGGGTGCCGAGCATGACCTGTATCATATGGTATATTTCAACCATGCGATGATGTCAAACAGGGGCTTGATCTATGCACGTGCCTGCCAATGGGGGTGGAGGAGGAGAAAATATCCACCTGCCTATGGAGGAAGGTAGAAAGAGGCCGATTTAAAATTGAACAGACAGGGGGGTGTGAACAGAGGCCGAAGGGGCGGGCCAGCTGTCAAAGACAGTCAGCCCTTGGGTGTCCATACAGTCAAAGGCTGTAGATGGACGTTGCCCCCAGGAAACAGGACAGCGCCCGAGCAAGCGACGAAGGAAAGGCGGGGCAACTGGGGAGTGGGAACAGGGGGAACAAGGCAAAGGGAAAAGAGTAGAAGGGCCGACACAGTGGTAGTCACGTAGTGCTCCATATTCATGACAATGGGTCCATGCCATTAATCGCTCAGAGATAAAACAAATGAACATATAAATAGGAACCTACCAATATATTAATATATATTTTGTACTATAAACCTAAAACACCGTGATAACAATATGCAAAATATAAAGTGGGTAGAAATTAACAGGCAATATAAATATAAAAAAATATATAAATGGATACAGCAATAATGGCAATTAAAGGCACTAGTTCAACAACATATACTCAAAACAGTCCCTGTATTGATCCCAGGAATCATAGGGGGATCAGAAAGGCAGTGAAAGAGCACAGACGGAGATGGGAAAAAGGCATGATGGAAGAAAAGGTGAGGGCCCGATGCAAACAGTCAGTCGGGAACCATTGAGGATCAAAAGTGGATGCACATAAGAAGTACCAAAAACATATAAAGGGTCAAATGTGTCATAGCAAAATTTATTTTTTATGAATCTAAAGAAAAGATTTAAAGCTAATATATTCGTTTAACCCAGGAAATTTGATAGCATCCAATTTGTGTATCCATCTGGTCTCTAGCTGAAGCAAAGTGATGTCAATGTCACCACCTCGAGCATGTAAGGGTACATACTCAAGTGCAGCAAATGAATAGCACCAGGATCATAATCATGTGGTGGCTGTTAACTAGATGGTCTCTAATTGAAGGGGCACGTCTATACATGATCTCAGGATAGGATTTTATACATTTTTTGATGGTACTATCAGCCAAAATCCCTCTCATTTGAGTATGCTGTTTGGAGAATTGAGTGATAATCCTGACCGATTGGTCCAATTTGGCGGTTTTGTTTGAATGAATGAGATCATGTCTATTAAGTTTAGTTACTCTATTAAAGGCCCTTTACAGTAGAGATCGACTGTATCCTCGTTGAAGGAGTCTGTCATATAGATCTTTGGCCCGCAAGATGAAAATCAGAATCTAAGGTACAGTTCCTCCTAAGTCATAAAAACTGACTTTAGGGAATACTGTCCAATAATGGCTGGGGATGTGCACTGGTAGCATGTAAAATAGTATTGCCTGCGGACGGCTTACAATATAAGGATGAATGTAAAATCCCATCCTGGCCAACATTGATTTGTAGATCTAAGAAACTAATCCTAGACTGGCTACATTCCATTGTAAAACTGAGATTATAGGCATTAACAGCCAGCAAGTCCATCAGCTGCGAGAGTCCATCCCAACCACCTCACCACAAAATAAAAACATCATCAATATACCTGTACCAGGCTGGACATGTCTCCCACCCCCCAGGTACAGATTGACGTATGATGGGGCACATTTGGTCCCCATGGCCACCCCCTGCACCTGGAGGAAGTGGGAGGAACCAAGCATAAACATTTCTGGTCAGGATGAACTCCAGCAGCTGAAGGACAAACTGGCTGTAATCATTGGATGTGAGTCCACGTTCATTTAAATGAGTACGAATAACATCAATTCCCTTAGCATGTGGGATGGAGTTTAGTATAGACTTTCCACATCTAAGGCTACCAGCCATGTATTGGGGGGACCTGTTTCCCATCTATGTTTCGAAGCAGGTCAATCGTATCCTGAACATAGGAAAAAAGGGAGGTTACTTGAGGTGTTAAGTATTTGTCTACCAGGGCACTGGCATTTTCGGTTAGGCTTTGACAGCCAGAGACGATGGGTTGTCCAGGTGGCTGTTGCAGTGACTTGTGCACCTTTGTCAAGGAATAAAACGTAGGAATCTTTGGGTCCTTCACATTTAGATAGTTCCATGTACTTGAATCAATTGTACCCAATTGGTAGGCCTCAAAAATTAGCATATAATATTCACTGATGAAGTTTTGTATTAATGTCTTAGAAATGGGTCGGTACCAATTTCTTTTGTCACGGATGTCCAGTCACGCTCATATACAGGGACATCCATGACAACGACATTGCCGCCTTTGTCAGCTGGTTTGATGACCGGATGACATTGAAGATCCCTAAGGGCTTTCCGGTGTCTAAAGGAAAGATTATGTGTATGGAGTTTATCCAAATCCATATTTTCAATCTCAAAAGTGGTTTGTTGGACAAATGGCCAAATATTGGGATTTGTCTGAAATGAAGCGAAAGCTCGCGATTTTGGTTTAAACGAAGAAGCTCCCGATTGGCTTATTGCTTATGCCGAATGGGTGGGGGTTTTAAAAGGTTGTCGTTTTGTGTTTTCATTTGCTGACTTCTCTGGGCGTTGATGCGTTTGTATGTTCTGTGCAAGGTAAACTTTTTTCCTATGGATCCTCCTGATTCCTCTGAACCCTTTGCCTTTTTTTCATTGTTTGATGTGCAACGCGAATATTTGTGTTGATTTCCGATTTTTATTTTGAATTAGATCTATTCAATTTGATCATCTGGACCTTTTTGGCATCTAAGTGTGGCTCTTGCCTTCTGCTTCCCACACTGTTGCATTTGATACAGTTAGGCTCCTTGATGCCCTTGAATGTATCCACCTACTTGTGGGTAAGCATTTATTCTTTAACATACTGAAGTCCCCTAAATATATAATTATTTATACTTTCTAAAATTCATTATTCATGTTCTTAAAGTATAAAGCCTATTGTTCATTTAGCCTCTTCACCTGTCAATTAATCAATTCCCCTGCCTTGAAAGATTCAAGTACAACATACTGACATTTGGGGGCTGAATCTTCCTACTGCCCATTGGTTAGTGAATTCCAGATGTCTGCTTGTTCTGGTAGAGACATTGGTCCTTGGGCAGCTATATAATCTATTACCGTCCTCCTAACACATTTTTTGCTTTTTATACATATATTACAAATATATTTCTCATTATGTACATTCAAGACTTATGGGTCTCCCATATTTTACCTAGTATTTAATATCTAGATATTTAATTTTTGCGTCATTCCCATTTTTATTTTTATTTTTAATGTAATAATATTTTTTGCCCATTTTTAATATATATAATTTTTTCATATTTTTATTATGCTTTATATGTATTTATTCCTTTAGTGTTTCCCCCTCTGTTTTTTCCTCCTGTTGATAGATTGGAGATAATGCATTGTTAAAAACATTTTTTTGGTTTATTGATCTGGATTTTATGATTAATGGAGGTGCCTGGTAGGTTATTCAACTATTGATCCACTAGATGGTGCTCGGGGTAGATCTGTGGACGTTATTAAGGTTCACCCATTTGTCAGGAGGGTGGGACAGGACATTGTGATTGGCGATTACGGCACCTCCATTGACTTATATAGACGTATGGAGTACCAAGATGGCCGCGCCTCAGATGACGTCTTGATGACGAAACGCGTAAGGCATGGCCTCGTGATACGCATACGTCAACCTCTTGTCTCTTGTGCTTTGAGTCTTCCTGTTTCAAGCAGGCGGGCAGTGGAACGCACGCTCAACCACGCTGCTCACCAGGCTTTGAGCCGGTTAGCGGAGCGCTGTCAGCTCCTGTTTTTAAAGTTTTATTGATTTACAACAATAAATCTACACTTTTTTCGGATTCACGCTATGAGATTCATTTCTTTTTTGCTGCATATGGATGTTTAAATGCTGGGGATACCGTAATATCAGAGAAGGAAAAACAACCACTGGGCTGAGGACGGCTTCCTGGGTTCACCATTGCTGGATTTTGTCTACATGCCTTTTACCCCTGCAGGGGTTGGGCAGTCCGGTGAGTGAGGGCACGAGTGGGGGTGTAGTAGAAGACGGGGAACACTTGTTGCACTGAGATTACCGTCTTACTATTGGAGGAACATATCCAAGGAATTTTCTCTGCACAATTTTCTCTGCACACGGATTTTTGGGACATTGCTTTCATCATATAATCATAATATTTTTTAACACGGTTCTTATACTTTTTATCACTTGGTTTAAGAATTGGACTTTCCACGTATTAACGTTGGGGACTTTATTCTAATGGTTTAATTTTTTAATAAGTTTGTACCAAATAATCTTTTTCATCACATTTGGAATGTTTGCAGATTCTTATTGTCATATATATATTTTTTAGCACGTTGCACTTTATTGCATAGGATTTGGGTGTTGGAGCTTTCGCACTTATTTTTAGCTCCCCTTTTTTTTATCACATTTTTTGTCACATTTTTTTGCACTCAATATATAATTTTCTATAATAATTAATTTTTTATATATGTATTTATAGAGGAGCAATATTTAATGCACATTTAGCCGAACAGCGCCAATTCCCCTCTTTTAGAACATTTGTTGGTCTTGGTATGTATTGAGGCTCTCCAGTCCTTGCTAACATTATTAAAATTCTATTGTCCCCCCTGATTTTTTATATTTTTTGTTTGTCTTTTTAGTTTTTACAGGCTCGCCTTATATGCCCTCTGCAGCCAATTACAGGGCAGATTGCGATTGCCGTCTTCGGTTGCCTGACTGCGCCTGCAAGCCCCGGGGGCCTGACGGAGTATGTGAGTGGTTGTGGGCACTTTGGGGTTCTATTTTTCATCATATGGCAGCCCCCCTTTCAGTGGGGTTTGGGACTTATGGGGTACTAGTTGGACTGGACTGTGGATACTATGCTGATTAATCGTTCAGTGATTTGTATTATGCGGTTAGGTACATGTATATTTTGTTTCAAATTCTTCTTGTGATTGTTTTTTTCTCTATTCTAGAGTCAAAAATTATTTTCTGTTATATTCTATTCCCCTGATGAAGCCAATGTCTTGGCGAAACGAGTATATATAGGGAACCACAAAGAGAAATATTATTCTCAGAAAGGTGTCGCCAACATCCCAATAGTCATTGTATGGGGACCCTGAAACAAGGACACGAGTACCCCAGTGGGACTTTAAAGGCGAACAACATATATTGGTATATCATAAAATATCATTTATTAGAAGGATTAAAGAAGCATATATAAAAATATGACAACAGATAATACAGCACTTTTGGTTTCTACTACTTTTCTGGTGGTGTACACAATACAGTACACCCATAGTTGTTATTACACTTCTGTTGGTGTACACAATACCGTGCACCCATAGTGCAGTTGCTACTACTTTTCTGGTGGTGTACACAATATAGTACACCCATAGTTATTACACTTCTGTTGGTCTACATAGTACCGTGCACCCATAGTGCTGTTGCTACTACTTTTCTGGTAGTGTACACAGTACACGATACATACAGTGCACCCATAGTTGCTATTAGACTTCTGTTGGTGTACACAGTACCGTGCACCCCTAGTGCAGTTGCTACTACTTTTTTGTTGGTGTACACAATACAGTACACCCATAGTTGTTATTACACTTCTGTTAGTGTACACAGTACCGTGCACCCATAGTGCAGTTGCTACTACTTTTCTGGTGGTGTACGCAGTACACAATACAAACAGTGCACCCATAGTTGCTATTAGACTTCTGTTGGTGTACACAGTACCGTGCACCCCTAGTGCAGTTGCTACTACTTTTCTGGTGGTGTACACAATACAGTACACCCATAGTTGTTATTACACTTCTGTTGGTGTACACAGTACCGTGCACCCATAGTGCAGTTGCAACTACTTTTCTGGTGGTGTACACGGTACACAATACATACAGTGCACCCATAGTTGCTATTAGACTTCTGATGGGGTACACAATACCGTGCACCTCTAGTGCAGTTGCTACTACTTTTCTGGTGGTGTACACAATACAGTACACCCATAGTTGTTATTACACTTCTGTTGGTGTACACAGTACCGTGCACCCATAGTGCAGTTGCTACTACTTTTCTGGTGGTGTACACAGTACACAATACAGTGTAGTATGGTGTTGCAAAACAAAATCCCAATCATGTCCGGAAGGCCACCAAGGAGAGGCAGATGCTCACAGGCCACTAAAAGAGGGCAAGCAGGCTCTGTGTATACAGTCCACAGTGCTGGTCATGATGCATCTTCTGCAGGTGGCTGTGGGTCCGGCGGACTCGATCGCTGTGGGGATACCTGCGATTGCCTCACGGAGAGGACGAACGGGGAGATGCTGATGTAAACAATCATCTCCCCGTTCTGCCTAGTGACAGTGTCACTGATCTCTGCTCCCTGTCATCGGGAGCAGAGATCAGTGACGTGTCACACACAGGCTATGCTCCCTACAGTTAGAACACAGCCCTAGTACTGACTTAACCCCTCCCCGCCCCCTAGTGGTTAACCCCTTCACTGCCAGTGTCATTTACACAGGAATCAGTGCATTTTTATAGCACTGATTGCTGTATAAATGACAATGGTCCCAAAAATGTGTAAAAAATGTCCGACATGTCCGCTATAATGTCGCAGTCACAAAAAAATCACTGATCGCCGCCATTAGTAGTAAAAAAAAAAAATTATTAATAAAAATGCAATAAAACTATCCCCTATTTTGTAAACTCTATAACTTTTGCGCAAGCCAATCAATAAACGCTTATTGCGATTTTTTTTAAACAAAAATATGTAGAAGAATACGTATAAACTGCCTAAACTGAGGGAAAAAAATGTTTTTTTAAATATTTTTTAGGGATATTTATTATAACAAAAAGTATAAAATAATGCGTTTTTTTCAAAATTGTCGCTATTTTTTTGTTTATAGTGCAAAAAATAAAAACCACAGAGGTGATCAAATACCACCAAAAGAAAGCTCTATTTGTGGGAAAAAAAGGACGTCAATTTTGTTTGGGAGCCATGTCGCACAACCGCGCAATTGTCAGTTAAAGCGACGCAGTGCCGAATCGCAAAAAACGCACTGGTCAGGAAGGGGTTAAATTCTTCCGGGGCTGAAGTGGTTAACAGGGGCATGTAATTACAATTTTTTTTATCTAATATTTCAGAGCAGGGCCCATTCCTGCGCCCACCAAGAGTATCTGTGAGGGGTTACAGTGTTATGCACCACCACCACCACCGCCTAAGGCCCAATTTTTCTGCCCCTGTTTAACAGGGGCATGTAATTACAATTCTTGATATAATATTTCACAGCAGGGCCCGTTCCAGCGCCCACCAAGAGCAACTGTGAGGGCTTACAGTGTTCTGCTACCACCAACACCTAAGGCCCAATTTTCCGCAGAGTGTATAGGACAGGCCATATAGTATATACAGGCGGTCCCCTATTTTCAAACATCCGACTTACAAACAACTCCTATTTACAAACGGAGGGAGACAACAGGAAGTGAGAGGAAATCTACCCCTAGGAAGGAAAAATCTCTCCTGTAAGAGTTAATATGGGAAAAAGGTGTCTCCACTGATGCTTTATCACCAATCCTTGTTTCCCTAATAACCCCAAATTTTCAAAATTCAATTGTCATTGGGACAGAAAGTGAGGTGAAATCTTCTGAACAGGGCACAGACAGCAAAACAAATGTTACAGGGATGATAACTCTTCCCTAACCCGTTCCTATCTTGTTTGTAACCCGGGGACCGCCTGTATACTGCTGTTTAGAGTATATAGGGCCTGGGGGCCCCACGCCTTTTTTTTTATTCAGGTGCGGGGTTCCCCTTAATATCCATACCAGACCCGAAGGGCCCGGTAATGGGCTGGGGGGGGGGGCAACATTACATTACAGCCGCAAGCAGTTTTAAATGACTTTTTTTCTTATAGAAACGTCATTTTGCTGTGGTACTGTTCTAAACACGGGAAAACTGCGCCACTTTACAGGCAAACTATAGACACCCTCCAGGCATGATATTTAAAGGAATATTACACTTTTATTGTTTCACTTTAAGCATTTTTAAAATCACTGCTCCCGAAAAAAACATATACATATCCCCTGTGGCAAGACCCGGGTCCCCAAACACTTTTTATGACAATAACTTGCATATTAGCCTTTAAAATGAGCACTTTTGATTTTTCACGTTCGAGTCCCATAGACTTTAACGGTGTTCGCACAAATTTTTTGTCTGTTAGCATGTTCTGCCGCAAACCGAACCGGGGGGGGGGGGGGGTTCAGCTCATCCCTAGTTATAAGTGATAGAATATTCTAATAGATTAGTTGTGGAAGGGGGTGACATCTTCGGACGAGGATGGGACCCACTTTCATTTATATGCATGTAGTTTAGACATAGTATAGGATGCATTTACACTGCTATGCTGTTCTCGGCTGAAGAGAATTAACAACTTCTTTAAGTTCACAGTACATATTACACTGTATTATCATAGGGATAGGATGCATTTGCATTTCTGTTTATTTCTTTTTTAAATGTTCCTGCACCATTATGTCTTCCTTAGACAGGGAGAGACAGTGACCCGACATGGATAATAATGTCAAAATATTTATGCACTTTATTACTGTATATATTGGATAGAAAGTTAGGATATAAGGCTAGTGTTGATATGTTTTCCCTTAAATATTTGGGTGGTACACCACACGTTAAATTTTATATATAATGTCTGATATTTTATCTACCCTGTGTGAATTCGCTCATGTATGTGTTACACATGTTTATTCCATGTGGTACACCACGTGTATTGTTTATTATTATTATTCCTTTCCTGTTTCCCCACCCATCCCAGTTTTTGCCAGGACATTCGCTCTCAGGCTTGAAAGCTCAAATTATTTTTTCTGCAAACTCTGAGACGTAGTTTTGTAGGCAGGGGGAGGATGTAGCACCCTGATGTTTAGGCAGGGTTGCTAGTAAATGTACCTGCCAAGTGATAGTTGCCTTGGCCATTTGATAGGTCAATTGATTTCACCCTAATTCTGGAATTGCTGCAGATCTCTCTTCTGTCACTAGATAGCCGGGTATCTGGTGGCATTAGATAAGACAAAGGCAATGCAAGGACAGATTAGGAATAGGGGGGGTGTCTCAGCCAATGGGCAGAGATTTTCTTGTGTCCCTTGGCCTGCTGGGAGAGCCTATTTATTTGGGTGGAGTCAGGTGATCGGGGTTCTCTGCCACCCGGACGGCTGTCTGGGTGGACGTGTGTTGTGCTGCCCCGGGCTGCTAGGCCAGAGCCTGAGGCCTATCCCGGGGACATCGGGCTGCTAGGCTGTCTGAGGGCCTATCCAGAAGCAAGAGAGCAGCGTAGGGTTGGGACTGCAGCTTGCAGTCCAACCAGAAGTAACAGCTCTGCCGGCCAGAGGCCCTGTCATGGTCGTAGGTAGAGGGGAAGCCGTCGCCACTAAGGGACCATCCATCTTATTACCAGGGACCACCGTGAGTAGCTGAAGCAAGTACCAGTTGCAGTATTCTCACCAACCTGGGATGGTGAAGAATTGGGAAACTTCAGCAGGTGACAAGCCAGGGACCAAGTGACACTTGCAGAGCAATATTGTGTGCCAAGCCAGGGACCAAGCAGACCAGTTGGGTGACGCTTGAGGAGTATCTGTGAGTGCCAAGCTAGGGACCCAATGGGGACGGTGGGGTTAGTGCTTGAGAAAGATACTCAGTGAGAAGATTGGAAGAGCTCAGGAGATCCAGTGGCAGTTACATAGTTACATAGTAGGTGAGGTTGAAAAAAGATACACGTCCATCAAGTCCAACCCATGTGTGTGATTATACGTCAGTATTACATTGTATATCCCTGTATGTTGTGGTCGTTCAGGTGATTATCTAATAGTTTCTTGAAACTATCGATGCTCCCCGCTGAGACCACTGCCTGTGTAAGGGAATTCGACATCCTTGCCGCTCTTATAGTAAAGAACCCTCTACGTAGTTTAAGGTTAAACCTCTTTTCTTCCAATTTTAATGAGTGGCCAAGAGTCTTGTTAAACTTCCTTCTGCGAAAAAGTTTTATCCCTATTGCGGGGTCACCAGTATGGTATTTGTATATTGAAATCATATCCCCTCTCAAGCGTCTCTTCTCCAGAGAGAATAAGTTCAGTGCTTGCAACCTTTCCTCATAACTAATATCCTCCAGACCCTTTATTAGCTTTGTTGTCCTTCTTTGTACTCGCTCCATTTTCAGTACATCCTTCCTGAGGACTGGTGCCCAGAACTGGACAGCATACTCTAGGTGCGGTCGGACCATTGTCTTGTAGAGCGGGAGAATTATGTCTGGAGTTGATCCCCTTTTTAATGCATGCAAATATTCTTTGTTAGCAGCAGCTTGGCATTACATGCCATTGCTGAGCTTATCATCTACTACAGTGGTTCTCAACCTGGGGGTGGGGACCCCCTCGGGGGTTGAATGACGATTTGCCAGGGGTCACCAAATCCTGTGCTGTTCCTGAAGCTCTCCCAGCTTTTTAGCGGCCATACAGCAGGGCTGTCCCTGGAGCCTATGGCCGCCAAGCTGGGCTGTTCCTGGAGCCCATGACCACACAGCTCTCAGACTCTTTGCAGCCGTCCATTTAGTTCACAGCATGGGTGGGGGGCAGAGACTAGAGGTCAGCTGACTGGTGAGGAATGTGAAGTGGGAGGGGCTGGAGGAGACCACATCTCCTGATTTTGGCATAGGTGTCACTGCTGTGAGACACCACAGAGCTGGAGACACAGTGAAGCTGGAGACACAGTGAGTAACACTACCTGTGATTAGAGTTGCCATTAAAAGTCCCCACTACAATTCTCAGATCAGCAGATGACCTTGATCAAGAGCACCTAAGTTGGCTGATCAGAACTCCCCCCAGAATTGCCACTCATCCCTACTCCCCACCAGCACTGCCACTCACCCCCCCCCCAAGGAGTAAGAGAAGGAAAAAATAAAAGGGGAGAGAAAAGAAAAAGGGAGAGAAAGAATAAGAGAAAGAACAAGAAAGACGGCTAAAGAGAGGGATGGGGAAAAATCCCCATCCCTCTCCCTTGAGAACCACTGATCTACTAGGACCCCAGGTCCTTTTCCATCCTAGATTCCCCCAGAGGTACTCCCCCCAGTGTATAGATTGCATTCATATATTTGCCACCCAAAAGCATTATTTTACATTTTTCTACATTGAACCTCATTTGCCATGTAGTTGCCCAACCCATAAATTCAGATCTTTTTGCAAGGTTTCCACATCCTGTTTACCCCACCTTCCAGGTCGTTTATGAACAAATTAAATAGGCTTGGTCCTAGCACAGAACCCTGGGGGACCCCACTACCCACCCCTGACCATTCCAAGTACTCTCCATTTATCACCACCCTCTGAACTCGCCCTTGTAGCCAGTTTTCAATCCATGTACTCACCCTATGGTCCATGCAAACGGACCTTATTTTGTACAGTAAACATTTATGGGGAACTGTGTCAAATGCTTTTGCAAAATCCAGATACACCACGTCTACGGGCCTTCCTTTATCTAGATGGCAACTCACCTCCTCATAGAAGGTTAATAGATTGGTTTGGCAAGAACAATTCTTCATGAATCCATGCTGATTACTGCTAATGATACCGTTCTCATTACTAAATTCTTGTATATAGTCCCTTATCATCCCCTCCAAGAATTTACAAACTATTGATGTTAGACTAACTGATCTGTAATTCCCAGGGATGTATTTTGGGCCCTTTTTAAATATTGGTGCTACATTGGCTTTTCTCCAATCAGCTGGTACCATTCCAGTCAGTAGACTGTCAGTAAAAATTAGGAACAATGGTACCCTCGGGTGCAAGCCATCTAGTCCAAGTGATTTATTAATGTTAAGTTTCTCAAGTCTAATTTTAATTCTGTCCTCTGTTAACCATGGAGGTGCTTCCTGTGATGTGTCATGAGGATAAACACTGTTTTGGTTACTGAAGCCGCCCGATTCCCTCATGAAGACCGAGGAGAAGAATAAATTCAATACCCTCGCCTTCTCCCCATCTGTTGTAACCAGATGTCCTTCCTCATTCTTTATGGGGCTGTCTTCCCTTTTTTACTGTTTACATACTTTAAGAATTTCTTGGGATTTTTTTTGCTCTCCTCCGCTATGTGTCTTTCATGTTCTATCTTAGCCGTCCTTATTGCACCCTTACATTTCTTGTTGCATTCTTTATAAAGTCTGAATGCTGATGATGATCCCTCAACCTTGTATTTTTTTTGAAGGCCTTCTCCTTTGCTTTTGTATGCATTTTTACATTGGAGTTAAGCCATCCAGGACTTTTGATCACTCTTTTAAATTTATTACCCAATGGGATGCATTGGCTAATGCCCTTATTTAATATGTTCCTTAAGCAAACCCATCTCTCCTCTGTGTTCTTTGTTCCTAAGATTTTATCCCAGTTTATGCCTTCTAGCAAGGCTCATAGTTTAGGGAAGTTGGCTCTTTTGAAATTCAGTGTCTTTGTATTCCCCTTATGTTTCCTATTTGTGTGAGTTATACTGAAGCCAATTGACCTGTGATCGCTGTTACCTAAATTGCCCCGTATTTCCACATCTGTGATCAGGTCTGTATTGTTGGTAATCAGTAGATCCAGTAACGCTTTATTTCTAGTTGGTGCGTCTACCATCTAAACCCATAAAATTGTCCTGCAAGACATTTAGGAACTGGCCAGCCTTAGATGAATGCGGGGTTCCCTCCGCCCAGTCTATGTCTGGATAGTTAAAATCCCCCATTCTGATAATACTTCCCATCCTTGCTGCTAATCCAAGTTGTGATAGATCTGTCTCCCCTTTCTCCCTCAGGTTAGGGGGCCTATAGCATACTCCCAGTAATATTTTCCCCTCGGCTTCATCCTTTTGGAGCAGCACCCATAAGGATTCCACCTCCTTCCTAGCTCCCTTAGTGATATCATCTCTCACATTCACTTGTACATTATTCTTGATATATAGGCAGTGGATCAGCGGGTCTAGGTGATAGACTCAGTTGAGTGAAGATCTAAACAAGGAGATTGTGGAGGAAGTGAAAGAGTTCATTACAACCTTTGTTAGAAACTGTTCAAGATTGTTGCCATAGGAGACAACGGGTCTACACATGCAGATGTTGTGTCCGGCTGGATGCCTTTCCCTGCATGGTTGTTTACCTATAGAAGTTTCAGAGTCTGCTAAATTCTACTAAACTGTTTAAACTGTTTAAAAAAAAATAAATCTCTTTGTATTCAAGAAGTGTCTGACGCCCATTAATCTACCTTACATTGCACCCACCATGCCTCGTAACCCACTATACACAGAAGGATGTCGGCTGTCCCTAACTCTTGAGGTCATCATTAAGCCTGGAGAAGACTTGACTACACTCACTAAAAATGAATCAACTGCGGATCACTATTCAGAGCAGCGGCAAAGGCTGCCGCAGGTGTTCTAATCCTTCTCCACTCTACCAAAAAGTAAAAAAATACTTTTGGCTATAAATACCCTGTAGTATAAGGGGACAGTTTTCACGTTAAATGGAAACCATTTGACGTACGTTTGTGACAGCTCAGCCTCTTGTTTTGCTTATTTTTTTGCAGTTATTAGGTTGTAATTGTGTACAGTTTGTGCACATACCAAAATATTAAAACTAATGTTGTTGATATATTTTGGCATTAAGACTAGTGAAATAGCCAGTTAAAAGGTTTTTGCCCAGCCTGTCTGCACATAGTGTGCTTAGTCCATGGGTATGCATCCCTGGACAATACCACCATGCATGTTGATGTACTAGCCATTAAAAGAAAGAAACTGTTGGGCCATTGGATTGCCTCCCTGTACAACCAGCATCTTTTATCTATGCCTAAGTTTAGAATTTATTGATATGTGCCATCATGAAATCCTTCCTGCCATTTCAGATGGTTCCTGTAATTACCGTTTAAAAGAGAACATTCTTGAAATAGCACGCAATAGAAAACAGTTTCATTTATTTCTCATATTTATACAACCAACATAGCTTTTGGTTTTGGTAAATAAACTGAACAAGTACAGAACACATTGTACAGACTTCTAAAGGGTTCACATATTATTTGAGTTTTTTCTTGTTTGGTTTTTGTCACTGGTATGTATAATGTATATGATATATTTTATTATAATATTATTATTATTATCCACGATTTATATAGCGCCAACAGTTTACGCAGTGATTTACAATGTAGAGGGGAGACAGCACAATTACAGTACAGTTCAATACAGAAGGGACAGGAGGGCCCTGCTCATAGAGCTTACATTCTAAAGGGAGGGGGTTGTGGTACAAAAGGTAATAGATGTGGGGAATGATTTGATGGGTTTATTAGGTGGGTGTGAGATAGGCTTCCCTGAATAAGTGAGTTTTTAGGGATCTCCTAAAGGTGGACAGGTTAGGGGCTGTTCAGATATGGGGCAGGGAATTCCAGAGGATGGGAGAGGCTCTGGAGAGGTCCTGAAGACGAGCATGAGAGGAGGTAACAAGGGAGCTAGAGAGCAGAGCAAAAAAGTTGATGCCAAGACTTTGTCAAGAACAACCTGCTAATTGGACAATAGAGGGATAGAAGCAAACCTATAAATCATCAACTCTTCTCATTCTAGCCTGGTAGTGCTGACCCTCTTTCTCCCATGCTGAGTGCAGCTGTACAAAAAGCTGATAGCAAAACAAATTCAGATACTTACAACAGTTAAATTCGAACGATGCACCCCTGCCCCATGAAAAAATGTATTAAAAGTACATTCACACTTTTCTCTTAGCCCCCCATCCCTCATATACTTGTTTAAGCCTGCCAATGAAGTGCATCTCATGCGACATCCTGGGAGGGTGCTGCAACAATGCTGCACTGCTCCTGAATTCACAGCAGAGTTGCCACTCTCATGTACAACAAGGGAGAAATGGCGCAAATACCAGCCAAACATGAAGAGACCAAACTAAATATAGATATGTATAAAATAATAATAATGTCCAGGAATACGGTATAAAACCGTAATATTTGCGTATATCAAAAGGAGATATAAATGTCTAGTATATACGCTGCAAGGCTGAAGTCCAAAAAATAATGGAAAGTTCAAAATGAAAGTGATACTGAACACCAGCGGCAGCTCCCTATAGAGTAGAAGCGAAAACTCTGGAAAATAATGTAAGATAAAAAGGTGCGGCAATCTAAGTGCAGTATCCAAAAAACGTTATTAATTGTATAAAAAAAGGAACGGCCAAATGACTACTCACAATGGGTCAGTGGGGATAAGGCATGTAGTACATAGAGATGGCCCATAGGCAGAACCTCATCAGCTCTCAGTGCGGGGTCCCAAGGTGGTATGAGATGCTGTGGGTGAAGTAGGGAGGCAGTCCGTGGTGTGTAATCCTCTGCTGGTGGGAGCTCAGGCATGGGGGGAGCGGAATACCCACGGTGTCAGCAAGGTCGGACCGGCATCTCCTTAGGACCGGAACAAGGAAGTCGGAGCGAGATGGAACCAGCCTGCAACGCACCATACACTGGAGAGGGAGCTGCGGAAATGACGTCTGGACGTGTCAGATGACGCGTTTCAATGCTTCTGCATTTTCTTCAGATCTGATTGACATGCCGGGTTGACTTCATTTAAATAGGAAACAAAGCCGGCGTTCGTCGCTAAGCGACGGCGTCAGTGGAAGGGATTGACAGCTTTTAAAACAAGTAAGGACAATGAGGAATGGTATAATGTAAAACTTGAAGGGAAATCTAACAATAAAAAATTCCTGATGGTAAAATGCATACCTGAACAAAGAAGGAAAAAAGGCATGAAGAAGTAGAATAATGGAAAATAAGGTAGAAAAAAATATAATAAAGTGAGAAAGATAATAACGGAAATAATAAAGGAATGGGAAATATAGGAAAAGTATATATTCTAAAAGTGAAAATAAAATAAAAAGTGAATGATAAATAAAAAATGACAATCAGAATTGAAATAAATTAAATAATAATAAAAAATATATGATAATAATAATAATAATAATAATAATAATAAATAATAATAAATAATAATAATAATAAAAGAATAATAAAAAAATAAATGAAAAAATGAAAAAAAATATATAGATGAAAAAAAAAAAATATGAAAAAAATAATAATAATGATAACTAATAACTAAAAAATCAAAAATCAAAAATAATAAATAATAAAAATAAAGTAAAAATGAGAATGAAAAATGAAAAAACAATAAAAAACAAAAAATAAAATAAAAATGTAAATAAGGAATAATAAATAAAAAAAATAAAAATAAAAAGGGAAAAATAAGAAAAGAAAGTGGGAAAAAACATGTAATACATAGTATAAAATAAGAAAAAAATGAGCGTACTGGGAAGGTAAAAAAAAGAGAATAATGGATAAACGTTCAAAAAAAAAAAAAAGTTCAAAAAAACATATATAACTATATAAGAAAGTAGATAGGTAGATACATAGGCTATACTGTAAAGCCAGTTGGAGTGGGACCTGGTAAGGAATGGTGGGCACATATGGCATGTCGATCAAAGATACATACATTATACATTTGGGACAGTGCATAAGTCAAAATTAGGAGACCATATTACAGAGAAAGTATCAAAGAAAAAACAAAAAAAAATTTTTTTTATATAACTGTATTAATCTCTATTTCTTCGTTAAGGCAATTGGGTGTCATACTGTTTAATTAATATATCCAGAAAGTTTCTTGCCTACATAGACGTTGAAATCTTTCGGCTGGAGTAAACTTATCTGATATGGATTCAATGATCCACACTTTGAGATCAGAAATATTTTGTTGATGATGAGTAGTAAAATGACGGGCAGTACTATATAAAGGGTTATTGGCTTGGACAGCTCGTCTATGTTCTCCAAACCTCGCACGTAGAGTCCTAATCGTTCTGCCAACATATAATAACCCACAAGGGCAGGTTATACAATATATCACATAGCTTGTGGAACAATTAAAAAAGGATTTAAAAGTGTAGTTGTTACCATTAGCTGTAAATGTTTTTCTACCATGTGTGACGTGGGCACAGGTGAGGCATAGAGCTTTGTTGCAGCGGTACATGCCAACTATTGGGATGAGGGTGAGTTGTTCGAGTGTAGTGGATTTTTTGCGAACCTGAATTTTGCTGGGAGCAATTTTGGCCTTGACATTTGGGGCCCTACGATAAGCAAATTTAGGAACTGTAGATAAAGAAGATGATAGATGAGGGACCTGAGTTAAAATGGGCCAATGTTTTTTTATGATGTGTTCCATTTTTTTATACTTAGCATGAAACTGCGTAACAAATCTGGTTACTGGTTCAGTATTCTGAGTCTTAGACTTGGGTGGATTATCTGTCAGATAAAGGGATGACAGATAATCCACCCAAGACTCAGAACACTGAACCAGTAACCAGATTTGTTAAGCAGTTTCATGCTAAGTATAACAAAAATGAAACAGTCAGGAAACAGTCTGGCAACTTTGTTTTGTTTATTAGGGGTATTAAACTTGGATGGAGATAGGGATATTATGGGATGCCCACTTGACTCATCAGCAAAGGGAACTCTTCAGGGACACAACTATATACAGTCCATATCTACACTCCTCTTCTTCCTCCTGCACAAATCTTGCTTGCAGAAACACTCAGGCCCAGCTGGAACACTGTTTGGAGGATCTGATAAGGGACTGTCAGCCAGACCCAGTAACAGCCCTTTACAGGCAGGGAGTGTGGGTCCATTTGGTGTGTAGAAAAGTCCCAGTGTCCAGCTGCCTTTCTGTGGCTACTGGTCCCAGCTCCACCTCTTCAGGCACTGCCAGCCCACCTGGCTGCAGCTGCCCCTTTCACTAGCCCTCCTGGCTAATCTTCCACAGTCCTTCCACACTGACTCTACAGCCATCCCAGACTGCTACTCCTCAGTCCTCTCAGGATGCCTCTCAGTCCTTCCTGACTGTCTCACTCACTAGCCACCTGGCTGTCTTCTCCCTGAAGATCTCCGGGACGAACTCGCTGGCTCTTGCTGTCCTCACACCTATTCCCATGCCACTGGACAGGACTCCCCTATGTGTTGTGAGAGGATCCCTCCTGCACCCGATCCCCGGACCTAAGGTCACCCACCCCAGACTAGGGGCTACCCTCAAGGGCCTCCGACAGCTTTCTCAGCACTCCATCTCTAGCTTCCACCTGAACTCCACTGCTGATGTGTCCCAGAGTATCTAAGAGTTCCCTTCCCCTGCCAGCCCATTTTCCGGGGATTGGTTGGGACTCTCCTCAATACTCCAGGCAGCTCTTCCTAATCTCCCTCCTATTCTTCTGGGAATTTCTGCAAAGTTCCAGCAAGTAGAGGGAGGTATCAGAGATGTTGCCTGATGAGTCACTCCAGCCTCCCTGGATCACTAACCCTGATCCAGATTCAGACACACAGGCTTGGTTGCGAGCCAAGCCAAACACCACACTAGCACACTAAGCTAGAGGGTTCTACACTGTAGAATGCAGTGTCTGGGAGGGAGAGCATGTGAGACACAAATAAAGGAGGATTTGGCTCAGTCAGGGAAAGTAACTGCCATTTTTATTTCTTTATGAGGCTTGGGCATTGCATAGTAGCAGGATTTAGTACTTATTCAGACTTGCATAGAGGATACTGTCACGTACCTGGTTATTAAGCCTGATATGCAGAGGGAGGCGTCCCTTATGATCCTGACTCGCGGCCCCTGGTAGAGCTGACAGGAGTACAGGACAGCACGAGTGCCTGGAAGGATCAACAGCTGATAGGCAGGACTGATGCTCCAGACGCAGCTGAGACACTGGAACAGCAGGTGAGATGCAGCAGACTGGAAGCTGAAGCTAGAAGGCAGGCACTTCACAGGATGCAGGTGGATGGTCCCAGGAATGAGACGCAGAAAGGTCAGGCAGGCCGGGTCATGCACAGGAGAGCAGTACTGGAACAGATGCAGAAGGCTGAGGGAAGGTCACTAGACAAGCCGGGCCGGTAACAGACTGGTGCAGGTAAGCCAAAGGATTAGACAGGAGCGAGGTCGTGGACAGGCTGAGGTCAGGTGCAGGCGGATGGCAGCAGATAGTCACAAGGTAAGCCAGTAATTTCAGGAACAGATCAGGAACACAGGAATCTCTCAGGGAACGCTGTAGATCAAGCAGCAAGATTCCCCTGTCATGACAGAGTTTAAATAGCGCTTAAGGCGCCAACAACCGTGAGCCCATGCACGCATGCCCGCGTGGAACTGTTGCTCCCAGCACGCCTTTCCTGACATTGCCCCCCCAAGGGGCAGCCTCCAGATGCCCAACCGGGCCAACTTTTCAGGGTGAGCTCTTTTGAAAGACAGAATTAATCTCTTGGCATGGATGTTATTTTCCGGTTCCCAAGAATTTTCTTCCGGGCCGTAACCCTTCCACTTCACCAAGAATATGATCTGATTATTCCTTTTCCGGCAGTCCATATCTGCTTCCACCTCATATTCTTCTTCCCCATTAACAACCACAGATTCAGGGGGATAAGAACTTCGTCCAGGAAAAGGATTAGCAACAGCGGGCTTAAGTAGGGAGACATGGAAAACGGGGTGTACCTAAAAGGATTCCGGCAGTTCCAGCTCCAGCTTGCACCTTGGCCATGGTTTCCTGTAGTAATTTGATGTTTGATGTTTGATTTGAAGAAATTTATGGTTTCGAAAGCGGCTGGCACCGGACATTCTAGAAGAGAGCTGGGTAAGAATGATGGGTGATATCCATATTTGGCGAAAAAGGGAGTTTGTTTTATGTAAGAATGCGTAGAGTTATTGTAAGCAAACTCAGCCAGGGGTAATAGGGACATCCAGTTGTCCTGGGAGAACGAAGAGAAGCATCGCAGGTACTGCTCAAGGGTCTGGTTGGTCCTCTCCGTCTGCCCATTTGTCTGTGGGTGATAGGCAGAGGAGAAGGACAATTCAATGCCAAGGGATTTGCATAAAGCTTTCCAGAACCTGGAAGTGAATTGCAGTCCCCTATCCAAGGTAATGTTGACAGGAACTCTGTGAAGCCGGACAATCTCTCTGATGAAAACCTGTGCCGTTTTAAGGGCAGATGGTGTTCCTTTCAACAGAATAAAGTGTGCCATTTTTGATAACCGGTCTACAACTACAAATATAGCAGAGCGGCCTTCTGCGGGCGGGAGCTCTACAATGAAATCCATAGAAATAGATCTCCAGGGCGTGTCTGGAACGCATAAGGGTTTGAGCAGACCCCAAGCCTTGGTTTGGTTGCACTTGTTCCAGGCACAAATAGGGCAAGATTCCACATAGGCTTTACGGTCCTTAGCTACCTGCGGCCACCAGAACGTGTGCTGCACCAAATCAACAGTCTTGGAAGTGCCGAAGTGCCCAGCTAGGACATGGTCATGGCAAAATTCAAGTATGGTGACCCGGAGACTCTCAGGTACAAAAATTTTATCATTAAACCATAGCAAGCCATCTTTTGCAAGCAACTCTGTTTCAAGAGAGAGGGGAACATTAACGGAAGCCTGTTTGACCCGGGCAAGTAAATTTTCCTGCACCAGAAGAAAATTTTCCATGGGTAGAATGGTGTCTGGGGAGGCAGTTGTTCCAGAGTCGCTGAACATGCGGGACAAGGCATCTGGTTTTATGTTTTTTGAGCCGGGCCGGTATGTAACATGAAAAGAGAATCTAGAGAAGAATAGTGCCCACCTGGCTTGATGAGGTTTCAAACGTTTTGCAGTTCTCAGATACTCTAGATTCTTGTGATCTGTGTACACTAGAATCGGGTGAGCTGCCCCCTCCAGCAGATAGCGTCACTCTTCTAGCGCAGCTTTGATTATCAAAAGTTCTCTGTCCCCGACATCATAGTTCCTTTCCGGAGCAGATAGCTTACGGGAAAAAAAGGCAATGGGAAACAAAAGGGACTTAGGACCCTGGCATTGTGAGAACATGGCACCGACGGCAATTTCAGAAGCGTCCACCTCCAAGACAAATGGCAAAACGGGATCGGGATGTTTCAACACTGAGGCCGATGTGAACAGACTTTTGAAAGAATCGAAGGCCGCTTGGGCTTCAGGGGTCCAGTGAAAATGGGTTCCTTGTTTGGTGAGCTGAGTGATAGGTGCGATAATGGAGGAAAAACCCTTAATGAATTTACGGTAAAAGTTCGCAAATCCAACGAACCGCTGGATCCCTTTCTTGTCAGTGGGGGGCGGCCATTCCAAAATAGCTGAGATCTTTTGAGGGTCCATCTTGATGCCCTCGATGAAGATAATCAGTCCTAGGAATTGTATACTTTGTTTTTTGAATTCGCACTTTTCAGCCTTGGCATATAGACCGTGTTGACGAAGGCGATTCAGAACGCACTTAACGTGCTTATGGGGACTGTCAATGGAGGAGGGGAAAATCAGAATATTGTCCAGATAAATGATAACGAACAGATCTAAGTAGTCCCTGAAAATATTGTTAACAAAGTGCTGAAAGGTGGCAGGAGCATTGCACAACCCGAACGGCATCACCAAATACTCAAAATGTCCGAATCGAGTGCGGAAGGCTGTTTTCCACTCGTCACTATTTCTGATGTGGACCAGGTTATAGGCTCCTCGAAGGTCAAGTTTGGTAAAAATAGTTGCAGTCCCTAACCTTTGGAAGAGTTCGGGTACCAAGGGAAATGGATAGCGATTTTTTATGGTAATCTTGTTGAGTTTGCGTTAATCTATGCAAGGTCGAAGAGAATGATCTTTTTTCTCTACCTTCCCTACCGGGGAGGTGGACGGGCGGATGAATCCCTTTCTCAGGTTGTCGTCGATGTACTCTTTGAGAGTAACTAGCTCTTGTTCAGTGAGAGGGAAGATTCTCCCAAAGGGGACCTTGGCCCCAGGGAGGAGTTCAATAGGGCAGTCGTACACTTGGTGTGGTGGTAGTGTTTCTGCACCCTTCTTACTAAACACATCCAATAAGTCGTGAAACTCCTCAGGGACTGACTGGCGGATTTCAGAGTCCAGGCATAGTAAGGAAGAGGAGTTGGGAACTTCCAGAAGGCAGTATTGGTGGCAGTAAGGAGATGAAAAAGTACCTTTTCTGGTGGCCCAGTTGATGTGGTGGTTATGAGTCTGCAACCAAGGCATACCCAGGATAATGGGGAACAGAGGTTAAGTGATGATGTCAAGGTGTAATAGCTCCTGATGGCAGCTGGCAACGTTGGCCGACAGAGGGGTTGTTTCCTGTGTGACAGGTCCTGATTTGATGGCTGACCCATCAGCAAGGTGAACAAGAAGTCCTTGAGTCTTGGGTAGCAGAGGAATAGAGTGCCTGGCTGCGAAAGTGGAGTCCATGAAGCAACTGCATGCCCCAGAGTCAATAATAGCGATAACTTGAAGGCTTCTTCCGGACAGCTGCAATAAAACAGGAACAGAGAGGTGAGAAGAGACATTAATCACAGCAGGGGCTTGGTTAGTAGAACTTAGGAGGCACTTACTGGACTTAGCCGGGCAGGTTCTTACATAATGTCCTGATTACCCACAGTACATGCATAGATTGTTCATGCGTCTATGTTGACGTTCCTCTCCAGTGAGAGAAGGGCGAAGAACGCCCAGTTGCATGGGTTCGGAAGTATCTGGAGTTCGCGCAGGCAGCCCAGAAGGAGCAGGGTAGGAAGGACTGGGAACCTTTGGTAGCATCCAGGTAAGGCGCGATTGACCCATAGTTCTTTCAGACCTGCAATCTCGGAGACGTTGATCGATTTGTATGGCCAAGACTATAAGTGCGTCCAGGGTCTGTGATACCCCTACCCTGGCCAGTTCATCCTTGAGAGGATCTGACAGTCCCATACAAAACTGATAGCGGAGGGCCGCGTCGTTCCAGTTGGTGTCAGCGGCCCAACGCCTGAATTCGGCAACATAGTCCTCTACGGCTCTGCGACCCTGCTGTAAAGAGTGGAGTACGGCTTCCGCAGTTGCAGACAACTGTGGGTCCTTGTACAGTTGTACAGTTGTGCCATGGTATCCAGTGTTAGTCAGGACCGCAGCCTTCTGTTCTAGCAGATGATGTGCCCAGGATTGGGGTTCATCCTGCAGCAGGGAAATCACAAAACCCACTTTGGTGGTCTCCCGCGAGAAGGTGCGTGGATGAAGAGCGAAGTAGAGCTCACAGGAGTTACGGAAGGCTCTGAACTTGCAGTGATCTCCAGAAAATCTCTCAGGTGTGGGTACACGGTGGGTAACATCACCACCGTAGGGGAAGCAGAGGAGCTGGCTGAGGCTTGAGAAGTCCCTTGAGGAGCAGCAGGGGGCGAGAGCGCCTGCACACGCTTTTCCAGACGATTATAGCCTTCCTGAAGAGTCTTTACAGCCTGAGTCAGGCCTGCAAGGTGTAGGCACAGTTCATCCATAGGTGAGGCTCCCCGCTCGGGCTCAGACATGGCTGCTTGATACTGTCACGTACCTGGTTATTGAGCCCGATATGCAGAGGGAGGCCTCCCTTACAATCCTGACTCGCGGCCCCTGGTAGAGCTGACAGGAGGCACAGGAGTACAGGACAGCACGAGTGCCTGTCAGGATCAGAGGTTCCCTTATTACATCAGAGGTTCCTCATCATATGACAGGTTCCCCCGCCACATCAGCAGTCCTCCCATTACATCAGAAGCTCCACTTCACATTACAGGTCCTCCCACCACACCAGAGGTCTTCCCACCACATCAGAGGTCCCCCCATCACTACAGAGCTCCCACCATCAATTCAAAGGTTCACCTCTAACATCACAGCCAACCTTATGCATGGCTAAACTTGAGTCCTCCAATGACATCAGAGGGTCATCAATCACATCAGAAGCTCCCATTCACATCAGAGGTTCCTCCATCCCATCAATCAGAGGTCCCCATCCCATCAATCAGAAGTTCCCCATCACATCAGAAGTTCCCCCATCATGCAGACTTCCATCATCCTCTGAATGCTGGTGAAATATGAAGGTGTCCATTGCTGGCCTTCCTCTGAAAATGCTAGACTCCTGGCTGGCTCTGGCTTTCATGCTTTCTTCATCACCGTATGTTTATTCAGAACTTCTGTTCTTACTTGATCCCAATCAGTGATGGAGAATGAACAGAAACCAATGGATCAGGATAACAGACAGGCAACTAGTATATTCAGAATGAGCAGGGCCATCTTTAATATTGATTGGACCCTAGGCAAAAATTTTCTAGGGCCTCCCCCCCATGCAATTACACTCTCCACCTGCTCTGAGGCATACAATAAAAAGCAGCTAGACTTAAAATCAGTTTACTGTATCAGATCAGGCAGCAATTGCGATTGGTTGCCAGTGGATACAGCATATCATTACTGCTTACTGACTGGTTGCTAGAGGTTACAGCACACGTTACGGCTCACTGATTAGTTGCTAGAGGTTACAGCAAATGATTTCTGCTTGTTAATTGGTTGCTAGAGATTGCTGTACAGTAATACTGCTCACTTATTGGTTGCTAGAGGTTACCGCACATCATCTCTTCACTGCGGTGGGGCACTATATACATATGAATGCCACATTTATTTACATATCAATGCTGCCGGCCGCAGCTATTTACTTATGAGTACCGCTGCTATTTACATATGAATTCCGGTTATTTAGATGTAAACACAGGGTCTGCAGGTGAGTCATCTGTACACAACAATAGGGCAGAGCTGGGCAGCATTAGTACCAGCACTTCACACTGAGATATTGGGACACAGCACAGGACTAAAACTTCAAGGTAATTTAAACTGGGATAGTTGGCAAGTATGAGGCAGCTGCTTTGGGCCCCACAACAATGACGGGGCCCAGGGCAGCTGCCCCTTTTGCCCTGCCTTAAAGATGGCCCTGAGAATGAGACATCAGCAGTCACAGTCTCTGTATTCTCCCAGTACAGGTTTCCCATAATAAACAATCCAGGGACGTTACAAGATGCCCCCACTACACTCATAGCAAACACTGTCTTTTTTTCACACTGCACATGAAAAAAAAAACTGAACCTCTGATTGGTTGCTATTGGCAACATGTATGTATACTTGTTCTAGAGAACATAGGGCCTATACATGAGATGTTAGCTAAAAAGGTAAACAACCGTGTTGCCATAGCAACCATTTTATTTACTTGTTTACAAACCTGAGCTGTAAAAAAAAAATAGCCCCCCGCTGTCTATATTACAGTTCAGGATTGTAAACAAGTAAACAAAATGGTTACTACTGGCAACAAGGATGTTTACCTTTTTAGCAGATATCTCATATATAGGGCTATGGTCACTATGGGCAACAGGCAATTTTTACCAATCTTTTTCTTTTTACCAATAACACACTTTATTTAACAAGCCTATAAAGTCAAATAATTCAAAGTTCTGCAAACATCGCAATTTTTTTCACTCTGTACTTTAGTAAAATGACCCTCTGATTGGTTGCTGTTGGCGACATGTTTGTACACTTGGAAGGGAACATACAGTGGGGCAAAAAAGTATTTAGTCAGCCACCAATTGTGCAAGTTCTCCCACTTAAAAAGATGAGAGAGGCCTGTAATTGTCATCATAGGTATACCTCCAACTATGAGCGACAAAATGTGGAAACAAATCCAGACAATCACATTGTCTGATTTTTGAAAGAATTTATTTGCAAATTATGGTGGAAAATAAGTATTTGGTCACCTACAAACAAGCAAGATTTCTGGCTCTCACAGATCTGTATCTTCTTCTTTAAGAGCCTCCTCTGTCCATCACTCATCACCTGTATTAATGGCACCTGTTTGAACTTGTTATCAGTATAAAAGACACCTGTCCACAACCTCAAACAGTCACACTCCAAACTCCACTATGGTGAAGACCAAAGAGCTGTCGAAGGACTCAGAAATAAAATTGTAGAGCTGCACCAGGCTGGGAAGACTGAATCTGCAATAGGCAAGCAGCTTGGTGTGAAGAAATCAACTGTGGGAGCAATAATTAGAAAATGGAAGACATACAAGACCACTGATAATCTCCCTCAATCTGGGACTCCACGCAAGATCTTACCCTGTGGGGTCAAAATGATCACAAGAACGGGGAGCAAAAATCCCAGAACCACACGGGGGGACCTAGTGAATGACCTGCAGAGAGCTGGGACCAACGTAACAAAGGCTACCATCAGTAACATACTACGCCGCCAGGGACTCAGATCCTGCAGTGCCAGACGTGTCCCCCTGCTTAAGCCAGTACATGTCCGGGCCCATCTGAGGTTTGCTAGAGAGCATTTGGATGATCCAGAAGAGGATTGGGAGAATGTCATATGGTCAGATGAAACCAAAGTAGAACTGTTTGGTAGAAACACAACTCGTCATGTTTGAAGGAGAGAGAATGCTAAGTTGCAACCAAAGAACACTATACCTACTGTGAAGCATGGGCAACATCATGCTATGCGGCTGTTTCTCTGCAAAGGGAACAGGACGCCTGATCCGTGTACATGAAATAATGAATGGGGCCATGTATCGTGAGATTTTGAGTGCAAACCTCCTCCCATCAGCAAGGGCATTGAAGACGAAACGTGGCCGGGTCTTTCAGCATGACAATGATCTCAAACACACCGCCCGGGCAATGAAGGAGTGGCTTTGTAAGAAGCATTTCAAGGTCCTGGAGTGGCCTAGCCCGTCTCCAGATCTCAATCTCATAGAATACCTTTGGAGGGAGTTGAAATTCCGTGTTGCCCAGCGACAGCCCTAAAAAAAATCACTGCTCTAGAGGAGATCTGCATGGAGGAATGGGCCAACATACTAGCAACAGTGTGTGACAACCTTGTGAAGACTTACAGAAAACATTTGACCTCCATCATTGCCAACAAAGGATATATAACAAAGTATTGAGATGAACTTTTGATATTGACCAAATACTTATTTTCCACCATAATTTGCAAATAAATTCTTTCAAAAATCAGACAATGTGATTGCCTGGATTTGTTTCCACATTTTGTCTCTCATAGTTGAGGTATACCTATGATGACAATTACAGGCCTCTCTCATCTTTTTAAGTGGGAGAACTTGCACAATTGGTGGCTGACTAAATACTTTTTTGCCCCACTGTAGGGTCTAATAATATGAAATGTCTGATAATGATACAACAGCCCTGTTTGGTTGGAAATCAATCAGCTTCCTTATGTCGTTTCAATCCTGGCTGTAAAATAGACAGCTGGAGGCTTAGTGGTTGCTATGGGCAACTAAAAATTGTGTCATTAACACAAATTAAGTGACAAGCTCATTAAGTAGAACCGATTGAACTGACATCAGATTAATTATAGAGCAGAACAGAGCTTTATTTAGGGAAGAGGTTGAAGTAATTCCATGTAACCAGCAAAACAAGCAGTTACCCAGACATCATACTGCTCCCTCCCCCACCAGCACCAAATATATAAAGCAGAACTCCAAAGAAATAAAGAGCCCATTGAAATATATTTGTCAGAAATATCTTGCCTGCCAAAAGATGGGGAATTTGGTTCAGCCAGTTTTCTGATCCAGACACCACCATAGATGGCACGACCAGCTACCAGATTGTCCATGGCAGTTACAGGACACAGCCAGGGGAGGGCACACGTCCAGCCTGCTGATTGGTCATTCCTGTAGTTTCCCCTCCTGTAAGAATATTCAGTGTTAAGAGGAAAGTTGAAAAAAAAAAAACCCTGTCACTTTGATCATGTGACTTGAATCCTCAAATCTCATTGGAACAGTGACACTATGACATCAGAGCTCAGCGGCTGTAAATAACGGCTGCTCAGTGTTTGGAGCTCATTCAAGCTGTGAAAGGTGCAGAGGAAGCATCGTTTTTTTTTCTGCTCCTTGTTTTGCTTGAATTTCTGAAATTTTCCACAATGGGAAATTGCTTCACACATTGCCTGCGCAAAAATAACGATGATGACTTTTACCATCAGTCATCTCCAAAATCATCAGGGTGTCGTAGCCCTGCCTGTCCCGCCTTGGCTAAGGCTGGGACCCATAACATCAGAACCTCCAACCTGATGGAGGTTTCTGCAATACCTTCAGGACATTCAAGCCCTGCACATCCAGCTGAGACTGGAACCAATGACACCAAAATGAGCATCAGTGTCGTTTCAGGGTCTGGTAGCCCTTCCTGCCTCACCTCGGCTGAGGTGACTGCAGCCACCAATTCCATGTCTGGAGATGAGGACCACTACCAGTCATCTCTAGAATCCTCAGGGTGTCATAGCCCTGCCAGTCCCGCCTTGGCTAAGGCTGGGACTATTAACATCAGCCCCTCCAACCTGATGGAGGTTTCTGCAATACATTCAGGGCATTCAATCCCTGCACATCCAGCTGAGACTGGAACCAATGACACCAAAATGAGCATCAGTGTTGTTTCAGGGTCTGGTAGTCCTTCCTGCCTCACCTCGGCTGAGGTGACTGCAGCCACCAATTCCATGTCAGGAGATGAGGACCACTACCAGTCATCTGTAGAACCCTCAGGGTGTCATAGCCCTGCCAGTCCCACCTTGGCTAAGGTTGGGACCCACATCAGCACCTCCAGCATTATGGAGGTCCATTCGCAACATTCAGCACATTGCAGCCCTGCATGTCCAGATGAAGATGGAAACCCAACAACAACCTGGGCACAGAGTGTGTGCTTTTAGGACCCTGCAGCCCTTCCCATTCTGCCTCAGCTGAGGCTGGAACCACTCACACTGCCTTAAGCATGGAGATTGTCTTTCCAGGACCTTCGGAACGTTTCAACTCAGAGACCACCGGATATGACTCCACCGCACCAAGCGAGGACATGACAATAACTCTGTCAAGCTTCACATTGCACTATGAGCTCGGAGAAGGAAGCTTTGGAAGGGTAAGTGCTCATTTACGCCCTGTTACTTAACTTACTAGCTCCACCCACAAAAGACCCTTTCAACACCGAGGACCCCACTAATTGTTATCTTCTCTCTCATTCAGGTTGTTCTGGCTACCCACCGAAAGAGCCAGCAGAAGGTGGCCATCAAGTCAGTCATTAAGACTAGAAATACCTAAGACCTCGATATAGAACGCTATGCCATGGAGAAGTCAAAAGGGGGCCCCTTTCTAATTCAGCTATATGTCGCCTTCCAAACCCCCTTCACCACCTGTTTTGTGATGGAATGTGTCTGCGGAGGGAGTTTAAGTGACTTCATCTGGAACTATTCCCCAGTCGACAGTGACACCATCAAGTAAGTTTCATTACTAAGTTTAAAATAGAAAAGAAAGCAAGCTTTATAAGATATTTAAGTCCAATTAAATCCTTTGTATTTATTACTGTACTGCAGTCAGGTTGTATATAGAGTAATATATATATATGCTCTTCTTTCTATTTTATTTTTACATACTCAGTGCTGTAGCAATGGATTAAATACCCCATGCTGGCAGCACCCTAGAAAGCCTGACCACTGCTCTCACACACAGCTTTTCCCATAGCGGGCAATGATTGCACGTGTGAAAAGAGATGGAGACAGTACATAGTTGCCCAGTAATGAGTTGCAGTGTACATGTGCATTGAGACACAAGCATAGGGGCAGTGTTGGAGGTGCCTAGTCTTTAAAATGGGGCAGATTGGATCCCATAGGTGGGATCCAGTGTTAATTTTAGTCTTAGGACTAAAATGGCATTTTAGTTTTAGTTCCATTTTAGTCTTCTGCAATTGTTTTAGTTTTAGCCGTATTTAGTCAACTAAATCTCCAGTACATTTCAGTAATTGCAATTTAGTTTTAGTCATAGTCTTTTTACTAAAATGGCATTTTAATTTTATTCTCATTTTAGTTTTAGTCTCATTTTAGTCTTTTGACCAAAATGGCTTTTAGTTTTAGTCGTATTTTAGTCATCTCAATTGTTTTAGTTTTAGTCGTATTTTAGTTGACTAAAATAGTATTCATTTAGTCGACTAAAATGTTTTAGTCATTTTAGTCGACTAAAATGTTTTAGTCGTTTTAGTTGACTAAATTAACACTGGTGGGATCACCCAGTAGACTTTTTCGAGATCTTGGTAAAAACTACACCAGGAATTGCACCTGTCTCAGGTGGCATTGTTAATCACACTGGACCAGCCCCTTCCTGCCCCTGCCTCTCACTGCCCATGGGTTCTGCTTCTATCTGAATTTAATTTCTTTTAAATGTCATTTTGTTTCAATCTAACTTTTTTTTTCTCTTTTACAGATTCATTGTGGCAGAAATAGCTTGTGGGCTGGAGTTCCTTCACAGTAATGGCATCCTCCATAGGTAACTAATTCTATTCTATTCTATTCAATTGTATACCATATACCTATGTAAAATGTGTGCAGAGGTGAGATTGAGGAGAGGCACATATATACGGTACCTAACTATTCCAACCAACTGATATAAGAAACTAATGGAAAACTTCTGTCACTAGCAGCCACCTGTAATTAAAATATCCGTTGGCGGTAAAGTGATCCTCAAAATCTGTTTTAGATGACCCGTGCCAAAAAATGACACTTACAGTCTTTCTCTTTGCAGGGATCTCAAGCCTGATAACATTCTAATGGATGAAGAAGGACATGTCCGCATTGCCGATTACGAACTGGCAGTGGGCGGTCTATGGGACGATAAAAGGGCCACCGGTGTGGCTGGAACCAGAGGATTCATGGCTCCAGAGGTTTGTATATTTCTCCATACTCATAACTTATCTATTCAGTATATCAGAATTCATCAAATACCACTCTGATTTTTCTTTACACCCATTCCTTTTATTAATGTTCGAAGTCCTGAGAAGCCAGTGGAGTGTCATATACCTTTGTAACACACTCCACTCTGCTTTAAAAAGATTTATGTTTGTAAAGCAGCAGTATGGCCATTTAAAGAACACACCACAGCTTTATAAATATGTTCCTTAGAACAGGGCTCAAAATTTCAAGTCCTGAGCTACTAGCCAGGCCTCAAGGGTTACTCGCCACCAGTTGCCCCATCCAACCCCACCCCTAAACACGCCCCACCCCACCCCTAAACACACCCTCATAAATTATCTCGATTAATGGCACAAGACAACAACAACTTTATCCATGCCCACCAATGCAAGCTGCCTGTGCCCACCAATGTAAGCTGCCTGTGCCCACCAATGCAGCCTGTGCCCATCAATGCAGCCTGTGTCCACCATGCACCATGCAGCCTGTGTCCACCATGCACCATGCAGCCTGTGCCCACCATGCAGCATGTGCCCACCATGCAGCCTGTGCCCACCATGCACCATGCAGCCTGTGTCCACCATGCAGCATGTGCCCACCATGCAGCCTGTGCCCACCATGCACCATGCAGCCTGTGTCCACCATACAGCCTGTGCCCACCATGCAGCCTGTGTCCACCATCCACCATGCAGCCTGCGCCCACCATACAGCCTGTGCCCACCATGAAGCCTGTGTCCACCATGCAGCATGCAGCCTATGTCCACCATGCAGCCTGTGCCCACCATCGAGCCTGTGCCCACCATCCACCATGCAGCCTGAGTCCACCATCCTACCTGTGCCCACCATGCAGCCTGTGCCTACCTGTGCAGGGGAGGAGAGGAACAGGAGAGCAGCCCGGATGTTCAGAGCGCAGCCAGGATACACAGCAATATTAGCTTTCATTTCAATTGCTGTTTTCCCGCCACTCAACGTCAGATACAGCCCTGCCCCCTGGCCGGGGAACTTTGATTGACAGATCACCCGTCCCGGGATTGGACGTGTGAGCTGTCTATCAAAATCCCGGGTCCAGGGGGCAGGGTTGTATCAGACAGCGAGCGGCAGGGAACACGGCTATGTGAAATGAAAGTTAATATCGCTGTGTTCCCTGCGCAGCTCTCTGAACATCTAGGCCGCTTTCTTTCTCTCCCATCCGTGATCGCTGGGAGAAGGGGAGAAGGACTCCCATTCCACCCAGGCTGCCAGCGGTGCTCGCCCCCCCCCCCCCCCCCGCTCCAGGCAAAATGCGAGCAGGCGAGTGCAGTTTTTGAGGGCTGCATTAGAATATGTATTTGATGAATATACATTATAAAAGAGATTATATATAAAAAACTAAGTTGGGGGGCTTGTGCTTCCTATAAGATAATGGGGTCAGCCTATGCGGCCCCTTTAAAAATTAACTCAGGTTTTTGGGCTTCTTTGATGTAATCTGGTTTTCTGTACTGACCAATGTGCTTATTGATGTTCTTTCTTTGGATTGGCAGGTTGTCAACAATGACTTTTACCAGTTTAAACCTGACTGGTTTTCACTAGGAGTCATTACCTACATCTTGGCCACAAAGCATATGCCATTTAGGAGCATGACCTTTGATGAATACAGGAGAGAGGTGAACTTCAGCCAGGACCTGGCGGACTTCATAAAAGGAGTAAGTAGGAGAAGACCTTTTTTAACTCTAAATAGCAACAGGAAAGCCTTCTGGGCCTACTACTGCTGCTGCTCTAGGGGTATAATGTAGGTTTGCTGACAAGTCTGGTCATCTGTTGGGTTGTTTGGCTTCTTTGTCCCCGGTAAAAGTTCAGTTACACAAGCATGGTAATACTTTATCATGGGACTGAGGGGGCAGAAGATGCCACATGGGGTAAATCACTGATATCCACATTTCATGATTCTATCAAAACAGAACTCAAACTCATTTATTTTTGCATCCAGGACCTGTACTAGTCTATATGTGTATCTTCACATGCTAACATGCTCTATTGGGTTGAAAATAACCACCCAGGAGGAGATGCACAGTACATAGTTAGGTTGAAAAAAGACACAAGTCCATCCAGTTCAACCTTAAAAACAATAAATAAATAAAATAAAAAATATCGTACAATCCAATATACCCAATTTTATACCCTCAGTTGATCCAGAGGAAGGCAAAAAACCCCAGCAGAGCATGCTCCAATTTGCTACAGCAGGGGAAAAAAATCCTTCCTGATCCCCCAAGAGGCAATCGGATTTTCCCTGGATCAACTTTACCTATAAATGTTAGTACCCAGTTATATTATGTACATTTAGGAGTATCCAGGCCTTTCTTAAAGCAATCTACTGAGCTGGCCAGAACCACCTCTGGCGGGAGTCTATTCCACATTTTCACAGCTCTTACTGTGAAGAAACCTCTGCGTATTTGGAGATGAAATCTCTTTTCCTCTAGACGTAAAGAGTGCCCCTGTGTCCCCTGGGTTGACCGTAAAGAGAATAACTCAACAACAAGTTCAATATATGGTCCCCTTATATATTTGAATATGTTAATCATATCCCACCTTATTCTCCTCTTCTCAAGAGTGAATAAATTCAGTTCCTGTAATCTTTCCTCATAGCTGAGCTCCTCCATGCCTCTTATCAGTTTGGTGTTTGGTTGCCCTTCTCTGCACTTTCTCCAGTTCCCCGATATCCTTTTTGAGAACTGGTGCCCAAAACTGAACTGCATATTCCAGATGAGGTCTTACTAATGAATTGAACAGGGGCAAAATTATATCTCTCTCTCTAGAGTCCATACCTCTCTTAATACAAGAAAGGACTTTGCTCACTTTGGAAACTGCAGCTTGGCATTGCATGCTATTATTGAGCTTATGATCTACCAAAACCCCCAGATCCTTCTCCACCACGGATTCCCCCAGTTGTACTCCCCCTAGCATGTATGATGCCTGCATATTCTTAGCCCCCAAGTGCATAACTTTACATTTCTCAACATTAAACCTCATCTGCCACATAGTTGCAGTTAGACAGTGCATTGAGGTCAGCTTGTAAATTGGAGACATCCTGTAAGGACGTTATTCCACTGCATATCTTGGTGTCATCTGCAAAGACAGAAATGTTACATTCGATCCCAGACCCAATATCATTTATAAAGATATTAAAAAGCAAGGGTCCCAGCACTGAACCTTGAGGTACACCACTGATAACCTTAGACCATTCAGAGTAAGAATCATTAACTACTACTCTCTGAATTCTGTCCTTTAGCCAGTTTTCTATCCATTTACAAACTGATATTTCCAAGCCTGTAGACTTTACCTTACACATGAGCCGCGTGTGGGGAACAGTAGTCAGAGTTCTTTCCTGATCCATACAGAGCCAAGTGATGTAGTGTTTATTACTCATGTATACAAGTCCTCATTGATAACTGTTCATTATTTTATTGCTGCTTTGCAAATATCCGGAGGAGAGACTGGGGATCAGTGAAGACATCCGATCTCACATCTTCATGGAATCCATCGACTGGGAAGAACTAGAGGAAGGGAAAGCATCGCCCCCTTTCTAAGTTGACATGGTAAGTACCCAAATCGTAATGTGATGATATTACTATATATCTGACAGATTGGAGCAATGCTGTGTCCTTACAGATAATGTAGGGAACAGAAACATAATCCAGCCTGCAGGAAAACCTTACAGACTAACCAGTCAATTGTTCCCTTTTCCATGAGAGGAGAAGATAAGAATATAACTTTCTAGGCACCAGACACAATGGTGCACAGTTGGGAGTGAGTGGAAGTGAGATGGTACAATGGTACATGATACAATCTCTATGAGGTCTATGATATGTGACGTCACCCATCACCATGTGGATGAAGTGATGGCCATAGACACAAATTATGCTTCTAAATTTATGTCCTATCTGTTCTCCCATTATATGGAAATGAGGAGGAAGAGATTGGCTCTAGTTTGTATTGGGAGGGCTGGTCATTATTAAACAATAAGTCCAGAAATCTATAAACATTGAATATGACGCATTGTGTTTCTTTTTACAGCCCATGGACATGGACATGGAAACAGACGACCGACTTCCTCCATCGGCTATAATGCCAAAACCATCAAAGAATCCAGGAGAAGAGATATACTTACCCAAGTTCACATACATCAACAGCATGTGGGCATGCATGTAAATCTGCATTAGACAATGACATTGTTGTGCGAAGATTCAGAAAAAATAATTCTACGCATTTTTGACAATTTCTTAACATCACAGAATTTTTACCACCATTGTTTACACCACAGATGGTTGATCCAGGGAATAATCCGATTGCCTTCGGGGGTCAGGAAGGAATTTTTTCCCTGTTGGAGCAAATTATACCATGCTTCATAAGGGTTTTTCGCCTTCCTCTGGATCAACAGGTGAGTTCCATACTGTACAATCAGCTGTATAAAGAATAAAATGAGCTATCATTTTACTTCTTCAGCTGTACTTACCTCCCAGGTTGATGAACTGTTAGTGCCCATGGAGCCTGTGTAGTGGTCCGGGGATTTGAAATCCTTGCTCTTCTCCGTCTTCTATCTGCAGCACTCAATGTTCTGTGCTGGTGATGACCAGTCAGAATGTCATTGATCTATCCTGTAAGTGCCGTAGAGAGTAGAAGAGTGGGGATTTCAAAGCTACTACACAGGCCATGTGCCCACTGACAGCTCACCACAGATGGTTGATCCAGGGAGTAATTCCTTGCTCTTCTCCGTCTTCTATCTGCAGCACTCAATGTTTTGTGCTGGCAGATGACCAGTCAGAATGCTGATAAACAGAGGGGGGAGAGAACTGCAGAGATTGGGGGGATGGGAGAGGAGGCCCCCAGAAGAAGACAAACTATGACTGGGGAAGGAATGGAAAGTTGAGCCCACACATAACCTCTAATGCCATGACTTCTGGGGTGGGGCCCGCTGATCCAACTGGTCATCCAACTGTTAGAAGACAAAATCCCTGTGCACTAGTCATAGACGCATTCCATTGCTGGTGTCAGGCTCACCTCCTCCATGATATGGATATGGAGATGTGGCAGACAACTGGGTCCCCCTGGCTTTTCTCCTAGGCTAACTTGTTATGCAATGTGACAGTTCAGGAAGAAGGGGCGTTTCCAGGGCAACTCACAGCATGATATTGGCTGAGGAAGTAGGTGGAGCAGCTGCGGTAGCACCTCCTCTGCTGTTTGGAAACCCAGGCAGATGCCCAATGGATGGGGGTGCTTAAAGGAATTTTGAAGGTGGTATAGCACCCCCCATCCTTGTACCTGCACTGAATGGAACACAAGTGTGGGACATCACCTCACCCGTAGTCTATTGATCACATCCTCCTGCCCTGTAACTGAATGTCCGCACCTCTGTATAGATCTGCAGCTGGAAGAATAGTCTGCAGGAGCCTGAGCATTGCACCCGCCATCCACTGATCGTGGTTGTAATGCTTTTCAGGCTCAAATGTAAAAATAAATAAATGCACATTTTTTTCATCTGTGTGGGTGTGTTGAATATTTTTTTCAAAAGGTAGAATTAACATAAACTGTTGGTGTAAGTAGAGTAATAAAGAGATGAACAAATACTTTGTGGGGTGGTACAGAAATATAGTATAATCAGAGTATACATAGATTCTCTTAAACTGACCCTGTCACCACACAGCTGATAACAATGTATTGTAGGTAATCATAACATTCACTGTGTTATCATGATCTTCCCCATACACATCTACTACCGCCATTTATACAGCTTCTGTGGCATCCATATTCAGTAATAAGTGAAGACTGTACAGAGGGAAATATGGAGGCTGCCATTGCCGGGATCTCCTTCTGGAAATACTAGTGTCCTGGCTATCATGATGACCCAAAGCTTACATAACTTTCTGAGTCACTGACCCGGAACAAGCGTGAGCATTCAGAGATCTGACTTTTCTCTGACTTCACTAGCTACATGCTTGTTCCAGGTCTGTGACTGAGAAAGCTTTGAAGCCAGTGACAGCCAAGCACCTGGCATTTTCAGGAGGAGAAGGTTAGCAATGGCAGTCATGTGTTTTTGTCAGAACACGCCTCCTTTAAAGGCCCACTCTGTGAAATGTGAAAATGGTCCCTTGCAGCGGCGGCTGGTGCTTACTATTTTTGGGAGTACAACCATCACTACACCCCCCCTTGGGAAACATTGGCAGCGGTGATCAACCTGCAGCACCAACAACCACCCCGTGGGAGACACAGGCAGCAAAGATCACCTTACCTAGTGGAGGCATGGAAGAGACATGGAGGCAGGGAGAAGGAAGAGCCGGGCCGCTCCAGCGAGAACACAATCATTCTCCTTCCGGCTGATTGGATCCCAGAAGTGTGTCCTGAGACAAGATTGGCCAGGGAGTCATAAGACTCCCTGGCTAATAGGGGCTTCCTGATTGGCCAGGAGGAGAATGTGGCAGAATGGCAAATATTAATTCGCTAGTGTCTCACAACTGGGTCAACAGTGCTCTGTTTTGAAGCCTATTAGAGCCTCAGGCTCTAATCATGTGCTTAAAAAACCACTCCCCAGCCATTGGAATCCATAGTACAGCATCCCTGCATGTAGATCAGGGTGGGCAGATGGACGTATGGATGGGGGATGGTGCCGTGAGACCCTTATGGAGCAGCCACCACTGTGTGTGACCCTATTGGGGAGCTTTTATCTTCCTTTCTCCCCCTATGACACCCATGCATAAGGAATGCAGTAGGTGGAAGAAGGCAAGGTAGCAATGAACACATTTCAGAAGTTTATTTATTTATTTATTTCAGGTACTTATATAGCGCTGTCAATTTACGCAGTGCTTTACATATACATTGTACATTTACATCAGTCCCTGCCCTCAAGGAGCTTACACTCTTAGGTCCTTAACTCACATTCATACATACACATACTAGGGACAATTTGGACAGAATCCAATTAACCTACCAGCATGTCTTTGGAGTGTGGGAGGAAACCAGAGTACTCAGAGGAAACCCACACAGGCACAGGGAGAACATGCAAACTCCAGGCAGTAGTGTCATGGTTGGGATTCGAACCAGTGACCCCTTTTACTGCTAGGTGAAAGTGCTACCCACTACATCACTGTGCCGCCCCACAAGTTCTACCCTATTCCCAGTCTACTAAAAATATGTTTTTGTTCTATGACTGTGTCCCCAGTGGGGACATTTTCTATCACTTCTTGCCTCTGGTAAAAAAAAGCCTTCCCTTCAGTCTTGCACAGTTGTACAGGCTCCTCTCCTGTACTGAAATTCTTTACTCTGATTGTACTGCATACTATGAGAAGCACACTGTGATCTTATCACAGTGTGCATTAGAAACTGCATAATTCCAAAAAATATTGTGCTGTACCTTTTAAATCACAATCTACCATGTAAGTCCATTCAAAATGTGGAAATCGTGCACATAAGTCATAAAGAAATACATAAAAGTCCACCACTGATAATTCATAAATCCATCTGTGACCTCTTGTGAATTCCAGCACCACATAGAAAACACCAGCCTCTTACCGGAACATAAGACCCCGAATTATAGGAGGTCTGAGTGGTGTTAGAGATCAGCCAAATGCACTGTCATGTATGGACCAAATGATTCCCATTTGTCCCATTCCCCACAGGCCTCTCCATCAGGGATGTATCACAATACCGGCAAAAGATAGAAATCAGAGAAACTCCATAGCATAAAGCCGCATATACCATTTATTTATTATAAAGAAAAGGTACTCCCATTATGCAAATTAATACAGAGCGGTATACAAACAGACCACCAGGGGGTCCGACGGCCTGATTAAGTCAGCACTAGCCCCACCCTGACATGTTTCATTATAGGAGACGTTCTCAAGGGGATCAGCTGCAACCTGTCAGACAGAGCGCACCTCATTTCCTGGCTGGAGAATGTCCATCATCATTTAGCACTTTCCTCCCCAGTCCACCCTTTTCACTCATTGGATTTTAGTTCTTCCAATCGCGGAGGCTCAGCGTCACATGTGGGTGTTACCTATGGTAATATGCATGCAAATGCAGGCTCCCTAGGTAATCCCCCGTCCAGACTGACACTCGCCCATGTGGCATTTAAATATTTGCATAACTTGTCCCAAAAGCCAGCCCACTGCTTGTATCAGGTCTGAGGGCTCCTAAGAGGAGTACTGAGGCAGGGTGCTGTGATGTCTTCAGGAAGCTATGTATAGTATGGTCTGAAATAAGGGATGTTCTTAAAACAGAAAGGTTTGATTTAAAAAACGCATTAGTATATTGAAAAGGAGGGCAAAAAAATCAGGTTTACTGCTTTGCATTAACATACCTGAAATCTTCCCCAATACAAGAGGCAGTGCTTTTCTTAGCTACTTCTTTTACAGTAGATAATCTTTTTCAAAGTCACATGTGCAATCTGGCATGAAACCAGGATCACAAAACAGGACAGCATGTGTTGGTGAGTGATGAAATATGGAAAGATAGGTAGCTGTGCTAACATACCCTATGACCCAGCTAGCAAGGATAACTTGCCACAAATTTGTGTCACTGTTGAATTGTAAGTCTTGTTAACTCGCTGCACATTTTCATTGGCAAGTTGTAAACTTGCAGGGCACTTGAAGCACAAGTTCTAGTCGCCACTTTTCCAATTTGTAGCAAATTTGCGTGGCAAATCTGTAGTAAGGATGAGCTCAGGCGTGTTCGCAAACAGCACAGGAAGTCTGCACTGCGGAGCGCTAATCACAGGCAGTGAGACATTTCCCGATCTCTGCAGCCGTGCATGGGGACAAAGTCTCACTGCTTGTGATTAGCACTCCGCAGTGCCGACTTCCTGGCGGGCCCTGCACGTGCTGTTTGCGAACACGCATGAGCTCATCCTTACTACAGATTTGCCTAGCAAATTTGCTACAAATTGGAAAAGTGGCAACTAGAACTTGTGCTTCAAATGCTCTGCAAGTTTACAACTTGCCAATGAAAATATGCAGCACTTTCACGCATGAGCTCATTCTTAGTCTGTAGCAAGAGCAAATTTGCAGTGGTGAGACTACAGCTAGAACTCTGCAAGTCACAGTGACCCCTCTGGTGGGATGACTATTGTACAACATAACTGTACCAGAACTTGCAGCAGACTTGTAGAAAGGTTGAAAGCTGATCTGGAGTCATGCAATGCACACTTCAGTTTTTTTGGGGGGGGGGGGCTGACAGTGGCTGAAGCTGAAGCCCCCAGTGGGTCCCCAAAAAGCCCTGGGTCTCAGGTGGGCACAGTTCTATTAGCCTCAAGCGAAGCCGCCAAGTGGGGACTGATCTAAACCCAAACGAGGCTGAGTGCGACCGAGTGTAAGAGCAGGTCCCGCCTTCTGGAGCCTGCAGCTCTGATGGACGTCCCACTGGTCCAATGCCAGGCCCCAGAAGGCGGAAATTACAATGCAGCCGCCGCGCCACTGTCAAAAAATCCCTACCCCACTCGGCGCTCGGGCGGGTGGCTCACCTCACCTCATCATGGATCTGGCTGCCTGGAGTCTACTGTGTGATGGGTGTGCCGCTGAGCTGCAGGAGGACACCTGAAGTCTGGTCAGGTAGCTCAGTGTATATCATGTAGGTCAGGTAGGTCAGTGTTGGTCAGCGTGTGTCAGGTAGGTCAGTGTGTGTCAGGTAGGTCAGTGTAGGTCAGCGTGTGTCAGGTAGGTCAGTGTGTGTCAGGTAGGCTGGTGTACGTCAGGTAGGTCAGTGTGTGTCAGGTAGGTCAGTGTAGGTCAGTGTGTGTCAGGCAGGGCTGATCCTAGGGTTACCGGCGCCTGGGTGCAGAAATATTTCTGGCGCCCCCACATGGGCGTGGTCATCTTACCAACTCTTCCCCTTTATAAATGTTTCTATGGCAACGACTCAAACACAGAGATGCTCCCCTAAGAAGTCTTTGTTACCCTAGGATCCTCCCATGATCTTTTAACAATAAAAAAAATACAGGAAGAGCGTACACTAATGAGACCTGGAGGGGAGTCTCTCTGATGCACACAAAGAGGGCTTCTGTTAGAGAGTCTGTTAGAAAGAGCCCCCAGACATAGTACAGGAGATGGCCAGAGACTGCAGACATGAAACAGGAGATGGTCAGAGACTGCAGACATGATACAGGAGATGGTCAGAGACTGCAGACATGATACAGGAGATGGTCAGAGACTGCAGACATGATACAGGAGATGGTCAGAGACTGCAGACATGATACAGGAGATGGTCAGAGACTGCAGACATGATACAGGAGATGGTCAGAGACTGCAGACATGATACAGGAGATGATCAGAGACTGCAGACATGATACAGGAGATGGTCAGAGACTGCAGACATGATACAGGAGATGGTCAGAGACTGCAGACATGATACAGGAGATGGTCAGAGACAGCAGACATGATACAGGAGATGGTCAGAGACTGCAGACATGATACAGGAGATGATCAGAGACTGCAGACATAGTACAGGAGATGGTCAGAGACTGCAGACATAATACAGGAAATGATCAGAGACTGCAGACATAGTACAGGAGATGGTCAGAGACTGCAGACATAGTACAGGAGATGATCAGAGACTGCAGACATAGTACAGGAGATGGTCAGAGACTGCAGACATAGTACAGGAGATGGTCAGAGACTGCAGACATAGTACAGGAGATGGTCAGAGACTGCAGATATTGTACAGGAGATGCCCAGAGACTGCAGACATAGTACAGGAGATGGTCAAAGACTGTAGTTATGATACAAGAGACGATCAGAGACTGCAATCATAGAACAGGAGATGGTCAGAGACTGCAGACATAATACAGGAGATGATCAGAGACTGCAGACATGTTACAAGAGATGGTCAGAGATTGTAGTTATGATACAAGAGACAGTCAGAGACTGCAATCATAGAACAGGAGATGGTCAGAGACTGCAATCATAGAACAGGAGATGATCAGAGACTGCAGACATAGTACATGAGATGGTCAGAGACTGCAGACATAGTACAGGAGATGCCCAGAGACTGTAGTTATGATACAAGAGACGGTCAGAGACTGCAATCATAGAACAAGAGATGGTCAGAGACTGCAGACATAGTACAGGAGATGATCAGAGACTGCAGACATAGTACAGGAGATGATCAGAGACTGCAGACATAGTACAGGAGATGCCCAGAGACTGCAGACATAGTACAGGAGATGGTCAGAGACTGTAGTTATGATACAAGAGACGATCAGAGACTGCAATCATAGTACAGGAGATGGTCAGAGAAAGCAATCATAGAACAGGAGATGGTCTGAGACTGCAGACATAGTACAGGAGATGGTCAGAGACTGCAGACATAGTACAGGAGATGGTCAGAGACTGTAGTTATGATATAAGAGATGGTCAGAGACTGCAATCATAGAACAGGAGATGGTCAGAGACTGCAGACATAGTACAGGAGATAGCCAGAGACTGCAGACATACTACAGGAGATGGTCAGAGACTGCAGACATACTACAAGAGATGCTCAGAGACTGCAGACATAATACAGGAGATGGTCAGAGACTGCAGACATACTACAAGAGATGGTCAGAGACTGCAGACATACTACAGGAGATGGTCAGAGACTGCAGACATGTTACAAGAGATGGTCAGAGACTGCAGTTCCTATGGACACTAGTACATAATGGCCGATCGGCCCTCTCACCTGACCCAGCGATACAGCGATGGTTCCTCTGATCAGGAGTCAGCTCACTCTGAATTGCCCATGGTGACTCCGCTGGGTAGCACCCAGATCTGTATTCCTGCAATGACTCCATTCCTTTCTCTGCCAGGGATGGTGCCAGGCTGTGTGGCTTTCCCTCTGGTGGCGCAGGGCAGCGGGGTTCTCTCTCTGATGATGTTCTCTCAGCTCTGTCCTCACCCTCTGGAGTCCTGGGTGTACTTCCCTGAAAGCTTTCCCAGGCTCCTGTCTCTCTCTCTCTTTCCCATTCAGCTGAGCATGCTGTGTGGGCTGCAGTTTCCGTGTTACAGTGGGGCTGCCAGTCCTCGGGACTATATGTCCCACAATCCTCTTCTCTGCTCCTTTTTCTATTCTGTTTCCTCCCTGGTTGATATGAAGGCGGGGGAAGAAACATAGTGGGCAGCTGTGCTGGCAAGCACCGCTCACTAGTACAGCAGCACGCAGGAGGAGAGGGAGGGGGAAAAGGAGAGGGAGGGGGGAAAGGAGAGCCCGCAGCTGCATTGGCTTCACTAGGGTTAGGGTCACCCCCCTTTCACCAACTATAGTCGCCCCTCAGTACAGACCCCCCTCCACTACATATAGACCCCCCTCCATCAGTGCAGAACCCACACTAAGTATAAACCCCTCCCTCAGTACAGACCTTACTCAGTACAGATCCCCCCCAGGTAACCCCCCCTCTATTAGTACAGACCCCCCCAGGACAGATCTCCCTCTTCATTAGTACAGACCCCACAGGACAAACCACCCCTCCATTAGTACAGACCCCCCAGGACAGACCCCCCCCATTAGTACAGACCCCCCTTCATTAGTACAGACCCCCCAGGACAGACCCCCTCTCCATTAGTACAGACCCCCCCTCCATTAGTACAGACCCCCCTCCATTAGTACAGACCCCCTCTCCATTAGTACCGACCCCCCAGGACAGACCCCCTCTCCATTAGTACAGACCCCCCCTCCATTAGTACAGACCGGCCTCCATTAGTAAAGACCCCCCTCCATTAGTACAGACCCCCCAGGACAGACCCCCTCTCCATTAGTACAGACCCCCCCAGGACAGACCCCCTCTCCATTAGTACAGACCCCCTCCATTAGTACAGACCCCCAGTACAGACCCCCCATTAGTACAGACCCCCCCTCCATTAGTACAGACCCCACCTCAGTACAGACCCCCCCATTAGTACAGACCCCCCATTAGTACAGACCCCCTCGCCATTAGTACAGACCCCCCCTACATTAGTACAGACCCCCAGGACAGACCCCCCCTCCATTAGTACAGACCCCCCTCCATTAGTACAGACCCCCCAGGACAGACCCCCTCTCCATTAGTACAGACCCCCCCTCCATTAGTACAGACCCCCCTCCATTAGTACAGACCCCCCCTCCATTAGTACAGACCCCCCTCCATTAGTACAGACCCCCCAGGACAGACCCCCCTCCATTAGTACAGACCCCCCAGGACAGACCCCCTCTCCATTAGTACAGACCCCCCAGTACAGACCCCCCCATTAGTACAGACCCCCCTCCATTAGTACAGACCCCCTCTCCATTAGTACAGACCCCCCAGGACAGACCCCCCTCCATTAGTACAGACCCCCCCATTAGTACAGACCCCCTCCATTAAGACAGACCCCATTAGTACAAACCCCCTCTCCATTAGTACAGACCCCCCAGCACAGACCCCCTCTCCATTAGTACAGACCCCCCAGTACAGACCCCCCCATTAGTACAGACCCCCCTCCATTAGTACAGACCCCATTAGTACAGATCCCCCCTCCATTAGTACAGACCCCCCTCCATTAGTACAGACCCCATTAGTATAGACCCCCTCTCCATTAGTACAGACCCCCCTCCATTAGTACAGACCCCCCAGGACAGACCCCCCTCCATTAGTACAGACCCCCCCATTAGTACAGACCCCCTCCATTAGTACAGAACCCCCCATTAGTACAGACCCCCCCATTAGTACAGACCCCCCATTAGTACAGACCCCCCTCCATTAGTACAGACCCCATTAGTACAGACCCCCTCTCCATTAGTACAGCCCCCCATTATTAGTACAGCCCCCCTCCATTAGTACAGACCCCCCATTAGTACAGCCACCCTCCATTAGTACAGCCCCCCTCCATTAGTACAGCCCCCCTCCATTAGTACAGTACAGTCCCCCCCTCCAGTAGGGTACATAAATACACCCGGGCGGCAGCTGGAGAGGAGAGGACAGTGTGCAGCCAGCCGCGCCGCAGAGCAGATCAAAGCAGGTAGGAGTGGGAGACACAGAGAGGAGAATGTGTCAGGCACGGACCGCTCCTCCGCTCCCCCCCCGCGCGACATCACTGTGCGGCTGGTCTCTCTCCATGCAGACACCAGCCGCTCTGCCTCCGATGTCATTTCCGGCTGGGCTGGCAGCTGCTCTCTTTCTCTGACAGGAGGAGGGACTTGAGCAGCAAACATCGGCGCCTTTCTTCTTGGAACACCGGCGGCCGCGGAGAGCCGCCGCCGGACACAATCAAGAGGAGGAGGAGGAGGGAAGGGATCACTCTGGCGCTTCAGCGCCCCAACCTCTCTGGCACCTGGGTGCACTGCACCCCGTCTAGGACCGGCCCTGGTGTCAGGTAGGTCAGTGTATGTCAGTGTGTGTCAGGTAGGTCAGTGTATGTCAGTGTGTGCCAGGTAGGTCAGTGAACGTCAGGTAGGTCAGTGTAGGTTAGTGTGTGTCAGGTAGGTCAGTGTATGTCAGGTAGGTCAGTGTAGGTCAGTGTCAAGTAGGTCAGCGCGCATCAGGTAGGTACTACCTTCCGGTGACTTCGGGCTGAAGCCCCTGTTTTTTTTGCCACCTAACAATGCCCTGGCAGACTTGCTGCAATTGTGCAACAAATTGCTTGCTATCTGGGGAATCTCCCACCGGGCTTGGGCCAAATGAGCCCATGGCATGTTAACATAAGGTGGAATAAAACACAACAAGGCAAAACCACAATGGTTTAAGTTTGTATAAAGTGCAGAAGGATTAGAATCTCTGTCAAGTTTTTACAGCTGCCTGTGTCCTCTTAAGTGAGATTTCCCTTCACTTCCTGTCCCAGAGGTAAGTATAAATTTCCCCAAAGTTGAAGAGAAATTCCACCTTTGGCACTTGTCACTGTAACAGGTTTCCTGGTCAGAAGATACCTCCTCTACATCTGTGCCATAGACAACCATACAGTTTGGAATTGTATATCACTTTTGTGGCCACCAGAACAAAGGTTGGAGAAATCTCCCCAATCAGAACATAGGCAACAAAAAAAACTGAGAATCAAACCCCTCCCTCTATCAAAAAAACAAAAAACAAAAAAAAAAGATTTACCCAGGGCAGTGTTTTTTTCAACCTTTTTCAGTCATGGGGCCCTTTAAAAGTTAGCAAAACCTTGAGGCACCCCAGTCTGAAATGTAAAATACGTAAATGTTACTTATTTATGGGAAACCTGAGCCTGGGATGATGTACACAACCTCCTTTGTGAAATTAACTTCACATTAGAGGTTCCCCCATCCCATCAAAGGTCCCCATCAGAGTTCCCCCTCTTCATATGAGAGGTCCCTCCCTTCACAATCAGAGGTCCCTCCTTTCAGAATCAGAGGTCCCTCCCCTCACTACAGAGGTCCCTCCCTTCACATCAGAGGTCCCCCTTCACATCAGAGGTCCTTCCTTTCACATCAGAGGTCCCTCTCTTCACACCAGAGGCCCCCCTTCACAATCAGAGGTCCCTCCTCCTCAAATCAAAGGTCTTCCCTTCACATCAGAGGTCCCCCCTTCACATCAGAGGTCCCTCCCTTCACATCATAGGTCCCTACCTTCACATCAGAGATCCCTCCCTTCACACCAGAGGTACCCCTTCACAATCCGAGGTCCCTCCCTTAACATCAGAGGTCCCACCATCCCTATCAGAGGTCCCCCCTTCACATCAGAGGTCCCTCCCTTATCTATATCTATCTATCTATCTATCTATCTATCTATCTATCTATCTATCTATATATATATATATATATATATATATATATATATATAAAATATTTTTTATTATTCTGCTCTATTGTTTTTCTATGCTGTTCTTTTCTATTATTTTCTATTCTATAAGTCTTTTCTATTCAAATTTGAATTCATTCTATACGAAATTCGATTTTCGGAACACGGCTTCTGAAGTTCGATTTTCGTATAGAATGAATTTGAATTTGAATAGAAAAGATTAGAATAGAAAATAATAGAAAATAATAGACTAGAAAAACAATAGAACAGAATAAAATATTTTTCTATTCTGTTCTATTGTTTTTCTATGCTATTCTTTTCTATCATTTTCTATTCTCTTCTAATCTTTTGTATTCAAATTTGATTTCAGTCTATATGAAATTCGAATTTCGGAAGATGTTATATATATATATATATATATATATATATATATATATATATATATATATATATATATATATATATATAAAATATTTTTTCTATTCTGTTCCATTGTTTTTCTATGCTATTCTTTTCTATTCTATTCTAAACTATTCTATACGAATTTGAATTCATTCTATGCGAAATTCGAAATTTCGAAAGATGGCTTCTGAAATTCGAATTTCGCATTGAATGGATTTTAACTTGAATAGAAAAGATTAGAATAGAAAATACTAGAAAAGAATAGACTAGAAAAACAATAAAACAGGACAGAATATAATATAATATATATATATTTTATTCTATTATGTTCTATTGTTTTTCTAGTTTATTCTTTTCTATACTGTTCTAATGTTTTCTATTCAAATCTGAATTCATTTTATACAAAATTCGAATTTTGGAAGATGTGTATATGTGTGTTGTCTATGCTGGTCTATTGTTTTTCGATGCTATTATTCTCTGTTATTTTCTATTTTATTCTAATCTTTTCTATTTGAATGCAAATTCATTCTATACAAAATTCGAAAAATGGTTATATAGAAATAGAATGAAATTGATAGAAAAGACTAGAATAGAAAAAACATAATATATATATTGACAACAAGGAGAGGAGCGCCTCTGAGTATAAATCATAAATACATTTTATTAAAACAACAATATCCACTCACATGGAAGTTGGAGAAGTTGCATTAGGGTCGGTTGGCTGGGCTGGAGAGATGCGGTGGAACTACAGGTCACAGCGGTTCCTGCAGGGCATGCCAGGTCCAAAGAGGATTAGTTCTTGCAGCCGGGTTCAGTCTCTTGCAGCGAACAGTCCAACACAAATCCTGCTGGGTTGGGAGCCAGGTTATGTCCCAGATGCACAGATAGGGATTCCAGGGAAGGAAGGGAGAGATGTGTAGGACGCCAGAGCATCCGTTCAGCCGTGCTGCTGCTCACTGATAGAATGGTGTGAAGCCTCTAGGAAGGGAAAAGGCCGGCCGAGCCGAAGATCTCAAACGAGGCTTGGAGAGCAAGTACAGCGTGGCGCCCGGTGATGACGTCACACGCATGCGACGCGTTTCAGAATAGGCTTGCCATTGGTGGACGAATGGCCGCATTCCTTTGTCAAGCATAGGGAGAGGAGGACACAGTGGGCTTATATAAGCTGAAAAGAGGGGGGGCGGGGCCGGAAAGTCCGTGATTTGCATAAAAAATAGGTAGAGGGCGGCATTAGATGGCAGGGGGGATAAAAACAAAAACAAAAGGACCTTACAATGACATAGTGCAGAAAAAATAAAAAAGAGAATATATGTATATAATTTTACAACAGGGCTCCAATTAAGACAAAACATTGTGAATAAAATCAGGTAAGGTAAGATAAATTCAGGAACAAGCATTTAAAACATCATGAGGAAATAAATCATAAGGTACAGTGCAATAAAATAGATCAAATAAATATAAATAAATATACAGTAAATACAATAGACTGCCATAAGATGTTATGTATAGAGAGTGGGAGATGACTGTCAAGGATAGGGGATCAATAGTTGTAGTCTGCACCGTCTGGCGTGCAATATGGAATAAAACAATGTAAATTTAATTAATAAATTATAAATTGATCCTGGGACTATGATTACAGAGAATATGGAAATAAACACTGATGGATTTTAGTATTTCAGGGTAAGTGGGGGGAGGGGGGGGGAGATATGTACATATATAAATGTGTGAGGGGGAGATGCACATGCACATATACATATATATATATATATATATATAAAAAAAAAAAAAAAAAGGGGGGGGGGTAAAAAAAAAAGGGGGGGGTAAAAAAAGGGGGAAAAAAGGGGGGAAAAAATGGGGGAAAAAAATGGGGGAAAAAAAAAAATAATAAAACAAAAAAACAAAAAGGGGGGTAAAAAAAAAGGGGGGGTAAAAAAAGGGGGAAAAAACAAAACAAAACAAAAAAAAACTGCAACTGAGACAAAATTTCATGGTAGCTGTAAAGTGGTAAGAGGAAAGGTTGTTATAGGACTGTGGATATCTCTATTCCTTCATTGAGGCCGCCAGGGGAGAGTACATCTAAGCAGTATATCCAGAAAGTCTCTCTGGCGCAAAGCTTTTTGAACCGTTCAGCTTCTGACATGTGTTTAGGGATTTGTTCAATAACCCAAACAGACAGACCGGTGGTAGATTTGTTGTGACACTCGGCAAAGTGCCGAGGGACACTGTGTTTGTCCTTACCACCCTCAATGAGTCGTCGATGCTGGCCGAACCGCTGCCTGAGTGGGCAGATAGTTCGCTCAACATAGATTAACCCACAAGGGCACGTGAGGCCATACACTACAAAATTAGACGAGCAGTTATAGAATTGTTCCAATGTATAAATTCTGCCTTTAGATAGAAAAGATTTTTTGCCATGTTCCACAAACATACAAGTCTTGCAGCGGGCTTTCTTACACTGATACATGCCGACTAGTGGTATGAGGGTGGTGGGGTTGGAAATGGGCTTGTCGATGGGCAATTTACTTGGGGCAATCCTATTTTTGAGACTCGGAGCCTTTCGGTACGTGATTCTGGGTATAAGCGGAAGGGAGGTTTTCAGAAGTGGATCCTGTAGCAAAATGGACCAGTGTTTCTTTAGTATATTTTCCATTTTTTTGTACTGAAAATTGAAGGTAGTGATAAACCTAGTGGAATGATCTGTTATCTCTTTATCTTTTTTGGCAGGTTTGCCTTTAGCGTAATGGTTGCATGCTTGATCAACTAGATCTTTAGGATAGTCCTTGTCGGCGAACTTCTTTTTAAGTTGTATACTCATGGTGTCATAGTCGCTGTCTAGGGTGCAGTTCTGTCGTAGGCGGCAGAACTGACCTTTAGGTATGTTTTGTGTCCATTTTGGATAGTGGCAACTCCTATAGTGCAAATAGGAGTTGCCAGCGGTAGGTTTGATGTGGTTTTTTGCGATAATCATGTTGTCTAAATGACCCAGATCTAAATCTAAAAAGGCCAGATTAGTAGGATCGACAACGTGAGTGAAAGACAAGCCGTATGGATTGGAATTGCAATGTTGGACAAAAAGGGAAACTAGGTCGACAGGGCCATCCCAAATGATGATTATGTCATCAATGTAGCGGCCAAAAAATACAATATTGGCACAGTGGGGGTTGTTTTGTGTAATGAAATTCTTTTCCCAAAAACCCATCGCCAGGTTGGCGTAGGAGGGAGCGAAATTCGCTCCCATCGCAGTTCCCTTAGTTTGTAGGTAGAAGTCGCCATTGAAATCGAAATAGTTATGGGTGAGGCAAAAATTGGTTGCCTCCAAGATGAATGCAGCTTGTCTGGGGTTGATAAAGGGATCTTGTGCGAGAAAAAATTCTAGCGCAAGTAAACCAAAAGAGTGTGGGATTGAAGTGTAAAGTGATGTGACGTCCAGAGATAAGATAGTAACAATGGGGGTGTTGGAGGCAGATTGGACATCCATAGCTAAATCTAATGATTGGGCAAATTCAAAAGAGATCTAGACGACTTTAATTTGAATAGAATTTTCAACTGGAAATCTAAATCTCAACAACCCCCTCCCCCATCTGATACCAGATTACCCTGTCCCCCTCCCTCCCTTTTCCCCCCCGCATCCACCACCAACCAACCACCTTTTGTACCCTCTTCCTCCCATCCCCCCTTGGCCCCTTCTTCCCACAGACCCACTTGTCCCCCCCGCCCCCGCCCATTACCTCCCACCACACCCTTGTCCCAACATCATCCGCCTCCACCCCTTATGAGCATTTCTATTCCCTATAGAAATTCTTCACTTGGTACTGTTCCTATGACTCGCATTAGTCATCCAACTAACAGAATCCCTACAACCAAATCCAGAAAACTGCTTAATGATCTTAATAATTTTTGATAACATCACAAATGATATTGCCCCTGTGCCCAACCCTGTTTCCAAAATGATGTCTACATCTATCTCAGTCAGGGAATCATTAGATTTAGCTATGGATGTCCAATCTGCCTCCAACACCCCCATTGTTACTATCGAACCTTCGACTGAATGTCCTAAACCTCACACATCGGGTTCCCCCACCACCACAGAGTCCAATACTTTTTTAGTCCCCAGTCCTCCTCGAGCCAACCGGAGAAAACGAAAACTCACCGGAGAGGCTGCAGAGGAGGACGAAAAAAGTCCCGAAACAAATACACCGAAGCTCCGCAAACTGTAAAAATCTTCAACCTATCATCTCTCGAACTCTCCCCCGCAGACATTAGCCTACTTAGCAGAGGCCTTAATTTTGCCCCTATTAATAAGCCCAATCCTTTCCTTTTATTTAAAGATTTAAACAGATACATTCGCAACTTGACCCTCAAAAGGTTTTTCCATGCCAAATCACACAAACCTACTGAAGTGTGCCTGGACCCTCTTCCCACCAGCCCTTCCACAGATATGTTTGAATATGATGGGGACATCATAGACATATTAGATTCCATAACGAATGAAGGAGACACTCTTAGTCTCTTTACTCAACACCTTGCTACGTCACTACCTATTTTACACTCATCACTAAAACCTAAATCCATCTTCTATCCGGCCCAGTCAAAAGGCCCTTACCTGGAAAGTTTTTACAGGGTAGTATATGCTGACTTCCTTAAACTTTGCCAGACTTCTACCACGATACCTTCTCATATACACAACCTTTCAGCTTCTGAAATCCAGGCTCTGAATTCCCTAACACACTCGGCTGACATTATCATCAAATCAGCGGACAAAGGGGGAGGTATTATCCTGCAAAACAAGGCAGATTACATTAATGAAGCCCTTAGACTCCTCTCAGATGAGACTACATATAAAAAACTTTCCAAGGACCCCACCATTGAATTTGCCGCTGAAGTTAACATTTTGGTTAAATCAGCTCTTGATGGCGGAGTGATCGACAAAACGGAAGCCTCTTTCTTCACCAAAAACTTTTACCAGATCCCATATTTCTATCACTTACCTAAAATCCACAAGAGTCTCACTTCTCCCCCTGGCAGGCCCATTGTGGCTGCCATGGAGAGTGTTACTACCGGTTTTAGTCAATATATTGACCTATATCTCCAGCCCATTGTTAAACAATTACCGTCCTATATCAGAGATGGTTCACACTTGTTGGAACTACTTGCATCTTACAAGTGGGAACCATCTTACCTCTGGTTATCTCTGGACGTCACATCACTTTACACTTCAATCCCACACTCTTTTGGTTTACTTGCGCTAGAATTTTTTCTCACACAAGATCCCTTTATCAACCCCAGACAAGCTGCATTCATCTTGGAGGCAACCAATTTTTGCCTCACCCATAACTATTTAGATTTCAATGGCGACTTCTACCTACAAACTAAGGGAACTGCGATGGGAGCGAATTTCGCTCCCTCCTACGCCAACCTGGCGATGGGTTATTGGGAAAAGAATTTCATTACACAAAACAACCCCCACTGTGCCAATATTGTATTTTTTGGCCGCTACATTGATGACATAATCATCATTTGGGATGGCCCTGTCGACCTAGTTTCCCTTTTTGTCCAACATTGCAATTCCAATCCATACGGCTTGTCTTTCACTCACGTTGTCGATCCTACTAATCTGGCCTTTTTAGATTTAGATCTGGGTCATTTAGACAACATGATTATCGCAAAAAACTACATTAAACCTACCGCTGGCAACTCCTATTTGCACTATAGGAGTTGCCACTATCCTAAATGGACACAAAACATACCTAAAGGTCAGTTCTGCCGCCTACGACAGAACTGCACCCTAGACAGCGACTATGACACCATGAGTATACAACTTAAAAAGAAGTTCGCCGACAAGGACTATCCTAAAGATCTAGTTGATCAAGCATGCAACTATTACGCTAAAGGCAAACCTGCCAAAAAAGATAAAGAGATAACAGATCATTCCACTAGGTTTATCACTACCTTCAATTTTCAGTACAAAAAAATGGAAAATATACTAAAGAAACACTGGTCCATTTTGCTACAGGATCCACTTCTGAAAACCTCCCTTCCGCTTATACCCAGAATCACGTACCGAAAGGCTCCAAGTCTCAAAAATAGGATTGCCCCAAGTAAATTGCCCATCGACAAGCCCATTTCCAACCCTACCACCCTCATACCACTAGTCGGCATGTATCAGTGTAAGAAAGCCTGCTGCAAGACTTGTATGTTTGTGGAACATGGCAAAAAATCTTTTCTATCTAAAGGCAGAATTTATACATTGGAACAATTCTATAACTGCTCGTCTAATTTTGTAGTGTATGGCCTCACGTGCCCTTGTGGGTTAATCTATGTTGGGCGAACTATCTGCCCACTCAGGCAGCGGTTCGGCCAGCATCGACGACTCATTGAGGGTGGTAAGGACAAACACAGTGTCCCTCGGCACTTTGCCGAGTGTCACAACAAATCTACCACCGGTCTGCCTGTTTGGGTTATTGAACAAATCCCTAAACACATGTCAGAAGCTGAACGGTTCAAAAAGCTTTGCGCCAGAGAGACTTTCTGGATATACTGCTTAGATGTACTCTCCCCTGGCGGCCTCAATGAAGGAATAGAGATATCCACAGTCCTATAACAACCTTTCCTCTTACCACTTTACAGCTACCATGAAATTTTGTCTCAGTTGCAGTTTTTTTTTTTTTTTCCCCCTTTTTTTACCCCCCTTTTTTTTTTACCCCCCTTTTTGTTTTTATTTTTATTTTATTTTTTTCCCCCATTTTTTTTACCCCCCTTTTTTCTTTTTTACCCCCCCTTTTTTTTTTTTTTTATATATATGTATATGTGCATGTGCATCTCCCCCTCACACATTTATATATGTACATATCTCCCCTCCCCCCCCCCTCCCCCCACTTACTCTGAAATACTAAAATCCATCAGTGTTTATTTCCATATTCTCTGTAATCATAGTCCCAGGATCAATTTATAATTTATTAATTAAATTTACATTGTTTTATTCCATATTGCACGCCAGACGGTGCAGACTACAACTATTAATCCCCTATCCTTGACAGTCATCTCCCACTCTCTATACATAACATCTTATGGCAGTCTATTGTATTTACTGTATATTTATTTATATTTATTTGATCTATTTTATTGCACTGTACCTTATGATTTATTTCCTCATGATGTTTTAAATGCTTGTTCCTGAATTTATCTTACCTTACCTGATTTTATTCACAATGTTTTGTCTTAATTGGAGCCCTGTTGTAAAATTATATACATATATTCTCTTTTTTATTTTTTCTGCACTATGTCATTGTAAGGTCCTTTTGTTTTTGTTTTTATCCCCCCTGCCATCTAATGCCGCCCATTACCTATTTTTTATGCAAATCACGGACTTTCCCGCCCCCCCCTCTTTTCAGCTTATATAAAGCCCACTGTGTCCTCCTCTCCCTATGCTTGACAAAGGAATGCGGCCATTCGTCCACCAATGGCAAGCCTATTCTGAAACGCGTTGCATGCGTGTGACGTCATCACCGGGCGCCACGCTGTACTTGCTCTCCAAGCCTCGTTTGAGATCTTTGGCTCGGCCGGCCTTTTCCCTTCCTAGAGGCTTCACACCATTCTATCAGTGAGCAGCAGCACGGCTGAACGGATGCTCTGACGACCTACACATCTCTCCCTTCCTTCCCTGGAACCCCTATCTGTGCATCTGGGACATAACCTGGCTCCCAACCCAGCAGGATTTGTGTTGGACTGTTCGCTGCAAGAGACTGAACCCGGCTGCAAGAACTAATCCTCTTTGGACCTGGCATGCCCTGCAGGAACCGCTGTGACCTGTAGTTCCACCGCATCTCTCCAGCCCAGCCAACCGACCCTAATGCAACTTCTCCAACTTCCATGTGAGTGGATATTGTTGTTTTAATAAAATGTATTTATGATTTATACTCAGAGGCGCCCCTCTCCTTGTTGTTGTTTTAGCTTGCTGGACCCTGCTTTTGGTTCCTTTGGTGGCCGCCCTGACTGACCTCTTGTATATACTCCCAGTATATATGCATGAACTTACACATGCATTTTTACAGTTTTCAGTTTCTGGACTAATCGGTTTTACTTTCAAGGTAACTGTGCTTTGCGCCTTTTTACTTGTATTATAATATATATATTGGAATATATATATATAAAACCATCTTCCGAAATTGAAATTTGATACAGAATGAATTCAAATTTGAATAGAATAGATTAAAATAGAATAGAAAATAATAGACAAGAATAGAATAGAAAAACAATAGAACAGAATAGAAAAAAATGTTATATATTCTATCCTAATCTTTTCTATTCGAATTCAAATTAATTCTGTACCAAATTCCAATTTCGGAAGATGGTTTTATATATATATATTTTTTTTTTCTATTCTGTTCCATTGTTTTTCTATGCTATTCTTTTCTATTCTAAACTTTAAAAATTTGAATTCATTCTATACGAAATTCAAGTTTCGGAAGATGGTTTTATATATATATATATATATATATATATATATATATATATATATATATATAATTTTTTTCTGTTCTACTGTTGTTTTTCTATCCTGTTCTAATCTTTTCTATTTGAATATATATATATATATATATATATATATATATATATATATATATATATATATATATATATAATATTTTTTCTATGCTGGTCTATTGTTTTTTTATGCTATTATTTTCTATTATTCTATTTTATTCTAATCTTTTCTATTTGAATGCGAATTCATTCTATACGAAATTCGAATTTCGGAAGATGGTTATATACAAATAGAATGAAATTGAAAAAACTAGAATAGAAAAAACAATAGAATAGAATATATATATATAACCATCTTCCGAAATTTAAATTTGGTACAGAATGAATTTGAATAGAAAAGATTAGAATAGAATATTCTAGAATAGAATAGAATATATAGAATATATATATAAAATATTATTTTCTGTTTTGAATAGAAAAGATTAGAATAGAAAATAATAGACAAGAATAGCACAGAAAAACAATAGAACAGAATAGAAAAAAATATAATATATTATATTCTAATCTTTTCTATTCAAATTCATTCTGTACCAAATTCCAATATATATATATATATATATATATATATATATATATATATATATATATATATATATATATATATATATATTATTTTTTTCTATTCTGTTCTATTGTTTTTTCTATTCTAGTCTTTTCTATTAGAGTTCTATTTCATTCTATTCCATATGTAACCATATTCCGAAATTCGAATTTCGTATAAAATGAATTCGAATTTGAATAGAAAAGATTAGAATAGAGTAGAAAAGAATAGACTAGAAAAACAACAGAACAGAATAGAATAAAATATAATATATATATTATATTTTATTCTGTTCTGTTCTATTGTTTTTCTAGTATATGCTTTTCTATTATTTTCTATTCTAATCTTTTCTATTCAAATTCGAATTAATTCTATACAAAATTCGAATTTCAGAAGCCATCTTCTGAAATTCGAATTTGGTAAAGAATGAATTCAAATTCGAGTAGAAAAGTTTAGAATAGAATAGAAAAGAAAAGAATAGCATCGAAAAACAATAGAACAGAATAGAATAAAACATTTTATATATATATATATATATATATATATATATATATATATATATATATATATATATATTATATTTTATTCTAGTTTTCTATTTTTATTTTATTCTAATCTGTTCTATTGTTTTTCTAGTCTTTCCTTTTCTATTATTTTCTATTCTAATCTTTTCTATTCAAATTCAAATTCATTCTATACGAAATTCGAATTTCAGAAGCCATCTTCCGAAATTCAAATTTCGTATAGAATGAATTCAAATTTGAGTAGAAAAGTTTGGAATAGAATAGAAAAGAATAGCATAGAAAAACAATGGAACAGAATAGAAAAAAATATAATATATATACTATATTTTATTCTATTCTGTTCTATTGTTTTTCTAGTCTATTCTATTATTTCTATTCTAATCTTTTCTATTCAAAACAGAAAATAATATTATATATATATATATATATATATATATATATATATATATATATATATATATATGTATATATATATATATATATATATGTATATATATATATATATATATAATATTTTTTTCTATTCTGTTTTGAATAGAAAGGATATGTATATTATATATATATCTTCCAAAATTGGAATTTGGCACAGAATGAATTTGAATAGAAAAGATTAGAATAGAATATATTATATTATATTATATTTTTATATTTATTTTCTTTTCTGTTCTATTGTTTTTCTATGCTATTCTTTTCTATTATTTTCTATTCTATTCAAATTCACTTTCATTCTATACAAATTTCGAATTTCGCAAAATGGTTATATATAGTTTACTTTTTCAAATTCGGTCAAATTTTTTCAAATGCGGTAGAATTGTTTGGAATTTGATAGGTTTTTTTTTCGAATGCAGTAGAATTTTTTCGAATTTGATAGTTATTTCAAATGCGGTAGAATTTTTTCGAATCTGATAGTTTTTTTCGAATGCAGTAGAATTTTTTCGAATACGGGCAAATTTTTCGAATTGGAATACGAAACTAAATGAATCCCGAAAAGGAATGTAATGAATGCAACGAATTTAACTAAACGAATTTAGTTAAATAACGGATCAAAACGAAACAAAAACTAAACAAATTTTTTCATCCTGCACATCCTTCCCCTGTCATGACAGAGTTTAAATAGTGCTTCTGGCACCAACAACCGTGCGTCTGTGCATAGGCGCGCGCACACGCCCACGTGGAACTGTTGCTCCCAGCAAGCCTTTCCTGACACTGTGTCCATCAAATGCAGCCTGTGTCCACCAAATGCAGCCTTGCCTGTGTCACATCGAACCCCCCCTCTCCCCCTCCGTTTTCTCCGTGGGAGCAGCACAGCAGTACTTACCTTGCTGTGTGGTGTCCTCTCCTACTGTGTGGGCACTGGCAGCAGCGATGGAGGAGTCCGCTCCTCTCATACTTCCTGTTTCCTCTCTCCCGGGCGCATGGAAGAGAGACAACAGGAAGTGACATCTAACTGAGATGTCAATCCAACCGCCCGACCGTAGTGATAGATACTACGAGCGCCGGGCGGAAGCTACTCGGCGATTCGGAAAGTGCTGCAAGGCAGGATAAATGCCCGCAAATGAAGCGTTGCGTCTGCTGCAATCTTGTGATTGCACAGACGTGGCGCTTCCCATAAGTGCACTAAAGGGGGAGGGGCGGCGCCCATGCACCCCTTATGGACGGGCGCCACTGGTTCTAGTTACACCTCTGATAATAGTAGATTATCTGTGGCTGAGGTCTGACAATTGGTACAAAATACATTTCAGAGGAAAAGGAATTAATAGGCAATCTCTCAAATAGGGTCACAGACAAAAAAGAATGTGTTTTTTTTTTTTTTTAGCAGTGGGCAACATTTTGAACATGAGGGAAGTTTACAGTATATTGCTGCCTGGGACTTCTTGTACTGTGGAGTTCTCTGTTACCTTGTTCCTTTTCTATAATACAAGGATTAAACATATGGGTAAATCTCCACACAGGTATCATCATATAAACCAATACAAAGAGTAATTTCTTCAGACTATACATAACTAAAATACGAGTTATCTGGAGGTTCCCTGGCTTTGTCAAAATGTATGAAAAGGAGTCATTAAAAAAAAAAAAAATAGATTTATACTCTAGTCCAACAATTTCAGTCCCAGCGCCTCCCCTCCCTTCCCCTTACTCTTTCCTACATATAGTCCCAAAATGTTTTCCTTTGTTCAATTTGCAAATGTACTGGTTACACACCCTAGAATATATGGCATGTGAAGTCTTTACCAACATATAATACATATTGTTTGTGACAAGTAGGTTTTGGCATATATATTTTATTAAATAGGTTTTAATTTGGTAAAAATATAAGAAAAGATAGAAAAAATTCACTTCTTATATTTTTTTTAAACACAACTTTTATGTAACTGGTACAGCCCCAAAATATGATTGAAAAGGTCTTCTGCTCAAGAATACCTATATGGCATAATGTAGTTGTGTAATACAGTTCAGAGTCAAAGTTTAGCTTTTCATTGATTGGATTCTTTCCCAGCCCATAAGTTTCAGTGGACTTTAAAATGACCAGCAGTGCCTTTCTTAACCAGCAGTAACTTTAAACTGAACGGTAGCTACTGTAAACTGCATCAACTTTAAAACCTAACTCTAGATACATTATGCATGTTTTTCAGATGTCTTCAGTCTGTTCACATCTCTTGTAGAGTCCCCCTGCTCTTAACCACTTTGTACTATGTACAGAAGTTGTCTTTAGTTTTTTGAGTTTTCTAAATTGAGTGAGGCTGGACATCAAAGACTGAGGACAGCTATAGGCAGAATGAACTCACTGTGAGAAACAGTGCCAGAGAATAGGTGAGTATTGCAGAAAAACAGTTTATTTTTTATTTTTAAACTTGCTGGGGGACCGGACCCATTTAAAAACATTTAGCCTGGAGCTGGGCTTTAGGCCTCCTTTACACAGCCGTTCAGATGCCTTCACCAGATGAGAGGATTCTTGTGGCTTGGATGACCAAGCATGTGAATAGCAGTCGCTCAGCCTATAAAAACTAATGTCAGGCTGACAGCGGCCTCTGCTGTTTGCATTTAGCCACACATCAGTGCTGGAACAAGGTCATCCAACGTCCAGGACGAAGATGGCAAACTGTACCTCCCTCCCATTCTGATGGAGGGGGCAGGGCTAATAGCAGTGCATGGAGCAAAATGTATGTAATGTTTGTAGCATGCGTTGAGATAGCACCAATAGTTGTGGTAGCCTGAATTTAAAATCAGTGCACAAATAAGGGGCTAAGGCTATGTAGACATGATAGGATTTTCCAACAACAAAACCGTGGATTTTTTTCCGCAGGATGTTGGCTCAAACTTGTCTTGCATACACCCGGTCACACAAATGTTGTCGGAAATTCCGAACGTCAAGAACGCGGTGACGTACAACACGTACGACGAGAAAAATGAAGTTCAATAGCCAGCGCAGCTCTTCTGCTTGATTGCGAGCATGCGTGGACTTTTGTGCGTCAGAATTGTGTACACACGATCGGAATTTCCGACAACAAATCTTGTCGCAAAATTGGAGAACCTGCTCTCAAACATTTGCTGGCGGAACTTCCGACAATAAATGTTCTATGAAGCATACACACGGTCGGACTTTCTGACAACAAGCTTACATCCAACATTTGTTGTCGGAAAATACTATTGTGTGTACGGGGCATTACAGTGGCAAAGAAAAAAAAAATGTCCCTGTGTTTGTGGTGTCACTGGAGGGAACAAAATGTCACTGTGTCAGCGGTGTTGCTGAAAGAAATAATGATGCTCCATCAGTGTCAAAAACTGCCACTGCATTGCTGGTGTCAGTCTGAGGAGGACTGTCAGAGGGCTCTGAGGGGTGCATAGAACTAAAGGGACCTAGGGGGGCTCTGAGTGAGGAAGGGGCACTTAAAGGCCTGTTATTACTGCCCTTCTGAAAAATGATCTGTGACACATCAGTTTTCAGTGGGCATTTGATAGACAGTGAGGAGGTGATATTTCACCTGCTTGCTGCCTGTTTCAACCTACTCACCCACTTTGCTGCTGCCATGTGCATGGCATGCAGTTGCAGAATGGCCCCCTTCCATTTAATTTATGCCATAGCAGCAAAGCATCAGGCCATGGCATGTGTACAGCCATGAGCAGCTGTATCTCCTTGTTTATGTGGGTGGTCAGGGGGCAGTAAAAACACAGCTCAATAGCTTGATTTTAGTGCCCTCCTGTCCACTTATGTGAATGAGCCTCGATGCCTTATGGTTGAGGGGGGTGGGGTGTAGAACAGGAGATTGAGCCATGTTTTTACTGCCTCCCAACCACTCTACCCCTTCCTGAGTTGCAAAGGTAGCCGTATGGGGTAAGCGCATGCGCAGCAAAAATTATCTCCAGTCACATTTGATGGGCAGTACCACCTGCTGAAAATGACCCATGTAAGTGAATGGGAGGAACTGCAACAGCATGAAGTTTTGGCACAGTGGTGCAGTATTTTATGGGGCTAAGGTGAGGAGGTGACATAATGCATCTTCACAGTCTGTCAAATGCCCTCTGAAAAGCAAGCCAATGCAAATTGGTCTTCAGAGGGCTAATGAAAATGCAAACTGGCCTTAAGGTTCCATTCACGCATTTGCAGATGTGATGGAGACTTGCAGGAATGCATGCAATTTTGCACAAATTCAAGCAATGCACAAATGTGAATCTAAGGTAAGAAAGAGGAGGCTAAGAGGGTCAGAAGATGAGAGGGGAGGTCTGGGGTTGAATTGTATCTCCCTTCCCTCTTGTACTCACAGATCACAAATACTATTCTGTTCTCACCTGCAAAGAAGGCAGTTTCTCCTTCCCCTCTCTAGTCATGTGATGTGTCACATGACAAAATGAGAGAGAAAGAAGCGCAGTCTTCCCTCACTCCTCAGTAGCGCCGTGCTGAGACTGGGGTGAGTTGTCAGTCTCAGCGCCGGGTCTCCTCCGCCCCACTCCTGTCAGTGATAAGTGGGTCAAGTGGCCAGATCACCAGCACCTCCCTCAACACAGCATGCCCTTCTGCCCCCATCCCTAATTGCCAGACACAAAGTGAGTGCCTGCAGTTAGGGATAGATGTCCGGACCACCCCCTGAAAGAGCCCTAAGTCTGATGTCAAATTCGCAATTTTGTAGCAGAGATTAATGCTTCAAATCATCTTGCCAGCGCTTAACAATGATTTTTGCTTGGAAATTAATCACTACAGTCACTGGCCATCTGTCACTAAGAAGTGATTTGTCACTGCTACATTTGGTTAACGTGTTCTGCTACAAATCATGCGCAATCAGCGATTTGTAGTTAAGCCAAGTGATTTGTAGCTAAGCCCATAGAGGTGTAAGAAAAGCGATTGTTGCTGGCTAACATAAAAAAAAACTGCTAAAACGTAATCACTGAGTAACTGAGCAATAAATCACTGAAAATAATAATAATATAATTATTGTTTATTGATGTTGCTATATAAGTACCTGTAATAAATAAATTATTTGAAACCCCAATTCCATCCTTCAGGCAGAATCATAGTTGGGGTTTACACTACTTTGAGCAATTGTGAATGGTAATACCTTTTGTATCTTTCTGAACTCTGAATTCTACTTTTGGCCACACATCCAAAAGCTGTCCAAATAATGCCACCTCAACCTCCACAACATGTCCAAAATATGCCCCTTCTTAACCTATGACACCACAATGCTTCTAACTCACTACTTGGTTTTCTCTTGCCTCGTATACTGCAACTACCTCCTCATTGGATTATCTTTACATAGGCTATCCCCTATTCAGTCCATCATGACTGCTGCTGCCAGACTCATCTATCTTACCAATTGTTCAGTCTGCTACCCCTCTCTGCCAATCCCTCCACTAGCTTTTATTCACCTAATAAAATTCAAAATACTAACAACAACGTACAAAGCCACCCACAACTCTGCCCCCAGCTACATCACTAGCTTTGTCTTCAAATAGGCTATCCCCTCTTCAGTCTCCATCATAATTGCTGCTACCAGCCTCATCTACCTTACCAACTGTTTAGTCTGCTACTCCTCTCTTCTAGTCCCTCCATTGGCTTTTATTCACCCAATTAATAAAATTCTAAATAACAACAAAGCCATCCACAACTCTGCCCCAAGCTACATCACTAGCCTTGTCTTACATAGTTACATAGTAGGTGAGGTTGAAAAAAGACACAAGTCCATCAAGTCCAACCTATGTGTGTGATTATATGTCAGTATTACATTGTATATCCCTGTATGTTGCAGTCGTTCAAGTGCTTATCTAACAGTTTTTTTAAACTATCGATGCTCCCCGCTGAGACCACCACCTGTGGAAGGGAATTCCACATCCTTGCCGCTCTTACAGTAAAGAACCCTCTATGTAGTTTAAGGTTAAAACTCTTTTCTTCTAATTTTAATGAGTGGCCACGTGTCTTGTTAAACTCCCTTCCGCAAAAAAGTTTTATCCCTATTGTGGGGTCACCAGTACATTATTTATAAATTGAAATCATATCCCCTCTCAAGTGTCTCTTCTCCAGAGAGAATAAGTTCAGTGCTCGCAACCTTTCCTCATAATTAATATCCTCCAGACCCCTTATTAGCTTAGTTGCTCTTCTTTGTACTCACTCCATTTTCAGTACATCCTTCCTGAGGACTGGTGCCCAGAACTGGACAGCATACTCTAGGTGCGGCCGGGCCACAGTTTTGTAGAGTGGGAGAATTATCGTTTTATCTCTGGAGTTTATCCCCTTTTTAATGCATGCCAATATTCTGTTTGCTTTGTTAGCAGCAGCTTGGCATTGCATGCCATTGCATCTACTAGGACCCCCCGGGTCCTTTTCCATCCTAGATTCTCCCAAAGGTTCTCCCCCCCAGTGTATAGATTGCATTCATATTTTTGCCACCCAAATGCATTATTTTACATTTTTCTACATTAAACCTCATTTGCAATGTAGTTGCCCACCCCAATCATTTGTTCAGATCTTTTTGCAAGGTTTCCAAATCCTGCGGAGAAGTTATTGCCCTGCTTAGCTTAGTATCATCCACAAATACAGAGATTGAACTCTTTACCCCATCCTCCAGGTCTTTTATGAACAAATTAAACAGGATTGGTCCCAGCAAAGAACCCTGGGGGACCCCACTACCCACCTCTGACCATTCCGAGTACTCCCCATTTATCCCCACTCTCTGAACTCGCCCTTGTAGCCAGTTTTAGATCCATGTACTCACCCTATGGTCCATGCCAACAGACCTTATTTTGTACAGTAAACATTTATGGGGAACTGTGTCAAATGCTTTTGCAAAATCCAGATACACCACATCTACGGGCCTTCCTTTATCTAGATAGCAACTCACCACCTCATAGAAGGTTAATAGATTGGTTTGGCAAGAACGATTCTTCATTAATCCATGCTGATTACTGCTAATGATACCGCTCTTGTTACTAAAATCTTGTATATAGTCCCTGATCACCCCCCTCCAAGAGCTTGCATACTATTGATGTTAGGCTAACTGGTCTGTAATTCCGAGGATGTATTTTGGACCCTTTTTAAATATTAGTGCTACATTGGCTTTTCTCCAATCACCTGGTACCATTCCAGTCAGTAGACTGTCAGTAAAAATTAGGAACAATGGTCTGGCAATTACTTAACTGAGTTCCCTAAGTACCCTCGGATGCAAGCCATCTGGTCCCTGTGATTTAGGCTATCCCCTATTCAGTCCATCATGACTGCTGCTGTCAGACTCATCTACCTTACCAACCTTTCGGTCTGCTACCCCTCTCTGCCAATCCCTCCATTGGCTTTTATTCACCCAACCAATAAAATTCTAAATAACAACAATAACAACATACAAAGCCATCTACAGCTCTGCCCTCAGCTACATCACTAGCTTTGTCTTCAAATAGGCTATACCCTATTCAGTCCATCATGACTGCTGCTGCCAGACTCATCAGACTTACGTTCAGTCTGCTACACCTCTCTGCCAGACCCTCCATTGGCTTTTATTCACCCAACGAATAAAATTCTAAATACTAACAACAACTTACAAAGTCATTCACAACTCTGCCCCCAGCTACATCGGTAGCCTTGTCTCCAAATACCAACCAAACCATTCTCTTTGGTCCTCTGCTCTCTAATTCCCTTGTCACCTCCTCTCATGTTCGCCTCCAAGACTTTTCCAGAGCCTCTCTAATCCTCTGAAACCCCTTATCCCATCTGTCCCACTATCTCCTACTCTATTCACCTTTAGGTGATCTTGAAAACCCATATCTTTAGAGAAGCCTATGCTGCTTCTAACAAACTGTCTTTTTACTTTCTTTATCAGCACATCACCCACAGTTTTGACCCTTTGTATCACCTGACCCTCCTTCTGAGATTGTAAGCTTTAACGTGCAGGGCCCTCTGATTCATCTTATATTGAATTATATTGTAACTGTACTGTCTGTTGCTTAAACTGTTGGCATCCTAAAACCCTGTAAAATAATAAGAAAAGTATCAGCTCTACTCTTATTGTCATAAAGCCTCTTAAGTTTTGTTCATAAGGCAGACACAAAAAGTGAAAGGCAGAAGTGATCGCTTAGATCTGCCGCCAGCACACACACAGAGCTCTCTAGTATCCATATCTTAATATCTTCACCATGGTTCCCAGTTCTGTTGTCATCAATGAGCTTTGCACTACAGTACACACACCTCACTCCATGGTATCTATGCCACCTAATAAAATCTGCATTCCAGCACACACAGTTCTTTCCCCATCAATGAGGCCACAATGTAGAAATTAATTCCAACAAATATTAATCTTTCCCCAGTGTCTATCCCACCAGTGAGATCTCTACTACAAAGGCACCCTTTACTTTCTGGTATCCATGTCACCATTGACATTTACCCACCAAACCACATAGCTTTAACCCCATTATCAATGTTACCAGTTGGATCTGCACTTTATTTAGGGGCACATAATTCACTTCCCAATCCTATACTTACCCTTTTGTATCCATTTCACCAATGAGTTATGTACTTCAACATAAACAGTTCATTTCTTGGTGTCGCCAGTGTGATATGCACCCCAGCACACACAGCTTGCTCCCTATTGTCCATGGCACTGGTCACTTCTGTTCCATGCAGCATTCTTTTGGTTGCCCAGAGAGGCTTGAAGAAACACCTTCAGGGTTGGGTTTTTAAATGCCCAGAAAGTGGACTGAATGATACTGGGCATCCCTCAAGCTAGAAAAAGATGACTGGAACAGCAAGTCTGTGGGGGACAGCACTGGGGATTGAGTACTACATTTTTTAAAAATAATTTTAAAGCCCAATCGAACTTTTACAATTTATTACTGTAATGTAGCCAGACTTCATTTATAATACGGTAATTATTTATTTTATTTAACTCTATATTCAGCCGGTAAGTTATGCATCAATCTGAAAAGTCAGATAGTGCCTCTCTCTAGCACAAAGCAGTGACTCAGCTTTCCTGATGTATGACCCCCCATCCTCAAGGGCATGGGGGTGTGGGGTGTGGGGGTCAGAGCAGTGGTCTGGCTCTCTAGATTGCTTTAGCACAGGGTACTTTATCCCTTGCTGCAGCATATAATAGCTAAATAAAGAGTGAAAGAAGATCAGGCTTCAGTAGGGAGTTAACACCTGCAGGATAATGCATTTTATTATTTATTATTATAGTTTTAAAGCTGACCTTCAGCTTTTAGTGAAGTTTAAATCGGTTTTTTTTTGGGTTGTCCTGATTTTTGCTTTAGTACTCAGTCAGTAAGTCTCTGACTTGGAACAACTATACATCCACTATATATTACGATGTTGGGTTACAAGAGATTAGAATACGGTACCACATCCCATTTATATGAAAAAGAAAGAAAGGGGGCAGGCGGGACTTTTAAGGTACCAAAAGAAGCAAACAAATTGAAAAAAATTTTATTTTATTTAAACAGTTCTTTAAAATCGCAGTAAACATTTACAAGAATCACATATTATTTCTTAGACCATATACAACCACTTCTTACTCTACATGTTTCGCTCACAAGAGCTTCTTCAGGAGTTTTTTTTAAAAGTGTCGCATGAAGTATTATATACTATAAAAGAAACAACAATTGTAAATGGATATGCTTAAAATTGCCATGAATAAAATCACATGACATGTCAATGGGACATAATTATATATTATATCTTTTTTATAGAAATGTTGTTCAGAAAATGTTCATACATTTATATAGAGTACATTTTGTACAAAATAGTAATAAACTGGAAAGGATGTCTACCGGATACTTGAATTCATAAAACATTGATTTAGGATACATAAATTGAAGCCAGCATTTAAAAGGGATGGAGAAACCTTTGTAGTCAATGAGAGAGAATAAATTAAAACTTGCTCATATGATTTAGCGTTTAATTTTTCAAAGAATGAATCAATAATCCTGTAGAGTATATAACAGTAAATAAGGAAAAACATTTACCTCAGTTATAAATAAGGGGGTATGTATTATTGGTAGAACCAATGCAATCATTCATTCCAAATGGCAGGGGAGGAAGAAGGTTTAATAACCCCGGACAGACCACGGAATGACTAAAAGATGGAAGATGCCACCCCTCGTTTTTGACCTTGGCAACACCCAGGAACACACCTCAGCCAACCACACCTGAGCCCAGCCCTGACAGTACCCCCTCCTCAATGATCCCTCCCCCTCAAATGACCACCAGGGTTGAGGGGAAACGTCTATGGAAATCACGGAGGACAGGGGCATGTAAGTCGGAGGATGAGACCCAAGAGCGTTCCTCCGGACCGTACCCTTTCCAATGCAGCAGGTACTGTATGCGCCCACGGAACCTACGGGAGTCAACAATCGACTGTACTTCATACTTCTCATGGTTCTCAACCTGTACAGGGTGAGGACGAGGTACCGAGGTGGTAAAATGGTTTCAGACCAAAGGTTTTAATAACATGAAATACATTTGAGATACGCATATTAGAAGGAAGGTCTAATGCATAAGCCACTGGGTTAATCCTGCAAAGAATACGGAAAGGCCTAATAAACCGAGGTGCGAACTTCAGAGAGGGAACACAAAGTCAAAGGTTGCGAGATGACAGCCAGACCCTGTCCCCAACCTGGTAGGAAGGTTGTACTAGAGCAGCCACAGTGGGAGATTCCAGGAGGGCCGTGCGACTTAGGAGCATTTGTAACACCATGGCAAACTGATCCATATGGTGATCCTGCTCATCCAATCTTGAAAAAATATTATCAACAAGTGGATTGACTGCATCTTCTGAATTCATGGCCTTGGCCTTCGCCTACCATTAGAAACCATGAATCAGACTGAGACAGAAGTACAGTTAAATCACACTTGTTTAATAATAAAAGTAAATAGAACAAACGTAGTCAAAACATAGCCAAAGTTTGGTAACCGGAACGGATAGTCAGACAAGCCAGAAAGTCAGGAAGCCAGGGAACAGCATAGTGGAAGAGCAAACAGGATCTGGAGCCAGAAGGAATGTCAACCAAGCAAATCTTTAACAGGAACGCAGGAGATTGTCTCTGTGATGTTGACCAAGGTGAAGGCAGAGATCATCTGGGCTGGACGGCTTAAGTAGGCAGGACTGACGAGCAGGATATCATCAACAGGTGAGTCACTGTGGAGAGATAGGAGCTGGCAATTAGCCGACAGCTGAGCGGCCAGCCCAGAGAAGGAAGGGCTGAGCCCAGCCCTGATAAGTAGTCCAAGTCAAGCCTGCAGGCAGAAATAAGGTTACTAGATGTCTGTATGGTCAGTTTGTACCCCTGTCAGCTTGCTGTCTGTTTCTCCCTTGCAGATATTCCTACACATCCTGTCTAGTAAAACTATTGTCATGATGGGGCCTCTTCAAATGTGTGTGATATGTTTTCCATGGAAATGCATGGTTTTGAATAATGTTAAAATGCACTCTAGGTTGCATCTCAAAATGCATCCTAACGCAGGATGATGCACATCAATGCACAATAACATGCACTGATGTTTATTACGATGTGTTGACATGCATTTCCATTTGTTTTAAAAGGAAATACATCAGCCAAAAACACATACGTGTGAATGGGCCCTAAGTGCATAAATAGTCTGACGAGCACTCTAGGAGAATGGCTAGGATATGGCACAGTATCCCCTGAGAGCTACCAATAGGTGAAGGTCTCTGTGCAGCAGCTGTAAAGGGACAGTTTTTAGTCCTAACTCTTTAGCCAGCTAGCATTGGGGTCCAGTACTGTTGATGCACGTGAGAGTAGTCCAAGTTAAGCCTGCAGGCAGAAATTACTAGATATCTGTATGGTCAGTTTGTAAAGGGCTCAGTCTCTCTAGTAGCAGATAGTAAACCCCCACACATGTGGGGGTCTCCCACCAGCAGCTCACAATCTGCTCACCATCTGCTCACACACAGCAATTAGTCCACTCTCTGCTGTGCACTCAGGTGACTCTGGCTGTCCGCACATCTGGACTCAGCACTCTGGATCCCGCTCAGGCCGCCGATATGCAGCAGTGATGTTCATTCTCAGTCTCCCTCACAGCAAGAGAAGATGTGTTCTCTATAGCCTGAAAAAAATTTACCTCTTAACCCTCTGGTACAGTCATAGCACAATGCTAAATAATGTTTACACTTACAGGCTAAGGCTGAGGTCACGTGAAATCATCACTAAGGCAGCACCCTGACTTAGAAGTGAGCCGATCCTCTTGCAACTTCTCCCAATGGATGCAGCAATTCCGAGTGGGTACCACAAAGCCTGTACCCCACTCCACCAGCACAGCCCAATGTGTCACCTCACTCTCAGTGACTAGACATGGGCCGAACACCCCCGTTTGGTTCGCAGCAGAACTCCCGAACAGGGAGCGTGACTTGACAATGGATTTACATCGGGGGACACTATTTTTTAATTTTTTTAATAAAGGGTTTGTCAAAAACTTATCTCTTGTTTTTATTACTTTTTGACACTTTTTTGGTGAATGGGCAGGGGTATTATGTACCCGATACTCATACACATGGGGGGGGTGCTGGGATCTGGAGGCCCCCTTATTAAAGGGGGCTTCCAGATTACGATAAGCCCCCTGCCTGCAGACCCCTACAACCACCGGCCGCGGTTGTGGGGATTAGGCCCCTGTCCCCATCAACATGGGGGCAAGGTGCTTTGGGGTGGGGGCGCAGAGCCCTCCTGCCCTAAAGCACCCCCCATGTGGAGGGCATGTGGCCTGGTATGGTTCAGGAGGGGGGGGCGCCCACTTGCCCCCCCCCTTTCCTGACCTGCCAGAGTGCATGCCCAGATAAGGGTCTGGTATGGATTTTGGGGGGGAACCCACATAGTTTTTTTTTTTTTAATTTTGGCGTGGGGTTCCACTCCAAATCCATACCAGACCCAAAGATACTTATTAACATGGGGGGTGTCATCTAGGGGCCCCTTGTTAAAGGGGGCTTCCAGATTCCGATAAGCCCCATGCCTGCCACAACCATCAGCCATGATTGTGGGGATGAGGCCCTTTCCCCCCAACAACATGCTGACAAGGTGCTTTGGAGGGGGGCAGAGCTCCCCTGCCCCAAAGCACCCCCCATGTTGGGGGGAAGGAGCCTAGTATGGTGCAGGAGGGAGGGGGGCCAATCGCTCGCCTCCCCCCCTTTCCTGACCTGCCAGGCTGTGTGCCCTCAACAGTCATTTAAAAAAAAATATTTTGGCGTGGGATTTCCCTCCAAATCTATACCATACTAGAAGTGCCTGTTATGCACTGGGGGGGGCCCACGCAGTTTTATTCCTTATTTGCCTGATTGCATACAAATTGAAACTGTTAAGGTTTGACCTCTTATTATATGGTTTTGGTAAATCTAAAGGAAAAAATCTAAAGAGGATTGTATAGTGTGTATCCAGCTTTAGGCCCCTTTCACATCAGCGGTCCGCCTGTCAGTTTTTCAGACCTTTAAATCACAGAGCAGCTGTAGCGATTCATCACTTCGGTCACTCTGCATTGCCACTGCGCTAGGGGGCAGTGTGATGCACGATTCATTGCATTGCACTGCTCCCTTTTTTTTTGTACATGCTGGTGTGCTGTGATAAAATGCAGCATGTCTGCATTTTATCGGAGTACATTGCAGTGCAGCGCTGGGCTTTGCTGCATTGTGAATGGGACACATAGGAAACAACTGTTTCCTGTGTGTCCCTGCAGTGACAGATAATTTTACTATGTTGCTATAGCTACTGACTTTTAGGCTGGGTTCACATACACTATATTACCAAAAGTATTGTAACCAGTGCCGATCCTGACCTCCCTGGGGCCCTAAGCAAAATTCTGCTAAGGGGCCCTCTACCTGACTTGTGATGCCGTGAGTTATGTAAAGCCGCCACTGCCAAACTTTAAAATTGTTTCTATGCATCATTTCTTAAATTTACTACTGAAGGGGATACAGTAAATAAGTTTTATCACAACAGAGGTCATCACACCTTACTTCAGGCTGGGGAGGACTGTGTGTTTCAGTGGAGAGCCAGGTCCTTGCACCTGTTCGGGGGGGGTGATGATTCTGTCCTGTCATGTCAAGCCTCTTCTCTTCTCTGCAGCCAACGCCCAGCCCCAGCCCACAAGCTCAGCAAGTCACATGGGACGGGACGTTCTTGACGCTGCTCGTACCCTCCCCTGACGTGCCACGTGATCTGCCTCTGAGACTCCTGGGAGGTGGGAGTTGTAGTTTGCTGCGCTGATAAGGTCCTTACCTTTAGCGCGGCCAGACCACAACTCCCACAATGCATCGCAGCCTGTGCAGCAGCAGCTAGCTAGCCAATCGGCGGCCGCCGCGTCCGACATCTAGCAAAAAAAAAAAAATTAACAGAAAGCCAGCGCCGCGGCCGACATCTAGCAAAGAAAAATAACAGACAGCCAGCGCTATGGCCAGCAGCCGATTTACAGATAATGTAGGCGGCCTGGGGGGAAATTTCCACCCTGCCCCCAGCCCAGCCCGCCCCTGCAGGGGGGGATGCTGGGTCTTGGGGGCCCCCCCACAGCGACAGGGCCCTAGGCAGTTTGTGTAGTGAGCGTATAGGGCGGATCAGCTCTGATTATAACGCCTGCCTTTACACGCACATGAACCCTAATGGCATCCCAGTCTTAGTCTGTAGGGTTCAATATTGAGTTGGCCCACCCTTTGCAGCTATAAAAGTTTCAACTCTTCTGGGAAGGCTATCCACAAGGTTTAGGAGTGTGTCTATGGGAATGTTTGACCATTCTTCCAGAAGCACATTTGTGAGGTCAGGCACTGAAGTTGGAGAGAAGGCCTGGCTCGCAGTCTCCGCTCTAATTCATCCCAAAGGTGTCCTATTGGGTTAAGGTCAGGACTCTGTGCAGGCCAGCCAAATTCCTCCACCCCAAACTCCCTCATCCATGTCTTATTATGGTGCGGGGTTGTTTTTCAGGGGTTGGGCTTGGCCCCCTTGTTCCAGTGAAAGGAACTCTTAAGGCATCAGCATACCAAGACATTTTGGACAATTTCATGCTCCCAACTTTGTGGGAACAGTTTGCGGATGGCCTCTTCCTGTTCCAACATGACTGTGCACCAGTGCACAAAGCAAGGTCCATAAAGACATGGATGAGCAAGTTTGGGGTGGAGGAACTTGACTTGCCTACAACCCAATAGAACACCTTTGGGATAATTTAGACTGGAGACTGCAAGCCGGGCATTCTCGTCCAACATCAGTGCCTGACCTCACATATTCGCTTCTGGAAGAATGGTCAAACATTCCCATAGACACACTCCTAAACCTTGTGGACAGCCTTCCCAGAAGAGTTGAAGCTGTTATAGCTGCAAAGGTGGGCCAACTCAGTATTGAACCCTATGGACGAAGAATGGGATGTTGGGAAGTTACTGTGTGTGTAAAGGCAGGCGTCCCAATACTTTTGGTAATATAGTATATAAGTATATATATATATGGATGAACTCAGGTGTGTTCGCACAGGCCACGTGCAGAGCCCGCCAGGAAGTCAGCACTGTGCTGCGCTAATCACAGGCAGTGAGACATTGTCCCAATGCGTGGCTGCAGAGATCGGGAAATGTCTCACTACCTGTGATTAGTGCAGCGCAGTGCCTGGCGTTCTCTGCACGCGGGCTGTGCGAACACGCTGGAGCTCATCCTTATATATATATATATGTATATATCACTGTATGTGATTTGAATAGGAATCGCACCGAAGTTCACATGAACGCTGCGGTTTCAGCACTGCATATATATGAACCGAGCCATAATAAGAGGACACTTTCCTGTAAAGGGGGCCAGTGCTGTCCTTACCCGGGCCGGTCTTCAGGTCCCTGGTGCCGCCATATCTAGTGTGGGAAGCTGGCTGTGCCTCCTTGCAGTTTTACAGCTGGCTTCCCACTGCGCATGCACTTTGTGAATGGTCCTGCAGCCTTCTGGGACCTGTGATGTGTCCCAGAACACTAGGGGCAATAAGGGGGGGGGGGGGCTGGGCAAACTTCTGTTTGGATTGCGGAAGCAAACAGAATGTGCCCCCCCAAAGAAAAAAGTAACCAGAAGTTAAAGAGGTGTGTGTGAGCGAGGAGGTGGAAAAGCAGAGCTTTTCCTTTCAGGTGAAGTTCCACTTTAAGCATATAACACCTCCATGGGAATGAGATAAAGACCTTCTGTGCAAATGTTTGGTGTGCTGTGTGAGGAGTTGCTCATGGCAACCGTTATATAAGAGGCTTCTTTCTGTGAGGTGCCCTACAAAGCGAGGACTGCTACGTCACAACACGGTCCCTGGCCGCCACTACTTCAAGTATGTAGCAGAGCAGAGAGCACACAGAGCTTGGAGGCCATGACTGAGCCCCGACAATGGGCGGGAAAGGGGCGTGTCCGGGGAGGTGAAGGGGTGTGTCCGGGGAGGGGGAAGTGAGAGAGACGTGGGACTGAGGGAAAGAGACTTGTCGTCTTGAATGAGAACAAGCTGGAGAGGCGGTGGGCAGAAGACATTCCAGGAGCCGCAGAAGAGCGGAGAACATAGCTGAGGACATGCCGGGCAACGGGATGGAGCCTCGGGCTCTGAAATACGAGCAGACTCTGGTGAGTGAGCGGGAGAATGTCATGACACCACATGTATAGAACTCCTATGTACTCTGTGTCCGGGAGACGTGCCTCCTCACCAGGGGGGTTATGTAAACCTCCCTCAGAAACCCTGTACCTGTCCTGACCCTGAGACACTTCACAAGTCACCTCAGCATTGTCCACCACTGAGTCTGACCATGACTGTGATAGGAAGGAGCTGGGCTGTGTGGAAGGGTGACAGGACTTCAGTGGCAGTGTGGAAGGAGATGGATAGCATTACTGTATATCATTAGAACACCAATGGGGACCATTACAATGAACACTTCAATGCTTGCTTGACTTTACTTTTAAGCGGCTAATGATGTATTTATGTAATTATTCTTTTTTTTTTTTCTCCCTTTTTTTTAATTTTTTAATTTTTTTATCTCTATATTTATTATATTTATTTATCTGATGTGCAATTTTTAGTATTTATTAGTATCCATTACTTTTTATGATCTGATCAGTATGTGTGATTCGATCACAATGATTGAATCCGTATGCAATTGAATAGCCCCCCTGTTTACTGGCCTGCCAGGCTGCATGCTCGGGTAAGGGTCTGGTATAGATGGGGTTTTTTTTTTTTTTTTTTTTCTCGTGCTTTTATTTATTGCCGGCAATGGTGTATGTGTGTTGTTTGTGTGGGTTTTTTTTTTTCCTTTTTCAGCTGTCAGTGGAGAGCCCCGCTGACAGCTAAGGAGTCATCTATTGTTAAGGATGCAGCGGCTGGCTTCCTGGCCCACTCCTTAACAACCAGTTAATGTTAAAGACGCCCAATCCAAAAAACTCATCTAAATCGCAGCTGAAGAGCTGCTTATGACATTTGCAGTAAAAACGGAGGGGAAATTTTGCACCAGACATGTGTGACCCTAGCCTTAGACTCTATTTTGTTCAGATTCTGTCAAATTGAATCGATCGACGGGGGAAGAATGTTATCGATTTTTGTTTTTGCATTGATCCCAAGGCTTGAGAGATCTCATAATCTGATCATTCAACTGTGTTTACGAAATAACGTAGTGGAAACAGCAGGGCGATCAATAACTTATGATCGTAAGTTACACTCCTATCGATTGAAATCAATTTTCTTGTGTGCGTGGCATAGCAATCTAAAGGGTTATTGACTGTAGATTGATTATGCCTATTGGAAGAGAGAATGTGGAAAAGAGATTGATCATTTGACACTTTTATGGGAATATAAATCCATGTCAATGTGAGTATGGTCACCATACTACTAGTACTATAGATTTTGCACCTCTACACGTGTTAAGGTGGCTGCAATAAATTACTAAAATAAATATTGCCTGGGTGGTTATGGATTCCCTCTATATTTATTCCATATACGTATTAACTTGTCTATTAAAACTCTGATAATTTTACTGTTGATAATACAATGATATACGGTTAGCTATGAAAATAAACACACTGTTTAGTAAAACGTCTTATTTTCCAAGAAAATAGGAAATGCTAACATAAAAACACTAAAGGAAAATATCACAGAGCATATAAAATACAAAAACATCAAAGATACGTTATGTTAGGTTGTCCCCTAGATATTGTCTCGTCAGCTGGGCTCAAAAATGGTAACCGAGAGCCACGTGGCACGAGAGCCATCAGGCAAGCGAGCCAAACGTGGACAGGGGAACCAATTTTCTCTTCTGTGTGCACTTTTAAACTTCAATCATACACCGTCCAGATCCAACCCCATTGCCAGCCCATCTAGGTTTTTGACAAATCAAAGTATTTCTGTCCGTCCTGCTTTATTGGCCTCTAGGGGCAGCATTCATCCATGTATCATCGCTATGTTATCCGGGTCAGCTTCATTGATTTTTGGTCCTTTGATCTTCTGTAGCCCACCTTCATCAATCATCCTGGCAGCCATGACCCTCTGAAACTTTCTTGCAGAGTACTAATCAAGGATTTCAATCTTATCACACCAGTTGGTCAGGAGCCAAGCTTTTGCTCAGCATCCTTGCTGGGGGCATGAATCAACACCCTGCTGGGTCAACTTTCAACTTGGGCCACCTGGCTGTATCAACCAGGAAGTGAAACTTCAGAAATATGATATTAAACCATGTTGCCTTCCAATAATGTCCGCTTTACACCTAACGGTACATATCACCCTTTTTCTGACACCGCTCCTATGAAACAGACCATAACTGTCTTAACGTGTTGTGCTTCCCAACATCTTCTGCTTTGCCACTGAGTGACATACCGCCATCATTCTTTAGCGACAGCTTCCATGTCACCATTCTGTGTCTTCTCCTTTCTGGTATCTTCATGACAGGGTGCAATACAGGCAAGGGGTGTCCATTCACTCACTCATTCACTCACTATTCAACCATTCACCAGCATGCACTCGGAGCAACATATTAACCAGCATTCAGATACAGAGTCTCGAGGAGGGCCTTATTCACCCATATTGCTAACCTAAAATACACATATGTCACACAATATCATAACCTAAATCAATTCATTACCATAATAAATATATTATATATATATATATAGAGCGAGAGATTGCCAACCTCTTACGGCCCTTCACTGTAGATACGGGTCGGGATTAGGCAGGTTTGGGTACAATGGCCTTTCACAATGGCAATTTTGACACGTCAGCGGTATCTCAGGGCTCTGAATTGGCAGCAAAGCTTCTAACTTGTATGAGTAGACCTTACCGTCAATTCATCCCTCAAAACAAAAAAAAAAAACATTTTACATTTCTTGTTCTGAAGGATTAGATGTTATTAGGTGTTATTCCTTCCCCAACCTCCAACCCATTGCAATTGTATTCATGATAAGTTTGCATTCATAAATGACAGGAGAGACTCCGGCAAAATGATTCACAGGTCTTGTTGATAGGCACAGTCTTTCAGATTCAGCATTAGCACAAAAATGTCCATAAGAAAAAGAAACCTTATATTGCAAGTATAAATCTGAATCTTTCTGTTTTGTCCCTTCTCCCCTGAATGCTTGTCAGAACAAATTTGCAGTGTGGTATGGCACAGACAAATTGCCAAACGGATGAACATCTTTCATCTCTGTTCCAGAGACCTCTCCAATCTCACTCCACCAGGACTCTGGAAGTGAAAAACAAGAGCAGAATCAAATTCTTATCCATAATCTCTACTCGCTTGCTATGTTTACTTATAGTTCCTCCTTGGAACCCAGGAACTTGGTATTCCTGGCTTCTGCAACTCTGAACAAATTATCAAAACAACCATGATTTCTTTAGGATGAACCCACTCTAAAATGGATCCCCATGGTTAGAGCAAAAAATTTAAAAAAATGAATGTGAATGTTGCTTCTCAAAAATTTTCATTTTAAACGCTAAAAAAAACCCAACAATGCATTTATCTGTACCTTTTTAAAGTGGAGTTCCACCCCTTTTACAACTCTTCAGCATCCCTCACTAAACTGTGCACTGTAAACGAATTGGATATTTAAAAATTTTTTTTTCTCAGCACTTACTGTATATCTGCTGTATTCATTTTTCACTTCCTCCTCCCTGGCCGAGGCCCATCGCATCATTTCCTGTTTGCAATGCCTTCTGGGAAGGGGCGACAACTTCCTCTGACACTGCCGTTGCTATGGAAACCTGACCTGAAACCTATTACACTGCTTGTGCTGCACTGAGCATGTGCGAGATCTGCAAGGATGAGATCCAGGAAGAAATACAGTCTGGCTTCAGATGCCCACACTTAAGATGGCCACGGCCTGCTGTAAGTTTATAAAATAACAAACTACTGCTATAAACGAAGAAAACAGACCTTACTTTACAGACTAACTTTACTAGAATACATTAAGCTTGTGTATTATAGGGGTATTTTTATTTAAAAAGTATCATTTCGGCCGGAACACCACTTTAAGGCCCCTTTCACACTGGGGCGGTGGGGGCGTTGGCGGTAAAACAGCGCTATTTTTAGCGCTGCTTTACCGTCGTTTTTGCGGCGGTATTCGGCCACTAGCGGTGCGGTTTTAACCCCCGCTGGTGGCCGAAAAAGGGTTAAAACCGCTCGCATAGCGCCACTATAGGCGCGGTATAGCCGCGCTGCCCCATTGATTTCAATGGGCAGGAGCGGTGAAGGAACGGTGAATACACCGCTCCTTCCCCGCTCCAAAGATGCGGTTTGCAGGAGTTTTTTTTTTTTTTTTTTTTTTTTTTTCTCCTGCCAGCGCACTGCTTCAGTGTAAAAGCCCTCAGGCTTTCACACTGAAGAAACAGTAGAGGCAGTTTTAGGTTGGTTTGCAGGCGCTATTTTTAGCGATATAACGCCTGCAAACCGCCCCAGTGTGAAAGGGGCCTAAGTCCTATGCTCTAACTCCCCGTTCAGGTGGACAAAACCTAAACATTTTGGAACTTTTTCCACCAGAATGAAAATGCAAAAAAAAAAAAAACTACTATAACTCCAGCGGCTAAAATGGCTTTCTACCAATTTTTGTCTTAAACACAATGTATTCAGCTGCTAATTGAGGGCATAGCAAATGACCCCCCTTTCGACCCCTTTCACACTGGGGCGGTTTGCAGGCGGTATTGCGCTAAAAATACCGCCTGCAAACCGCCCCTAAACAGCCTCCGCTGTTTGTTCAGTGTGAAAGCCCGAGGGCTTTCACACTGAAGCGGTGCGCAGGCAGGACGGTAAAAGTCCTGCAAACCGCTTTTTTGGAGCGGTGAAGGAGCGGTGTATTCACCGCTCCTGCCCATTGAAATTCAATGGGACAGCGCGGCTATACCGCGACTATACCGCGGCAATACCGCGGCTATAGCCGCACTGTACGAGGGATTTTAACCCTTTTTCGGCCGCCAGCGGGGTTAAAACCGCACCGCTAGCGACCGAATACCGCTGCAAGAATGACGGTACAGCAGCGCTAAAAATAGCACTGTTGTACCGCCGACGCCCCCACCGCCCCAGTGTGAAAGGGGCCTTCAGGTGGACTAAACCTAACAATTTGGAATGTTTCAACATGAATAAACAAATAACCAAAAAAAATAAACATGTAAACATTTTTTTAAAAATGAAAATAAGAGAAAAAAATAAAAATAAAATAATAATCATAATAGAAAAAAAGTAATACAAATCCAGAGGCTTATCCTTGAAAATATTAAAAATATATCAAGGTCCTCTATAATATTCCAAACATGAAGGCCAAATATCTGAAACTCGCTTCTAAACCTTATTCATAGCAAGGAAACATTGACCAAAACATTCTTACCATCCATGCAGCTCACTAAGGGCTGTTAACATTGTTTCCCCTAGTGCAGGGGTCTCAAACTGATGGCCCTCCAGCTGTTGTGAAACTACAAGTCCCATGAGGCATTGCAAGGTTGACAGTTACAAGCATGACTCCCTCAGGCGGAGGCATGATGGGACTTGTAGCTTCACAACAGCTGGAAGACCACCAGTTTGAGACCCCTGCCCTAGTGCTATATTTGAATGAACATGTGGCTACCTCCATTTTGAGTTTATGCAGCTGTTCTACATAGTGATGCCTTTCCTGTCTTTAATTGACTATTTTCGGTTTGTAGTCTCCGCATTGGGTTTGGTTACTATGGCCTCTATGCCTTGGGTTGCTATCCCATCTAGCAGAATAAAAGTCATAATGCCTTGGTGTAGTTTTAGGGTAGTGCGATTTCCTCTGCATACTATTATTGGCCACTGAACAATACTTTGTGATGTGACTCCCTTTTTTACAAACAAAGCACTTGCGAGCCGGTCTCCCTGCATAGGCCCTTCTCTGAGCATATAGCGATGGAGACTCGCATTGCTGTATAACATTACTATGATTGGTATGAACAGACTTTACACTTTAATTTTTTGTCTGAGGAATAGTCACAAGCAATGGACTCATCAGAAGTATCCACTGTCACCATGTTCTTATTCTTAAATAGATGAGGCTCGCTTTCCATTTCAACTCCTGAATCAATTTCAAGCGTAGTTACCGCACTTTTATTTAAATCCTCCTCATTCATATCTCCAACATTGATTCCTATCATAGCAACATCACTTGCAGCAACACTAGCATTTGGCTTTTCTACATGTTGTTCCAGAGCCTCTGTTTGCTGAGCACTGAGCATGTGCGTAGGATAACTCCATTATGGCAGACTGGACTTCATATAATTCTCCCATAAGCAGTATTATAATACGCTCATTCTCATCCTCTTTGATTCAAAGAGGCAATACAACTTTCTGTTTGTTTATACGTTTCCTCGAATTCATTTATTTTCTGTTCCAATACACATTTCTCAGTCACCAATTGTTCAATGTGATCGCGAACATTTGCATCTGCCTTTGCAACCATTGTTAATAAATTCTTAGTTACACTTCGTACCTGCTCCAATAATTTCTTTCTCTCAGTACACCATTGCCTTTCTTTTGCTGTAGCAATGTCTTTCATTTTTAATAACATGCATACAACATTGGCCATCCTTGCTTTCTTTCCTTTCTTCGGAGGCGGTTTATCTTTTATATCATCATTATGAATATTACACTGTCTCCTAAAGTGGTGGGTTAAAGCGTTTTCTGCCACAGTGTTGAAATTAACACAGGCATGTCTCTTAAGAAAATCTTCAATGACCTCCATTGACATGCTAAGTTCACACTGAATCTTGTTCAACCAGTCTGTACAACAATTGCTTACAATGCACACAGGCAAACACAGTGTCAGGGCTGGGCTTTGTCCTTCCTTCTTCTGAGCTGGCCGCTCAGCTGTCAGCTAATTGCCAGCTCATATCTCTCCACAGCTACTCAGCTGTTGATGACATCCTGCTCGTCAGTCCTGCCTACTTAAGCCGTCTAGTCCAGAGGAGCTCTGCCTTCGCCTTGGTCACATCACAGAAACTATCTCCTGTGATCCTGTTCAAGACTTGCTTTGCTGACATCCCTTCTGGCTCCAGATCCTGCTTGCTGTTCCACTACATTGATCCCTGGCTTCTGGCTTGGTTGACTATCTGTTACTGAACTTTGGCTATGTTTTGACTACGTTTGTTCTTTTTACTTTTATTAAACAAGCGTGATTTAACTGTACTTCTGTCTCGGTCTGATTTCATAGTTTCTGACAGTAGGCGAAGGCCATGAATTTAGAAGATGCAGTCAATCCACTTGTTGGTAATATGTTTTCCAGATTGGATGAACTGGATCACCACGCATGGATCAGTTTGCTATGATGTTACAAAAGCTCCTGAGTCGCACGGCTTACCTGGAATCTCCCACTGTGGCTGGCCCGGTACAACCTATGTTGCAGGCTAACCCTACTGTTGCTCTGTGCAGGCACCCGCCTTGAGTATTACCACTATAAGAGGCATGTCTGTTTCCACTTCACCAGTGATTTGGGGGGATCCAGTCCAATGCAGAGGGTTTCTCAACCAGGTTGAGATATACTTTGAGATGCTGCCCCAGGCGTTTCCTACGGACAGAAGCAAAGTAGGTTTCGTGATATCTTTGCTTTCTGAGAGAGCCTTGGCCTGGGCAAACCCTCTATGGGAGATGCAAAAACCTGTTGTCTTGTGCTACCCTTAGTTCGTTGCTTTGTTTAAAAGGGTATTTGACGTTCCCACATGCTCTGCTTCTTGTGCCTCATGTCTATCGAACAGAGTACGAGAAATGTTGCAGACTACACCATTGAATTCCGTACTCTGGCAGCAGAGTTCCTCGTGGCTGCTTTTTCTCATGGTTTCTCGGATACCATCAAGGATGAGAGAGCAGCCCGAGATATACCCACTGAGCTGGAGAAATTGATCACGTTTGCATCCTCATTGACTCCAGACTCATAGAAAGACTTCCTTTTAAGGAGCACTTGCGGAAGCCTCCTGTACGTTTGTCTCCAAGCTTTGCAGTCCTACCCCTGCCTCCCTCACTTCCCATGCCTCTTGGTGCTGAGTCGGTCAGTGAAGGTGAACCCTTGCACTTGGGTTTCACGCGTCTCTCTGTGGATGAGGGAGAGCCTTTTAGGAGGAGAGAGAGATTCTGCCTTTATTGTGGCCAGGCAGGTCACTTTTTGAAGTCTTGTCCTACCTGTCCAGGGAACGCCCGAACCTTGAGGTCCTGTCACAGACAGACCTTAGGTGACGTTGTTTCATCCCCAGTTATCCAGAAGGATAAGCCCCTGGTTTCGGTCACCCTTTCTTGGGCTGAGACTCGACTCTGGGGCTGCAGGCCTGTTCATTGCTGCTGCCTTTGTATTGAAGCACTCGATTCTGCTGCAGCTGCGTGACACTCCACTTGCCATTGAGGCTCTTGATGAGAGACCTCTACAGCCGGCCCATGTGACTCATGAGACGGTTCCATTGTCCATGACCGTAGGGGCTCTTCACCATGAGATAATCCAATTCAAAGTTATTTCCTCACCTAAGTTTCCGCTGGTTATTGGTTATCCTTGATTAGAGGCACAACCCCACTTTTGACTGGCTCCATGCTGAGGTTCTCTCCTGGTCACCACAATGCAGTGAGATATGCTTCCAGAAGGTAGCCAGGGTAATGTGCACCTCTTCACTCTCCTCCCTGCTGGAGGAGTACCGCGATTTTAGCAATGTCTTGACAAAGGTCAAGCCGTTAGTTTGCCTCCACACTGGTGGTATGATTGTGCAATTGACTTTCAACCTGGTGCCATACCCCCTCGTGGCCGGGTTTACCGTTTGTCGGTCTTGGAGGATAAGGCCATGGAGGAGTATGTTGCAGATGCACTTTCTCGAGGTTTCATCCACAAATCCTCGTCTCCTGCTTGTACTGGTTTCTTCTTTGTGAAAAAGAAGAGTGGTGAACTGAGACCTTGTATTGATTATAGGGGTCTCAATCGTTTCACGATTAAGAATGCCTATCCAATTCCGTTGATTACGGAATTATTTGACTGCCTCAAGGGAGCAACGGTTTTCACAAAGCTTGATTTGAGAGGGGCATACAATCTCATGAGGATTAAAGAGGGAGTCCCGCGAAAAAAAAAAAAAATTAAAAGTCAGCAGCTACAAATACTGCAGCTGCTGACTTTTAACCTGTCCCAGGGTCCAGCGATGTCGGCACCCAAGACCGAATCGTCCCTCGGTCCTCAGGTGCTGCCGCCCCATTCTCTGTAAGGGAATCGGAAAGCGAATCGCTGCGGCTTCACTTCCCGGTTCTCTACTGTGCATGCGCGTGTCGCGCTGCGCTTTCTAACTGGTCCCCGCTGTCTCTGGGACCCGTGTGTGTCCCAGCAGACAGCTCAGTGGGGACGGGAAGAGGCATAGACTCCCGTGGGAGTTTATGCCGGAAGTGGGTGCAGATACCTGTCTTAGACAGGTATCTGCACCCCCCTCCCCCCTGAAAGGTGCCAAATGTTACACCGGAGGGGGGGAGGGTTCCGAAAAGCGAAGGTTTAATTTTTGTGTGAACCTCCGCTTTAAGGAGGGTGACGAGTGGAAAACTGTGTTTAATACCAGAATAGGCTATTATGAGCACCTTGTAATGCCTTTTGGCCTTTGCAACGTCCCAGCAGTTTTCCAGGAATTTATTAACAATGTCCTCCTGTGATTTGTTGCAGTTATGTGTGGTTTATCTAGATGATATCCTCCATATTTTCCAAATCCCTGGAGAGCCACCACACAGGTGTCTGTCATGTGCTTCAGAAACTAAGAGAGAACAATATCTGTTGTAAACTGGAGAAGTGCGAGTTCCATCGTGAACAGGTTAAATTCCTGGGTTATGTCATTTCCATTGCTGGTTTTTCGATGGACCCAGAGAAACTTTCGGCAGTTCTACAGTGGCCCCGACCCGTGGGTTTACGTCCTCTGCAGCATTTCCTGGGCTTTGCCAACTATTATCGGAAGTTTATTCGTAACTTCTCGTCTCTGGTCAAGCCCCTAACTCATATGACCAGAAAGGACGGTAACCCATAGAGTTGGTCTCCGGAGCCCATTAAGGCCTTTGAGAGTCTCAAGGCTGCCTTTTGTTTCTGCTCCTGTGTTGGCACATCCTGATCCTATGTTACCTTTTTATCCTTGAGGTTGATGCTTCTGAGACTGGAGTTGGCGCCCTTCTGTCTCAACCTCCTACCTCGGAGAGCGCTATGCATCCTTGTGGCTACTTTTCCAAGAAATTGTTACCTGCGGAGTGCAATTACGAGATTGGTGACAGAGTTGTTAGCGATCATTTTAGCCCTGAAAGAATGGAGACATCTCCTAGAAGGTACCACTGTGCCGGTTCTCATTCTTACTGACCATAAGAATCTCACATTCTTGTCTGAGGCTAAACGCCTCTCTCTCAGAAGGGCGCGATGGGCTCTTTTCTTGTCAAGTTTCAATTACAATGTCTGTCATTCTTACCCGGTACTAAGAATGTAAGGGCTGACGCCTTGTCAAAATTTTCCTCCACTTCCAAGTTGGAGTCGGTTCCAGTTCCTGTGATTCCTCCTTATCGTATTCTGGCTACGGTTCGCACCAGTTTCACTTCTCCTTTGGGTGACAAAATTCTTGCTGCTCAGGTCATTGCTCCTCCTGAGAAACCTTGTGACCACTGCTTTGTCCCAGAGAGACTACATACTGCCGTGCTCCAGACTTGCCATTCTCCCAAGGCTGCTGGCCACCCTGGGAGGAATCCAGCTCTTTTGGGCCATTTCCCAACAATTCTGGTGGCCTAGTCTACGTGCTGATGTAACTGCCTTCGTAGCTGCCTGTTCCGTTTGTGCTCAGATTAAGACTCCACGACACCTTCCAGTGGGCCTCCTACAACCCATACCCAGTGGAGAGGCCCTGGACCCATCTGTCTATGGAATTCATTGTGGAGTTACCCAACTGCCAGGGCAACACAGTTATCCTTATGGTGGTTGACCGGTTCTCAAAGATGTGTCATTGTATTCCACTTAAGAAGTTGCCGACTTCTACAGAACTGGCTTCCATTTTTGCTTTCTCCTCTGCATTTCACCTGCAGTCTAATGGGGCTGCAGAACGAGCCAATCAGTCCTTGGAGCAATTCCTACGTTGCTTGGAGCAGTTCCTACGTTGCTATATTTCTGACCATCATAACTGGTCAGACCTATTACCGCGGGCAGAGTTTGCTCACAACAGTGCCTTGAATTCTGCTTCCCGATTGTCCCTGTTTATGGTGAATTATGGTTCATTCCACTTGGGCACAAGTCCAGGAGGCTTTGCGACATGCTATTGATAGGTACAGACTCCATGCTGACGCCTGCCTGTGCCTTCCTACCAGGTTGGGGACAGGGTCTGGCTGTCATCTCACATCCTAGGTTTTTGATGAATCAACGTATTTCTGTCTGTCCTGCTGTAACGGCCTCTAGGGGCAGCATTTGTCCATCTATCATCGCTATGTGACCCAGGTTATCTTCAGTGATTGTTGGTCCTTTGATCTTCTGTAGCCCAACTTCATCAATCATCCTGACAGCCATGGCCCTCTTTGAAGCTTGCTTGCAGAGTGCTAATCAAGGATTTCAGTCATATCACACCAGTTGGTCAGGAGCCAAGCTTTTGTTCAGCATCCTTGCTAGGGGCATGAATCGACACCCTGCTGGGTCAACTTTCAACTTAGGCCACCTGGCTGTATCAACCAGGAAGTGAAACTCCAGAAGTACAATATTTTTTTTTTTTTTTTTGAAAAAGTTTTTTATTATGCACAACAAGTATACATATCACTCATATTACACATATTCCATATGTTCCATTAGCATAGAAATTCCAGAAATATAACAGTCATATTGCAGGTTTAACATATGTCCTTCTCATCATCAATTCTGTCCTATGATAGTATACACGTGCATTTTTTTACCAATGCACCCTCCCTCCCCTCCCCCCTTCTTCCCCCGGGATGTCTGAATTTCGATATTTTTGCCCATTCTCAAGAAACAAGAAACCCCTATCTAGCCCACCTAGGAAGGGAAGCAAAACAGTCTATTAGCATCTCTCCAGAATTTTAACTTTATCTCTAGTACAACATACTAGGGCGTCTCTACATCCAGAGTATTTTCAGAGTCTATCCACCTAAACCAAACTTTCCTAAACTTCTTGGTAGCCCCTCTAGCCTCGTAAGTCATTTTATACAGCATTAAATCCGCGTTTATTATTTTAATCCACATCCCTAGCGTCAATTGTTCCCCATGTATCCATCTCCTTGCTATGAGCTTTTTAACACCAAAATACAGGATCCTTAGAAACAATTTAGTGTGGGCATTCAACTCCTCTTGATCAAAAATCCCAAGTAAGCACCGCATAGGAGAGCAAATATTCGGTAAAGCAAACTTATCTGATATAAATTCAGTGACCTGAGACCATAACGGTCTCACTTTCATACATTCCCACACCATATGTGCAAATGTGCCCTCCTCCTTCCCACATTTATGACATATAGCAGAGTCCCTTCTATGCATTCGGTGTAATCTGGTCGGTGTGTAGTATTGTTGGTGTAGATATCTATATTGAATCATTCTGTCTGTGGAGGAGACAACAGACACCAAAAAAGTGTCCAGTACCTCCTGCCACAGCTCCTCCGACAACTCCGGGACGATCACCTCCCATCTCTCCCTGGCCTTGGAGGTCAGAGCTACCTGACCTGGACCCACTGCTCCGTAATATCTGGAAATCCTCTTTGACTCATCTGGGTCAATCAGTACTCTTTCCAGGTCTGTATTCTGTACACGAATCTCAGACCCTCCGAACTGAGTGTATGCTGCGTGCCTCAATTGTGCATATCGGAAGAGCCAAGACCTCGGCACTCCAAATTGCTCACGCAACTGGGTAAACGTGCACAAACGACCATCACTACAAATTTGGTGTAGGTATTTAATACCGTATTTTGCCCATATCCCTGGGCCATCAGAGAGTTTCATAAACTCTCCCAATGATCGATTGTACCACAAAGGACTGTTGGGAGATAGCCATAGGGGTTCATCACCCCGTCGCTGAGAGCACAGGTGAAAAACTTTCCCGGTAACGCCATCACCGAGCCTATCTTCCTACCTGGAACTCCCCTCCTATATAAGACATTCTGCAGGGTCTCCTGTGATGTGGCAATTGCAGCCTCCAACAAGGCAGTGGCATTAGGTGTCTGTGGAGACAACCGCCAGTGCAGGAAAGAGAGCTGTGAGGCCATAAAATAGGAGCGCAGATCCGGAAGGGCAAGTCCCCCAAATGTAACTGGTAGTTTCAAAACCTTTAAAGAGACCCTGGGAGCTTTAGACCCCCACAAGAAACTTACAATAATGGAGTCAATATTCCTAAAGATCCGCAATGTCACGAAGACCGGGGAGTTCGAGAGAATATATAGAAACTTTGGCAGGAAGATCATCTTGAATAGATTTATCCTTCCCATCAAGGTGATCGGTAAATTCTGCCATCTTTGAGCTTTTTCCCGAAACTTCCCCACAATTGGCGACAAATTGGTCTCCAGGAACTTGGAAATGGGGAGTTGAATCTCAATTCCCAGGTATCTGAAAGATGGAGATAATGGAATGGGGCATCCCAGTGGAACAGTCACCCCCTCATCTATAGGGAAAAGAGAAGATTTTTTCCAATTTATACGGAATCCAGAGTAATCTCCAAACTTCTGTATCAGTCGGAAAGCCTCCAGAAACGAGGGTCCTGGATCCTGCAGATATAGCAGCATGTCATCTGCATAGAGTGACACTCGCTCCTCAAAATCCCCGATCCTCAATCCAGTCAACTGTGAACTAGACCTCAGCTGTACCGCTAAGGGCTCAATGGCCAGGGCAAACAGCAGGGGTGAAAGTGGACACCCCTGCCTGGTGCCCCGAAAAATGGGAAAGGGATCCGATATAATACCATTGACCCGTATTCTAATCAATGGGTCCGTATACAACAGCCGGACCCATGAGATGAACACTGGGCCAAAACCATAAGACTTCATCACTTGAAACAAATACGGCCACTCAACCGAGTCAAAGGCCTTCCTTGTATCCAAAGAGGCCACCACCCTAGTCCCGGAGTTGTCGTGGACCGCCTGAAGATTCAAGAAAAGCCTCCTGATATTCATCTGAGTGCACCTACCCTGAATAAATCCCGTTTGGTCTGCGTCCACCAGCTTAGGAATGACTGACTGCAGCCTTCCTGCAATTATTTTGGCCAGTATCTTTGTATCAACATTCATCAGCGAGATCGGGCGGTAAGAATCACATTCCCGAGGATCTTTCCCCCCTTTGGGTATCAGGACTACCAAGGCTTCCCTCATAGAAGGGGGCAACCCACCGCCCATCCTAGCCTCATTAAACACTCTAAGCAAGCGGGGAGCTAATCCATAACGATAGGTGCAATACCACTCTGATGGGAAGCCATCCAACCCAGGGGATTTTCTAGGGGGGAAGGAGGCAATCGCCTCCTCCACCTCCTCTACTGTAATGCCGGCCTCCAAAGCAATGCTGTCGTCCTCCTCCAATTTAGGGAGATCAATGTCGGCTATATACGTTTCCACTGTTTCTGACCCCAGAGGAGCACAAGACTTGTATAATTCTTTATAAAAAAGGACAAAAGTGTTCAAAATATCCGCCGAGTCACAGACCTCCAACTTATTGTCGTCGAAAACCGATTTAATATGTACCGGAACGTATTCCGGCCTTGCCAAGTATGCCAGCAATCTGCCATTCTTGTCACCAAATTCAAACAAACGCCGACGTTGAGCGAGGCCAAGCTTCGTAGTATGATCTGTCAGTGCTGTCTTATACTCCCGTGTTGCCATCCGCAATGTCATCAGCCTCTCTTCAGTAGGATCTCTGACATACTCTGCCTCCGCCTGAGTGACCTCTGTTTCCCTATGCTGTAGTGTGGAGGCCAACTGCTTCTTAAATCCCTTTACTTCCGCCATGAACACCCCTCTCAATGTAGCCTTAAAGGCCTCCCACTGAAGCAAAAAGGACCCGGAACCGGCATTATCAGCCCAGTAATGTTTGATGGCCTCTGTGCACTTAATTGTTACATATTCTTCCTGAAGCCAGCTGGCTTCCATCCGCCAGTGTCGCAACCCAGGCTTCGGTCCCAGATTAAGTTCCAACAGCATAGGGGAATGATCAGAGAGAGCCCTAGGCAGATAGGACATCTTCTGGACTAATGGCATGCCCTCCCCCTCCGTTAGGATAGTGTCTATTCTGGAGAGTGTCTTGTGCGTTTCGGAGTAGCAGGAGTATTCCCTAGTCTCAGGATGATGAAACCGCCAGACATCTCTAAAGCCATGAGCAGACATCCATCCCGCCAGTGGGGCAGGAGCACCCCCCCGTCCCTCCCAACCTGTCCAACACTGAATCAGAGACTGAGTTAAAGTCCCCCAATATGAAGATCCTCCCTTCCGCTACCTCATATGTATCCTTCATCATATCATCCAGATGAGTTAGCGCAAAGGGAGGAGGAACATAGAGATTCACAAATGTCAATGTCATGTTCATCACTTTCAAAACAAGTATCACATATCGCCCTTTAACATCTGTTCTTACTGTTTGAATGGATATGGGCATGGCCTTAGTGACCAAAGTAGAGACACCCCTCGCATACGAGGAGTAGCTGGAATGATATGCCCCAGCAATGTGAGCCCTTTTTAAAGAGAGAAGCCTGGAGCCCTGCAGATGAGTTTCCTGTAGGAGTATCAGGTGAGGTTTGTATTTTTTTATATACTCAAACACCAAGGAGCGTTTGAACTTAGCATTTAGGCCTCTGACATTCCAGGCCATAACCCTCAAGTTTACCTCCATGGCAGATATGAAAAAGCAAAGAAAAGAGTCAAGTGGAGATGTTTCCTCCACCCCTGGATATAATCCTCTGTAAGAACGGGCTTCCAGGCTTCTCCCCTCACACATATTCCCCTACACTTAATACCTTGGGCAGTACCTAATGCAGAATCCACAAGTAAAGACAATCCCATCTGTGCATTAACATAGACCCTTTGTCCCAAATAACATCCCAACTGCCCCCACCCCCCTCCCCGCACCCAGCCCCAACATGCCAGGCACTTTTTTCCCATAACCTGAAATTAAGTAGGTAACAGAGATGCGACTCAAAAAACCGTCACATGAAACCAGTCGCCAAAAGGGCGGCCAGTTCTACCCGTATTGTTCAAGAACCGTTCACCTGCTATTGAACAAAAAGGGCAAAAACAGTAAACACAGTCTACTAATAGAAAAATATATTGCCTAGAGCATCTTGCAGACTTAGCATATATTGCTGGCAATTGACATTAACAGTCCCAATATCAGTAAAAAAACCTCTCTCTTTTTTTTTCCTCTTTTTTCTCCCCCCCTTCCCCCCCTTTTTTCCTCCTTTTCCTTCTTCTTCCCCCCCCCCCTCAAAAACAGTACTAGGAGGTATGGAAAAAAAAACATGCAGTTCCCTAGATTATGAGTCCCATAGGAGGATCAGCAAGCTAGTATGTCCGTGCAAATATAGATGTATCTTCCATATTTGTGCAATATCAAGTACGACTCTAAATGACAACCTTGAGAGAGTAATGCAGGGGGCAAAAGAACTCTTTACTCCCCTCTTTCAGTGCACATGCCCCTCCTCCTCCTCTCAGCATGTGCACCAAAAAAACTTTTTCTATATTTCCTCCTTCCCCTTCCCCCTCGGTAGGAGAAACCTGAACATCCCCTTACCCTCTCTCTTTATTTTTACAAAACCATATTAGGAGGTAATGGCAAAAAAAGAAAAAAAAAATTTTTTAAAAGAGAAAAAACTTAATCAAAACAAAAAACGTTCAGTTCCCCAGATTATGTGTCCCATGGGAGGATCAGCAATCTGGTATGTCCGTGCCAATGTAAGTGCATCTTCCATATCTGTGTAATATCAAGCACTGCTGAAAATGTCATTCTTGAGGGACTGATGCAGGGATACAAAAACCTTTCCCTCCCATGTTTTCAGGATGTATGCAAAAAAAACGTAGGAGAAACCTGAAAATCAGTTTAGGTTGGTCTGAAGGAAATGATCGAAAAGGAAAGAAAAAAACAACACAAAACCCCCCCCTCTTTTTTTCCCACAAGAGAAAAAAACACCAAGGTTCTTCTGACATTTCTTCTTTGGGTCTCCAAACTAGTGATGTCTCCTCAGGACTCACTCACGGTCGGTTGGGAGAGACTCTATTTCGTTGGCGACCCCGTGTATCCAACCACTCTGAGGCCTCCGTAGGATTGTTGAAGAAATATACTTTCCCATTATCCACCACCCTCAATTTGGCAGGGTAGAGCATGCTGTATATCAGGCTAAGATCCCTTAATCTCTTCTTTACAGGATGAAAGGAAGCCCTCTGCTTCTGTGTAGTTGCAGAAAAGTCAGGGTATATTGATATACGGCATCCATCGATCGTTAACTCAGGGCCTGTTCGGGCTCCCCGCAGAATATTTTCCCGGTCACGGAAGTGCAGTACTTTTGCAATCATTGATCTAGGGGGGGCTCCCTTTGGAGGTGCTCGTCCTGGGATGCGGTGTGCCCTTTCAATGGCAAACAAACTTGTAAAGGTATTAGAAGGCATATGTTCCAGCAACCACTTCTCAAGGAATTCTTCAGGATGCCTCCCTTCCACCCCTTCCGGGAACCCCACCAGCCTAATATTGTTCCTTCGCATACGGTCTTCCATATCCGCCATCTTCAATGTATGTTCAGACAGTGTCTTCTTAGTCACTTGTGCTGCAGTGTCTAATGGCCTGATTACATCCTCCATTGTATTAAGGCGGCGATCTGTGATCTGTGCCTTTTCTCTTAATTTTTGCATGTCATGTTTCATGAAAGAGAATTCTACCTTCAGCTCCTCAAAGTGGTTTATTAACTTGCTCTGACATCCCTGTATGGCGTCCATGATTTGTGTTAGGGATGGCTCCTCTCCCCTCTCCACCGCTCTGTCAGCACTGGCCCCAGAGTCTCTCAGCCTGTCTAGGGATCTCCCCCTCTTCAGAACATCAGCCCGCTGGGGTTTAGGACTCACCCTGTCTTGCTGAGGAGGCGCCTGCTGTGAAGGATCCTCAGGCCTGTGGAGCGGCGGCCATTCGTCCTCCTCCTCCTGTGTGCCGGCGCCATTTTGTGAGCCCCATGCATATTTCGCCAGCCGTTCTCCGGTCGATTTTGGCCAGGGGGGGCCGTATTTCACCATCCCCAGGGACTCCCGGGGTGTCCCCGAACTCATCCCTCACCACCTGAGAAAAAAAGTGGGTGTCTTTAGCCCAGGATCACTGCAGGATCTGTTGTCTGCTTACGGAGCTCCGTTCAGAGGCTCCTCACATGCCGCTCGCTGGCTCCGCCCCGTCCAGAAGTACAATATTAAACCGTGTTGCCTTCCAACAGTGGCCATACATGGATTGAAATTTGGCTGATTCAGTAGGGACAGCCCAGTTTTTTTTTTTTTTTGAACCATGTAAAGGCAAACTGGTTGTACTGGAGTCGATCCATCAATCGACCTCAGTACAACCTGCCTGTCTGCTTTTGCTTACATGCAATTACTGCCATTGGCAATAATCGATTGATCAGCTGCTGGAAAACCAGCCAGCCGGGTTTTTCCAGAATGATCAGTGCTGCTGGCTATAGTCGACAACATGGATCATTGTGTTTTGATGGCAGAGAAGGCCCCCTTCCAGTCAGAATACAATAACTCAGCAGGAGAGATCCCTGTGTCTCACATTGTTGTGTTGATGCAGGGATCTGTCAGATGTGTTTTGTGTGTGTGTTTTTTAAAAAAAAAACAAAAAAAAAAAAAAAACTGACCATGTATGCAGCAGTGGCCATTATTACTGAGGCAGAAAGTAATCGTACACCAAGTGCTGAAGAGAAATCTTTCAATAGGGATGTTGGTTTCTATGACAACTGTCATTGAGATTAAGATTTCCTCTCCCTTCCTGTTGTATGTTTAGGATGTTCAGTGAAGGGAAATCACCCTGTGGCACGCAGCCAGGAAAAATAAACTTCACAGCAGTTTTAACCATTTCTAATTCTATCAAAAACGTAAAAAAAATATTCACTGGGGCTTCAATTTACACCTTTTGTAGTACATTAATGCCGAACATTATTTTGACCATTAACATGCATGCAGTTAAAGCAGCTCATTCATTTGAAGGGCTGCTAAGGCACCAGCACAGACAGAAAAAATGCACTTGTTCTATTTTTCCAGCAACAACATTGCATTACTGTGTGTTTATTCAGTGTGTTTAGGTGCCTTCAAAATGAGTGGCACTGCGAACATGCTAAGGCCGGCCATAGATGGAGCGATTTTCTTTCCTGCAACTATGGGTTGCAGGAAAGAAAATCTCTTGCTTTTCCCCCATCAACAGACTGTGTTGACAAGGGATTCCTTCCCACAGAGCCATTGTGTTTTCCTGGTGGGGGATGCTATCCCTGTCGGGAGAACACAGTGATTGTTGCAAGAGGCTATAACAGCTGCTTGCTTTAATCGCATGTAAAATCCAGCAGGCTAGTTCTACCCAGGTTGATCGATCAACTTGGGTACATTCAGCCTGTCCATACATGGTTCGAATCTCTACTGGTTCTTGCTGAACCGAACGGCTGGCTTAATGCATGCGTTGAATGATACAAAGATGTAATGGCAAAAAAGACTGTCAGTCTCCAAAACAAACAATCCTACCTGAAGTTGCAGCTTCTCTAAAGGCTCGTACACAATATATGAAAATCGGGTGAACATTTTCGTCCAAAGAATGTTCGTATAGTGTGTACACAACTTTCGACAGCCGATTCAGAATTTTCGTATGAAAATTCCCGAAGGGACAATTTTTCTTGTATGGGAACAGAACAAACAAATTTCTTGTGTACCGTTTTCATACAAGAAAAATCAGGAAAAGAGCATGATCAGAAACCATAAACATCAAATATTAATATTTCGTTCATCGGTTCCGATTTGCTGTGAAACATTTGGAAAAATCGGATGACCGTTCGCCCGATTTACTTAGTGTGTACCCCACTTAAGACTCTTAAGCCTTGTTTATATAGGCCTGATCTGGTTTTGCTCAGCAAGGGATCCGTCAGCTGATCCCTTGCTGAGCAGGCGGATAACAGGTCCGTGTCCGCTCCACTTATGCGGATCAGACATGGACACAGCCTGCTTTGCTCTATGGGAAGCCGGATGTAAACTGACAAGCTGCCTGTTTACACCCAACTGCCCTCTGATCCAGTCTGGCCAGACGGAGGGCAACGGTTAGCCTTCAGTTATATTTAAAAAAAATTTTTTTTTTGCCTGGATTGGATCAGACCCAAAAGGTAGCCGAATGTAAACAGACACTAGTCCATTAACATCCAACTGCCCAAAACAGACAGCCAGACCCAATTCGACCTATTGAAAGGGTTCTAAAGCATCAGACACTTCGGCAAACCATAGATAATGCAATTCTCTTTCCTGCCACCACGGGTCGCAGTGTGATGGAGGAATTTCTCTGGCAGCGCTATTGTGTCCTGCCAGCGGGGAGCCTTCTCAGTGATTTCATGCAAAAAATCCGACAGACTTGTACTAAAGTTGATCGAAGGATTGATTTCAGTACAATTGGCCTGCCCATAGATGGATGGAATCTTGGCCTGTCCTTGCTGTATTCAGCCGAGATTCAAGTTGTCTATGGCCAGTTTTACAGGAGTGTTGAATGCCTGTCTCTCCTTTGCACCATGGTTCCTTCTCTGATCCCCTACATCTGTACAAGACACAGCACAGCAGTGACCTAGGGGCCTAGGGGTTGGAATCCATCACTCCTGGATGTGTCGAATGCTGGTTACCCTTTTGGAGATTGCAACGCTGGAACAGAGGAAAAGTGGGAGACATGGGCCTCTGTAGAGGTGAGTATAATTGCTCTTCTCTTGCAGACACCTCAAGATCTTTATTATAATTTTTTTGTTTTTAGAGACTTTAAAGTCTGTGGTTACCCAGATCTGCAGATTTGTACTGACATGCGTCATATCCTGCTTTAATGCCATATAGATGACAGATTTTGAAGGCTTGAGACAGAACACATTTACTGTCAAAGGTTTTTTTTTTTTTTCCCCAAATATACATTTTTATTTAACTCCAAATAGGGGGTGAGGGCCCCTCAATACAATCATGAGTCAGTAAATACATGTGGTTACATTGGTTGTGCAGAGGTTAAATATAGAGGTCGACCGATATGGGTTTTTCTCTGGCCGATGCCGATATTTAGAAATCTCGGTGGCCGATGGCCGATATGTGATGCCGATTTTTTTGGGCCGATATATTAGGCCGATTTTTTTTTTTTTTTTTTTTTTTTCTTTTTCCTTCATCTCATCAAATTTAACAGTTAGACCCCTTTCACACTGGGGCGTTTTTCAGGCGCTTTTGGGCTAAAAATAGCACCTATAAAGTGCCTGTAAAACGGCTCCCCTGCAGTCTCAGTGTGATATCCCGAGTGCTTTCACACTGAGGCGATGCGCTGGCAGGATGTTAAAAAAAGTCCTGCAAGCAGCATCTTTGAAGCGGTGTATACCACCACTCCTGCCCATTGAAATGGATGCGCACCGCTGCCAAAGTGCCTGCAAAGCGTTTCGACAGCGGCGCTTCAGGGGCACATTTAACACCTTCCTCGGCTGCTAGCCGGGTTATAAGCTCCCCGCTAGCAGCCGAATAGCGCCGCTAAAATGAGGGTAAAGCACCGCTAAAACTAGCAGCGTTTTACCGTCAACGCATGCCTGCTGCAGTGTGAAAGCAACCTAAAGTCATACAGAAAATTTTTTACATTTAAACATTTATTAAACAAAACAAACCTCCAATCAGTTCACTTGTATGTATAATTTAGATAAAAAAAAAAATATATAAAAAAAAAAACTATATCTTAAAAATAAATACACCAAAACAGGTAATCAAAACTTTTGGACGAAAAAAAATGGGCTAACTTTACTGCTTAGTTTTTTTTTAAATTTATTAGTGTATTTTTTTTTTAAAAATTGCGTTTGAAAGACCGCTGCGCAAATACCGTGTGACATAAAATATTGCAACAACCGCTATTTTATTCCCTAGGGTCTCTGCTAAAAAAAATATATATAATGTTTGGGGGTTCTAAGTGATTTTCTAGCAGAAAATACAGGATTTTTACTTGTAAGCAACAAGTGTCAGAAAAGATTTAGTCTCTTTTCATGGTGGACAAATAATAACCTAATATCCCTCTATAATTTTTTAGAAAACAACAACTTCACTTCATTCTCTTCATTGAAATCTAGACATCAGATCCCCAATACCGAATTTAATAAATTTCTCCAAATTAGACATTTTTTTAGTACATATTTCCAAACAGTAAACTCACTCCCACCATCATTTTTTGAAAACATTTGTCTAAAAACACCTAGGAGAGCAGGCCTGATATCTGAAATCTACTCTAATCTAGTCAATAATGCAGAACAATCCAAACTTCCCTATATGCTCAAGTGGGAACAAGAATGTGACTTCTCATTTACAATGGAAAACTGGGACAAATGTATCTCTAACTTACACAAATGCACCAAATCAATCACGATCAAAGAAACTGCAATCAAACTTTTCACAAGGTGGTATTATACCCCAGTTAAAATTCATGCTATTTTCCCTGACACCCCTCATACATGTTTCAGAGGTTGCAATTCAGCAGGATCCTTTTCTCATATCTTCTGGGATTGTGATAGAGTTACTCAGATATGGAAACAACTGGAAAAATTTGCCTCCAAAATCTCAAATAACAACATAAACCTCACTATATATAACTGTCTCCTATTTTCCCCTATCATCGGTCTTTCCATACATAATATGAGATTGATCCACACAATATGTGTTGCTGTACACTGGTTGATAGCATACCATTGGAAATCCCCCACAATTCCTCTTTCACATTTGAAAACCAGAATTAACAATATTAATTTAATGGAAAAAATATTCCACACAATACAAAACACTAACCAATTCTACACAAAGAAATGGGACCCATGGTTTAACCATGCTAATCTCTTCTTTAACCCTGAATAATTCTACTAAATACTGAAGTACACTGAAGAGTATTATATGAATATACAGTTTAATGTATAATAGGAATTGCTATATTTATATATAAATTTATACTCTATTCAAGAACCGCTTAATATATATTGTTATTCCTTTTTGTAGAAATTACTTTGTACATTTTATGGCATATGTCAATAAGCTTTTTGTACTATTTTTTTGTACCAAATAAAAAAAGTTTGTAAACAAAAAAAAAGAAAAGATTTAGTCTTTAAATGGTTAAACTGAGAACTTCTACACACAGAGTTCAGCTCATTCAGAAGTGTAAACATTGTATCCTTCAGGTTCTTTTTATCAGATTTGGCAGACTGCCCAGAGAGGGGAGAGAAGTGCTTCACAGAAGACTACAGGCAACTTGTATTGACTTCAGAAGTCATTTGCAAGTCGTGCTGAGTTATATCGGCCTTTTTTTTTTATCAGCACAATCGGCCGATGCCGATTAAGAAAAAAACACCAAATATCGGCCGATATATATCGGTCGACCTCTAGTTAAATACATTCAAAACAATGTACAGAACATGTGTAAACCTGAAATATTAAACCAAGTGTTTATCTCTGGCAGAGTTCACAACCGTCAAATCAATGTTTGCTTAAGATATCATAATATCAGGGTTCTCCCCACCTACTTTTTCAACTTTTCTTAGGAAAAAAAGGGGGGAGCAAGAATTGATTGAAGGGAAGGTAGGTAGAAGAAAGAAGGGATGAGACAGAGGGGAAATAGAAGAGAGAGAGAGGAAAAGAAGAAGACATGGCGGTAGTTGAGCTTGTGAGTTGTCAAAAGGGATAGATTTAGCTATGACCCTATCGGGCACTGCCCCTCATCAGAGTAGATGAAGACATTCCAAATATCCCAGGTCTTCTTCTTATGAGCTTCTTGTTTATGTTGGGCAGTGAGGATGAAATCCTCCATTTTCTTCACATCCTCCACCTTCCTCAGCCACTGTGCAATGGCTGGGGGGAGCGTTGTTTACTGTCAAAGGTTTTTAGCCTGACTCAAACCTGTGCCTAGGTCATGCATACTAAAGCATTTACATATTGTGAACAAACAACACAAATACTTAAAAGCCCTCGGTTGTTTCTGTAAATAGTTATTGTGAAGAGATTAAAGTGGTTCTAAAGGCAAAAGTTTTTTTTTTTTTTTTTACCCTAATGCATTCTATGCATTAAGATGTAAAAAAAACAAAAAAAAAAACCTGGGTGCAGCTCCCTGAGCAGCAACCCACCCCCCCGCTTATACTTGCCTTAGCCCCATCTTGATCCAGCAATGTATACGAGAGGAGTGGCTCTCCCAGGTCTCTCTCTCTTCATTGGCTCACACACAGTGCTGAAGCCTCCTAGCAGCATGTTTTAAGTGGCAGCATGGTTTAAGGGGCAATTAGCGCTCCGATTAGGATCTGCTCAACATTGACAAACTGGAGCTGAATGGTACTTTTAAAAGCTTGCTGAAAGCTCTGCAAATGCTTTGTCAGAGCTTGATATTCACATTGGCTCGATAGGTCGTGTATATAATCGCTCCATAGGCTGTCTGGAGAAAAAATGTTTTGAATATAGCAAGGCATTAAATGCATTCATAAGCGTAAGGGCAGGAAGTTCTACATGGTGTTGTTTTTTTTTTTTTTTTAATGTGGCCTTGAAGCATTCTGGTCCTGGCTTGTTATTTGGTTTGACTTGCTTTTTGGCTACCGGTAGTAAAATTTCAGGAACATTGACCTCTTGTTGGTCGATGTGTTTTTAGGTTTGGGGAATCGAGACGGTATAAGTGTCTGTCTGCAACAGAAGTGTGCAATTCAGTGGGAGAATTGTAAAGTTTGTCTGTATGTCTTCTGAATTCTAGTGGTGCAAATATCACAGCCTACATAAAGAATAATAGATTTTCATGGAGTGTCCAAAGTCTTCAGTGTGTTGGCAAGCATTGTGTCTTGTTTATTGCCTTTAAGATAAAATTTGTAAGGCGTTTTGCAGAATTTTCCGCTAAGTTATTAAGAGAGATTGAATTTGATCGCATCCATAGTAGATCAATGAAACTCGATCTGGCTATCTTTTTTGTAGGATTGACGGCAGATATTGCATTCAGATTCAAGTTGTTTTATTTTAGCTATTCTGCCTTTCTTTAGCCAAGAGGCAATTTTAAAGAGTTTACTCCATAAAACCACTTTATGAGCTTCCCACACAGTTGGTAAGGATATTTCTAAGGAGCTGTTGTGAGTGACATAATTCTTATTAAGGAATTGTATGGTGATGCATACAGCAGCATCTGAAAGAGCAAATCTCTTAAGAACCAGCCACTATCTATATCTTTCTAAATCGGAAGAAAATCAGATACTGGTGTCATCATGATCAGATAGAGCTGCACGATTCTGGCCAAAATGAGAATCGCAATTTTTTTTTTTTTTTTTAATATTTTTTCTTGGAATAAAAAGCTCATGATTCTCACAATGTAAAATCTCACATTATACAAAAAATATTGGACTATAACTTTACTGGTTAGTTGGGGTGTGTGTGTGTGGGGGTTTTTTTTTTTTTTTTATTCTTTAAAGTATTCAAAAAAAAATTGCATTTGAAAGACTGCTGCACAAATACAGTGTGACATAAAATGTTGCAGCAACCACCATTTTATTCTCTAGGGTGTCTACTAAAAAAATTATATATAATGTTTGGGGGTTCTAAGTAATTTTCTAGCAAAAAAAAAAAAAAAAAAGATTTTTAACTTGAAACCAACAAATGTCAGAAAAAGGTTTAGGCCTCCTTCACACGAACGATCACCGCTGACATTCGACGCTCCATAGAGGTCTATGGAGGGTCCGTTCAGGTCCGCCTAAAAAACTGACAGGCGGACCTGAACGGACCCTCCATAGACCTCTATGGAGCGTCGAATGTCAGCGGTGACATGTCCACTGACATCCTACCCGCTCCGATCCGAAAAAATGTAACGGAGGAAAAACCTACTTTTCCATCCGTTTTCGGATTGGATCGGGTGACAACGGACTCTACTGTCCATCGTCATCTGATCCCCCATAGGGGAGAGCGGCGCTCTGACAGGTCCGTCACTGCACAGTGTGCAGAGACAGACCTGTCATCTGCCTGCTCAGCGGGATCGGCGGAGCGATCCCCACTGAGCAAGCGGATGTTCACGGGGTGGATCATCATGGATCCGTCCCGTGTGAAAGAGGCCTTAGTGTTTGAGTGGTTAAACTTTCTACACACACACACACACACACACACACACACGCACATAGTCTATTCCATTGACAAATTGTTACAATGTTTATACTTAAGTTCAACTGATAAAGAATGTTGTGATTCTTGGCAGACTGCCTGGATTTTTCCCTTCCTTTCTTTTGAGGGCTGTAGCCTCAGAAGAGCAGAGAGAATTCTTTGCATAGCAACAATCATGAAACATTTTAGTCAAGATCGCAACGGGGAAAAAATCGCGATAACGATTCTTTACTCTATGATCAGACCAGTAGATTGGTAGAAGGGAAGAGTCGTTGATTAGCAGTAACAAGAATAATTTGGTAAAAACGTGGTCTATCGGTGAAAAATGTTTGAGGGTAGGAGAAAAGAAATGGAAAACTGAATAGTTAATTTTCTTTCCTGATGGCTATCCATGAAAGCCTACATATGGTTGGTTGTTCTGTCCACATCCAACTCATGTGTATGCTGCCATGTAGTTACCAGGAAAACAGAAAATGTAATACTTTCCTAACCTGATTTTATAATTTTATTTTTTTCCCTTTTCTGGTGCTTAACCATGGCAGCATGCACTGGGTTACATCGATGTGGACAAAGCAACCAACCATGTGTATGCTGTCATGTAGGCATCAGGAAAATTCTGATCTGATTGGGTTTATTTCTCTAAAACAATCAGCCAAAGAGTAGATTTTCAATATTATACTGAGACAACTTTCATGAAACAACTTTCCCATTGTGGGGCTTTGGTTAGATTTATCCAGTTGTGGATAAATAGTTTATTAGACTGAGATCTCTGCAATTGATAAATGTGCTTTCTTGCTCTGCATCTTTCAATATCTTCAAGTGATATACTACATTATGGGTACACTCGCAATCAAACCCAATGCTCATCATTCATCACTTACAGCACAGGTATCAAACTGGCGGCCCTCCAGCTGTTGCAGAACTACAAGTCCCATGAAGTACTGTAAGGCTGACTGTTACAAGCATGACTCCCACAGGGAGAGGCATGATGGGACTTGTAGTTTCGCAACAGCTGGAGTGCCACACGTTTGATACCCCTAAATTACAGCATTTGCGTCCAAATGTTTGAAAGACCCACACCTTCCAGGTGTGGTCTCCCTTCTCTGCACTTCTTCTCTACTAACTACATAAGCTCCTACACTCGCTACATACACTACCAAGTGGAAGGAAGGAGGACAACTTGAAGATAAACCTGGCAGTAGAAGACTGAGCTCAAATGTGGCAGACATAAAATATAGCTCTCAATATGTGAATTATAAATTGCTCTTCAGACGGTATCATTCCACATAGCTAGATTTGCTCCCCGTATAGCTTGGCTTTGTTACTTTGCCACATGAGGTGGACATGTCCAGTCATCAGTAAGTTATTGTCTAGCACCTGTCAAATATTACATGCTTTCTTCTTCAGTACCCCATTAAAGACCTTAGTGAAGCTTTACTATGAAGCAAGAGGGGGTCGCACATTCTTTGTTCAAGCTCGTGATGTATTTTCTTACAGCAACGAAATAGACCAAAGCAAAAGCATGAAAATCTGCTAACCCCAGCTCCTAGGAAGTTAAAACAGGTATTCTGGATTATGTCTAATGAAAAGATGACCGCAGCATTGAATGATAAATTGACCTCTTTTGAGGTGGTACAGTCCTCATGGTTACAACACTATCTACCTCCAAATTTTGATCAGTGCCTCCTAAATCTTTGAAACTGACACATGATACCTGTAACATGCATTAACAACTTGTACTATATCCTTAATTGTAGATCCCTTGACCTTTTATTTGCCATTTTAACCTTAATTTACACCTTTACTTTTTCTCCACGCCCAACTTGGTCTGTTATAAACACATTTCTTAGACTTGGATGACTGTCATTACTCTTGTAAACCATGACTATGTATATAGCTCATTCTATTGCAGTAGACCAATATGATGGCTATCTCTAATTCACAATTTGTTTACTATGTTGTGCCACCTACTCTTGTTGCCTTATTGTAATCTTGTAACTCAATAAAAAGATATTAAACAGAAATTGATCTTTGCGTTACATTATTTTTAATGTGAACTGCTACACAAGATTTTCATAATGTGCAGCTGCCTTCTTCGGACCAACAAAGCTGCAAATTCATTTTGAAGCATTATGCCACGTACACACGAGCGGACTTCTCGTTGGACTGAACCCCGAAGGACTTTTCGACAGAGTTCCAACGAAACGGACTTGCCTACACACGATCACACCAAAGTCCGATCATTTCGAACGTGATGACATACGACCGGACTAGAATAAGGAAGTTTATAGCCAGTAGCCAATAGCTGCCCTTGCATTGCAACGGATTTTTCGATCGGACTCGAGTCTGTCAGAAAGATTTGAAACATGTACTATTTCTAAAGTCCGACAGATTTTTCGACAGAAAAGTCTGATGAAGCCCACACACGATTGAATTGACCGATGGATTCGTTCCGTCGGACCAGTTTGGTCGAAAAATCCGGTTGTGTGTACACGGCATAGGTTGCTAACAAAGTCCCCCTTGACTTTGAATGCAGGTTGGCTATCGACTAGATTCCTGGATGGTTTCCCCCCCCCCCCCAATTCAAGTGTGCCCATGTGAGACTAAGCTCACGAGTCCATTCTTCTAGCAATCTCCCACAGTAGCGCTATACAGCAATTTTTGAGATATATATATATATATATATATATAGAGATATATATAAAATATATATATATATATATATATAGAGATATATATAAAATATATATATATATAGAGATATATATATATATATATATCTATAATTTTTTTTTTTTCCCCAGTCTGAGATTAAAGAGTAGCCTTAGTCAAAGGCTTTTGCAAGGTTGCAGTTACTATCTCACTAATATTTTCTTATCTCAGTAATAAAAACATTTTATGAACTGTAGAGTCATAAGATTTATGTCCAAGGTAATTCTATTATCTTGTCATCCATCCTTCTTCTTTTTTTTTTTTTTTTTTTTTTTTTTTAACAAAACCCAAGATCCGATTAGTGTAGTTTTTAAAATAAACTCGGAACTCTTCACAACAAACCAAGGCACCAGTAACTGTTGCTGCAGGGCCCCTTAAGAACACTTCTAAACCCAACACTGCCCACAGTATATAACTTCTTGGTTTTTAGAAATGGTGGCACTGTTGCTACAGCAGATCTTTGCATTCGCAGTACACTGTGAGGTGACTCTATGTAGGTCACACATTACAATGTGGGATATACTGGGGCCAGTTTTAAGTTCCATATTTATAGTAATGATTGGCACCTAGCGTAAACTTTTATTTTTTTTAAGATAGTAAAGGAGGGGTAGTCACTAATATAAGAAAAGAAATATGGAGGCTGACATAATTAACCACGCCTTCTAAAATGCTAATTGGCTTTCATTTCGATATAACCCAGAACAACTATGCAGATCAGGAGTTCTGTCTTTTAGTGGCTGCATATTCCAGGTCAGTGACTCAAGTATATGAACTGTAAGCCTTTTTCAAAAAGAGACCAGCCTTGGCAGCCCCTATATTTTTTCAGTGCAGGTTTCTTTTAAGTATAACCTGCTTTATTTTTATTATCTATGTTGATAATAGTTGTTTTAATGTCACAAAGCAAATTCTTATGTTTAAGAAGCCTTCAATGAATGCCTAGTCTGTAAGTCTTGACTGCATACTAGTTATAGGGCAGGTAAGCTGATTCTGTATGGCATCCCTGGCAGCTTGATGAGAATGTCTGGGAATAACTAGTCTGATGGCAAGGAGCCAGAGAATGCCTGCTTTTATCAGAGGCTTCTCACACATGTTTCTTCATGGCAACTTCTTGGATACATGCTGAAATAGAATTTTCTGTATAACTGTTAATGTGGTCCTAAACACAACTTCCACTTTAGCTTGTGCCTACAGGTAAGCCTATAATAAGGCTTTCCAGTAGGTACAGCGAATAGTTCCTAAACTTGCACTGTTTAGGAGATATTCACATGGGATGCAGAGGGTGATGTCACTGGCGCATGTGCTGGGGCCGAGTGCTGATGTCACTGGCGCAGGTGCGGGGCCGAGTGCTGTATTCGGCCTCTATGGACGCTGAATGCTGGACTCGGGAGTGTGCCCGCAAGGTAACCCCCTCGGGGGAGCACTTCTCCAAGGGGGTTATGTAATGCAGGGAGGAGCTGCAAGAGCCACAGAGGGACCCCAGAAATGGATGTTTGGGGCCACTTTGTGCAAAACGAGTTGCACAGTGGAGGTAAGTATGACATGTTTGTTATTTAAAAAAACAAATAAAAAACAATCCTTTTAGTATCACTTTTAGGGCCGGTTCACACGGGGGCGACTTGTCAGGCGACCTAGCCGCCTGACAAGTCGCCTCCCGTTCTGTACAATGGAACCGTTCTAATCGGAGCGACGCAAGTCTCTCCGACTTAGAAGAAAGGTTCCTGTACTACTTTGGGGACGACTTGCATAGACTTCTATACAGAAGTCGTCTTGCAAGTCGCCGCGGCAGTCGTGTGCAGGTCGCCTCGGTGAGGCGACCTGCAAGTCGTGCCGCTTCTAATGTGAACCGGCGCTTAAGGTAAAAAAAAACCCTTCAATACTTGCCCCCCTCCCATCCCTGAACATTTAAACACCTAACCAAGTCCTCTCTTGATTCAGCGCTGTGAGTGCCTGCAGCACTGCTGCTCTTTTCTGGATTCGCAGAAGACTGACAGCTGTGGGTGCCGTAAGCTCCTGCTGCTGTATGTCAAATTCTGTGAGGTGAGCAGGGGCTGATCTGCACTGTGTCTATGGATGCACACACCATAGCTTGGGAGCGTGCCTGCAAAGGTGTCCCAAGAGCACACAGCTTGCAAGAAGGAGCGGAAAGCACTGGCTGGGGTCTCCAGAAGAGGAGGCAAGGGACCACTCTGCACTATCGTTGCACAGAGCTGGTAAGTATAACCTCTTCCCCCCCTTTTTTTTTTTTTTTTTATTTTTTTTTTTATTTTTTATCTTAGCAAAAAAAAAAATAAAACCCGAGCCTTTAATATCACTTATTTTGAGGAACACTTCATGATCTAATTTTCTTCTAGGTTAACCACTTCAGCTCTGGAATATTTACTCCCCCCTCTTCCTGACTAGGCCATTTTTTGCTATACGGCAGTGCGTTACTTTAACTGACAATTGCGTGGTCGTGCAACGCTGTACCCTAATAAGTTATGTCCTTTCTGACAGAACGGCAATCTGCCTTGTTTACATAGTCAGGCTGCCATTTTGCCCGTGTCCTGAATGATCAGCGGGTGCTGGCGGACATCGAGTCCGTGGGACGCGCTGTTTAGCTCCTGCTGTGTAGAATCACAGCGAGAGTGAGCCTCCGGCAGCGCACACTCGCGCTCGATACCCGGAAATGCAAGATCATGTGAATATATACGTGATCCTGCACAGCACAGATGACCTGTAGCAGTAAATGTGCTATAGGGCGGTCGGCAAGAAGATAAAATATCATGGTTTAGACCTACTGTTAGATCGCTTATCTGTGTAGGAGCCCTGAGCTTCTGTATTTGTGTGTGTGTGTGTGTGTTTGTTGGAGCTAATTGCACAAGGTTGTATAGCAAAATTTGCAGGTAGTTGGTGATCTTATTTGACTCTATGTTCAGTTCTTAGTAGTATTTTGTGCAATCAAATACTGAGCTAATGGAAGAAAATATGGCTCTGTCTAGCTGCATAAAAATTTTAATCTAGCCGTTTCTATGTTTTCCTCAGAAAAAAGGTAAAGATTTGGTACATACTTAAAGTGGAACTACACTTCATCTGAGCACCACAAACCAAAAATGCTATTTAATTGATTTCTTAAATTTAGGTTTGCACCAATACCTAGCATTTTGCATGGGGGGGTCGGCCGGGCAGCCTTACAGATGATCGGTGTGGGGGTGGGGGCAGTTAAAAGCACCAATCTCCCTGTATAGCTTTCAATAAAGCACCTGACAGCCGCTTCTCCTGCTGCTGTCAGCTGCTTTATTAAAAGTTATACAGGGAGATCGGTGCTTGGAAGTGCCCCCACTGCCGCACCGATCATCCCCAACTGTCCCCTGTGTCCTCCGGCTCCCTGGGTCCACCTCCACCCCCCCCATCCTAGATCTGTCAGGATGGAGAGCTGAGGAAGGGACTGGTAAATATTTAATTTACTGGCTCCTTCCTTTTCTGGATGGAGCCTCTGTCTCTTGTCCATTCATCTTCAGTGCAGCTGAGGCTGCAGAGAAAAGGACTGGGGAATCTGTGTCCTCAGTCACTTTCCTGGTCTCAAAAGGGAGATGTCAGTGGGCTGTTTAGATGCCTGATGTCTCACCCCCCCCCCGCAGGGCTGATGATGATAAAAAAAAAAGCATTGTAATACCAATTTAAAAATAAAATGAAATTGTAAAAATAAAAAAACGACTGACACAGTCCACGCCTCATCAGGGCCACCTGTCAGTGCTGTATATTGGTGCCACTGTCACATGAAAAAAAAGAATCGGTACTGGGGGGGGGAGACAGAACGAGAAAGTAAGTATCGGAGCAACCCTATTTTTAATAATCAAAGCAAACCCACCCATCCATTCCATCTATGTCTTCATGCTTAATTTTGTTGATAAGTCACTTTGAAAAGCACCCCCTTAGCATTTCTGGCCCTGGCCACCTTGTGTAAAGGCGGATGATGATTCATGTAGCATTTACTTCCTGGAATCCATCTTCCCTTAGCTTGGGCATGCAAGCAGGAGAGGGTATTCTTAACTGAGAAAACCCCTCCTCCTATTCCCCATTGAAGACTCTTGGGATGTGTGACATTTGCCTAGGCATGGAAACCAGGAAGTAACTGAAGAAATGTAAAAATAAAATAAAAATAAAAAAAGTTTAAATTTAAATATGATATACTTTCCTATCCAGTAACTAAAGCTGGCCATACATTATACAATTCTTATTCGATTTACCTTTTTAACTATGTAGAGCAAGGGCCTGCCTGATTGCATACAAATTGAAAGGTTTGATCACATATTATATGGTTTTGGTAAATCTAAAGAAAAATTGTACAAGAAAATTGTATAATGTATGGCCAGCTTTATGCTAGCAGCATAAGGATTAAAAATAGTCAATGTTAATTGAGAGAGTGAAGTTCCACTTTAACCCAATGTTGCTGTGCTTAGTGTTTGTATGTTTCTTCACAAGACAGACCGTTCTTCCCAGGTAATAATTCACTAGTTCATTAATCTAACCTTTAGTTGTTGCTGATAGCATCATTTCATAGTCCAGTATACAGCGATAGCTCCTCTGTTGACATGAAAACTTCAAGTGAAAATGAACTTCTCTATAAAGTTTCTACAATCAGTACTGTGAGGCTTTCATTTAGATGACAGATTACCTTCTCCTTATGGGCTTCCAATCATCCACACATTTACAGAAAAACAAACGAAATTAAATCTATCAGCGGCCGGAACATTCCGCTCTGCTGCCCTCCGTGTCCACTATGGAACAAGCAAGTTTGGGAACCGGACACATTAGTGCGATGGGTTTTCCCAAATGACAACCATTGTTTACCCGCCATGATTCTGGCATGCATAGGTATGTGTGCTACTGCTGTAAGAGGATGCACTGTACGAATCCTCCTTTTTTTTTTTTTTTTTTTTTTTTTTTTTTTTTTTAAATTTATTTTTATTTAATTTTTTTTTTTAAAGGTTACTTTAACTTGGTCCCAGACGACACCTATGTAACCTAGGCAACAGCAACAAAGAATACAAAAACTAGCAATGCAGTTTGGTTACTTGAGGCTTTAAGTGAACTTGTGCCCAGACCATGCACATTAAAATATTTATTTTGAAGAAGGCGGCCTCATTTACACAGATGCTGTGGCTGTATGGGGATGCATCAGCTGTACAAACAAAACTGCTTGGTCCACATATGAGAGTCCTGTAGGGGTGGGTGAGTGTCCCTGAATGCACACGGTCTGCGTTTGGGGCCACTCACCTGTCTTTGCATGCCTGTCAAATTAGGACGAGTGGCTATGTTCGTACAGCTTCTGCATTCTCATAGTCGCATGGGTTACCTAAATGCAGCTCCTGATGGCTTCAACTGCAAACAAGCCCTCTGTATCTATAAACAATATGTAGAAATTCGTTTTCAAATTTCATAACATAGGCACTGTTTTCTTATAAAAAACAAAAACATATCTTGACAGCCGACAGCTGTTACAAACTAACTGCAACCAAGGAATCATGCACATAGACTATTAGTCCTGGTTCACATACAGTATCTCACAAAAGTGAGTACACCCCTCACATTTTTGTAAATATTTTATTATATCCTTTCATGTGACAACACTGAAGAAATTGCTACAATGTAAAGTAGGGAGTGTACAGCTTGTATAACAGTGTAAATTTGCTGTCCCCTCAAAATAACTCAACACACAGCTATTAATGTTTAAACCACTGGCAACAAAAGTGAGTACACCCCTAAGTGAAAATGTCCAAATAGGGCCCAAATTGTCCCTATTTTGTGTGGCCACCAATATTCTCCAGCACTGCCTTAACCCTCTTGGGGATGAAGTTCACCAGAGCATAACAGGTTGCCACTGGAGTCCTTTTCCACTCCTCCATGACAACATCATGGAGCTGGTGGATGTTAGAGACCTTGCGCTCCTCCTCCTTCCGTTTTTGAGGATGCCCCACAGATGCTCAATAGGGTTTAGGTCTGTAGACATGCTTGGCCAGTCTTTCACCTTTTACCCTCTGCTTTTTTAGCAAGGCTGGTAACAAAAGTGAGTACACCCCTAAGTGAAAATGTCCAAATTGGGCCCAAATAGCCATTTTCCCTCCCCAGTGTCAGGTGACTCGTGAGTGTTACAAGGTCTCAGGTGTGAATGGGGAGCAGGTGTGTTAAAGTTGGTGTTCTCGCTCTCACTTTCTTACTGGTCACTGGAAGTTCAACATGACACCTCATGGCAAAGAACTCTCTCTCTCTGAGGATCTGAAAAAAATTGTTGCTCTACATAAAGATGGCCTAGGCTATAGGAAGAATGGCAAGAACCTGAAACTGAGCTGCAGCACGGTGGCCAAGACCATACAGTGGTTTAACAAGACAGGTTCCACTCAGAGCAGGCCTCGCCATGGTCGACCAAAGAAGTTGAGTGCATGTGCTCAGCTTCATATCCAGAGGTTGTCTTTGTAAAATAGGCATATGAGTGCTGCCAGCATTGCTGCAGAGGTTGAAGGGGTGGGGGGTCAGCCGGTCAGTGCTCAGACCATACGCCGCACACTGCATCAAATTGGTCTGCATTACTGTTGTCACAGAAAGAAGCCTCTTCTAAAGATGATGCCCAAGAAAGCCTGCAAACAGTTTGAAGACAAGCAGACTAAAGACGTGGATTACTGGAACCATGTCCTGTGGTCTGATGAGACCAAGATAAACTTATTTGGTTCAGATGGTGTGTGGCGGCAACCAGGTGAGGAGTACAAAGACAAGTGTGTCTTTCCTACAGTCAAGCATGGTGATGGGAGTGTCATGGTCTGGGGCTGCATGAGTGCTGCCGGCACTGGGGAGCTACAGTTCATTGAAGGAACCATGAATGCCAACATGTACTGTGACATACTGAAGCAGAGCATGATCCCCTCCCTTCGGAGACTGAGCCGCAGGGCAGTATTCCAACGTAACGACCCTAAACACACCTCCAAGACGACCACTGCCTTGCTAAAGAAGCTGAGGGTAAAGGTGATGGACTGGCCAAGCATGTCTCCAGACCTAAACCCTATTGAGCATCTGTGGGGCATCCTCAAACAGAAGGTGGAGGAGCGTAAGGTCTAGTGGCAATTTCATGCTCTAACACACAATAAGGACCCTGTGTTACTATGTTAGAATTGAGAATTATTTTTTTGCACATTTTTTAGAATTTTTTTTTTTTTTTTTTTTTTTAGTCTACGGAAATCCCACATATGTTTCTGATGCCCTTCTCAGTTGCATCACAAAAATGTATCATTGGCTCACAATTCCCTCTAATGCACATACATCAAACACAAGGCCCGTGGGCTGAATCTGGCTCGCCAGGCCTTATGTGGCCCTTGCACTCCGTTTTGCAGCCGGAACATGGCAGAATGCCATTCTGCCACCTCCTGCTCTTACCCTCCACTCCCTGCTGTCACTTGTAAACACAGAAGCCTTCTGTGTTTACAAGGGACAGCTTTGCTCTCAGCAAAACCTGGAACTAATTAGATCCCTACACGCACTCAAGGCGGGGACATAGCTCCAGAATTGGAGAGAGAGAAAGTCTCCTTGCAAGGCAAAGCTGGCTACACAGGGAGGTACTACAGTAAAGCCAGGTCATGTAGGAGAGAGAAATGTGAGGAAACTTTGGGGGGGGGGGGGGGGATTGGGGGTTGTACTCACGCTACGCACTCCTGGACGCAGTAAAATTTTGTTTTGTACTCCTGCTCTAATGTATAGAAATGCCAAGTTTGAAATGCTAGCAAAATCCTTGTTGCTTGCCTCCCTTCTGATGCCTTGTGTTCAGTTTCTAATGTGTGCCCTGGATATTGTTTTCAAACCTTGACAGGGCATTTGTAGCCTGTTAGACATTTGATGTCGAAACCTGCAGGAGCCATGTCACATTTTATTAAATACATTCTGCAAGAAGAAGCCCATTTTTTTTTTTTTTTTGACATTCATTGGTATGATTTTAGATGAGATTATTATAAATTATATTTCTACTTTTAAAGTATAATTACCCTGTCCAAATTTATCTAATTTTTATCTAATCTAATTTTTGCCCAAAGATGACATTTCTTTTATATTCATTTCCTACTGGCATCTGTCTTGTCCGTACACTGTCCTTGGTGGGTGCTATTTTGTCTGCGGCAAGGTCAACATCCTGCCAACATCCCTGAGATTAAATTTAATGGCACAAACACTCAGGCTATCAGTTTCTACCTGCTGACTTTGGCAGAATAATACCAACTGATAGGTGTTTGAAATGTGCGAAGAAAAATGTGAGAACAATAATTAAAGATTTACCTGCAATAGTGCCTTTTTGGTTTATTTTGTATATTTTAGTGCACAACAGGGGAGATGAATGTATGAGTCAGGACCTAGGCTTTTCAGTATTGGAACAGGCAAGCAAGGAACTGTGTGTGTCTGTTTTAAAAAAATGTCTCTATACAGGCTTCTGTGTTGCTGACCATACAAAAGGCTTAATTTAATGTCTGCTTTAATTTTTAAACTATGAGTCTAGCTGTCTCCCATGGTTTGTTGAGCTTTTACTGTTATGTTACCAATGTGCCCTTTAACAAATGTCAGTCATCGTTAATAATTTAGTTTTGAATGCAGGGCTTGTGAGGCCTAGCATGCAAAATTTTACTTGGCCACCAAGCTGTGATGCAAAGATTCTCCCTAGTAATTTCCTACTTTTTCTCTTTGTCCCTGACATACCAGATGAATTCCCTTTTGAAGTTCATAGGACTGACATAATGACTTGTGTGGGGAGAAGATTGGCAATGTATAGAATGTTAATGGATAGATTAAAAATCAAAAGATGACTAAGTATTCATAATTCCATATGATTTAACAATATAAATAATAATATGATTGTGAGCCTAAAGTGACCCAAAACTGTGCTTTAAAAAAATGTGTTCTTTAAGTACTTGAATTTACTATCCACCTCCTCCAAATCTTAATTCCTCTTTTTTTTTTTTTTTTTTTATGCTGCTGTGATTTGACTTCTATTAAAGGGTGGCTTTTTTCATTCTCCGTGGTCCCACTGTATGTAGGAACATAGCCACCCTATTTTGCTCACTCCTAAGATGGACTAGGGACTTTGGACTGTGGGATTTGTAGTGTGCATAGAGCAGTGCACATGACCAAGACTAACTTGCATTGATTGTTTCAAACAAATAGAATTGAGGGGGGGAAAAAGAGAGGTTTGGGTGATCAGAGGACATTACAAGAGGGAAGAAAAACACAGTAAAACAATTTAATGGAAAAAAATAGATTACTGAGCCTTAAGTAGTGGCTGTGTATAGATTATTTTTGGGAAATAGGGATGCTGTTTAGTGTCACTTTAAGTGCAGTGGAACATAATATGGACCTGTTGGAAAAAACTGTAAATTACATGGCATAATCTGTTCAAACTACGCTAATGGTTTTGAGTTGATCTTCTTTGACTTTAAGGGGTAAGTATACTTTTATAAATTCCTGAATTCTTCTTCTCTCCCCCTTTTCTCAGTCAACATCTGATAGACAGACATATACATTCTCTAAAATTGAAGTACACGTGCCTTGTGTGGCCATAGAGGATGGCTGTCCCAGTTGTATGCACTAAGGTTAAAGTGGAATTCCAGTCAAAAATTACATTTTTGGCCATGATTAGTATGTTAAATATGTAAAAGGTTGATATTATGCATTTTCATGCTAGCTGATTGTCTAGCTTAGAAAGTCTTCTCTAAGCTAGACAATCAGCTGCTTCCTGATCTTTACCGACAACGGTTTCTCTCTTCAGCTGAATTTGCCAGCGGTCATGCACTTTCTGAAACCGTTGTCAGTATTTTATTTTTATTTATTTTTTATAAATCCAGCCTAGCTTTCAGTAAGTCTGCCCCTGTCCTGCCCAGTACTGCCCCCATCCCCCCAGCCTTCTGCAGAGTGTGCAGAAGTTCCTCTCATCAGTGTGCTCCCTCGGCGTTGGGTTTGCAAGCGTTACTTCCTGTCACATGTGTTCCCCTTTGCGCAGTCAATTCCGGCAATGATGGCACTAACTTTCTTTGAGAAAGCCTGCCGGGTAGCTACATCACTTTTGTAAATGACATAGCTACCTGAGAAGAGACACACCCAGGGACCCGCACGGACTGAAATTGCAAGCCAGATAAAGATCACATGCGCAGTGGGATTTCTTTTTAAAGATAAAGGGTAAATGGCTAAAAATGTTGGAGAATGCGGATCTTTTTGGATGATTGGTTGCAGTTGATTACTGCTTTTGGAGGTAGATGCCTTTTCTTCCACTTTAAAGGAGAAGTACAGCCAAAGGCTGTAATTCTCGTGTGGATCACCAGAGTGCAGTTCGTTCTGCACTCCTGTGACCCATTTCAGCCCGCTGTCAGCTGACGCCACAGAGCCCACATGCCTGGACCAGCACCCAGCTCAGCCTCTCGGCAAGCCGCAGAGCCTGAGCCAGCCCCTCCTGCCCTCTCCACAGCAGACCGCTTTGACTGACCGTCACCATCTCTACTTAGGGAGCTCTGAGAACTGAACTCATTTTACACTTTTTGTATTCCTTTGTGAAGGACTATTGATTTTAGGAGTATATGCTGGGAGAATGATTGTAAACCAGTCCATTAAAGTCAGCTTTATTCAGTACATCTGTGCAAAAAGTGCGTTGTATGCTCTATAGAGGTTTTACTCCGTTTTAGATGAAAGAATGTGTACATACATGTATAAAAAAACCTTTTGGGTCTAATGTTGTAACGTGGGAAAGTGATGAAGGAAGAATACATATTATCAGTATTCTTGTCCTTCACAGATAATGCAAGTTAATAAAATAGCTGTAGATGAAAAACCTATCTTCTTGGATTCTGTCCAATAATGTAACACCTTATCTAATCTGGCAGTGTATCAGGGCACACAGTTGCTTCCATGTACCAATACTATCTGGATAATGTGTACCCCATTCTTTTTTCTTTTAATTAAAACTCTTTGGACTGGTGACCTTTGTTTTCTGTCCCAGTATGCCAATGTTCAATAAACCACAAATAAAAACTGGCTATTATAGGAGGTAGAGTCAACAGGTTACTTTCGGAGAGTTTTTAGGAGCTTATCAGAATGGACGATGTGTGTGTAATTTATAAGGAAAGATATTTTTTCACACATAACCTAACTTCTACTCCTCTTTCAAGGACACTAAAGTCAGACTCGTTTACACGACTGCTTTCTTTTATTTCCATGTTAGTCATTAAAGGGGGTTTCTAAGGAAAATTGAAGGTCGCTGACTAGAATGTTTTTATGCAGTGAAACAATGTTAGCCGTAAGTTATTGTTTTCCAGTGCAGCCTTCTTTCTGAGCTGTAGAAGATTGTCTTGTCCTGCTGCAGAAAAGCAGCAGATTTGCTTTCTTGCAGTTGTCGGAACTGCTTGAAGGGCTGACCACAACAGTTATTGCTTCCTGGAACAATTATATTAGTAACAATAAATATATTGTGCTGTGCTAATATTATAAAATATTTGTATAAATAAAACAAGTGTATGACTTTAAATCGCTGTGTGTGTGTGTGTGTGTATATGTATGTATATATAGGTATGTGTGTGTATATATATATATATATATATATATATATATATATATATATATATATATATATATATATATATATATATATATATATATATATATATATATATATATATATATATATATATATATATATATATATATATATATATATATATATAATTATAGAGCCTGTGATCGCGTGATTTGACTTGGTGTAGCAGCTGAGTCACCCTGAGGTGAGCACAATACCTGGGGGGCCACCGGATTGCACAAAAGCATGGTTTGCGCCACAAAGAAAGTTGCATGCTGGAAAATTACACCATTGGACACTAAGCATAAGCACTTTTTCTGATATTAATCTACAGGATTTCACTAATCACCTATAAATATTGTTTCATTAAGGACTGTTTTTCTCACATGTACTGTGTGGCACTAAGCACTTTTTGTAATTATTTATTTGATATTTTCATATATACACTTTAGCATGTTTGATTAGATTATGCATATTGCACTTTAGTGTGTTACTATTTTTCCGTAGGTTTAATATTTAGGAGCACTATTTTTGATCATTTTTGTATTTTACCCAGTGGGGGTATTGATTACATATACATTTAAGTTTTTCATACTTTTGTAGATACACACATATTTTGATATATTGATTAGCTCAATTATAGCACACTCTAGCGCAGCGTATTTTCTTTTACATTAACCGTTTGCACGATATATGAGACGTGTTCAACGCATGCAGCTAGTAGTAGTGATATTCTTTAAGCATAAGATTCTTTGTGGCTCGCAGGATTTTTTTTTTCCTATTTTGCACCAATAGCAATAAACACCCTTAAAAAGGAAACCCTGCTGGTGATTTAAAACCCAAGTCCCAGTGCCGTAAGATTAATTTATCTTCTCCAGTACTCTACCAGACAGTGAAAGGGTGGGACCGGTAGCTGTTGACTAGACCTATATCCTAGGTCTAGGAGGGCTTGTTCTCCCAATTTTAGGGGTATTCAGATGTTCACAATCCTCAAGGGATTGTCTTCACTCTTCACCTTCAATATCACCTCTCCCTCCTATTCCAATAGTCTCATCAACTTCCCAATATGTTCTATAAAAAGAGCTCAAGACCACAGACTGCCATAGTGTGTTAAATAAAATATTTAATTGAAAAAAATGTGTTTTACTTACTACAATATGGCAGTCTATGTGTGATCTCGAGCTCTGTTTATAGAACATATTGGGAAGTTGATGAGACTATAGAGTACACCTCCTAAGAGAATTTATTTTGTTCTTTATGCTTGTATCAAGTATTGTAGAGTTTAATTTTCACTTCAACTTTGGAATACTACATTTGCACTTAGATATATGTCACTATATCAGCAGCACATCACATTCATTTCTACGTGCTCATTTTATGTGAGGAACACACATTTGGTGATTGCAGTAGCTGAAACATCAACACTTGGTTTGCAATTATATCATCTTAGAACGTGCTGTTGTTTTTTTTTTTTTTTTTTTTTTTCTTCTTTTATATACTTTAGCTTAACATTTCTACTTAAAATTTGAAATTGTTTGTCACAATTAAGCTGTGAACCGTGTCACTATATAGGATTTGGCAGTAAATGGCATTTCCAGTTTCCCTGGAAGTCCCCTTTACGTATCCCTTTATCTGCCACTTACCTTCACACTTTGCTTTTTCCTTTGCTGGCTGATTTTACGAAGGTGCACAATCATATGCTATTGCTTCCATATGGAAATGCTGACTGTGACATACATGTATTGAAAGGGTCATGTGGCAAGGTGATAATATTGTCACTGATTTCCATAGGAAGCAACAACAAGATATCTGGAGGATTTGTGATTATACAGCCTTTTTTTTTTTTTTTTTTTTTTTTTTAAGAAGTTTAGGATTTTGCTGTGGAATCATTAAACAGAAAATGTTCACTGTAATGCCCTGTACACACACAAAAAAAAATCTTGGATGGTTTTTCCAATGGAATTCCGCTCAAGCTTGCCTTGCATACACACGGTCACACAAAAGTTCTCTGAACTTTTGACCGTCAAGAACGCGGTGACGTACAACACTATGATGAGCCGAGAAAATGAAGTTCAATGCTTCCGAGCATGCGTCGAATTGTTTCCGAGCATGCGTAGGAATTTTGCGTGTTGGAATTTGTACAGACGATCGCATTTTCAGATAGGAACTTTTTCCGACCGAAAAATTGAGAACATGCTCTCAATCTTTTGCTGGCGGGAATTCCGCCAGCAAAAGTCCGATGGAGCATACACACGGTCGCATTTTCCGACCAAAAGCTTTCATCGATCTTTTGCTGGCCAAATTTCCGCTCGTGTGTGCGCGGCATAAGAATTCGAAGATATGCTATGCATCATCTGTTGTATTTTCCAGATCTGGTAAAAAAATTGTGACCTTCACTTTAACAAATTGTTCTCCGTAAGTACCAATAAACAAGATTTTCATGGTGTTACCAGAATTCATGAAGTGTATTAAAGCTGTGATAAGGCTTGCAAGTTTGAAATATAGGTCCTGTACTAATACACTGTGACCCTTTCAAACTTGTCCTGTTAAAGCCAGGTTTCATAGCCAACATATATCTATAAATTAAAGTGGAATAAACACAAAAGCAAACATTTATTCTATTGCAGCTTACCAATCCTTAGATGTGATGGCTGCATTTGTTTAGTGTGGTTTTTATTTTATTTTTTTTTATTTTTTAGGCCTTCTTCTAGTTTCATCTGGTGATTCAGCCATTAAGTCTGTTTTTTAAAAGTACAAGCGGTCCAAAAGAATGTTTCATATATAGAGATGAGACCATTTACCACAGATAGGGGCACTTACAATTACCAGCTTTTATTTATTTAAATCCCAAAAAGAAAAAAAATGTTTGCTGCAACTACTTAGCTGGAGTTTGGCTTCACTTTATTAGTGTATTTAAATCTGCTAGTACATCTAACACCTCACTCCTCCCGGACTGAAAATGCTGCTGTCCAAAGTTGCCCCCTGTGCTCATCATCCAGAGTGGAGGCACTCTAATGCAGGAGGTGTGCTACTGGTCAGATCACCAGATGAAGAAAGGGACAAAGAAAAGAGAACTAATGCAGCCACCACATCTAATGATTGGTAAACTCCAATATAGTACAATTTTGGTTTTGGGTTTAATGCCCCTTTCAGGGTACTGCAAAATACTATTTTGGAAATGTCACCTGGCAGTAGGTTGCACAGACTGCTGTGGTCACGATTAAGCTCCAAGGGGCGGGATAAAATGCATTGGAGGCGTGGCCTGGCTGGAGTCTGGGCTGAGGCTGCCCTTCATCTAACTTCATGCACATAGGTCTGTTTCATGATGTGTGGCTTATGGATTTTTACTTTTGACACGTCTGTGTGAAAGCCGCGTTCTCTCTGGAGCTGTCTGACACCCCCCGGCTTATGCCTACCTGGGGGGGCAATGGGGGTTTCCTTCATCCACCTTGTTTGTGGATGTGTAAATTCAGGTTGTTTTAATTTATTTTTTATCTGCAGTCTGGTGCCAGGCGACAGTATTTTATTTTTTTGGAGCTGAATGAGGCATGTACAATGTGATTGTATTTGATTATTTGTTGGAGTGTTTTTTACATTATCTAGTAATGGCTACAAACAGTAAAATATTAGCTATAATTCAGGATTTAACTAAAACTAATACTTTTTACCTTGAAGAAAAAAAAAAAGAGAGAAAATAAAACATTGTGTTGCTAGTGACTACAGCACTCCCAACACTTTGTGACATAGGTTTTGATCAGGCGGCCTGACACCATTATTCACAGTTGCAGCCTCCTATTTCAATTACCCGCTAAACTAGACATTAGTATGGTCACATTGCTGAGGTCCTCCCTGTGCTCCTTTACTTTCTCCCTGTAAACGACTGGGGGCTAGTAGCGCACTGGCAACTTTCAGATGCAAGATATAATTGCAGGCGATAGATAGCGAACAATATCAATCATTTGCTTATCCTATGGAACTAGTAGTGTTGGCGTTATAACCTCTACTAGCTATCATAATGCAACCATTTTAAGCATTGTGTTCTCTTTTGCAACCAGTCATTGCTGCAAGTTATTTGTGCACCCTACTTCATAGGAGGTCTTTTGTTCCCTGTGTGTAACTTTCCATCATTTGCAAATAATCGCTAATAATTTTAGCACTGCTATTGTGCTGCTAAAATCGCTTGATTTCAAACAAATTTCCAGGGACACTTTTTTTTTTTTTTCTTTTTTTCTTGCTGTGCATCCAGCAAGCAATTGTGGACAGACTTTAATTAGGGGCAGGACATTCATTTAAAATGGGCATGATTCTACAAGAGGCATATTGTTTATCTATTGTACAATGTAATTTTAAAGTATAGGACATGTTTATAAGGACAGAAACACAGCCAGGAAAAATATTAGTAAAATATTAGTAAAAATGTGTTTTCCAAAACGTCTTTCAGGACAGCACCCGAGAGATCATGGCTCCTCCTCCCACAGGAAACACCTCATCAATTAAGTCTTTAAATTGGAATCCTCCACGTTGCCTCATCAGTTTTTTGTGTTTCCTCCAGCTGGAGGAACACCTCTGGTGGGAGCCATGATCTCTCAGGTTTATCCTGGGAGACACAGGTTCTCACCTGTTAAGTCTTTTTTTAGGCTAGGAGAGTGAGCCTCCCACTTGCCTCTTACATGGACGGTCCCGTGGGCTCCCTCTCCCTCTTCCGTGCTCGGGGAGAGCCTGTACGTCCGGGGGTGCTGCCTCCAAAATGTTTTGGCCTGACGGGCGGCCATGTTCCCTTCTACATGAGGGATGAGCGGTGGCGGCCGCCATGTTGCTGGTGGCAGAAGAGCACTTCAGCCATGTCCTGTAAGGGAGGAGGCAGCACTTCCGGGTCGGCGCGTGCGTCATTTCCGGGCGCAAAGCGCAGTGGGAGAGGGCAGGGTCACCTGGCGCCTTTATTTCCAGGTTCAGGTCAGCGCAGCAGCGTTTTCGAATCTGGAACCGGTCGTTTCACCACGCACCGCAGACAGCTATGGATAGCGATGCAGCGGATAAGGGGGCAAGCCAAGGCGCCAGCAAGGCTAAGGTAAGGGACTGTGTCCTCTATTACCCTGGGCCATTTTCTCCTGTGGGGGGGTTCCCCCCTTCCTCCGCCACCCCCCCCCCCCCCCCCCCAGGATGGACCTGCTTCTTACCCCCTCTTCAGAAGGTATGTTGCAGTGGCTAGATTTAGTATATCTGCCCTACAACAGGGGATTAGGTGGTGGTGGCTTGCTGGGCACATGGAAAATGAGATGTTTCTTCCTTAGTGCACCTGGGTGTATTATTGGCGCTGTATTACAGCCTTTTAAGCGTGGTTCCATGTCTCTTTTCTGTTTGTCCAGGCCAAAGGTTCTGCCCAACCAGTCAAGAAAAGGTGCCCTGTCTGCAAAGAAAAATTAAGCGATGCTTGGACCAAAACGCTTTATGCAGAGTGCATTACAAATTTGGTCAGAGAGGAGACTCCATCCGTTTGTGGCGACTTAGTGTCAACAATAAAGGATGAGCTCCGGGCCACCTTTCAAGCTTTTAGGTCAAACCTAAGAGAGGAGCCAGGTCCCTCTAGGGATCCTCTGGTTCCGCAGCCATCTTCAGAACCCCAGAGTGGTTCTCAAATAATTTTTGGGGGTCCGATATCCCAGAACGCTTCTCAAGGGTCCGTTTCCCTCGATCCAGATGATACAGATTCTGAGGAGGAGGAAAATGAATCAGATACTGTTTCTAAATATAAATTGTCACTAGAAGAGGTGGGAGGACTCCTGAAAGTGATCCATGCCACTTTGGGGATAGAAGAGGAAAAGAAGGAACTCTCCCTGCATGACCGCATGTATGCTGGTTTAGGAGATTCAAAAGGCCGTTCTTTTCCAGTCCATTCAGTTATCACTGATATGATTAAAAAAGAGTGGCTGGAACCTGAGAAAAAACCTTTCTTTTCCCGGGCTCACAAGAAAAGATTTCCATTTGAAGAAAATCCAGATTCTATATGGAATAAGGTTCCAAAATTGGACTCTGCCTTTTCTCAGGTCTCTAAGTCTACGGACCTCGCCTTTGAGGATATGGGCACTCTGAAGGAGCCCATGGACAAAAGGATGGACCTGCTTCTTAAAAGAACCGGGCAGTCAGTAATGCACAATCTGAAACCAGCAATGGCAACAACCTGTGTTGCAAGGAACTTGGATCACTGGGTTAACCAGTTGAAAGCCCATGTCATAGCAGATTCCTCAAAACAGGAGATTCTAGACTCTTTTTCAGCCCTGTTGGCAGCAATATCATATATTGCGGATGCGTCTGCGGAATCTATCTGCATGTCAGCAAGGTCAGCAGCTTTAACAAATTCTGCCAGAAGGGCCTTATGGCTGAAGATGTGGCCAGGGGATGCTGCATCTAAAAATAGATTGTGTGGTATTCCGTTTGCAGGTGATCTGCTATTCGGTTCAGAGCTAGAGTCCATTCTTGACCGCACGGCAGATAAGAAAAAGTCGTTTCCGGTTAAGAAGAAACAGGTGCAAACCCGTAAGCGTTTCTTTCGGCCCCAAAAAAGTCAGCAGGAAGGAAAAACGCAGGGCAAGAGGAAGTCATGGTCTTCTCAGAAGCCCAAAGGTAGGGGTGGAGTGCTCTTCAATCCTCCTGCGGCCTCCGCAAAACCACAATGACTCCGTCAAGGTCGGGGGAAGACTCCAGGAGTTTCTTCCTCAGTGGAGAGCCATTTCCTCAAATCAATTCATTGTAAAGATGCTCTCCCAGGGGTATGTGATAGAATTTACGGAAGAACCGCCAAGAAGATTCCTGGTGACAAACGTCCCAAGGGACGCAGTCAAGGCTCTCGCCATGAAGTCCCTAATTCAGGAACTGAAAAATCAGAGAGTCATTGTTCCGGTCTCAGCGGGGGAGTTCTTCCAGGGGTTCTACTCGCATGTCTTTCTGGTTCAGAAACCTTCAGGAAAGTTCCGTCTTATCCTGAATCTCAAAATGCTGAACAAATCGGTAGAATACAGAAGGTTTCGGATGGATTCAATATTTTCAGTAAGAAACCTCCTGTATCAAGGGTGCTATATGGCATCAATAGATTTACAAGATGCCTACCTCCACATTCCTATTGCCGCCAGGTCGCAGAAATATCTGAGGTTAGCACTGAAAGAAGGGAAGAAGGTGGTACATCTGCAATTCAGAGCACTCCCGTTTGGTCTGTCATCATCCCCAAGGGTCTTCACGAAAATAATGGCCGAAGCTCTGGCGCCTCTGCGTCTAGAGGGGATCTCAGTTATTCCTTATCTGGACGACCTGCTGTTTTTTGCCCAGACCAGAGAAGGTCTTCAAGAAAACTTGCTCAGAGCCCGGGTTCATCTAGAATCCATGGGGTGGATTTTAAACCTTCAAAAATCAAATCTGATTCCCTCACAGGAAATGTTGTTCCTGGGTTTCCGTATCAACTCTTTAGAACAAAAAATTTTTCTTCCAGAGGAAAAACAGAAAAAATTGGTACAAGTGGTGTCATTGCTACAGTCCAATCAAGTTCTGTCCATCAGGAAGGTTATGTCAGCATTGGGAACCCTGACCTCTTCCATTCCGGCCATCCAGTGGGCAAAGCTCCATTTCAGACCTCTGCAAAGTTTCCTGTTAAAAACTTGGAATCACCAGCAGGATTCACTAAATTCATTAGTGAAGATCCCTACTTCAGTAAAAAGAAGTCTGTGGTGGTGGAAGAACCCGACAAGGTACTCAGAGGGGCTGTTATGGTCCTTCCCAACTCAGGTGAGGTTGACAACAGATGCAAGTTCCTGGGGTTGGGGGGCTCATATGAGCGGCCGGTGGGCCCAGGGCTCGTGGGACACAAGAGATGCGCTGAGGTCCTCAAATTGGAGGGAACTAAAAGCTATAGAAATGGCCTTACTGACCTTTGCGAAAGAAGTCCAGGGGCAACATACTCAGATCCTGTCAGACAACGCCACGGTGGTGGCTTACATAAACAGACAGGGGGGAACCAGAAGCAAAGTTCTGCAGAGCTTGGCAAAAGGCATTCTGAGTTGGGCAGAGCTCCATACTCTATCCTTATCCGCGGTCCATTTAAAAGGAACCCTAAACAGAGTAGCGGACTTCCTAAGCAGGAAACAGATCTTAGAGGCAGAGTGGCAATTGAATCCAGAAGTCTTCCAGTTAATAGTGCAGAAATGGGGGCGCCCAAGATTGGATCTCTTTGCCACCCAGGAAAACTCGCAAATGTCTCGCTTCTTCTCCCTGAACAGGAACGAGGCATCACTGGGAGTGGATGCTCTGGCTCAAGATTGGAAGTTTCACCTCTGTTACGCATTCCCCCCGTTTCAGCTTATCCCTCGGGTCATAGCAAAAATCAGGAAGGAGGAGACAACCGTGATCCTCATCACTCCTTTCTGGCCAAAAAGGCCTTGGTTTTCATCCCTTCTTCAGATGCAACAAGAACCTTACTGGCACCTTCCGTTAAGAAAAGACCTTCTGTTACAAGGTCCTCTGTTTTACCAGGAAGTAGCAAAACTAAAGCTCACGGCCTGGCTACTGAGGAGCAGCTCTTGAAGAGGAAAGGTTTCTCGGATAGATTGGTAGCTACCCTCCTATCCAGTAGAAAGAAGGTTACAAGAGCAATCTATTCCAATGTCTGGAAAATCTTCAACTCCTGGTGCACAGCATCTGACAGATCTCCAAGACAAATTTCTTCTGTGCTTGAGTTTCTGCAAGAAGGGGCGGACAAGGGCTTAGCGGTCAGCACCCTCAAAGTTCAAGTTGCTGCGCTGGCTGGGGGTATTCCTGGAAAAATCCATTTCATCAGAACCCCTAGTAATAAGATTCTTCAAAGCTCTTACCCGGTCTAGACCAGTGGTAATCAAAAGCTGTCCAGCATGGGACTTATCGGTTGTTCTACAGGCCCTGACCAAGGAACCTTTTGAACCCATTAATTTAGCCTCCCTGAAATTGATTACTTTGAAAACAGTGTTTTTAGTGGCTGTTACAACAGCTCGAAGAGTTAGTGAGCTGCAAGCTTTATCAATCAGGGAGCCTTCCTTTTCCATTTTTTCAGACCGAATTGTTCTGAAGACGGATCCTAATTTTTTGCCGAAGGTCGCTTCGATCCAGAATCGAACTCAGGAAATACTTCCTACCTTTTTGTTCTAATCCATCGGGTAAGAAGGAAGAAGAATTCCATACCCTGGATGTTAAAAGAGCAGTCTTGAGTTACTTGGAAAACACTAAAAACTTTAGATGTTCAGATGCTCTGTTTGTTTTATTTTCCGGTAATAAAAAAGGAAGACAAGCTTCTAGAGGAACCATTGCCAGATGGTTGAGAATGGCTATCTCAGAAGCCTATTCCCTTACAGGTCAAGAGAGTCCATTAAATGTCCGTGCTCATTCTACAAGAGCTTCGACGGTGAGTTGGGCAGAAAAAGCTGGCGCCACCCCCGAACAAATCTGTAAGGCAGCTACTTGGACAAGTCTGACAACCTTTGCCCGTCATTATAGGTTAGATCTCATGACGGCTGGGGACCAGGCTTTTGGAAGGAAAGTCTTACAGGCTGTTGTCCCACCCTAAATGGAGTAAGTCTCGATTATCCTCTCGGGTGCTGTCCTGAAAGACGTTTTGGAAAATTGCAAGTTAGACTTACCGGTAACTTGTTTTCCAATAGGCTTTCAGGACAGCAGTAACCCGCCCTTTGTTTATGCTAATGCTGTAATACTATGATATAACTGTCGCTTATGTGTTGCAGCTGGGGCTGGAGTTCTCTACAAACAACTGATGAGGCAACGTGGAGGATTCCAATTTAAAGACTTAATTGATGAGGTGTTTCCTGTGGGAGGAGGAGCCATGATCTCTCGGGTGCTGTCCTGAAAGCCTATTGGAAAACAAGTTACCGGTAAGTCTAACTTCTGTCCTGAAAGCCTATTGGAAAACAAGTTACCGGTAAGTCTAACTTGCAATTTTTAGCTACAATATTTAGTTTACAGTATAAAGTGCGGCAACCTGACAGCTCTTGTAGAGAATAAATTTAATAAGGGGGCAATGGTGAGGAGTGAGTGTGGGGTAGCAGGGAATGTGGTGGTCAGTGGGGAGGATGGGTGCAATGGTTCTCAGTGGGGGAGGGCAGTGGAATAGTAGTATTCAGTGGGTAGAATAGACCGTATAACTATTACGGTGACGCTGGTTAGTTAGTTTATTTTTTTATAGTGTCAGGGCACCCGCCGTTTATTACCTAATAAAGGTTTAACCCCCTAATTGCCCGGCGGGTGATATAAGTTAAGTTTTAGGGTCAGATAGGGTCTGCGTCGCCCCAGGCAGCTTCAGGTTAGTGCCAGTACCGCTAACACCCACGCACGCAGCATACGCCTCCCTTAGTGGTATAGTATCTGAACGGATCAATATCTGATCCGATCAGATCTATACTAGCGTCCCCAGCAGTTTAGGGTTCCCAAAAACGCAGTGTTAGCGGGATCAGCCCAGATACCTGCTAGCACCTGCGTTTTGCCCCTCCGCCCAGCCCACCCAAGTGCAGTATCAATCGATCACTGCCACTTACAAAACACTAAATACATAACTGCAGCGTTTGCAGAGTCAGGCCTGATCCCTGCAATCGCTAACAGTTTTTCTGGTAGTGTTTTGATACAGTAGCTAACAGTCAGGAGCTTTTTTGACTGTGAGTCTCACTAGTGTACCACTAAATTTAGAGCCCAAAATGGCAAATCGAAGGTACGCTAGTGAAGAGGCCTACACGTATCTGAGCATGACAGATAGTGAAGAGGAAGTCACTCATCTGTCAGATTCAGGCTCAGAATATGAACCTGTAGACAGCAGCGGCTCCATGACAGATAGCTCTGACGACGGAGTTGTGGTCCCTGCCAAGGTCAGGCGTACCAGACCCCAATCTTCTTCTTCTGCTGTTGAGGTGCAAAAACTGCAGGGCTCTCGTATGGAGCAGAGAAGTACTAGCACCGCTATTCCTTCTGGTGAACTGGCAAGCACCAGCGGCCTAGTACACCCTGCTCGTACATCCATCACTACAGTAACACTTGGTGATGTGGCGAGTCCCATAAGTGCTGTTCAAGCTGGCGAGGTGGCAAGCACAAGTAGTGTCCTGCTGCCACCAAGAAGACGAACACAGGCCCGTCTTTCCCATAGTGCCCATCCTGCTGCATTCGCCAATCCTAATTGGGAACCCACCACTTCTGCAGCACCCGTACTTCCCCCATTCACTGGCCAACCCGGCATTCAGGTGGAAACAGTTGATTTTACGTCACTTGATTTTTATTCGTTGTTTTTCACTGAAGATCTCTATAGATCTGTTGTGGACCAAAGCAATTGGTACGCTGGTCAACACATCGCCACTATTCCCCAGTCCTCTCTTGCCAGAGATTGGAGACCAATTACAGTTTCTGAATTTAAGCTCTTTCTGGGCCTTTCCCTCAACATGGGCATAAAAGAGTGAGTTGCGGCCATATTGGTCGGCTGTCCCAATTTACCATATGCCCTTGTTCTCTGCCTCCATGACCAGGGCACGATACAAGCAGATCTTGCAGTTCATGCACTTCAATGACAATGAACTCTGTCGTCCTCGTGGAGACCCTGGATACGATCGGCTCTACAAAATTCGGCCCCTCGTAAAACCACTTCAACCAACGTTTTGCAGACTTGTTTACTCCCCATCAAGTTGTCTGCGTTGATGAGTCCCTGATTAGGTTTTCTGGCCACTTGTCATTCAAACAGTACCTTCCCAGCAAGCGTGCCAGATAGGGGGTCAAGATGTATAAGCTTTGTGACAGGGCCACAGGCTATACATGTAGTTTTATGGTTTACAAGGGAAAAAATAGCCACTTAGAGCCGACAAACCGCCCTGACTACATAGGAAGCGCTGGCAAGATTGTGTCGGACTTGGTGTCACCCTTATTCGGAAAGGGGTACCACTTGTATGTGGACAATTATTACACGAGCGTGCCACTTTTTAGTCGCCTTTTTGATTATCAGATTGGAGCATGTGGCACCAGGTGGCCTAATCGCCAGGGTTTTCCCCAGTGGCTTGTAGATTCCAGTCTTAGTCTGGGGGAGAGAGCCTGCTTGCAGTGTAATAATTTGCTCGCTATGAAGTGGAGGGATAATAAGAATGTTTTCGTTCTTACCTCCCTTCATGTAGACACGACGGTCCAAATTACTATGGCGACTGGTGTTGTGGAGAAACCCCTCTGTCCACGAATATAACCAAAATATGGGAGGGGTGGACCTCAACGACCAGTTGTTGGCGCCGTACTTAGTTGCCCATAAGGCCAGACGCTGGTATAAAAAAGTGTCTGTATACATATTTCAATTGGCTTTGCTGAATGCTCATGTGCTATACAGAGCTTCAGGACGGACTGGATCCTTCCTTAAATTCCAGGAAGAGATCGTCAGAGCCCTTCTGTTTCCAGACGGTGCTCCACCTCACCTTCCCAATCCAAATGCAGTAAGCCGGCTGCATGAGAGGCATTTTCCTTATGTCGTCCCGCGTACCCCTACCCAAAGAGCCCCCCAAAGAAAATGTCGTGTCTGCAGAAAGTGTGGATATAGGCGTGACACCCGCTATTATTGTCCCTCCTGTCCTGACTATCCTGGTCTTTGCATTGGTGAATGTTTTGAGCGCTACCATACACTAGTTGAGTATTAGCGTAGGGTACAGCATTGCACAGACTAGGCACACTTTCACAGGGTCTCCCAAGATGCCATCGCATTTTGAGAGACCCAAACCTGGAACCGGTTACAGTTACAAAAGTTAGTTATAAAAATGTAAAAAAAAAAAAAAAAATACACAAAAAAAAAATAAAATAAAAAAACAAATAGTTGTCGTTTGATTGTTTTGTCTCTGTCTCTCTCTGTGTGTCTGTCTGTCTGTCTGTCTCTCTCTCTCTCTCTCTCTCTCTCTCTCTCTGTGTGATGTATAATTTAATATGTAAAGTTTAAAAAAAGGCAATTTATTCTTCAAAATCTATATGCAGTGGTAAATAGTGGTAAATATAAATAATCAACTATATGATTAGGGAGCAAAATCTCTAATCCACTCTGAGAATAACAGACAGAAGAGATATACTGTATATACTATTGGAGGTAAATCTGGTAAATATCATCAGACTCAGATCACATTTTTTATTTAGACCCCATTCACACTGGGGCACATGTAATGTGCCCTGCCTCCTTGAAATGTGCCCTGCTCCCACGTAATGTGGCTTGCCTCCATATAAAAGTTTTCTTTAAATGTAATAGTAATGCCTTCTATTACCTCCAGTCTATCAGCCTCTACCTTCTCTGGGTTCAGATGCTGATCTTCCCTGCACAGTCTTTAAAGTCATATTTTTTTTTTTTTTTTAAAACAAACATGGTATACTTGGTATACCTGCTCTGTGTAATGGTTTTGCACAGAGCAGTCCCGATTCTTCTCTTCTGGGGTCCTCCACTGATGCCTCTGGCTCCTCCTGCCTTTAGAGTGCTGCAAATTATAGTATAGAGCGTCCCTATAGCAAGGTAAAAAAACTTCTGCTTTTAGACCCACTCACTTCCTGCCCAGGACTACATGTTCCATGGGGCATTGCTCCTCACACATTCACAAGTTCTCAGGCACTTCCTGCCATGTATGTATGGTGTACTGAGCTGTATGTGTGCTGCACTGTATTTCCTGATATGTAAACAAATAATGCATTCTGTATGAAGGCCAAATAATCGGCTGGCCGATTAATCGATTATTAAAATAGTTGACATCTATTTTCATAATCGATTAGTTGTCGATTAATCAATTAGTTGTTTCAGCCCTAGTTTTATCACGTTTGCTTTTCAGGTATGTAATTTTTTTATACTTTACTGTTCACTGTGTTTTATTGTTTTGTTTTCAGGTACGCCATTCAGCTGCAGCGTGGATTTATTTATCTTGACAGCAACAGCGTTTGCTCCCACGATACATAAAGCCGTGACTCCAGCGCTGTCGGAGGTGATTTCACCACCACGGTTACATACTTCAGCATATATGCCGAAGCATGGGGGGCTGCAGGGGCGGAGGAGCGATTTGCTCCTACCTTTTTGCTCATGGATGCCCCCATGCTTCGGCATATAAATATATTTTAGGCACAAGTTGCTTTACAAAAAAAAATAGTAAAAAATAAAACATTTTTTATTTGCTTTGCAGGTATGGTAAGTTCAGCCCACAGGCTGAATGAAAAAAAAGATTACAATATATGCCCAACAAGGACCAGCAATTTACTGGTATGTTGCTGAACTTTGGGTGGTTATACCTGAATTATGCCTGCAGGTTTAGGTATCATCTTGGTATCATTCTTTTCAGCGGTGGGCTTTCATGTAAAAGCAATCCTAGCGGCTAATTAGCCTCTAGACTGCTTTTACAAGCAGTGGGAGGGAATGTCCCACCCCCTCCCACCGTCTTCCATGGTTTTCTCTGGCTCTCCTGTCCCAACAGGGAACCCGAGAATGCAGCCGGTGATTCGGCCAGCTGACCATAGAGCTGATCAGAGACCAGAATGGCTCCAATCATCTCTATGGCCTAAGAAACCGGAAGCTACGAGTATTTCATTACTTAGATTTCGCCAGATGTAAACAGCGCCATTGGGAAATTGGGAAAGCATTTTATCACACCGATCTTGGTGTGGTCAGATGCTTTGAGGGCAGAGGAGAGATCTAGGGTCTAATAGACCCCAATTTTTTCAAAAAAGAGTACCATTCAAAAAAAAAAAAATGAAAGGAACAGTTTAAAAATAAGATAAGAAAGCAAAAAAAAAAAATATAATAAAGGAGAAGAAAATAAAAAAAAAGCACCCCTGTTCCCCCCTGCTCTCGCACAAAGGCGAACGCTAGCGTCGGTCTGGCATCAAATGTATACAGCAATTGCACCATGCATGTGAGGTATCACCGCGAAGGTCAGATCGAGGGCAGTAGTTTTAGCAGTAGACCTCTGTAAATCTAAAGTGGTAACCTGTAAAGGCTTTTAAAGGCTTTTAAAAATGTATGTAGTTTGTCGCCACTGCACGTTTGTGCGCAATTTTAAAGCATGTCGTGTTTGGTATCCATGTACGCGGCCAAAGATCATATTTTTTATTTCATCAAACATTTGGGCAATACAGTGTGTTTTATTGCATTAAAATTAAGAAAAGTGTTTTTTCCCAAAAATGCGTTTGAAAAATCGCTGCGCAAATACTGTGTGGAAAAAAAAATAATGAAACACCCACCATTTTAATCTGTAAGGCATTTGCTTTAAAAAAATATATAATGTTTGGGAGTTCAAAGTAATTTTCTTGCAAAAAAAAAATTTTTTTCATGTAAACAAAAGTGTCAGAAAGGGCTTTGTCTTCAAGTGGTTAGAAGAGTGGGTGCTTCTAAAGCTTCTAAATGTTGTGCATAAAATGCCAGGACAGTTCACAACCCCCCCAAATGACCCCATTTTGGAAAGTAGACACCCCAAGTTATTTGCTGAGAGGCATGTCGAGTCCATGGAATATTTTATATTGTGACACAAGTTGCGGGAAAAAGACAACTTTTTTTTTTGCACAAAGTTGTCACTAAATGATATATTGCTCAAACATGCCATGGGAATATGTGAAATTACACCCCAAAATACATTCTGTTGCTTCTCCTGAGTACGGGGATACCACATGTGTGAGACTTTTTGGGAGCCTAGCCACGTACAGGACCCCGAAAACCAAGCACTGCCTTCAGGGTTTCTAAGGGTGTAAATTTTTGATTTTACTCCTCACTGCCTATCAGAGTTTCGGAGGCCATGGAATGCCCAGATGGCACAACCCCCCCCCCCCAAATGACCCCATTTTGGAAAGTAGACACCCCAAGCTATTTGCTGAGAGGTATGGTGAGTATTTTGCAGACCTCGCTTTTTGTCACAAAGTTTTGAAAATTGAAAAAAGAAAAAAAATACATTTTTCTTTTCTTTCTTCATTTTCAAAAACAAATGAGAACTGCAGAATACCATGCCACCAATACTCACCAAGCTTGGGGTGTCTACTTTCCAAAATGGGGTCATTTGGGGGGGTTTGTGCCATCTTCGCATTCTATGGCCTTCAAAACTGTGATAGGTAGTGAAATCAAAAATTTACGCCCTTAGAAATCCTGAAGGCGGTGATTGGTTTTCGGGGGCCCCGTACGCGGCTAGGCTCCCAAGAAGTCCCACATATGTGGTATCCCCGTACCCAGGAGAAGCAGCAGAATGTATTTTGGGGTGTAATTCCACATATGCCCATGGCATGTTTGAGCAATATATCATTTAGTGACAACTTTTTGTAAAATATTTTTTTTTTTTTGTCATTATTCAATCACTTGGGACAAAAAAATAAAATATTCAATGGGCTCAACATGCCTTTCAGCAATTTCCTTGGGGTGTCTACTTTCCAAAATGGGGTCATGGGGGGGGGGGGGGTTGTACTGCCCTGCCATTTTAGCACCTCAAGAAATGAGATAGGCAGTCATAAAATCTACCCTAGGTTGTAGACGCTATAATTTTTGCGCAAACCAATAAATATACGCTTATTGACTTTTTTTTAACCAAAGACATGTGGCTGAATACATTTTGGTCTAAATGTATGACTAAAATTGAGTTTATTGGATTTTTTTATAACAAAAAGTTGACAATATAATTTCTTTTCAAAATTTTCGGTCTTTTTCCGTTTAAAGCGCAAAAAATAAAAACTGCAGGGTTGATCAAATACCATCAAAAGAAAGCTCTCTATTTGGTTTGGGTACAACATTGCATGACCGCGCAATTAGCAGTTAAAGCGACGCAGTGCCAAATTGTAAAAAGTGCTCTGGTCAGGAAGGGGGGTAAAACCTTCTGGGGCTGAAGTGGTTAAACTCCATGCCGTATCTGCAATAAATTAGCCCCAGAACCGGTTTGGGTTTAAAGGGATGAGGTGGCAACCCTAGGTATGTGTGAGGGTTTACATCAACTTTAAAGTGGTTGTAAACCCCCCTGACCTATCTTTACATATAGGTAAGCCTATAATAAGGCTTACCTATATGTACTGAAAATATATTTGCTTTGTATTGCGCCGATGTTATTGGCGCAGCGAAGAAACGGCCCTACGAGCCGTTTCTTCCCCAGCGTGTACCGTGACTGGCGGCTCCCACGGGCATGCGTGGGAGTGACGTCGCGTGGCTCCAGCCAGTCACAGAGCTGGAGTCCACGGCCCCAGTAGGAAGAGGGGCAAAGATGGATGCTTCCACCAGCGGGGACATCAATTGTGTTATGACGGCCAATGGTCAGCAAATCTTACTGTTAGTACGGTGCTTTCGGCAGCCGATTTTCACTTTTTCGTCAAACAAAAGCTGGATGTGGAGACTATAAAATTTTTGTCAGATGTGAACTCAACATCTGATTTTCGTACGAAAAAAATCGTAAGAGCAAGGCTACGCATGCTCAGAAACTAAAGAATACGTACAAAACTATTCAACACATTACATCACTTCTGACGTTGTATTCTGTCAAACGAAGATTCTCGTATTGTTAGTAACCTCTTCACTTTCAACATGAGGCTAGAATGCCACAAAAATCGGACGTTCTGTTGTCCGAAAATCAAAGCGTGTGTACGAGGCTCAACACTATCCTCAAACTGACAGCGTTGCTGTCCAAAGGTGTCTGCTTTACTGCTTCATCCAGAATGCAGACACCCTAATGTGTGTTACTAGCTAGTAAAATAAAAGGGAAAAGGAGCCTAAAAAAAACACATGCAGCCACTACATTGAGAGATTGATAAGCTGCAAAATACATTTTTGTTTTTGGGGTTTAACACCTCCTCTTCCTTTTTTGTCCCTCGAGGGCTTAGATAAAATTAGACTGATATCATCATGCAGTGCAATAGAGCCTAACTGGTTTATCTTACAAAACCTTCCAAACTTAATTAATGCAGTGTGAAATACTGCGAAGATAAGAGGACAGATATTGGATAGTTATACAAACTATTTGTACGAATACATTTTGTATACTGTATGTCCACCCAAAACTTTTTTTTTTTTTCTTTCTGTTTTTAGAGTGGGGAGGGATTAGAACTCCCCTTGTGTGTTATTTTTATTTTTTTTTTTGTTATCCAAGGCTCCATTAAAGAGATTTTTTTTTCCCTCAGTGTTATGGTGAATACAGCACTAGACAGTGATGGAATATCTGCAACATCTACTGAGGAAAAAAAAGCATCTTTGATTCAGTCTAGATGGGTAAGGGCTAGAACCCCAGTCAGCTTTTTGTTGTCCGTATCCCTGTTGCAGATTTTACCTTTTTTAGGTGTCTGCACTGTGAAACCGTTGTCGCTGTGTCAATAAGCTAGGGAAATCCCTCTCTAAGGGAGCTCCAGATTTTTTTTTTTTTTTTTTAATAAATTTTTATTAAAGAAAATAAGTACAAGAATAAACAGTTATGTCACAAACTGAGTATAAACATTATGAAGAAGCAAAGTCAATGTCAATGCTCGAATATTTACGATGAGTTTCAAGAAGCCAGAGATACATTAACCAGTTCTGTATATTCAAAAAGGAGGGTGAGAATTAATGTAGTAGTTGAGTAGAAAAGAGGCTTCTTTCAATGTAAACATAGAACTCAAGATGTAAGATCAAGGTGAAAAATCTTGCTTCAATTAGAAAAGAAAGGAATGATAAAGCGATCAGAAAGCATAGAATACATAAAATTAGATAGTAGAAGAGAAAATAAAAAGAGAGAAAGGGGATAGTGAATAGAATAGAGAGTAAGATGGGAAGGGAGAGGGTAAGGGGGGGGGGGGAAGTGCTGGCATACATGTACAAAGTGTTGAGTTATCAAAATTTTTGGTAATGATGTATATATAATAATTTATGAGGTTTGCACTATGATATCCTTATATAAGGGGGTGGACTGAAATATTATCCAAGGAGCCCAAGTGGCTGAGTGTTTTTCTGAGGTGCCTTTGATGTTATGAGTAATGCTCTCCATGAGTTGAACTTCATCAACCTTCTGCAGCCAGGACCTTATAGGCGGAATTGTCGCTTGGCCCCAAAAGGTGGGTATTAAGGCTTTGGCTGTGTTCAAAAGGTGAGGAATGAGTGAGCGTTTATATGAGCCCATGGAAGTTTTAGAGGCATGGAAAAGGATAGTCCATGGGTCCATGGGTAGGTTGACCTCCGAAATCTGTGAGATCAAATTGCAGATGGCCATCCAATAGGGGCGAATGAGTGGGCAAAACCACCAGATATGTGCATGAGTGGCTTCGTTCCCACAGTTCCTCCAGCACATTGGGGAACTGGCAGGGAACATTTGGTGAAGTCTAACTGGGGTGTAGTGCCACCTAGTGAGTAGCTTATAATTGACCTCTGCCATTCTAGAAGCAAGAGAGGAGGTGTGGGCCAGTTGTAGGATCCTATCCTTTAGATTGTCTGAAATGGGAGAATCCAGATCAGCCTCCCACTTCGCCAGGAAGGGTGGGAACCCAGGATTTTGGAGGGCAACAATAGCTCTATAAAATAGAGAAATGCTATGTAAGGGAGGGTCTTTTGGGTAGAATATTTCTTCTATTCGATTTAGGTCTTGCAAACTTCTAAGTGGGTGGGGGAGAGAGCTTAAGAAACATTGCAATTGATGGTATCTCCATTTGTCGAGAAACGAGGCAGGTTTGGGGTCAATAATCAAATGTAATGGTTTTAGTGTATTGCCACGGAGGACATGATGTAGTAAGAGAGGTTCTCTCGGTCTCCAAGATTGGAAACCGGTATCTAATAAGCCTGGTAGAAAATATTTATGATTAAGGAGAGGTGTTAAAGGAGAGTTATACCCCCATGAGAATTTTTTATGTAGGGCGTCCCATATATCTAGTGAGGATATAGTGAGTGCTGAGGTGGATCGGTCAAGATTCCTGTAAGAGCGGGGTATCCAAGGGACCACTGAGAGATCAGCGCCGCTCAATAGGTATTCAAGTTGAACCCATAATTTTGAATCAAGGGCATATTTCCAATCGGCCACCCTAGAAAGTACAACCGCCTGATAATATGCCTTAAAATTAGGTAGTGCCAATCCCCCGGATATCTTGGGGCGAAATAATATTTCTCTAGATATCCTGGGGTGACTGTTCCTCCAAACAAACCGGGAGATCATAGTTTGTAAAATAGAAAAGAACCCCGCTGGAACCCCTAGTGGGAGCATTTGGAAGAGAAAGAGTATGCGGGGCAATATGTTCATTTTAATAATATTTACTTTACCTAACCAGGTGTGGGATAAACTAGACCATTTTCGTAAATCTTCCCTAATCCTGTTAAGCAGGGGGATGTAGTTGTGCCGGAAAAGGGAGTGGAGGTTGGGGGTGAGATAGATACCTAGATATTTCATATGTTTTGGTTCCCATTTAAAGGGAAAGAGAGGTTTCAGGGAAGTCACCTCGGATTGGGGGAAGTTAATGTTCAAAATTTCCGACTTGGATAGGTTAATTTTGAAGTTAGAAATTGACTGAAAGGTGGAGAATGCCGACATTAGGTTAGGTATTGAGATGCGGGGCTGCTGAATAAAAAATAGTATGTCGTCAGCATATGCTGCGTATTTATGGGAGCTTTGACCAGCTCGAATGCCCCGAATATCAACATTGTTCCTAATTGTCGCTAAAAAAGGTTCCAAGGTAATTGCAAAAAGGAGGGGGGACAGGGGGCATCCCTGCCTTGTACCATTATGTAAAGCAAAGGAGTCGCTCAGCGTCCCGTTAATTCTGATTTGTGCTGTGGGGTTAGAGTATAGGGATAAAATACGGTAGAACATCTTAGGACCCAATCCGAAATGTCTCAATGTCATTCTAAGGTAGTCCCAATCCACCCTATCAAACGCTTTTTCAGCATCAGTGGAAAGGAGTAGGGTGGGCTGGGCGTTTTTCTGAACAAACTGAATTATGGAAATCGCTCTGAGGGAATTGTCTTTTGCTTCTCTATTGGGAATGAAACCTGATTGGTCTTTGGAGATCCAGTTAGGCAATAAGGGGAGTAAGCGATTTGCCATTACTTTGGCAAATAATTTAATATCAGTATTTATTAATGAAATTGGCCTATAACTGTTACAGAGGGTAGGGTCTTTATCAGGTTTGGGAATGACAGTAATGTGAGTGGAGAGGGATTCTGGGCGTAAGCCTGAGGATTGAGAAACTGAATTTGCATAAGCTGTGAGACGGGGAAGCAGAATATCACTAAATGTCTTGTAGTATAGAATAGTGAACCCGTCTGGTCCGGGTGCTTTTCCGGAGGGAGTAGACTTCAAAGCAGCTTGAAATTCCTCTACCGAGAAGTCTGCCTCCAATTCTTTAAAGATGGATGCAGGTAATTTAGGTAATTTAGCTTCTTTCAAATAGGAGAGCATGCGGCTACGTCTCTCTTTCTGGGACAAAGAGGACAAGTCATTTCTGACGCTGTAGAGATCTGCATAGAACTCCTTGAAAGCCTTAGCAATGTCTGGGGTTGCATGAGCGAGCTCTCCTGATGATAGTTTAATTTTGGGAATGAAGGACTGCATTTGTTTAGCTTTTAATGACCTAGCCAATACCCTACTTGGTTTGTTTCCCCATTCATAATATTTCTGTGATAGGCGTTGGAATTTTCTCTTAGTGTCTAAATTAAGAAGAGACCTCAATTCCTCACGTTTAAGTGTGAGGGACTGGAGGTGCTCACTATGAAGAGAGAGTTTATGTTGCTTGTCTAGAGCCGCTATTTGTTGTAAGACCCGCTCGAGACGCTGACCATGCTCCCTTTTCAATCTAGCCCCAAGTTCGATAAACCGTCCTCTAATAGTGACCTTGTGAGCCTCCCAGACAATGGATGGAGAGGTATCGGAGGGTTTGTTTTCCTTGAAATATTGTGAAAGGTGAGAGGACATTATGGAAACCTCGGCTTCGTTCGTAAGAAGGGAGTCGTTTAGTTTCCAGTTATTAGCGCGGCGTGCTAGGGAAGGCATAGTCAGCGTAATCGAGACAGGTGCATGGTCTGAGATAGTTGCGGTACCTATGTGAGCAGACTGTAAAAGGGGAAGGTGATAATGATCCAGGAATATATTGTCAATTCTGGAGTACGAGTGATGTGTTGTGGAGAAATGTGAGAAATCTCTCTCTTTGGGATGAAGGAGGCGCCAGACATCCATTAGTTGGAGGTCCAAAAGTCTCTTTTTGACAAATTTCAGGCGTTTAAAAGAAATATTAGATCTTCCTTGGGACGTGTCTATTATTGGATCTAGGGACATGTTGATATCGCCTGCTAAAATGGTAAGACCTTTGGCAAAATGTGATAATTTGGTTAGGATTTTTGAAAAAAAGGTAGGTTGATTTTGGTTTGGGCAATAAACGTTTGCGAGAGTACATTGGGTATTACCGATGAAACCCTGGAGAAAAAGGAAGCGGCCCGAGTCGTCAGCTAGCATGTCAGACAAGCGAAAGGACACGCTTCTGCTAAACCCAATGGCCACTCCCTTAGCTTTGTTAGTGTCAGATAAGCTATAGTACCATTGTGGAAAATGGGGTGAGGTCAGTTTAACCGTTGTTGTATGGGTTAGATGTGTTTCCTGAAGAAAAGCAATAGAACATGCGGCTTGTTTTAGTTCACGGACTGTTTGGTGCCGTTTGGCTGCGACATTAAGACCTCTAACATTGTATGATAGAAGTTTCAATGTAGTCATTGTTACATCTAGGTAGGAACCTTTAGCCTATGCTTCCATGTATGCCAGCAGGGGAAAGGGAGGGGGGGAGGGAAGAGGAAGAAGAGAGAGTGAAGTAAAGAATAGAAAAAGAAAGAAGAAGGAAAAAATGAACTCATAGAGAAATCATACACATGAATTAAAGAACTTTTGGGAAATGTATGAATAACACGCAGAAATCTGCAGTGGTCCCATTGGGGAAGGAGAGAACGAGCGACCATCCAAAACCTTAAACAAGGATTGGATAAAATAACTTTTAGGGTCGCACGCTCTTGCCAACCCCAGAAGGAGGGGGGGGACCGGAATATGTCGTAGGGGAGGAGCTATATAAGAAACGCGCCCCAACAACACACGGCCCGTAATAGATAATCAACTTGTAATTAGAGATAAAGAGTTAGTTCCAGCTAAATAAAAATAAGAAGTTATGTGGGCAGGAACAAAAATCAACTTAAACAATGAAATTCCTACTGGGCAGCATAAGTTGTAGACCATTATTAATGCGGCAACAAAACAACAATAAAAAACATAAAAGGAAAACAGTGGTCTAACTAGTCATAAGTCAGAGTTTACCAAAAATAGTCAGGTAAGTGTACGTAAATTTTGCATCTGAAATCTGGCTTGGCTCCAATTTTTCTGTAGGAAAGTAAGCATCTGTACTGATGGAATGTGGTTGAATGAAAAGAGACAAAAGAACAAGTTTGCGCAATTCAACCATCCTTTTGTGCTGAGCCTGGGAGAGAGGAGCGACTTGCCTTTGAAGGGGTTTTTCTCCAAACTGAATCTGCAAGATTTGAGAATTTAGGAATGGAGTCCTGCCAACCTGGGAGTTCCAAGGGCGGAAGATCGAGAGCTTGCAAAAAGGTTTTGAGTTCCTCCGGGAACCTTAATGTGTGGGATCGACCATTTTTTGTAGCAATCAGGCAGGCTGGGAAGCCCCATCTGTATGTGATACCTTCCGTACGCAAAAGGTCAAGGAGCGGCTTTAGAGCTCTGCGACGGTCTAAGGTATCTTTGGAGATGTCTGGGAATACGGTGATGGTTGCCCCGTCGAAGTCTATGCTAGGCAGGCCCCGCATCTTCATCATAATCGCATTTTTATCTTCAAAGTAATGCAAGCGACAGATAACGTCCCTAGGTTGTTCAGAGTTAGCACTGCGGGGTCTCAGAGCCCGGTGAACCCGGTCAAAGCGGAGTGATGCGGTGACAGGATTACCCATAATGGTGTTGAAAATGCCCCGTATTGATGGTTCTAGGTCACTATCTCTAGTGGCCTCAGGTAGGCTTCTGACCCGTATGTTGTTTCTACGATTGCGGTTCTCGAGGTCTTCGAGCTTGTATAAGGAGGCCCGATGAGCAAACGCTAGTTGGGTAACAGTGCCCTGCAGTTCTTTAATGGCTAAAGCTTGTGAGTCTTGTCGTTGCTCCGTCTCCTCTACTCTGACCAAAATGTGAGACATGTCGGTTCTAACTGCAGTTATCTCTTTTTTAATAGACTTTTCCAAGTTATGAAACATACCTGCGAGTTCCTTTTTAAGACCGCTCATCAGCGTAGACATTTCGGAGCCAGCGGGGGAACCAGGGTCATCCATGAGATCCGAGCAGTATGAGGAGGCCGGAGAGCTTCCCCTCACAGAGGCAACGTGAGATGAGGGAGAGGTGCTTAGTCTCGAGGTTCGGGTCTGATTGCCGCGTGCGTTAGCCAAATATTGTTGAATAGAGCCTGCAGATATTGAATTAGACAGTGATCTCTTACCAGATCTTTTACCTGCTGCAGAACGTGATTTAGTTGATTTGGAAGGCATAACTGGAGCTAATAGGCCAGTGGTCGTGTGGGGCACCTCTCACTTACATTTACTCAGTGTCAGTCATATTTTAACACAATATGGTAGTTTGTTGAGACTTTCGCAAAAAAAAAAAAAAAAAAAAAAAAAACAAAAGAAAAGAGAAAGTTGCGGGTATTGAAAGTCCCACCTCAGCCACAGAAAGAGGAGAGATCTGATTGGAGCTGAGTCTAGATGAATAGGTGCATGGGCTGCAATGAGCAAATGGAGGGTAGGGAGTAGTTGGAGTACAAAGATGGCCGCCGACCTCCGGAGGTAGGCCGGAGCCGCGGACTTTCCTGATGGTCCAGGCCGGCCGGGTGGGCACCGATAGCGCGGAGGCCTCGGGCGGCTTCGTTAGGGCCAAAGTACAAGATTTTAATTAGTGAGAGCAGTCTCAGTACTGATGGCAGGTCGGCCGGGTGGTAAATAGTAGGGAATCACGGTACTCACCGCTGTTTAGAAGGTAGGGTAGGTCGGGGCGGTAGGCCGCAGGATGGCGTCAGACCCCCGGAGGTCTGCGTGTCCGAGAAGGGATCCCCGGGTGGTGATTACTGGAGCGGGGGGATCTCGAGTGCGGGCGGCCACGTAGCCAGGATTCCGTGCAGGAGCGTCTCGGAGGTCTCCGGTTCGGAGCAGCAGGAAAGCGGGAGGCCCCGAGTATCAGATAGGCCCCAAGATGGCGGCGGGTGTCCGAGGCTCGGGCTGAATTGTAGGCCCCGAGCCGCTTTTAAGTGCCAAGCGGGTAAAATATTCCCCAGGGGCCGTAGCCAAGTGTGTCCAGATGCCACCGGGACGCAAAAAGTGCTCCAATGTGTTGAGGAAGGGTAGGGATGGCGTTGGATGCAGGCAGCCCAGACGGAGCTAGAGCAACACGCGTCCTCCCTGTTGAACGTCCGGACACGCCCCGGGAGCTCCAGATAACAGTATAATCTGACAGGGGTACAAACCCTTTACCCCAGGCAAAACTTATTTTTAGGTGAACATGTACATTGCCTATTTTTTAATAAATGGTTCTAAAGTGTTAAACACCTATGCCCTTTTTTCACCAACCGTGAATTATAGTTTGACTTGTTCTCACACCATGAAGCACATTTTATATACAATAATTTTGTCTGGTCTCATGATTGCCAAGTTTTGTGACCAATAAATCAGCCAGTAAGAAAACCTCCTGAGGCTTTTCTACTATTGCATTCTGTGCATGTAAATGCTTCTAGCGGTGTGTGTAAAAAAGTCTTTGCGTTTTTGGTGCTCAGCCAGAAGCTATGAATGCATGTGAGAATCCCCTGGAGGATTTGTTTTCTGTGATTAATGGGCCTATTAGAATCACTTGGAGTGGGTGGAGTGTGGGATTTGTATGAAAGCTACAGTTCACAGTTAAGATTACAGTTCACAGATTGATTCACACGATGAGAATATTGGATGAATGAATGTCCGTGTGTTGTTTATTTATTTATTTATTTATTTATTTTTTTGCATGCTAGGCTCATATCGAAACCCAAGAGGTTACTAAAGTTCCAAAAATTTTAAATGAGAATACAACTTCGGAAGTGATGTCATGTATTGTACTGTAATTTCTGAGCTTGCGTGGTCTTGGTCTTCTGTTTTTTTTTTTTTTTTTTTTTTTGACGAATACTGTACTGTGCGATTTTGATCCAATTTTGAATTGATTTTCTAGTGAAGCCGCAGTGTGACTTATGTGATTTGATATGCGTGCACACTAAAGTGAGTTTTTTTTTAATTTATTTTATTATTTTTCATGCATCACGGGACACAGAGTGAGGCTATTATTTATTACTTACTGGGTTATACTTCTCATCTCCAGGTAAATGGACACTGGTAGACCAAAGATCTTTAGACAGGAAGTAATCCCCTATATCACCCCTCGTATACAGTTTTTTCTCGAATCGTCTTCCAGGGCAGCATCTGAGAGATAGGCTCCTCCTCCCTGAAACAGGAAACACATTAGTCCACCATTATAAATTTCACAGTCTTACCTGCGTGCCTCAGTTGTTTGTGTTTCCTCCGGACCCACAGGAGCTGCAAAAGAAATGTTTGTTATTTTACTTCAGTCTCTGTGCTAGTTGCAGGAGACTCCCTGCCAGCATCCCATCCAGCCCAGCGGGCCTTGGGAGGGCGAGCAGGGGTAGCATATTTGAGCAGTATTGCTCTGCTTGAGATTTCATCCCTACAGAGGGGTCTGCAATCATGCCCCCAAGCTGTAATCATGCACTGACATTTCCCCCCATGCTGCTGCTCAAGGGACCTGCCGCAGTTTTTTCACCAGGGAACTCCATGTGCAAACTCTGGCAACATACTCCCAGACATGAAGAGCGTACAGTGGTGTGGGTGCATGGATACCTTACCCCCTGATTACAGCCACTGCCGCGCCGGACCGGTAGGTGCCTCACGGCTTATTTTTTGTTCCTCTCCTACCCCCGTGATGTCCGCACCCGCCGCCCACTTGATTGCCGTTTTTTTGCCGCGATCGGCGTCCTCTACACACCGCAAAACAAGCCTCTCCTCATGGAGGCTTGGTGGGGTGTACCAAGATGGTGCCGGAGACACTTCCGGGTTAGCGGCCATTTTCCTGGAGCCTGCTTCCAGGGATACAGAATGGGCTATGGTTACATCACTTCCGGGGGCGGGAATTTAAAAAAAAAAAAAAAAAAAGATTTTTAATGCAAATATATCAATATACATGCATACTGCAGCAGAGTCCCCCTCCCTATTGGGCCCAGAAGGGAGGATACCAATTGCAGCGGCATGTGCAGGTATATCCACCAAACTGCACGGGGTCAGCTGGGGGCGGGGCCGGAGCTTAAGCAGGAAGCAGTTAAAAAGGCCCCTCTAAGCAGAGGATCCTGGTGGCTGACCATGTCTGACGCTTCTCCACCCTGCCCTGCAGATCCTGCAAGCCAGGACAGCTCCAAGGTAAGCCAGAATACTCAAGAGTCACCTCTGTCTTAACCTTACTGTAAAACTGCCGACTTACAGGCAGCCTTTACCCGCCTACCTCATGGGGACCTTTTTTGTGCTTGATTTCAGGCAAAGACCCCTGAGGAAAGGGAAGTGGAAAGCAACAAAACATGTGCTTCGTGCAGCCACCGGTTTTCCCCAGAATGGGAAAAAACCCCTATATCAAAAATGTATAGACAAAATGGTGGCCAAAGAATCGCAAGAGTATCTGAAAGATCTGCTCAGCTCTTTCAAGAAAGAAATACAGAGCACCATGGCGCCTCTACGCTCAGCTATTAAAAATTTAGAAGCGCCATCAAGCATCAGTCAGACCAATACCCCGTCTACCACCGGATATGCGTTCCTTCAGGTAACAGGGAACAGACAGAACAAGAAGAGGATTCGGATGAATCCGAATCGGAGAATGAACTTTGCTCAGACGAGGAAGATGCGGTTTCAGAGGGCAACTTTATTTCTATCAGAGGATACGAATAGCCTTCTAAAAGCCATAGCGAACACGCTAGGTATTAAAGAACATAAATCCGCAGAACTCACAATACATGACAAGATGTATAAAGAGCTACAACCCAGAAAGCCTAGTACATTCCCTGTACCCCAAACTCTTAAAGATATCTTTAAAAAAAAAAAAGAGTGTGAAGACCCAGAGAAGAAACTCTTCATGCCAGCCACAGTCAAACGCAGACCCGTTTTCAGAGACGGACACCAAAACCTGGGCTAAATGCCCCAAAGTGGATGCTTCTCTGGCAAAAGTCACAAATAAATCTGACTTGGCCTTTGACAACGCGGGTACCTTAAGAGACCCCATGGAAATCCGGCAATAGCTTCCACCTGCACAGCCCGGACTTTATCAATCTGGCTAACCCAGCTTCAAGAACTTCTGGAGAGTGACACACCTAGGGAGGACAGCACAGTGGTGTAGTGGGTAGCACTCTCTCCTAGCAGTAAAAAGGGTCGCTGGTTCATATCCCAACCACGACACTGCCTGCCTGGAGTTTGCATGTTCTCCCTGTGCCTGCGTGGGTTTCCTCCGGGTACTCCGGTTTCCTCCCACACTCCAAAGACATGACATCCTTCCACGGGAGACATTTATGGTGACAATAGACCTATAGGGATGCCTACCTACATGTCCCCATAAAGGAGGGTCATCAAAAATTCCTGAGTACAAGGGCCAGCAACTACGCTGCACCCTCAACACACAGCTCTCCTTTTCGGCATCTCCTCTGCACCAAAAATCTTAAAGATAATGGCAGAAGCGTTAAAAGGTCTAAGACAACTAGGTATTGACATAATACCATATTTAGACGATTTACTGTTCTTTGCGGACTCAGCAGAGGCCCTAGAAAGCAACCTGTGCACAAGTATGTCCTATCTGCAAAACCGGGGATGGATAATAAATGCAGAAAAGTCACAGATGACCCCAAGTCAGTGATTGGTATATTTGGGCTATATACACTGGACTCCAGACTAACGAAAACCTTCCTAACGGAAGAAAAGAACGAAAAAATCACACAGGCAGTAACCTTCCTAATAAGGACCAATGCCATAACAATCAGACAAGGTATGACCGTACTAGGACTGATGACATCTTCTATTCCAGCTATCACCTGGGCACAGATTCACATGAGACCTCTACAGAACTACATTCTGTCCCAGTGGGATGGCAGCCACTCATCCCTAGACAGGTCCACAGTCAAACTAACACTACAATGGTGGCTCAATCTACTTCGATACATCGAAGGACACAAATGGGCCCAATCCAAGCCAATCGAGATCACCACCGATGCCAGCGCCCTAAGCTGGGGGGCACACTTGGAGGGCCTCTGCTCATAGGGAAAATGGACCTCCAAATGGTCCCAAGCCTCCTCAAGCATGAGAGAGCTAAAAGCGGTGGGGGAAGCATTAAAAGCGTTCAAACCAGCAATACAGGGGAGAAACGTAAAGTTACAATCGGACAACGTCACGACTGTGGTATACCTAAACAGGCAAGGTGGGACAAAGTCCCGAAGCTTGATGAAGCTGACGGAGAAAATTCTACTATGGGCAGAATCAAAGTCAATATCAGGTATCTATCTGAAAGGAACAGACAATGTGCTGGCAAACTTCCTGAGCCAGAAGACCACAAAACAGACGGAGTGGTCTCTGAACCAAGCGACCTTCGCACAAATCACTCAAAAGTGGGGAGTACCCGAGGTAGATCTATTCGCCTCCAAAGCGAATGCAAAATCACCAACATTTTTCTCTCTGGACCCCACAGATGGCAAAAGCGGAGTAGACTCCTTCAACCAGAGCTGGGGATGGCAACTATGCTATGCATTCCCTCCAACTGCCACAATACCAAGGGTGATTCAAAAAATAAAGGCAGAGAGAGCAATGGTGATACTAATAGCACCGCACTGGCCACAAAGAGCATGGTTCAGCCACTTGAAAAACCTCAGCATCCAGCCTCAGCTGACACTGACGGACCGGCCAGATCTCCTATCACAGGGCCCAGTCAACCCCCTGAACCACAGAATCCTGAAGCTTTCGGCCTGGGTACTGAAGGGGTGAGACTTCAGAACAAAGGATTGTCAGACAATGGGATAGATACCATCCTAAACAGCAGGAAGCCCGGAACTAGGGCGATCTACGAGGAAGTGAGGGAAAAAAGTTTGTCTCCTGGAACAGAAACAAACCATATTCCAAAAGAGGAATAATCCCAACAATCCTGGATTTTCTACAAGATGGAGCAGACAAAAATATTTCCCCAAGTACGCTGAAGGTACATGTTGCAGCACTCTCTCCTCGTTCATAGACACAAGACTAGCAGAGGACCCGCTGATAAAGCGATTCCTGATGTCACTCAAAAGAGCTAGACCAGCCAAAATGAATAGAACTCCAACTTGGGACATGCCCACAGTACTTAGAGGATTTCTTTCCCCTCCATTTGTGCCGATGAAAGATAGCTCAGACAAAAACCTCACCTTAAAGACTGTACTTTTTGTGGCCCTAGTATCAGCCAGAAGAGTGAGCGAAATCCTAGCACTGTCTATAATGGAACCGTACTGCCTAATACATTTAGACAAAATAATTCTCTCTCCAGACCTGGCCTTTCTGCCCAAGGTCCCCTCAACATTCCATAGAACCCAAAATTTCATCATACCTTTGCTTCCAAAAACTATGGCTAGCGAAAAAAGAGACACTCACAACAAACTCGACGTAAGAAACATACTTCGAAAGAACGAAGGATTGGCGAAGAACGACCTCCTTTTTTTGTCCTTTATGCAGGAGTCAACAAAGGGAAACAGGCTTCCAAGAATACCATCAGCAGATGGATAAGAATGGCCATACAGACGACCTATGAGGCACAAAACCTCACTCCGCCAAGCGGGATCAGAGCACACACAACCAGAGCCTGGGCTACCTCGGTCGCAGAGAAAGCAGGGGCAACTCCGGAGCAGATCTGCAGGGCAGCGACATGGTTGAGCTTCAGTACCTTCACAAGGCACTACTGCATAGACCAGCTGTCTGTCCAAGACCAGGCACTTGGTCGCAAGGTGCTCCAGTTTCTATCCCCACCCTAGTAAGTATTGCTTGATACATCCTCTCAGATGCTGCCCTGAAAGACGATTCGAGAAAATAGAGTTAGGTACCTGGTAACTCTTTTTTTTTTTCTAAGAAGTCTTCCAGGGCAGCACTAGTTCCCACCCTTGAAAAGACAAATACCAGGTACAACGGGGGAGCTTTTAAGATTTACTGAGATTTCCTTCGGTGCTTTAATACAACTGAGGCACGCAGGTAAGACTGTGAAATTTATAATGGTGGACTAATGTGTTTCCTGTTTCAGGGAGGAGGAGCCTATCTCTCAGATGCTGCCCTTGAAGACTTCTTAGAAAAAGAGTTACCAGGTACCTAACTCTCTTTTTTTTTTTTTTACCAGTGTCTGCAAGGTGGATGGGCACGTTTGTTTGTGCTCTCTCTTGCTCCAGGTCTTGAAGTCCCAGGACGGTTCTAAAATGAATCAAGGGATTGACCGATCGGATCCATTTGAATCAAGCCTATATGCTAAGATAAATGGTACCCGAGCCCCGCAAAGAAGACGCAAGTATACTGCAAGGCTTGGCTTCTAATGCGAGCTCTGGGTGCTGGACCCTGCATAGTGGAATCCTGGACACCACAGAGTTAAGGCATTCCCGCAGGGTGCTGTACAGGTCCAAGGGAGTGGACCCTAAAAAACATGAAAAGGGTACCCAGTCATTGAAGGTCTTCAAGTTACAGGAACCCACTGTGATGGGTGAAGATTGGGCTCTTGGTTTCTAAGGTTGCCCTGCGCCTGGATGGGTAAGTATAATCCCCCCCCTTATTTTTATTTTTTTATTTGAAAAATTTTCATTACAAAAAAAAAAAAAAAAAAAAAAAAAGGGGCATCAACATCTATCCATACATTTATAATACTTCCTTTACACTTCAGATCAGGACACCTATATTCAACAATCTTAGGAGAATTTTCATCTTTCTTCCCATTTACCCCCATGCCCCAGCTCCCACCCCCCCCAAACCCCATACCACACTCCCCACCACTCACCCCTACCAGCCATTCATTCCCATCCCACCATTAACCTACACCCCTTCCGTTCTATCCACATCTCGGTCCAGCCATGGTTTCCAAATTTTTTCAAATTTCTTATAGTTGCCCCTCTTCTTATAAATATACTTTTCTCTGCTTATCACATCCCTTACACCTTTCACCCAATCTGCTACCGTCGGTGGGTCCTTTCTCTGCCAATACCTAGCAATAAGTTTTTTACCCTGGAACAAGCATCTAATCCTTGCAGTCTGTGTGTCCTTTGGGATCTCTTTGTCCTCCATCAAGCCCAGTAAGCACGCCCTGGCCTCCAACCTCAGCGAAGTCCCAAACACAAAATTTATCTTTTCCACAATCCCTGTCCAATATCTATGGAGTTTGGGGCAACGCCAGAACATATGAATCAAATCCCCATTCCCCCCTCCACATCTTTGACACTTCGCATCAGGCTTCTTACCAAACCTAAACAACTTCAGTGGTGTGTAATATGACCTATAAGACAAATAGAAATGAGACACCACTTGTGAGGGAGAAAGGGTGGTCCTGGGCCCCAGAGACAAAACAAACTCCCATTGATCGTCAAACAGTAGTCCAACATCTGCCTCCCATTTAATCCTGTTTTTATTTTCCACCACACCCTCCTGAGCTGATACATTCAGGCTACCATCTATGTCAGAGATTAGGCCTTTCATAGAGTCGGCATTGATCAACTTTCTCAAAGAGGTCATTTCACACCACACCACACCACCAAATTGTGCCTCTAAGGCATGCCTTATTTGCAAATACCTGTAAAATTACCTATTGGAGATCGCATATTCTTCCACCAGCTCTTGAAATGATTTTAACCTCCCGTCCCATTCTTCAATATATCCCATTTTTTTAAGTTCTCTGAGGTTGTTATCACATAATGGGGAGAACTCAGCAAAACCAGTATAGCCCAATGTTTTTTTAACATGTACCCAAGCTTTAACCATCAACTGGGTGGTAGGACATTTGGTGCCAAATGAGTCTGCCTCCATCGCCTCTACGATTGTGTCATGTCTAGTGTCATTCAGCAAAATATTACAGCCTACACCTTTACCCCCTAGTCTATTACTACCCCCTTATTTACTTATTGTGGGGTGCCCCATGTGTGTAACAATGTGTCAATCTAGCTAAGGCTGGACACCTGTGTAGCGGTGACCGCAGGGGGGAGTTTAGGCTAGCTGCTGGTGTTTGAATTGGAGTAACTTTTTCCTGTTGTCTTTTGTGGTTTTACCTTATGGAGAGTCCGCGCACCGAGGTGCGCCATTGCGCAGCTTGGTTCACCATGAAGCACGTGCGTTAGCCAGAGTGCATGATTGTTTGTGGCTACTGGTCGGCCAGGGAGCATGCGTCTTGCCACGCAGTATGTTGTGTACACCAAGCCACGCATGCGCTGTAGCTCTAAGATGGTGCACGAGGATTCGTTTGTGCATGTACACAGCCGCGTGTGTCCGCATGCGCAGAGCGTCCTGGCGCACAGCCATCTTATTTAAATAGTAAATGGCTGACGTGGCGCTTTCAGGTGACAGCTGTGGGATACCGAGTAGGCTCTGTATCATTCACTTTATAGCAACTCCTTCCTCCTTACCCCCGGGTCACGTGAGTCACCAGGTGTTGGTTGGCAGGCTAAAGTGCTTAGCAAGATTGTTGCATAGGGGCTTGGTGAGTCCTATTAAAGGGTCTCCCTTCTGGGGTAAAATACTAAACCCAGGTACTCCCTTTTTGTGGCTTGCAATGTCTTCAAAAAAGAGGAGCGGGGTTAACACTACAGGGAAAGGCACATCTATGTCGTTGGTAGCTCCTGAGGAGCCTAGTCATGTCCTAGTCATAGCCTGGTGTTGTATCCCCTGAGAGACCAGAGGCTTCTGGGCAATCTGAGCTGTTGCACCTGTCTGGTATTGTGCCTACAGTCAACGCTGCTGCTTCACCCTTTATCACCAGGGATGAGCTGTCTTCAGCCCTAGCCGCGTTAGAGCACAGGACTGCTGGCATGATTGCCTCCATCCCGCAGGGTGACAAGTGTGACCGATTTCCCCCCTCCCCTGAGTCTCATAATGTGGAGCAGGAATGGGTTGAAGGGGAAGAGCTAGATGCTAAGGACTTAGGAGATGGCCCGACAGATGAGTCTGCTTCTGAGGAATCTGGACCAGAAGATGTTCAGTTGGTATCAGCCTCTGTCACAGAGGCTTTTGATCCAGACCCTTACCGAGATGGTTCGTTCTGCCTTTAAGTTACCTACTGCAGAGGTTTTTGAGCCTCCTTTGTCCTCTTTGGGGTCCCTGAAGCCTCCTCAGGGTGCACAGGCTTTCCCCTTGCACCCGCTGTTGGAACAGGTGGTGTATGCTGGTTGGGAACTTCCTGACAGGATTTTTGTTCCTTCAAAAGGTTTTCCTTTTATATCCCATGGAGGAAAAGTTTGTTAAGAATTGAGCATGCCAGCCATAGATGTGGCAGTTCTAACAAGAACTTAGCTTGTCCAGTGGATAACGCACAGGGCTTGAAAGACCCTGTTGAAAAGAAACTGGAGTCATTATTAAGGGCTTCCTTTTCTTTGGCCAGTTCAGCTATTCAGCCAGCTGTCGCAGCAATTGGAGTGTGCCAGTCCTTAACCACTTCCCACCCAGCCACTGCACATAAACGGCCGGGTGGGCTGTCTCTCCTTCTGAGTGGACATTCAGGAACGACCCTCAGAAGGAGCGGGATCCCGCACGTGCCCTCGCAGCCCCGATGTGCTCGTGTCACCCGGACACGGCGCATCTCCGATCGGTAGGAGGGCTCTGCGATTGGCCCTCCTGATCACATGACAGCCGTGTCGAATCACAGCCGTCATGTGATGTAAACACAGAGCCGGTTGCTAGGCAATCTGCTCTCCTCTCCTCACGGAAGTTGTCAGTGAGCAGAGGAGAGTGGATCGCTGCAGCCGGCTGGTGATCAGTGAGTATGAGCTGTTTTTTACAGCTTTTTACTCACTGATCACCAGTCTAGTGTCCCCACAATGTAAAAAAAACACAAAGTAAACACACAATGTCCCCAAAACACCTGTCCCCCCACATATGTCCCAGTAAAATCACATGTCCCAATGATTATCTGCACACATATGTCCGTGATCACCTGCGCACATCTGTACATGATCATTTGCGCACATGTGTCCGTGATCACACGAACCAATTATTATACACTTAACGGGATTTTTTAAAACAAAAACATGTAGCAGAATACATTTTGGCTTAAATTTATGACAAAATTAGATTTTATTGGATTTTTGTTAAAATAGAAAGAAGAAAATATTGTTTTTTTTCCAAATTTCCGCTCTTTTTTTCGCTTATATCGCAAAAAATAAAAAACAGAGTCCTGAATAAATACCACCAAAAGAAAGCTCTATTTGTGTGAACAAAATTATAAAAATTTCATTTGGGTAAAGCATTGTATGACCACGCAATTGTCATTGAAATTGTGAGAGCGCTGAAAGCTGAAAATTGGTCTGAGAAGGAAGGGTGCGAAAGTGCCCAGTATTGAAGTGGTTAAAGGGGTTGTAAACCCTTGTGTTTTTCCACCTTAATGCATCATTGAGCAGCCAAATCTTTCGGGGCTGAAGTGGTTAAAGGATTCTATACTTTTGTTTTGTTTCCTATTGATGTTCTGATTTGCGGTACATACTCCCCCCCCCCATTGTTTGGACAATTTAATGGACTCTTCACTTTAATTGGATTATTGTCCTTCCGGTGGGTGGGGTTTCTTTCCTCCCCTTCTTGTGGGATATATTCGATTATTTGGCTTTTTTAAATTAATCGCCATTGGCCGATTGTGCTGATAAAAAAAAAAGGCCGATTTATGACTTAAGCCTCGGTTCACACTGGGACGACCTAGGTCGCCTGACAAGTAGCGTCCCGTTCAGTACAATGGAACCGTTCTAATTGGAGCGACGCAAGTCGCTCCGACTTAGAAAAAGGTTCCTGTACGACTTTGGGGGCGACTTGGGGCGACTTGCATAGACTTCTATACAGAAGTCGTTTTGCAAGTCGCCCCGGCAGTCGTGTGCAGGTCGCCTCGGTGAGGCGACCTGCAAGTCGTACCGCCTCTGGTGTGAACCGAGGCTGAGGGTCGGTTCACACATGGGCAACACGACTTTAACGCGACTTTGTACCGCGACTTCAACGCGGCTTCAGCGCGACTTTGGCACAACTTCGGCAAATTACGAGGCGACTTCAAGTCGCCTCCATGACGGGCGACTTCGCTGGCGGCCCCCCCCCACCGTACCAGGCCGCATGCCCTCAACATGGGGGGTGCTTTGGGGCATGGGGGGCGCAGTGTGCGCCCCCCCCCAAAGCACCTTGTCCCCATGTTGATGAGGACAAGGGCCTCTTCCCGACAACCCTGGCTGTTGGTTGTCGGGGTCTGCGGGCGGGGGGCTTATCGGAATCTGGGAGCCCCCTTTAATAAGGGGGCCCCCAGATCCCGGCCCCCCACCCTATGTGAATGAGTATGGGGTACATGGTACCCCTACCCATTCACCTAGGGAAAAAAAGCGTCAATAAAACAAACAGTACACAGGTTTTTAAAATAATTTATTAGGCAGCTCCGGGATCTTCTTCCGACTTCGGGGGTCCTCTTCCGACTTCGGGGGTCTCTCCGCCGTCTCCTCCCGGTGTCCGCATCTTCTGCCGGCTCCTCCGCTATCTTCTGCAGCTCAATTGCTAGCGGTGGTCCGGACTTCTGCCTTCTTCTTTTCTTCCAGAGATGTTGACACGACGCTCTCTCCAGCTGGAATGGTCTCTGAACGCTCCGCAACGGACTTATATAGGCGGTGACCCCGCCCCCTTATGAGGTCACTGTCCCAGGGCATGCTGGGTCTGTGCCGTCATAAGGGGGCGTGGTCATCACCCGGTGACCACGCCTCCTAAAACGTCACAGACCCAGCATGCCCAGGGACTGTGACGGCATAAGGGGGCGGGGTCACCGCCTATATAAGTCCCTTGCAGAGCGCACAGAAACCATTCTGGCTGGGGAGAGCGTCGTGTCAACATCTCTGGAAGAGAAGAGGGAAGAAGATGATCCAGAGGTCCGGACCACCGCTGGCAAAAGAGCGCCAGAAGATAGCGGTGGAGCCGGCAGAAGATGCGGACCCCGGGAGAAGACGCCGGAGAGACCCCCGAAGTCGGAAGAAGATCCCGGAGCTGCCTAATAAATTATTTTAAATACCTGTGTACTGTGTTTTTTATTGACGCTTTTTTCCCTAGGTGAATGGGTAGGGGTACCATGTACCCCATACCTATTCACATAGGGTGGGGGGCCGGGATCTGGGGGCCCCCTTATTAAAGGGGGCTCCCAGATTCCGATAAGCCTCCCGCCCGCAGACCCCGACAACCAACGGCCAGGGTTGTCGGGAAGAGGCCCTTGTCCTCATCAACATGGGGACAAGGTGCTTTGGGGTGGGGGGGCCGCAGCGCGCCCCCCTCCCCCAAGGCACCAACCCCCCCCATGTTGAGGGCATGCGGCCTGGTACGGTTCAGGAGGGGGGGGGGCGCTCGCTCGTCCCCACCCCCATTCCTGTCCGGCCGGGCTGCGTGCTCGGATAAGGGTCTGGTATGGATTGGGGGGGACCCCCCCACGCAGTTTTTTCGGCGTAGGGGGTTTCCCTCAAGGTCCATACCAGACCCAAGGGCCTGGTATGCCCCTGGAGGGGGAACCCATGCCGGATTTTTATTTAAAATTTGGCGTGGAGTTCCCCCTCAAGATCATCTGAGCACAAGTCGCATGCCGAAGTCGGATCATGCGAGACGGCGATCCGACTTCAATGATAGTCAATAGGCTGAAGTCGGATCAAAGTAGTACAGGGAGTACCCTCTGAAGTCGGAGCGACCTCAGTAGTGTCTATTAAGACGCTCCCATTCACTTAAATGTGAATCTCTTTCTGGGGCGACTTGGGGCGACTTGAGGGCGTACAAGTCGGATCCCAAGTCGCCCCAGTGTGAACTGAGCCTTTTTGTGACTTGCAAACTTGTTTCTCCTCTCTGGGCAGCCTGCCAAGTCTGAGAAAAGAAGCTAAAGAGATACAATGTTTATACTTATCAATGGACTGAATGAACTCTGCGTGTAGGAGTTCTCAGTTTAACCATTTAAAGACTAAATATTTTCTGACACTTGTTGCTTACAAGTAAAAATCCTGTATTTTCTGCTAGAAAATCACTTAGAACCCCCCCAAAAAAAAAACGAAAACAGTAAAGTTAGCCCATTTTTTTTTTTGGTCCAAGAGTTTTGATTACCTGTTTTTGTGTATTTAATATCAAGGATATAGTTTTTTTTCTCTAAATTATACATACAAGTGAACTGATTGGAGGTTTGTTTTGTTTAATAAATGTTTAAATGTAAGAAATTTTCTGTATCACTTATTACTTAAGGCTGCTTTCACACTAGAGCGGGCAGGCATTGACGGTAAAACGCTGCTAGTTTTAGCGGCGCTATTCGGCTGCTAGCAGGGCGCTTATAACCCAGCTATCGGCCGAGGAAGGGGTTAAATGCGCTCGTGAAGCACCGTTGCCGAATCGCTTTGCAGGCGCTTTGGCAGCGATGCGCATTCATTTCAATGTGCAGGAATGCTGGAGGAGCGGTATACACCACTCCAAAGATGCTGCTTGCAGGACTTTTTTTTTTTTTTTTAAACATCCTGCCAGCGCATCGCCTTAGTGTGAAAGCACTCGGGCTTTCACACTGAGACTGCAGGGGAGCTGTTTTTGCAGGCACTTTATAGGCGCTATTTTAAGCCCAAAAGCGCCTGAAAAACACCACAGTGTGAAAGGGGTCTAACTGTTAGATTTTATTAGATGAAGGAGAAGAAAAAAGAAAAAAAAAAAATCAGCTTAACATATCGGCCCAAAAAAATCGGCATCATATATCGGCCGCCGCGATGTCTAAATACATACATACATTATATATATATATATATATATATATATATATATATATATATATATATATATATATATATATATATATATATATATTTTAGGGCTCAAAATTTCAAGTCCTGAGCTACTAGCCAGGCCTCAAGGGTTACTTGCCACCAGTTGCCCCACCCAACCCCTAATTCCACCCCTAAACATGCCCTCATAAATGATCTCATGAAATGACGCTTAAATCTTTTATGCAGAATTAATTTATAAAAATAAATATTAACAACTTTATCCATGCTCATCAATGCTGCCTGTCTGTGTCCTCCAATGCAGCCTGTCTGTGTCCACCATGCAGGGGAACAGAGGAGAGGAAGAGGATTGCTGGCTGGATGATTAGAGCACCGAGGAACACCGCTGGAACTGATTTCATTTCAGTAGCAGTGTCTTCTTGGCGTCACATACAGCCCCTCCCCCTGGCCAGTGAACTTTAATACACGTCACTTGTCCCTAGATTGGACGGGTGAACGGTCTATCAAGGTTCTGGGACCAGGGGGCGGGGCTGTGTGTGACAGCGAGTGCGAGGAACACTCTGCTATTGAAATGAAAGCCGCTAGTGATGTTCCTTGCACTTTGATCCGGCCGCCTGCTTTCCTCTCTTCCCCTGCATGAGCGCTGGGAGAAGGATTCCCATAAAACCTGCCTGCCGGCGGTGCTCGCCCTCCCTCTCCTACACCAGCCCTCAAATTCCACCCGCAAAATGCGAGCAGATGAGTGGAAGTTTTGAGGCTGTATATAGTATGTTTCGCATTTTAATTGTGTGCAGTGATCAAGGCGGTGTGCCGAAATGTGTCTGCTTTTGTATTTTTAACATGTGCCAATAAAACTTCCTCAGTTATTTCTGCACCAAGTCAGTTCTGCCGCCAACAGGGCGCTAGAGCCAGGGGCAATCCACAGGGCCAGAAAAACCCCTGGTTCCAGAACTCTTCTAAACATGGCACCAATCCCTCCTTTTGAGGGGATGCCCCCACTCTATCGGGTGGGGGGAAGGCTGCTTCAATTTGCGAACATTTGGAGAACAGTGGAGCAGGACGAGTGGCTCACGTCAACAGTGTCCTGCGGTTACAAGCTGGAATTACGGCAGTTGTTTACTCAGCTTTCTAAGATCCAACTTTGCTGTGAATCCTCAAAAAATAAACGTATAGTTTTAAGCAATAGAGCAGTTAGTGCATCAGGGTGTGATCCTACAGATTCCGGTGTCCGAAAGAGGCACAGGGTTCTTTTTGAACCTGTTCAGTTCTAAAACCAAATGGGGACATAAGGCCATTCTTGGACCTAAGGTCCCTGAAAACATCTGTTAATCCAATCCTTCAGGATGGAGTCAGTCTGCTCAGTAGTAGCCTTTCTCCAGATGGGAGACTTCTTAGCCTCCATCGATATCAAGGACACGTATTTACATGTACCTATCTTTCAACCTCATCAACGGTTCCTGCGATTTGCAGTAGAGGAACGTCATTTCCAGTTTGTGGCACTGCCCTTTGGGCTTGCCACAGCACCTCAGGTGTTTACAAAGATCCTAGCACCTGTACTGGGCCTCTTTAAGAGCCCAGGGGATCTTGGTGCTCGGATAATTGGACAACCTCTTGCTCAGAGATCACTTACTACAGTCCCTAAAACACAGTGTAGCCTGCACAGTGCGATATTTAGAAAACCTAGGTTGGGTCATAAATACCAAAAAGTCAGCCTTGACTCCAGCACAGAGTCTCAAGTATCTAGGTCTGATTCTGGATACAGTCCAGGCAAAGGTATTTTTGCCACCCGTAAAAATCTGTGCCCTGAAAGATTAGGTGTGTCAGGTAAGGGCCTCCATTCGGCTCTGTATGAGTCTTCTGGGAACGATAGTGTCCTCCTTTGAGGCAGTTCCCTACGCTCAATTCTATTCCAGCCCTATACAACATAACATTGTGTCGGCTTGGAACAGGAAAGCACAAGCCCTGGATTACCCCATGTCCTTATCTCCCCGGGCACGCTTAAGCCTAAGCTGGTGGTTGCAGGATCGGAACCTGCAAAAGAGAAGATCCTTCCTCCCGGTGTCTTGGAGAGTACTGACCAGATGCCAGTCTCTCGGGCTGGGGAGCGACCTTAGAGCAGCTCACTGGAGATGGTCAGGGGCAGAGCCTGCCCATCAATATCCTGGAGTTATGGGCGGTATGTCTGGCCCTACGGTCCTGGACGGTGGAGCTTCAGGACTGCCCCATAGGGGTTCGTTCTAATAGGGCCATTGTAGCATTGATCAACCACCAGGGTGGTACCAGGAGCCGTTCAACTTAGGAAGAGGTGAACCACATATTAACCTGGGCAGAGGGACATGTACCAGTTCTTTCAGCGGTCCATATCACCGGAGTAGAGAACTGGAAGGCAGATTATCTCAGCCGCCAGCAGATCTGCCTGAGGGAATGGTCCCTACACCCAAACGTGTACGGGAAATCTGCCAGCGTTGGGGATGGCCAAAGGTTGATCTATTGGCATCCAGGTTCAACAAGCTACAGCAGTTTGTATTCCGAACAAGGAATCCCCTGGCAATCGGAGCAGATGCTCTAGTAGTTCCATGGAACCATTTCTCGCTGGTTTACGATTTCCCCCAATTCCTCTCCTTCTACATTTGTTGCGCAGGATTCGGAGAGAGGGGATTTCAGTCATCCTGGTCGCACCAGCCTGGCTCAGAAGGCCCTGAGATTGTGAGATTGGCAATAGACGGGCCATGGATGCTTCCGTGCCACCCCGATCTACTGTGTCAAGGTCCTATATTCCACCCCAATTTACAGTCTCTAAATTTGGCGGCATGCCTATATAAGCCAGGGTGTTAAAGGATCGTGGCATCTCGGGACCGGTGGTGTGCAAGAAAAACGGTCACTAGGAAGCTCTATTATAGGATCTGGAAAGCCTATATTGCTTGGTGTGAAGCCAGAAAATGGCATCCTCGGAAATACGTGATTGGGAGAATTCTCTTTTCTGCAGTCGGCTGTGGGAATCAGATTGGCTTTGAGTGCAATCAGGGGTCAGATTTCAGCCTTGTCAGTATTCTTCCAAAGGCCCTTAGCCTCCCATTCAATGATATGAACCTTTATGCAGGGGGTAGTTTTTTTTTCCCTCCATTAGGTCACCTATATGTCTTTGGGACTTAAACCTGGTGCTGTCGGTGTTACAGAAACAGTTTGAGCCTATCAAGGAAATTCTATTAGTCTTGCTGTCACGCAAGCTAGCCTTCCTGATTGCCATCACCTCGGCTAGAAGGGTGTCGGAGTTGGTGGTTCTTTCATGCAGGGAACCATACTTGATCCTTCACCACGCCAGGGTTGTGTTATCCTTTTTTCCAAAAGTGGAGTCTGCCTTTTTATTTGAATCGGGACATTATTTTGCCGTTTTTTTCTCTCAGCCTCGTTCGGCGGAAGAGTCTACTGCACTCCTTAGATGTAGTGCAAGCAGTCAGTTTATTTGTCTAGATCTGCGGAGATCTGAGGATCAGACTCCTTTTTTTTTTTTTTTTTTTTTTTACCAGAAGGGCCCAAGAAGGGGCAGGCAGCTTACAAGACTTCCATTACCCATTGGGTCCATCAATTGGTCATACAGGCCTATGGTCTGAAACGTAAAGATCCTCCCTTCAGGGTGAGAACCCATTCTACCAGGGGAAAAAAGAGAGGCTCCCATCCCGATCAATAGGAACAAAAATGGTAACCCCCTAAATTGGGCCTTTAACAGACCACTCACCCGAAAAATATGTAAAAAACGTTTTTTACATATCTTTTGAGTGAGTGGTCTGTTAAAGTCCCAATTTAGGGGGTTACCATTTTTGTTCCCATTCTACCAGGGGTGTAGGAACCTCCTGGGATTTTCACCATCGGGTATCTGTGGCTCAGATTTGTAAGGCTGCTACCTGGTCTTCAGTGCTTACAATCACAAAATTTTATCAAGTGGATGTTCAAGCAGCCAAGGATTCGGCTTTTCGGCTGCAGTGTACTGCGGGCTGCTGTATAAGGTCTGATGATGACTATTGTTTGGCAGGGTGTCTCCCTCCCCTCAAGGCTATTGCTCTGGGACGTCCCAGTATGAATAATAGCCTCACTCTGTGTCCTGAGATGTATGAAAAAGAAAATAGGATTTTATTTCGTCATACTTGCCTGTAAAATCCTTTTCTTTGAGTACATCACGGGACACAGGGGTCCCTCCCCTCTTTTTAAGGATTGTTAAGTGCTACAAAACGGAAGTACTTCCTGTAAGGGAGGGGTTATATAGGGGATCACTTCCTGTCTAAAGACCTTTGGTCTACCAGTGTCCATTCACCTGGAGATGAGGTATAACCTAGTAAGTAATGAATAATAGCCTCACTCTGTGTCCTGTGATGTACTCAAAGAAAAGGATTTTACAGGTAAGTATGACGAAAAAAAAATCCTATTTTTAGAATGCATATTGAAATTTGGTTGATCCCTACTTAACCGCTTGCCGACCATATACTTTACATATACGGCAGAAAGGCGGCTCTCCTGGTCCTGCACTTTTGGGTCTGGGGCGTGTACATGCGTCAATCAGTAGATTCAGCGGACTCCATGTCTTCCGAGACCCACCAATCGTTTCGGACAGAAGCAAAACGGCGGTCTGCCTATGTAATCAAGGCAGACTGCTGTTCTGTCAGTAGGGAAGGTAGTGATCCTGTGTTTCTGCAAAACAGGAACACGAATCTCTGCCTTCCCATAGTACAAGCACCCCCCCCCCCACACACAGTTAACCCTTTGATTACCCTAGATGTTAACCCCATCCCTACCAGTGTCTTTAGTACAGTGACAGTGCTTTGCACACGCTTCTTTTATTCCTGTCTCCCTGATTTGCGGCTCGCTTCACCTGCATATGGTTTCATTGTCACCACGGTCTTGTCTCACTATATCTGACTATCTATCTTTAACGTGCCCCATTTAAATACTATATTATTTTTGGATAGTATTTTTATTGAACATAGATCTGTTGAATATTACCACCTTGCTCACTTGCATACACCATGAAGACTGGTGATCTGTGTTCTGGGGACCCTGTGTGTGCGTCCTACTGGTGCGCAGCCTTGGACTATCTCAGCTCCCAGGAGAGAGAAATCTTTCTGGCCCAGGCCAGATACTCACCTTGCACCAATGTACTTTATCTCATGTAAGTACCCAGGATTGGCAACCTTGCCTGTTCCTGTTACTCCTAGTGCTATATTGGACTAATTATATTGTATATTTTGTAGATACTTTTGAGCATCCGCCCCTGAGGATGTGTCCTACATGAAACGCATCGGGAATTTAGGATGCAGTCATATGCCTGCCAATAGGAATCTATCTAGACTCACTCTTTTATAACATTGCAATCTGCCGCTTAGATGACATGTCTGTATATATGTATGAATTTACAACAAACATTAACTTATCAATTCATTTTCTATCCTATGCCGTGAAGCCAATATGTATACAATCATGATATTTTTTTGATGTCCATGCCCTGAATGCATGTGTATATAAATGAAATTAACAGTTTTTAATTGTCTGTTCATAATTGTAATGTATTTATACATCCATCTATGCAAATTAAATGCTTTTACAATCTATACCTCCACTAGTCAGTGGCCTCATCTAAAGTCCCAACCTCCCTTTTCTTGTGTACCTGAACCAGGGATGGAGGCACATTTTACAGACTGATTTTACTGTTGTGGGTTTAGTAACATTTTAATGTTACGCTAACCATATACTCAACCCGTTTTTCCCCACCATGCATTGCTATGTAGTGTTGAGGAGAATCTAACTTTCCTTAAGTAAAAAAGTTTTTTCTTTGACCTTTTACTATTCTGCTACAATATGTAAAAGTAGCACTATTGTGGTATTTGCATCCAAATTTGCTACTATATTGAAGCCCTATTTTTTGTTTTTGCATTGGTACATAGTGCCTATGGCAATGCCCCACTACCAACTCCTTGTTTTTACCAAAAGCTTTCAAATTTGAATTGAAAGGCCAGAAAATCATTACAAGATTCAGTTCCCATAGACTTTAGTGGGAATTGGGTGCTGTGATTGGGGTTCATGGATTTTTGTTTGGAAGTTTTGAGCAAATGTCCAGTGAAATTGACTTGACCTGTTTTTTGTATTCTCAGCAGTAATGAACAATCTACTCCAAAGAACTAGTGGCCTACTCCAGCCATGGAAGCCTTTACCCTTGGCCTTACACAGCACCTCTTGCAGTCACACTCCTGATGCATACACTTCCAATTATCCCCCTACCTCCCCTTTTTTTTTTCGTCTGTTATTTTCCTTTCAATGTGCTATCCACCCTGCTCTTAAAAATGTATCCAACCCTTTAGGAAAAAATATCTATTTTTGAGCTGATTCCTCTGACGACGTAAACAGAAGTCTAAACGTAAACTGATTACAGCTTATCTCCACTTTCTGGTCATTGGTAACTAAACTCCAAGTTCCTTGCCTTCATGGTCCTTAGTGTAGTCCCCAAAATGCTCATACCCTCTCTTCAAACACAGACACATCCTACACATTGGGGTTACTAAAATGGAAGAGTGCAGAATTAGGTGCAAACCTGCATAGAAACCAATCAGCTTCCAGGTTTTATTGCTAAAGCTTAGTGATTTGAAATGTCTCTCAGTTATTTTTATAGGGCAAAAAAATGTTATTAGAGGTCGACCGATATATCGGCCGATATTTGGCTTTTTTTACTTAATCGGCATCGGCCGATTGTGCTGATAAAAAAAGCCTATAACTTCAGCGGGACTTGCAAATGACTTCTGTAATAGAAGTCAATGCAAGTTTCCTGTAGTTATCTGTGGAGAGGATTCTCTCCTCCCTGGGCAGCCTGCCAAGTCTGATAAGAAGATACATTGTATCTTTTCAGGTTGTTTTATCAATGAGCTGAACTCCATATGTAGAAGTTCTCAGTTTAACCATTTAAAGACTAAATCTTTTCTGACACTTGTTGCTTACAAGTAAAAATCCTGTATTTTCTGCTACAAAATCACTTAGAACCCCCAAACATTATATATATATATTTTTTTTAGCAGAGACCCTAGGGAATAAAATAGCGGTTGTTGCAATATTTTATGTCACACGGTATTTGCGCAGCGGTCTTTCAAATGCAATTTTTAAAAAAAAAATACACTAATGAAATAAAAAAAAAAAAAAAAAGCAGTAAAGTTAGCCCCTTTTTTTTCGTCCAAAAGTTTTGATTACCTGTTTTTGTGTATTTAATATTTAAGATATCGTTATTTTTTTAAATCTAAATTCTACATACAAGTGAACTGATTGGAGGTTTGTTTTGTTTAATAAATGTTTAAATGTAAAAAATGTTCTGTATTACTTAAGGCTGCTTCCACACTGGAGCGGGCATGCGTTGACGGTAAAACGCTGTTAGATTTAGCTGCGCTTTACCGTCATTTTAGCGGCGCTATTCGGCTGCTAGCGGGGCACTTATAACCCAGCTAGCGGCTGAGGAAGGGGTTAAATGCGCCCCTGAAGCGCTGTTGCCGAAACGCTTTGCAGGCCCTTCGGCAGCGGTGCGCATTCATTTCAATGGGCAGGAGTGGTGGAGGAGCGGTATACACTGCTCCAAAGATGCCGCTTGCAGGACTTTTTTTAAACATCCTGCCAGCGCATCGCCTCAGTGTGAAAGCACTCGAGCTTTCACACTGAGACTGCAGGGGAGCCGTTTTGCAGGCACTTTACAGGCGCTATTTTTAGCCCAAAAGCGCCTGAAAAACGCCCCAGTATGAAAGGGGTCTAACTGTTAAATTTTATGAGATGAAGGGAAAAAAAAAAAAAAAAAATCGGCCCAAAAAAATCGGCATCTTATATCGGCCACCACGATTTCTAAATATCGGCATCGGCCAGAGAAAAAACCCATATCGGTCGACCTCTACATGTTATACTTACCTGCTCTGTTTCAGTGGCTGTGGACAGAGCAGCCCGGATCATCTTCTCCTCCGGTCCCTCTTCTGTGCTCCTGGCCCCCCTACCTTCTGTTTGCTGCCCCCACAGCAAGCAGCTTGCTATGGGGGGCACCCAAGCCACAGCTCCCTGTGTTCATTCAGACATGGAGCCCTGATTGGCTAGTTGATTTTGACAGCAGCAGCCAATAGCGCCGAATGCTATGTATCAGAAAATCAGGAGGGAGAATCTCAGCTGGCTGAGACAGTTGTGGACTTCGCTGGGCAGAGATGGGGCTCGGGTAAGTTTGAGGGGCTGAAGGGGGCTGCTGCACACAGAAGGCTTTTTATCTTAAAGTGGATGTAAACCTGATTCATGAAATTTGAGCTGGGCACATATATCTGCAGTGGTATGTTTTATTTTTATTTTTTTATATCTCTCTTCAAAGCACTGTGTGCCGTAGCTATGTCCTGCTCCATTCTGTTATGAGCCTGATAACTTTTGATAAGCTCTCCAAAATGGGAGCCTAAAGTGTGTGTCAGGGGAGGTTGCTATAAATAGATTAGCAGACTACCATACTATTCACAGGCAAGCTCTGCATGTGTGGAGAGGGGATGTGTGCCTTTCCTCCAATCAGCTGTCTGGGTCTAGCAATTATCCCCTCCTACAGGGTAACCAGAAAGAGAGAAAATTCTAACAGGATGTGTATTTTCTAAACAGTATATCAAGGTGAAGACAGAAGTTATACATGTAAAACTTATGTAGGGAGATTTGTTTCATCTTTGCGTATCATCTGAGGCCAGTCACTTCACTGGGTATATGGAGGGTTTACATCCACTTTAATGTATAGAATACATTAAGATAAAGGGGAGGATGACAGGGGAAACATGTTTTAAATGTACACAATAATATGACATAACATTTAAAAACGAAACGACATATTGAACATTACTACCCTCAGGACTGGAAGCAACGTTTGGTGTATCTAATTAGTGGTCTCAGAGAGCGGCATAATTACAATAATATCAGCGGAAAAGGATACCTGTTTTGGACAGAAAACCATCTTGGGTCGCCAAAGAGCTTCATGAGGTTGTGGCTGCTCTAGGGTGGTAAGAAAACGGAGGGGTCCAACAAGTTGGACACTTTAAGGTTAACTAGGGAGTTGGTGAGATCTCTTTAAGATACCAGTCCCTAAAGCGAAATGGTTGCATGAGTTCCTGCAGTTCCCTTTGGGTGAACGTGACCTCCATATATTTTCGCCCTCTCGCAAAAAAGCGTGAAGTAGAGCGAAAGTTCAGTGTAATGGTGTCCAACCTCTCCAGGTAGAAGAGCGATAGTATAGCTCGTTTCACTGCCGGTAGACTGGGTGGTGTTGATTTGATCCAACGGGACATGATAGTCCTGCGAGCAACTAGGAGACATATATGAGTCCATTGTGGAAAGTTGAGCGGTCCTGCTGTTGATGATGGAGAAGAGGGAAGTTCACAACCGAACAGACACAATAGAGAATTTTTTAATATCCGAGTCTTATTGATTTTGAAGATGAAGGCCAGCACAGAGTCTCAGTATGTAGTAATGGTTGGGCATTCCCAGAGATGGTGAAGCAGTGTAGGACGGGATAGTGAGCACCAGGGGCAGTGCGCTTGAGTAGGATCTGCCATGTTGATGCGGAACGGGTAGTATGCCCTGTGGATGAATTTAAATTGCATGTCACGCCATGTTTCTGAGATCGCAAGTTTGTGGATGTGTCGGTATCCTTCTAGCATTTTTTCCGGAAGTTTATTATCGTCAAAGATGGTAGACCATTTTTGGAATGGTGTGAGATGGTATTTATTAGATTGGTGTGTAATGAGGTGAGAGTATAGGCTGGATATGGAATAGTCGTCTCTCTGGAGTACTATGTCGATGAACGACTTTTGAAGGGGATCAGTCTGAGGTCCACAACAAGACCATAAATAGTTCAGTAGTGGATGATCGTAGAAGATGTCAAGGAAAATTCACGTAAGAGGGTTTGGAAGGATTTGAACTCACCAGGTTTTCCAAGGTAAATGGAGGTTATTTTAGTAAGGACACGAGTGCGCCATTGATCAAAAGCTTTATGCAGGATAGATGAGAGAAACATAGGGTTGCCTTGAATTGGCAAATGGCAGGATATACTCGATGGTAACCCCAGGAGTCTCCGCATCTCTCTCCCAAGCAAGAATCGTGTCCTTGATGAGAACATTTGATTTAAGGTGAGGTGGTAGAGCTCTAAGATTCGAGTGAAGGATAACAGAGGGCATGCAGAGAGGCCAAGGCGCCCTCGAGTATAGTATTGGAGTATCTAGATTTTCCAAACAACCAATCAACACCTTGTCTAAGTAGGCAGGATAGATTGTAGAAATGTATATTAGGCAAGCCTGCACCACCCTCGGACTTGAGGAGACATAGTTTTTGCAACGCTATGCTTGTTTTTTTTTTTGTGGGACCATATAAAGGCAGACAGCGCCTTGTGAATTTTCTGTACACCAGAATGTTTTAGTAAAAGAGGTATGGTTTGCATTGGAGTAGAGTAGACGTGCAAACGACACCATTTTAACTGCTTGCCAACCAGTGCACGACGATATATGTTGGCACAATGGCAGGGCTGCGCAAATGGACGTACAGCTACACCCCCTTTAAGAAGTGACATTGTGGGCACGTGCTCCGTGACCGTGCCCGCGAGACCCAAGGCATTTCCCTGTTCTGCCTAGTGAAATGACAGATCTACTGCTCCCTGTCATCGAGAACAATGATCGCTGTCATGTCCTAGGTAGCCAATCCCCCCCCCCTCCACAGTTAGAAACACTCCCTAGGACACACAACCTCCCCCCTACTGTTTAACCCCTTCCCTGCCAGTGTCATTTATGCAGTAATCAGTGCATTTTTATGGCACTGATCGCTGTATAAATGACAGTGGTCCCAAAATAGTGCCAAAAGTGTCTGCCATAATGTCGCAGTCATGATAAAAATCGCAGATCGCCGCCATTGCTAAAAAAACAAAAAAATAATAATAAAAAACCCATAAATCTATCCCCTATTTTGTAAAGGCTATAATGTTTGTGCAAACCAATCAATATACGCCTATTGCTATTTATTTATTTATTTATTTTTACCAAAAATATGTAGAAGAATACATATCGGCCTAAACTGAGGAAAAAAAATTGTGTTTTTTTGTTTTTTGGGGGGGGGGGGGGATATTTATTATAGCAAAAAGTAAAAAAGATTGTGTTTTTTTTAAATTGACGCTCTTTTATTTGTTTATAGCGCAAAAAATAAAAAACGTAGAGGTGATCAAATACCACTAAAAGAAAGCTCTATTTGTGGGAAAAAAAGGACATCAATTTTGTTTGGGTGCAACATCGCACGACCGCGCAATTGTCAGTTAAAGCGACGCAGTGCTGTATCGCAAAAAGTGCTCTGGTCAGGAAGGGGGTAAATTCTTCCGGGGCTGAAGTGGTTAAAGAGGTCATACCCCTCTTTACATATTTCTGTCCATATACTATATTTGCTGCAGCTTCCAATAAGGTCTGCCTGAAAAACTGATAGGCAGACCTAATTGGAAAATCCCAAGTAAAGGAATCCTGATGCCGCATACACACGGAAATGCCACCAGCAAAACTCCGATGAGAGCTTTTTGACAGAAAATGCGACCATGTGTATGCTCCATCGGCCTTTAGCTGGCGGAATTCCAGCCAGCAAAAGATTGGGAGCATGTTCTCTATTTTTTGGTTGGGAAAAGTTCCTATCCGAAAATGCGTTCGTCTGTATGCAGTTCGGAATCGAAAAAATCACGCATGCTTGGAAGCATTGAACTTCATTTTCTCGGCTCGTCGTAGTTTTTGTACATAACTGCGTTCTTGACGGTGGAAAGTTCAGAGAACTTTTGCGTGACCGTGTGTATGCAAGGCAAGCTTGAGCGGAATTCCGTCGGAAAAACCATACAAGTTTTTTTCTGACGGAAATTCCGATAGTGTGTACGCGGCATAACAGTTGTCCATTAGTTAGAGAAGATTCTACTGCTGTACAGTTCTTTTCTCTTTTTGCCTTCAATTCTCCCTTAACTCCCCATATATCCCGTCATTCAGAGTTTAAAGAAAGACGCTGGACACCGCATGTGCCACTAGGGATGCACAGACATCAGTATTTTAAGACCGAGTACCAGTACCGATATTATTATTGTAAGTACTCACCGATACTAATTACCGATACTTAATTTTTGTGTCGTGACAGTTTTTTCTAGGGCTCGTTCACACCATACGTGCAAAAAAATGAATGGGAAAACCGCACAGATTTCACTTTGCAGAGACATCAGTTTTCATATGCGTTTCAGCTTGGGTTTACACTAGATGCGGTGTGAATTTGCTGCGGATTTGGCATCGCAACCTGTCCAATGAGAACCGATTGCGGAGTATATGTTAAAGTGATTGTAAAGTCTCATTAAAAAAAAAAACAAAAACATGCCGGTCCCTCTCCCTCTCCGTCTCCCTCTCCCTCCCTCTCTCTCCCTCCCTCGACTTTAAATGACAGCCATGGGAGTCAGTGGCGTTGCTGCTGTGTCTCAGCCAGACAGGAGGGTGAGTCTCAGATGGCCGAGGGACTCGACATCGCTGGACAGAGATGGGGCTCAGGTAAGTATTGGGGAGTGCTGGGGAGGCTGCTGTACACAGAAGGCTTTTTATCTTCATGCTTTAAGATAAACCTTCTGCCTTTACAACTCCTTTAAATTAACGGCACCCTGCAATCTTTTTGCAGCACGATTTGCAGATTCTGTAATGGCAGTTTGGTGCGAATGCACCAAACTACCAGCGTGTGATTTGAGCGATAGAAATCCTTGGCTCAAATCCCACCCCAGAGACACTGCATATAATTTGCACAGGAATGTGCTGCAGTTCCTGTGTGAATTACATGCGGTGTCTCACATTGCAGCAGTGGGAACCCAGGCACAATGAGTTTTTACAGCCTGTTAACATATGTGTGGGCCGGCCGCAGTGCGATTTGAAAGTCTGGTTTAGGTGCAGTTTCTAATCTCAAACACCACAATTTGCACTTAAATCGTACCTAAACCACTGAACGAAATCGCAGTGGACCAGGCTTTGAAATTGCACTGCAAACTGGCCCGCAGATATGTAAAATGAGTCTCAGGCTGGGTTCACACCTATGCAAATTGGATATTTCCCAGCATGCAATTCGCATGACAGGAGATTGTGACCGGCTCTCTATGGAGCGGAGCGGCTTGCACAGGAGTGCTGTGCGTCTTTGGCTCAGTTTCAGGGCCGAGTTCAGGCAAAAATTCAGCCTGGATTCCTCCCTGAAATGGAGAACAGGGACTCACCAAACCCCTGCTGTGAGCCGCATCCGTCAGAGGTGTGAACCCAGCCTAAAGGTATTGGTTTTAGTACTTGTGCAAATGCTTAGTATTGGTGCAATGCTATATGCCATTCTAGTGCACAGGGTAGGAATACAATTTTTTTTTTTTTATTATGGAAGATTTTATTTATTTTTTTTTCTAGTTGACACCTGATGTACTCATTTGTCTACAATGTTGTACTGAGATGCATCTAAAATAAAGATCTGAAAAAAAGTACAAGAGATAGAGCTATAAAACCTTCGTTTAAGCATTTATAAGCTTTTAAAAACTACAAGAGAAAAAATTGTCTTTGAAACAATAGCATCCTGTTAATGATTACATGAGGCAGATCCTCCTAATAAACAGTTCAATAAAAAAATCCATATGTCTGTTTTGCACTCTGAAGTCTATTGACCACCTGCTGACTGACATATGTATATAAACGTCCTGTCTGCAAGTGGTTATGGCAAGATCATGGCTGCAGCTTTTTTTCAGTCAGCTATCTGCTGTTTTGTAATAGTAATCCATGCGACTTTACAGCTACCTGATTACTTTTACTGCGCTGTGACGGGCTGCCCCTCCCCGCTGGCACCCTCAGTGGTGTATGGGCTCTCCTGTTCTTCTGGGGGCCCGAGACCGCAGTAAGCACCAGGATGGCTTCACTCAGAGGAGATAGAGAAACATCTGTTCCCCCGATCTGCTCCGACTAATGAACTTTTAGGCATTTTGTCATTTCTGGTTTCAGAACTATTATTCCCTGGCTGTTACAGCTAGGTAAAACCTCCATACAATGGAAAACCCACATCTGGTCCACAATAGTTCCTATGAAGAATGCCAAAAAACACAAGGCTTCATGTAGAGTAGTATTTAAAAAAATGAAAATAAGGCAAGTGTGTGTGTGTGTGTGTGTGTGTGTGTGTGTGTGTGTGTGTGTGTGTGTCATTCAAACCCTCCCTGTTACTGTATATTTCTGCGCCAGCGGTCATCTGCGACATGATGCTGCTGATGACCGCTGACGCTCTGCATTATACAAGAAGAGTAAGAGTAATTTTTTTTTTTTTTCCTTAAGCGCTGTGCTTTGAATGCTATCTTGATTAGCACATCAATGTTTGAATGGCAGTTATAAGTTATTGAATGGTGTGCGCAGTGTATAATGGTGTTTTGTTCAGCAGAAGATGCATGCAAAGTTCATTCTGCTAAATTTTTTGTTTCCTAGTGTTTCTTTTTAAATGTATAGTTCCACTTTAATTTAGCTTTAGTTCTCAATGTTTTTCAGTTTCCTTTGTAATATAAACTTCATAGTTATTAGCGAAGAAATGTATTTTAGGCTGCTTTCACACTGAAGGCCCCTGGCGTTAGCGGTAAAGCACCGCTCGTTTTAGCACCTCTTTTCGGCTGCTAACAGGGCGCTTTTAACCCCAAAGAAGGGGTTAGAAACTCCTGTGTTGCGGCACTTTTGAAGTGCTGCTAATTCATTGCAATGGGTAGGGCATTTTGGGAGCGCTAAATACAGCGCTTCCAAACCGCCCCAAAGATGCTGCTTGCAGGACTTTTTCTAACGTCCCGCAAGCGCATTGCCTGGGTGTGAAAGCACCCATTGCAATGCATGGGAGGCAGTTTTCAGATGCTATTTCTAGCGCTAAAATGCCAGAAAACAGCCTCAGTGTGAAAGGTGTCTAAACCCTTCAAAACAGAGAAAATACTGCTCTGGAGTAATTCAGATTTTTGCTAAAAAAAATAAACATTGCTTCCAATACAATCTACATTCTTTTTGTCTATATGTCCTTTAGTCTAAAAGGTGTTTTTAGAATTCCCTAATGCTAGGCTTCTTGAGGTGCAGACTTTGAATGTTTTTGATGTACAGATCCTAATCTCATGCTTGACTTTAATCATCACAGAGGTCTCCCTTCCTTCCTCAGCAGGCTTTCGTTCAGGTTCTGGCTCAAGACCCATTTTAACACAGAGGTCTTATTGTATGAAGACACGTGGTGTTAAGTGTGCAGAATGGATGATGCTTCTTTTGAGATGTTTTCATCTCTGGGAAAGAGGATGTGGAACAGCTTCTCATTGCTGAGACATAAATATTACTCTAAATTCTAAAAAAATAGTTTTTCCAATAATACCCTGTTTGTCATCCTTCCCCTCTTTTTTGCCACTCATGTTAAATCTGTCATTCGTTTTAATTGTTTTTCTCTTTCTCTTCCCCTCATATCTTTCCTCTGATGTGACCTGGTTTCATACTGTTTTCCTTTCATGTTCTGTAAAGTGTGATCTTTTGGATATGTCCTTCATTGTTGTTTTGCTTTGCATTGTCTGTGCCTTAGGTGTGTGGTTGTATTGTGCTTTGTATAAGCCAAACTGGTCTATTGACTGTGCAGTTTCTTACTCCTCAGTAAAGGAAGAAGACTATATAACACAAACTGGAAAAAGTCCATGCGCACATGACGTGTTGGAGGGGGAGCATTTACAGGCTGGTAAAAAATACCCTTCAAAAGCATGTTCAGGAGAGGAGCTGGAGAGCAGAAAAAAATGCTGAACGCATGTAAATGCCTCTAAACACTAGACTTTAGGCCGGGTTAAGCTTTATGCATTCCAATGGCCAGAATTAATTTGGTCAATGGAATCTATTAATGCTCAAATGCTTGATACCAAAATGCAACCAGTCACAGTTGGAGTTACTATTAGGGGTCATTCACACGTGAGGTTGGGGGTTGGTAAAATCTTGTGGTTGAGCCATGGTTTTACTGCGCCTCTTCCGCTATCCCCTTTAGTTGCAGAGGCAGTGGGCGGGGGTGTACACATCATGGCTGTGATGCTTTGCTTCAAAGCTTAGGCAGGAATTATACCCACTGAATGCCTGCTGATTGTGACCCTTTTAAGTGAATCGGGTTGTTTATGCGGGGTCTGAGGGGTTAAAGCAGGTGGCGAGGAGGCCGCTGTGATTGACCCTGGTACCATATGATCGCTGTGACCAATCACAGAACTCATACAGTAGTAATCAATGACAGCATTTGTTTACTACTGTGAATGTGAGTGCAGTGATTGGTCACAGCGATCACATGGTACCAGAGCCACTCACAGCGGGTCATAGATCGCGTCACTGCACGCGCTAAAGAGTGGCATGAGAGGCTGCTGCAGGAGGATGTACAAGTTTGTCCACTGGCGACCTGACCACATTAATATTCATTCTGGATTATTTAAAAAGGACCTGTTCACATTGTTGCATTGTGGTAACATGCACATTATCACAACACACGTCCAGACATCAGTGCGCTTTTAAACTAGGCGACGGGGGGAGGGTCCAGAGGTAGAGAGTCAGCGCGGAACATATTCCAGAGGGTAGTATTGGGGGAATTAGTGGTAGGTTGACTAAAGCACCTAAACCCGAGGTAAGTATAGTAACAAGTCCTATTTGCAACCCCAATAAGGAGATGTTGTCGGAAATTCCGACCGTGTGTGGGCTCCATCGGACATTTTCCATCGGATTTTCCGACACACAAAGTTTGAGAGCAGGCTATAAAATTTTCCGACAACAAAATCCGATTGCATCAATTCCGACTGTGTGTGGCCTTTTCCGACGCACAAAGTGCCACGCATGCTCAGAAGAAATTCCGAGACGGAACAGCTCGGTCGGGTAAAATTAGCGTTCGGAATGGATACAGCACTTTCGTCAGGCTGCAATGTTAAAAATGGTTTAATACAGCGCACTCTCTTCTTCTTTATAATGTGAGAAGAATGAAGTAGTTTTGTTGCTCATATTCACACAGACTTCTCACAAACTTATTTCTTTACTATTTATCGGGATTCCCTCAATATATTTGGATTTGTCACATCTGACAAAAATATTTTTTTAATTTTTTTTTTAAAGGCAGTTTTTTTTTAGATTTTAGGTTTGTATTTTTTCCAAGGCTGATCTTTGTTTTATTTTATTTTTAGTTTTACTCCAGAATATTTTTGTGTGTTTTTTGTGTGTCAAGTTACCACAACACCATTATTATCTTGTATTATTTAATCTCAAGGAGATTGTTTGGTGTTGGTGTCCCTTGTTAATTTCACATAGTATTTTTGAAATGTACCTGAATCCTCACAAACAAACTGTCCTTTTTTGAAGGAAAAAACACATAGGCAAGTATAATTGAAACCAAAAATCCTTTATTAAGGGCTCAGAACCAAACAAAGAGGGAGGCAACACTGAATAAACAGCAGAAATTAGCGAAGCCTTGGACCCCCAGGGCAGACATCAATTCTTGAACCTCAAAATTGGTGGCCTGAGGAGTCCATATGTAAGGGAGTGCAGTCTGGTCCAGAAGTCCCAGAGATCCGGAAAGCAGCAGATGACATCTGTGTCCCCAGGCTGTGGTACCACAAGAGGCTGCATCTTTTGCCAGACCAGAATGGACCCAGGGTCCTCACTTTCTGGTCTTCCTTCCACGCTTCATTCCCGGCTGTGGCTCTGCTGTTGGAGATGTGTCAGGAGGAGGTGTAGGACCTGGAGGAGGAGGAGGACTAGTAGGACCTGGAGGAGGAGGAGAAGTAGAAGGACCTGGAGGAGGACCATGTGTGAGGTCACAAATGTGGGTATCAGATGTTAGTTGGGCCCTCAACCTCTTATTGAGAGCTTCCAACATTAATGACTCACACATGAGTTTTTGGCCCTCCTCCATCTGCTGCATTTTACAGGCAATTATGGCAACAAAGTCCTCCTCCACAGTGTGTGGTGCTCCCAGGGCCTCTGTAGCCTTCCAAAAGAGGCCTATGGCAACCTCCTCTAGGGTACTCCTCTTCCTGCCACTTTCTCTTTGCAGGTGGATGGGAGGGACCTGCATATCAGGCAGCCTGCTCGGCCCGGCCACCTCCTGGCTGAGACTTCCCTGTGTATGAAAAAGGGATATAAAAACAGAAAATGACTCCTGCGCACAAGTGGTCGACCCAATATAGAAGGAACACACTGGCCTTGCTGCCCTCAAGGATGGGGATTCCTAGCAAACAAAGACATAAAAAGAGAAAAGGGCGCACCAGCCATGTGCATTATCTTTTGTAAAACATTTATTAAATAAAATGATAAAGGAAATTACTCACAAGCAGTAAAAAATCATGTGCCATAAACCTTGGACATCAACTTGCAACAAGTGGTATAGATGATGAACAAAACCTTCCAAAGGTGTTTCCGAGGAATATATACACTGCCCGCTTACGCGTTTCGAAGGGCTCATCCCTTCTTCATCAGAGCTCAGCAGTGAACCCTCCTTCAGTAGGCCCTGTATATATATAGTAATGAATGCCAAACAAGCCCAATCAACGGATGGGGCGGGGCACATAGGGCTTCTCCCTTCCTGGGAGATCCTCCCTCCTACACTCTTTGCCTGTACAAACGGATAGCCCATCATGATTTAAAAAATGTATAAATATAATAAAAATGGAAATAGATTGATGAATAGATTCATTACTAGATATAGTAAAAAGAAAAAAGAAGAAAAAACTGGTGAGTGTCGCTGTATTGTAATGCAGTTAAAACCCAGCAGGGGCTAGTCATAGGGGTGCATGTTCAGCAGTGATAGATGTGTGCATGTGTACACACACCTGTATATATATATATATATGGAGAAAGGGATATGTGGGCACAGAAAGGTGCAGAGTGGCATGGGGTAAATGCATCTGTTAGGCAAGAAGGAAAGTTCATGTTATTAGACTTATATATAAACAGAGATCGACACTGTACCTTACATGTTCAGTACACCCTGATCGCTTAAAAGCTGTAATGTGTGTGGAGAAGAGCAGCTCGCCGGTTCCATCTGGATGTGTATTAAGTGTTGGAACGCACGCCAGTGCGTTTGCGTTCCAGACAGGAGGAAGGGGCGGTGCGCGTCATTTCCTCTGTGCCCCCTGCCGCTTACCGATGACGCAAGCGGCAGGGGATAGCGCGGCGCCATGCTAGTAGAGGCAGACGCTTCGAGGGGGCGAGGCCAGCACAGTGTAGACCACGGGCCCGCCCCGCAAGTGACTACACGAAAGCACTTCACAGACAAGCCGGCCGTCACACACTAAGTCACGGGGGCTTCTGCACACTGACAGGCAGTGAACACACACATATCTATGTCACAGATCTTTACCAAAAGTCAATGGTGACTAATGGATAGTAAACAGCTTGTATAGTGTTATGCTAAATAGCATTTAGGACTGTCAGCGGTACTAGTAGTACATGTATATGTGTATAGAGATAGATGCACAATATAACAGGATGCACAACCCATATGCCCATCTGCACATTGCATAAGTGCCCACATTACTGTAAACCATGTGGCACCTGAGGCAGCAAGGAAAAATTATTATATAAATGAAGGACTAATCCAGGCCAGACCAGAGTGTATGAATATTTTAAAATAATGTATAAGAAATAATAATTAATTATTAAAAATTGTTATAAAACAAATTATGTAACAATAAGAATTAAAAATGTTCTTAATAAAAAAAAAAAAAATGTTCTTAATAAAAAAAGGGGGGGGGGGGAGGGTGATTGGATCCACCAGGATGGTACTGAAGGAGAGGACACATGTGGCACGAACAGTAACTGGCATAGTGACTACTTAGTGCTGATGTGCTCATGGTAGTCATCATATACCCCACAACGGAGGGTGGGGGGATTTGAAAAGGATGTATATGCACATATATGTATATGTGTTTTTGTTTTATAGTTGATATTTTCCAGGCGAAAGCCGGGTGGTCCCTTTCTCATTACTGTGTGCAACATGTGTGACGTGACGAACTTATCATTAAAAAACACAGAAGATACCTATATCATATATGCTAAACATATCAACAATGGTACCACAATAATAACATAACCACATTATGATAGTTCAGTGTAGATTTGATTAACCATAAGTCACTGAGAGAAATATGAAATATGCTACACCAAATAAAACTGGAAAGATACATTAGAATGCAACAATCGAAAGTCGACCTAGGGCCAGAAGCAGAAAGGACAGAAAGGTGTATATATGTGGATAAAATGGCAGTGACATATAGAAGCGCCGTGGGTGGATACTATGGGGTCACGTGATTTTGTGAACCTCAGGGTCCTCATTAAGGCCCCCAGGGGTCATACTCCCAAGGGTGAAGATCCAATAGGCTTCGCGTTTGCAGAGCCTTTGGTGTCTCCAACCCCTATCGAGGCCGCCTCCAATGGATTCAATCCCGAACACTTTCATGCCTGATGGATCACCGTGATGGACTTCCTGAAAATGCCGAGGGACTGGATATTTGACACGTGTATTTGTGATGTCACATTTGTGTTCGCCAATACGCACTCTCATAGGGCGGGAGGTACGACCTACATACAGGCGTCCACATGGACAAAGAATACCATATACCACGTGGTCCGTCCCACAGTTGATGAACTGCTTCAGATGATGTATTCTACCGTCTCTGCCAGTGACTGACTTTTTTCTGTGCCACATGTATTGACATGTGCCACAGTTCTTGATACTACATTTGTAGCTACCTTTCTGGTCAAAGATTGTTGACCATGCATTTATGGACCTATTACGGGGCTCCCTCACCATACTGGGGGCTATAAGCCCTCTCAGGTCTCGTGGTTTTCTATATACTATGTTTGGGCCATCAGAAAGGTGCTCACTTAACACTGGATCATGTTTCAGAATATTCCAGTTTTTCCGTAGAATGCTTTGTATCTCAAAGGCTTTGTTGGTGTATTGTGTGGAAAAACGAGTCTGTATGGTATCCTGATTGGTGGAGGAAATGGACGGTGGATCACATGTCGGAATATCATCATACAAGAGGGCATATTTATTGAAGGCAGTCTCAATAAGGGTGGAGTCATAACCCTTATCCAGGAACTTGTTGCGAAGGACCTTGCTTTGCTCTAGGTAATCACATTTCTTGGTGCACGTACGCTTCAGACGGCAGAACTGTCCAAACGGGACATTTCTAATCCATCTAGGATGGTGATTGCTGTCAGCGTGCAAAAAGGAATTGCCACCACTAGATTTGAAATGTGTTCTAGAGAGAATGTTGCCATCAGGGTCACTCCTAAGCTCGAGGTCTAAAAAGACAAGGTTCTCACTATTGATAACGTGAGTGAAGCTAATCCCAAAGGGGTTCCCTCTACAATAGTCAAGGAAGAGGTGTAGTTCCTGATCAGTCCCATCCCAAATGATAAGAATGTCATCAATATATCTGGCATAGAGGACCAGGTTCGCTCCATAAGGGTTATTGTTCCAAATAGATAGTTCTTCCCAGTATCCCATGAAAATGTTGGCATAGCTTGGGGCGAACCTGGCCCCCATAGCCGTGCCCTTAGTCTGCAGGTAGTGTTCTCCGAGAAATGAGAAGTGATTGTGCGTGAGAGAATACTCAATACAGTCAAGCACAAATTTGGCCTGCACTGAGTTGAGTGCACCCTCTTTGGACAAATAATAGTTGGCCGCCCTAAGGCCATATGTATGGTCAATTGATGTGTAGAGCGAGGCCACATCTAGGGAAAGCCATTTGTACCTCGGCTGCCAGACATAATGGGACAGTATTTCCAGCATATGGCTCGAGTCCCTAACAAAAGATGGAAGGCTGGTCACTATCCCCTGCAAAAAATGATCTATATAGCAACCCACATTACTTGTAATACTATCAATACCTGCAATAATAGGCCTACCTGGAGGGTTGGCCTCACTCTTGTGCACCTTAGGTAAATGATAGAAATGTGGGGTAAGAGCATGTCTATTGTAGAGAAAGTGATACTCGCTTTTAGTGAGGACCCCATCCAATAGGGCTTTGTCCAAGAGTAACTTCAGGTCTTTCGTATATTCTATAATGGGATCTTTTTTGAGTCTAGCATAGGTGTCCGTATCCCCTAGTAGTCTCATTGCCTCGGCAATGTAGTCATCTCTATTTTGAATGACCAGACTGCCGCCTTTATCGGCTTTCTGAATAATGACGTCCTGATTCTGCTTGAGGCTACTGACAGCCCCAGTGGATCGAGATGTTTATTGAATTTGCTGCCTTTGGTGTTAGTATGATGGAATTTCCTTTTAAAGGATTCAAAGACAACATCATAGAAAGTCGATATATATTTGCCTTTGGCCCAATGTGGGAAAAACGAGGATTTAGGTGCAAAGGGAGTGTGAATAATGGCTGCATCACTAAAATGCTCATAGGGTGATGGTAGCTTATAGTGTTCCGCTTCTGCATATAGTTCTTCTAAAATGTTTAGAGCAGAGTCATCCTCTGTATTGTTGCTCACAGGAGAGCAGAGTGGTGACTCGGTGATGCTATTAGCAGTGGTTTTCCCGTTATCCCTCAATAGGTAATACCGTTGAAGGGTAAGTTTACGTATATACCTATTGAGGTCGATGAATAGTTCGAATAAATTGGGGGCACTGGGAGGGGCATAATTAAGACCTTTTCTGAGCAGATCTAGCTCAGCGTCAGTGAACACAGAACTGGACAAATTGTAGATTTTAATGGTGGCATGGGTGCAATTTACACTCTGCCTCTTTTTGTGTCCCTTGCCTCCTCTTCTACCTCTTCTTGTTCCTCCTCCCGTTTCCTTGACTTTTTTATTGTTAGCAGTGTGGATGGTTGAGGGTTTAAGATCCCATTCTCCGTTGCGGACCCCTCCATTCCCGCAACTTCCAATTCTAAAAAAGTCAATGGGGGCATAACATTGGCTATACTACCATTGCAAAGATCAGATTCTAGATTTTCTAGAATGGTAAAGGGATTATAGGTGGTTATGGATGGATCAAACTCTATCCCACTATCAACAGCCAAGGAGGGGACCCCGGGCCCAGTGATAGTGGGCGGTGGTAGGACTGCACTGGAGGTGGAGTGCTCTCTCCCAGAAAGTGAGGAGCTGATGAGTCTACTGTCTGAACCTTCAGCTGTCAAAGGCCCAGTTAGATGGGGAGATGAAGCTACAAGAGAGTCTCCATTCCCCGTCATGCGATCCCTAATAGACGGTCGACGTCCACTGTATACACTTGGACTGTTCTTTTTAAGCGAGTGTCTAGTGCTACTACTGTGTATTTTACCATTCTTAACATGGCCAGGGTCATCAGTGTACCTGGTACACTGAGGCTGAGATGGAAAAACAGCCTGAGATGGAATGGTGGGATGGGTAGGCCCATTGATAATGTGATTACTTTTATCACTATTATGCTTTTTATTTTTATTTTTATTTTTATTTCTATTATTATTATTGTTGGTATTAGTATTGTTACTGTTGTGGGACCTACCCTTAGAATTTTTAGGTCCTTTGGCCTTATCAGCAGGAAGCCTGGGTTTCTTCCAGTTGAACTCCCTATTATTTAGGTAGTCCAACCTGTCTCGCTCGAACTTTCCTGACTTTTTACTGATGAGGTTAGTTTCATAAGCCATCATCTGTTCATTGATTTTAAGATCCCAACTGTCAAAAGTAGACACATCTAAGAATGTAGATAAGCTCTCTTGCAAAGTATTGATATCAGCACGAATTTTAGTTAAATTGCGTTCCCTCTGAACAATAATAAACTGTAACCATAATTGATTGCAATCACGCAAGCAAGAGATCCATTTGACTTTGAGATCATCATCAAGAAAGGAGCATAGTTTAGTAATTCTAAGGCCCCTAGGGACCCGTTTAAATTCTACATATTTCTGTAGGAGTAAAATGTCCCACCATTGTAGCATCTCCTTCTCCAGTAAATCTTTTAGCTCATAAAATAAGGATATCATTTTGTCCTCTCTCAATGGGGTTGGCTCATCAACGGCACATGTTAAAGTATCTTCATTGTTAGGGTTCTCCAGTTCAAATGAGTCAATACTTGTGGTGAATCCTTTAGCTAATGAAGATCTTCTTAGCTGCCTTTCCTCAATTGATATAACCATTGTCAGTAAGACAGAGTCAAAACAAAATTGGTGACGAACCACTCTGCAGCTGGAGATCCCAACACAATCAACCGATATAAAAACAGAAAATGACTCCTGCGCACAAGTGGTCGACCCAATATAGAAGGAACACACTGGCCTTGCTGCCCTCAAGGATGGGGATTCCTAGCAAACAAAGACATAAAAAGAGAAAAGGGCGCACCAGCCATGTGCATTATCTTTTGTAAAACATTTATTAAATAAAATGATAAAGGAAATTACTCACAAGCAGTAAAAAATCATGTGCCATAAACCTTGGACATCAACTTGCAACAAGTGGTATAGATGATGAACAAAACCTTCCAAAGGTGTTTCCGAGGAATATATACACTGCCCGCTTACGCGTTTCGAAGGGCTCATCCCTTCTTCATCAGAGCTCAGCAGTGAACCCTCCTTCAGTAGGCCCTGTATATATATAGTAATGAATGCCAAACAAGCCCAATCAACGGATGGGGCGGGGCACATAGGGCTTCTCCCTTCCTGGGAGATCCTCCCTCCTACACTCTTTGCCTGTACAAACGGATAGCCCATCATGATTTAAAAAATGTATAAATATAATAAAAATGGAAATAGATTGATGAATAGATTCATTACTAGATATAGTAAAAAGAAAAAAGAAGAAAAAACTGGTGAGTGTCGCTGTATTGTAATGCAGTTAAAACCCAGCAGGGGCTAGTCATAGGGGTGCATGTTCAGCAGTGATAGATGTGTGCATCTATGGGGGCTATGGGGGCCAGGTTCGCCCCAAGCTATGCCAACATTTTCATGGGATATTGGGAAGAACTATCTATTTGGAACAATAACCCTTATGGAGCGAACCTGGTCCTCTATGCCAGATATATTGATGACATTCTTATCATTTGGGATGGGACTGATCAGGAACTACACCTCTTCCTTGACTATTGTAGAGGGAACCCCTTTGGGATTAGCTTCACTCACGTTATCAATAGTGAGAACCTTGTCTTTTTAGACCTCGAGCTTAGGAGTGACCCTGATGGCAACATTCTCTCTAGAACACATTTCAAATCTAGTGGTGGCAATTCCTTTTTGCACGCTGACAGCAATCACCATCCTAGATGGATTAGAAATGTCCCGTTTGGACAGTTCTGCCGTCTGAAGCGTACGTGCACCAAGAAATGTGATTACCTAGAGCAAAGCAAGGTCCTTCGCAACAAGTTCCTGGATAAGGGTTATGACTCCACCCTTATTGAGACTGCCTTCAATAAATATGCCCTCTTGTATGATGATATTCCGACATGTGATCCACCGTCCATTTCCTCCACCAATCAGGATACCATACAGACTCGTTTTTCCACACAATACACCAACAAAGCCTTTGAGATACAAAGCATTCTACGGAAAAACTGGAATATTCTGAAACATGATCCAGTGTTAAGTGAGCACCTTTCTGATGGCCCAAACATAGTATATAGAAAACCACGAGACCTGAGAGGGCTTATAGCCCCCAGTATGGTGAGGGAGCCCCGTAATAGGTCCATAAATGCATGGTCAACAATCTTTGACCAGAAAGGTAGCTACAAATGTAGTATCAAGAACTGTGGCACATGTCAATACATGTGGCACAGAAAAAAGTCAGTCACTGGCAGAGACGGTAGAATACATCATCTGAAGCAGTTCATCAACTGTGGGACGGACCACGTGGTATATGGTATTCTTTGTCCATGTGGACGCCTGTATGTAGGTCGTACCTCCCGCCCTATGAGAGTGCGTATTGGCGAACACAAATGTGACATCACAAATACACGTGTCAAATATCCAGTCCCTCGGCATTTTCAGGAAGTCCATCACGGTGATCCATCAGGCATGAAAGTGTTCGGGATTGAATCCATTGGAGGCGGCCTCGATAGGGGTAGGAGACACCAAAGGCTCTGCAAACGCGAAGCCTATTGGATCTTCACCCTTGGGAGTATGACCCCTGGGGGCCTTAATGAGGACCCTGAGGTTCACAAAATCACGTGACCCCATAGTATCCACCCACGGCGCTTCTATATGTCACTGCCATTTTATCCACATATATACACCTTTCTGTCCTTTCTGCTTCTGGCCCTAGGTCGACTTTCGATTGTTGCATTCTAATGTATCTTTCCAGTTTTATTTGGTGTAGCATATTTCATATTTCTCTCAGTGACTTATGGTTAATCAAATCTACACTGAACTATCATAATGTGGTTATGTTATTATTGTGGTACCATTGTTGATATGTTTAGCATATATGATATAGGTATCTTCTGTGTTTTTTAATGATAAGTTCGTCACGTCACACATGTTGCACACAGTAATGAGAAAGGGACCACCCGGCTTTCGCCTGGAAAATATCAACTATAAAACAAAAACACATATACATATATGTGCATATACATCCTTTTCAAATCCCCCCACCCTCCGTTGTGGGGTATATGATGACTACCATGAGCACATCAGCACTAAGTAGTCACTATGCCAGTTACTGTTCGTGCCACATGTGTCCTCTCCTTCAGTACCATCCTGGTGGATCCAATCACCCTTCCCCCCCCCCTTTTTTTATTAAGAACATTTTTTTTTTTTTATTAAGAACATTTTTAATTCTTATTGTTACATAATTTGTTTTATAACAATTTTTAATAATTAATTATTATTTCTTATACATTATTTTAAAATATTCATACACTCTGGTCTGGCCTGGATTAGTCCTTCATTTATATAATAATTTTTCCTTGCTGCCTCAGGTGCCACATGGTTTACAGTAATGTGGGCACTTATGCAATGTGCAGATGGGCATATGGGTTGTGCATCCTGTTATATTGTGCATCTATCTCTATACACATATACATGTACTACTAGTACCGCTGACAGTCCTAAATGCTATTTAGCATAACACTATACAAGCTGTTTACTATCCATTAGTCACCATTGACTTTTGGTAAAGATCTGTGACATAGATATGTGTGTGTTCACTGCCTGTCAGTGTGCAGAAGCCCCCGTGACTTAGTGTGTGACGGCCGGCTTGTCTGTGAAGTGCTTTCGTGTAGTCACTTGCGGGGCGGGCCCGTGGTCTACACTGTGCTGGCCTCGCCCCCTCGAAGCGTCTGCCTCTACTAGCATGGCGCCGCGCTATCCCCTGCCGCTTGCGTCATCGGTAAGCGGCAGGGGGCACAGAGGAAATGACGCGCACCGCCCCTTCCTCCTGTCTGGAACGCAAACGCACTGGCGTGCGTTCCAACACTTAATACACATCCAGATGGAACCGGCGAGCTGCTCTTCTCCACACACATTACAGCTTTTAAGCGATCAGGGTGTACTGAACATGTAAGGTACAGTGTCGATCTCTGTTTATATATAAGTCTAATAACATAAACTTTCCTTCTTGCCTAACAGATGCATTTACCCCATGCCACTCTGCACCTTTCTGTGCCCACATATCCCTTTCTCTATATATATATATACAGGTGTGTGTACACATGCACACATCTATCACTGCTGAACATGCACCCCTATGACTAGCCCCTGCTGGGTTTTAACTGCATTACAATACAGCGACACTCACCAGTTTTTTCTTCTTTTTTCTTTTTACTATATCTAGTAATGAATCTATTCATCAATCTATTTCCATTTTTATTATATTTATACATTTTTTAAATCATGATGGGCTATCCGTTTGTACAGGCAAAGAGTGTAGGAGGGAGGATCTCCCAGGAAGGGAGAAGCCCTATGTGCCCCGCCCCATCCGTTGATTGGGCTTGTTTGGCATTCATTACTATATATATACAGGGCCTACTGAAGGAGGGTTCACTGCTGAGCTCTGATGAAGAAGGGATGAGCCCTTCGAAACGCGTAAGCGGGCAGTGTATATATTCCTCGGAAACACCTTTGGAAGGTTTTGTTCATCATCTATACCACTTGTTGCAAGTTGATGTCCAAGGTTTATGGCACATGATTTTTTACTGCTTGTGAGTAATTTCCTTTATCATTTTATTTAATAAATGTTTTACAAAAGATAATGCACATGGCTGGTGCGCCCTTTTCTCTTTTTATGTCTTTGTTTGCTAGGAATCCCCATCCTTGAGGGCAGCAAGGCCAGTGTGTTCCTTCTATATTGGGTCGACCACTTGTGCGCAGGAGTCATTTTCTGTTTTTATATCGGTTGATTGTGTTGGGATCTCCAGCTGCAGAGTGGTTCGTCACCAATTTTGTTTTGACTCTGTCTTACTGACAATGGTTATATCAATTGAGGAAAGGCAGCTAAGAAGATCTTCATTAGCTAAAGGATTCACCACAAGTATTGACTCATTTGAACTGGAGAACCCTAACAATGAAGATACTTTAACATGTGCCGTTGATGAGCCAACCCCATTGAGAGAGGACAAAATGATATCCTTATTTTATGAGCTAAAAGATTTACTGGAGAAGGAGATGCTACAATGGTGGGACATTTTACTCCTACAGAAATATGTAGAATTTAAACGGGTCCCTAGGGGCCTTAGAATTACTAAACTATGCTCCTTTCTTGATGATGATCTCAAAGTCAAATGGATCTCTTGCTTGCGTGATTGCAATCAATTATGGTTACAGTTTATTATTGTTCAGAGGGAACGCAATTTAACTAAAATTCGTGCTGATATCAATACTTTGCAAGAGAGCTTATCTACATTCTTAGATGTGTCTACTTTTGACAGTTGGGATCTTAAAATCAATGAACAGATGATGGCTTATGAAACTAACCTCATCAGTAAAAAGTCAGGAAAGTTCGAGCGAGACAGGTTGGACTACCTAAATAATAGGGAGTTCAACTGGAAGAAACCCAGGCTTCCTGCTGATAAGGCCAAAGGACCTAAAAATTCTAAGGGTAGGCCCCACAACAGTAACAATACTAATACCAACAATAATAATAATAGAAATAAAAATAAAAATAAAAATAAAAAGCATAATAGTGATAAAAGTAATCACATTATCAATGGGCCTACCCATCCCACCGTTCCATCTCAGGCTGTTTTTCCATCTCAGCCTCAGTGTACCAGGTACACTGATGACCCTGGCCATGTTAAGAATGGTAAAATACACAGTAGTAGCACTAGACACTCGCTTAAAAAGAACAGTCCAAGTGTATACAGTGGACGTCGACCGTCTATTAGGGATCGCATGACGGGGAATGGAGACTCTCTTGTAGCTTCATCTCCCCATCTAACTGGGCCTTTGACAGCTGAAGGTTCAGACAGTAGACTCATCAGCTCCTCACTTTCTGGGAGAGAGCACTCCACCTCCAGTGCAGTCCTACCACCGCCCACTATCACTGGGCCCGGGGTCCCCTCCTTGGCTGTTGATAGTGGGATAGAGTTTGATCCATCCATAACCACCTATAATCCCTTTACCATTCTAGAAAATCTAGAATCTGATCTTTGCAATGGTAGTATAGCCAATGTTACGCCCCCATTGACTTTTTTAGAATTGGAAGTTGCGGGAATGGAGGGGTCCGCAACGGAGAATGGGATCTTAAACCCTCAACCATCCACACTGCTAACAATAAAAAAGTCAAGGAAACGGGAGGAGGAACAAGAAGAGGTAGAAGAGGAGGCAAGGGACACAAAAAGAGGCAGAGTGTAAATTGCACCCATGCCACCATTAAAATCTACAATTTGTCCAGTTCTGTGTTCACTGACGCTGAGCTAGATCTGCTCAGAAAAGGTCTTAATTATGCCCCTCCCAGTGCCCCCAATTTATTCGAACTATTCATCGACCTCAATAGGTATATACGTAAACTTACCCTTCAACGGTATTACCTATTGAGGGATAACGGGAAAACCACTGCTAATAGCATCACCGAGTCACCACTCTGCTCTCCTGTGAGCAACAATACAGAGGATGACTCTGCTCTAAACATTTTAGAAGAACTATATGCAGAAGCGGAACACTATAAGCTACCATCACCCTATGAGCATTTTAGTGATGCAGCCATTATTCACACTCCCTTTGCACCTAAATCCTCGTTTTTCCCACATTGGGCCAAAGGCAAATATATATCGACTTTCTATGATGTTGTCTTTGAATCCTTTAAAAGGAAATTCCATCATACTAACACCAAAGGCAGCAAATTCAATAAACATCTCGATCCACTGGGGCTGTCAGTAGCCTCAAGCAGAATCAGGACGTCATTATTCGGAAAGCCGATAAAGGCGGCAGTCTGGTCATTCAAAATAGAGATGACTACATTGCCGAGGCAATGAGACTACTAGGGGATACGGACACCTATGCTAGACTCAAAAAAGATCCCATTATAGAATATACGAAAGACCTGAAGTTACTCTTGGACAAAGCCCTATTGGATGGGGTCCTCACTAAAAGCGAGTATCACTTTCTCTACAATAGACATGCTCTTACCCCACATTTCTATCATTTACCTAAGGTGCACAAGAGTGAGGCCAACCCTCCAGGTAGGCCTATTATTGCAGGTATTGATAGTATTACAAGTAATGTGGGTTGCTATATAGATCATTTTTTGCAGGGGATAGTGACCAGCCTTCCATCTTTTGTTAGGGACTCGAGCCATATGCTGGAAATACTGTCCCATTATGTCTGGCAGCCGAGGTACAAATGGCTTTCCCTAGATGTGGCCTCGCTCTACACATCAATTGACCATACATATGGCCTTAGGGCGGCCAACTATTATTTGTCCAAAGAGGGTGCACTCAACTCAGTGCAGGCCAAATTTGTGCTTGACTGTATTGAGTATTCTCTCACGCACAATCACTTCTCATTTCTCGGAGAACACTACCTGCAGACTAAGGGCACGGCTATGGGGGCCAGGTTCGCCCCAAGCTATGCCAACATTTTCATGGGATACTGGGAAGAACTATCTATTTGGAACAATAACCCTTATGGAGCGAACCTGGTCCTCTATGCCAGATATATTGATGACATTCTTATCATTTGGGATGGGACTGATCAGGAACTACACCTCTTCCTTGACTATTGTAGAGGGAACCCCTTTGGGATTAGCTTCACTCACGTTATCAATAGTGAGAACCTTGTCTTTTTAGACCTCGAGCTTAGGAGTGACCCTGATGGCAACATTCTCTCTAGAACACATTTCAAATCTAGTGGTGGCAATTCCTTTTTGCACGCTGACAGCAATCACCATCCTAGATGGATTAGAAATGTCCCGTTTGGACAGTTCTGCCGTCTGAAGCGTACGTGCACCAAGAAATGTGATTACCTAGAGCAAAGCAAGGTCCTTCGCAACAAGTTCCTGGATAAGGGTTATGACTCCACCCTTATTGAGACTGCCTTCAATAAATATGCTCTCTTGTATGATGATATTCCGACATGTGATCCACCGTCCATTTCCTCCACCAATCAGGATACCATACAGACTCGTTTTTCCACACAATACACCAACAAAGCCTTTGAGATACAAAGCATTCTACGGAAAAACTGGAATATTCTGAAACATGATCCAGTGTTAAGTGAGCACCTTTCTGATGGCCCAAACATAGTATATAGAAAACCACGAGACCTGAGAGGGCTTATAGCCCCCAGTATGGTGAGGGAGCCCCGTAATAGGTCCATAAATGCATGGTCAACAATCTTTGACCAGAAAGGTAGCTACAAATGTAGTATCAAGAACTGTGGCACATGTCAATACATGTGGCACAGAAAAAAGTCAGTCACTGGCAGAGACGGTAGAATACATCATCTGAAGCAGTTCATCAACTGTGGGACGGACCACGTGGTATATGGTATTCTTTGTCCATGTGGACGCCTGTATGTAGGTCGTACCTCCCGCCCTATGAGAGTGCGTATTGGCGAACACAAATGTGACATCACAAATACACGTGTCAAATATCCAGTCCCTCGGCATTTTCAGGAAGTCCATCACGGTGATCCATCAGGCATGAAAGTGTTCGGGATTGAATCCATTGGAGGCGGCCTCGATAGGGGTAGGAGACACCAAAGGCTCTGCAAACGCGAAGCCTATTGGATCTTCACCCTTGGGAGTATGACCCCTGGGGGCCTTAATGAGGACCCTGAGGTTCACAAAATCACGTGACCCCATAGTATCCACCCACGGCGCTTCTATATGTCACTGCCATTTTATCCACATATATACACCTTTCTGTCCTTTCTGCTTCTGGCCCTAGGTCGACTTTCGATTGTTGCATTCTAATGTATCTTTCCAGTTTTATTTGGTGTAGCATATTTCATATTTCTCTCAGTGACTTATGGTTAATCAAATCTACACTGAACTATCATAATGTGGTTATGTTATTATTGTGGTACCATTGTTGATATGTTTAGCATATATGATATAGGTATCTTCTGTGTTTTTTAATGATAAGTTCGTCACGTCACACATGTTGCACACAGTAATGAGAAAGGGACCACCCGGCTTTCGCCTGGAAAATATCAACTATAAAACAAAAACACATATACATATATGTGCATATACATCCTTTTCAAATCCCCCCACCCTCCGTTGTGGGGTATATGATGACTACCATGAGCACATCAGCACTAAGTAGTCACTATGCCAGTTACTGTTCGTGCCACATGTGTCCTCTCCTTCAGTACCATCCTGGTGGATCCAATCACCCTCCCCCCCCCCCCTTTTTTTATTAAGAACATTTTTTTTTTTTTTATTAAGAACATTTTTAATTCTTATTGTTACATAATTTGTTTTATAACAATTTTTAATAATTAATTATTATTTCTTATACATTATTTTAAAATATTCATACACTCTGGTCTGGCCTGGATTAGTCCTTCATTTATATAATAATTTTTCCTTGCTGCCTCAGGTGCCACATGGTTTACAGTAATGTGGGCACTTATGCAATGTGCAGATGGGCATATGGGTTGTGCATCCTGTTATATTGTGCATCTATCTCTATACACATATACATGTACTACTAGTACCGCTGACAGTCCTAAATGCTATTTAGCATAACACTATACAAGCTGTTTACTATCCATTAGTCACCATTGACTTTTGGTAAAGATCTGTGACATAGATATGTGTGTGTTCACTGCCTGTCAGTGTGCAGAAGCCCCCGTGACTTAGTGTGTGACGGCCGGCTTGTCTGTGAAGTGCTTTCGTGTAGTCACTTGCGGGGCGGGCCCGTGGTCTACACTGTGCTGGCCTCGCCCCCTCGAAGCGTCTGCCTCTACTAGCATGGCGCCGCGCTATCCCCTGCCGCTTGCGTCATCGGTAAGCGGCAGGGGGCACAGAGGAAATGACGCGCACCGCCCCTTCCTCCTGTCTGGAACGCAAACGCACTGGCGTGCGTTCCAACACTTAATACACATCCAGATGGAACCGGCGAGCTGCTCTTCTCCACACACATTACAGCTTTTAAGCGATCAGGGTGTACTGAACATGTAAGGTACAGTGTCGATCTCTGTTTATATATAAGTCTAATAACATGAACTTTCCTTCTTGCCTAACAGATGCATTTACCCCATGCCACTCTGCACCTTTCTGTGCCCACATATCCCTTTCTCTATATATATATATATATACAGGTGTGTGTACACATGCACACATCTATCACTGCTGAACATGCACCCCTATGACTAGCCCCTGCTGGGTTTTAACTGCATTACAATACAGCGACACTCACCAGTTTTTTCTTCTTTTTTCTTTTTACTATATCTAGTAATGAATCTATTCATCAATCTATTTCCATTTTTATTATATTTATACATTTTTTAAATCATGATGGGCTATCCGTTTGTACAGGCAAAGAGTGTAGGAGGGAGGATCTCCCAGGAAGGGAGAAGCCCTATGTGCCCCGCCCCATCCGTTGATTGGGCTTGTTTGGCATTCATTACTATATATATACAGGGCCTACTGAAGGAGGGTTCACTGCTGAGCTCTGATGAAGAAGGGATGAGCCCTTCGAAACGCGTAAGCGGGCAGTGTATATATTCCTCGGAAACACCTTTGGAAGGTTTTGTTCATCATCTATACCACTTGTTGCAAGTTGATGTCCAAGGTTTATGGCACATGATTTTTTACTGCTTGTGAGTAATTTCCTTTATCATTTTATTTAATAAATGTTTTACAAAAGATAATGCACATGGCTGGTGCGCCCTTTTCTCTTTTTATGTCTTTGTATGAAAAAGGGACATGGTTTTAGTTTTTGCATCATCAATCACAATCATAAATTAGTACTCCAAACTAACATCTAGTTAACATCATTGATTGGACAACCTGAACTATTTAGAGGAATGCTATACCTGGCTCAAGCTGGGCTCCTCCACATGTTGCTGCCTGGAAGGCCCAGGTTGGGCGTCAGAAGCCTCAGCTGGGGGGGAAGGAAGCGTGGAAGGAAGACTGGAGAGTGCTGGCCTGGGTTCAGTCTGGCCTGCCAGAAAATGCAGCCTTTCATAGTACCACATCCTGGGGACATAGATGTCATCTGCTGCTCCGGATCTCTGCGAATCCTGGACTTTCTTGCGCTCCCTTAGATATGTGCTCCTCAGGCCACCAATTAGGATTCTCAAATAGGTGATGTCTGCCGTGGGGATCACCTGCTTCACAATTTCCAACAATTGATCCAGTGCTGCCTTCCTCTTTGTTTGGTTCTTATAATGTGGGTGATTGATCTCCCACAGACAAGGCAGCTCCCTGAACATGTCAATGAAGATTGCCATGAAGTCGGTATCGTTCAAGATATCCATTTTCACTGCAAGACACAACACAAGACAAACCCTAATGTCAGGCAAAACTCTCCTAATCTTGTTACAATATAGGCCTCAATGTAGAAGCAGCATAGGCCCAAGTTTGGCTCTTACCTTCGTTATCACGATCGGCGCCTCCGATACTCCTTCGTCCGCTCACAGATCGTACGTACTACGCACGCGTGTTACGCTTTATACACACTGCGCATGCGTGTAACTCCGCCCGCCCCTGACGTTCTTTCTAGTCTATTCCCCGCCCCTTTTCGTTCGGCGCAGTGGGTGAAGAGCACATGGCGGAGTCAGAGCAGGTGCATGCTAATTATAGCAACGAGGAGGAGGAAAGCCCGGATGCGGAAACGTCCCGATCCAGTAGGAGACGATTTAAGGCCACAAATATGTCCTTTGGGGAGATGTTGGAGATGGTGGACATCCTGAAGAAGGCCGACTATGACGGGAAGTATGGACCTTACCCCAACCCCAATATCAGAAAGACCAAGATCCTGGCGAAAGTGGTCAAAAGTCTGCACCGGAATTTCGGGGTACGACGATCGAAAGATCAGCTCAGGAAGCGGTGGTCGGACCTGAAATTAAGAGAGCCCGAGCAGTACAGAAAGATCCGGAGAGTGCTGCAAAAAAGTAAGTAGTTGTGCTGTGTTCCTATTCTTTTTGTCTTTATTACGTTCGTGCTGCTCCATATGCTTTTCTTAAGTGTTGTACAGTTTAAAATGGCAACTTTAATGTTCATGGGCCCATTATTCGTTCGTATCAAACATTTTTCTTTCGGCCTATAAAACACCATTGTTTAGGCCATATGCATTTGCCAACATTTTTTAGGGTCTACTTGTATGAAAATCATTTGGTTGTGTAGATGGGTTTGTTACTAGAATGAAATGCAAACTAGATTCTGTGTAAGGAGAGGACACTCAGCAGCTGTTTAGTATCTGGACGCTGGAGCACTAGTGTGGGACACAAGAACACCCTTTAATTAGGGGGCCCACACAGGTGCTCCAGTGTATACTATAGGGGGGTCTCCATCTGTGAAGCTTGTACAAAACAGGTAAAGTATTGAAGCTTGACAAAGGACAATAAAAATGCTACATCTTGGAACTCTGCCCAAATAGACAATTGTACCCCACTTCCAAGCAATGTTTCATCTTTAGATTTCGGCCATCAAATATCTGTGTGCTAATTATACCATTTTTGTTTTACGTAGGGGAGAAAAGACTCGGAGGACACCCCTCATCCGAGGAGACCACAGACCCCCCACCTCTGGAAGAAGGGGAAATACCCCCAACCCAAGCTGAGCAGGAGGAGGAAGAAGATGTGGTGGAAATTGACACCACAACAGGTGAGTGTCTGTGACCACAGACTCAGGTAAGAGATGGATGCCAGCAGATTTTTGATACCTGTTTTTGTTTGGTTTCTCTCTTTTTAGGTGATCGTGATGTTGTGGATCGAGATCCTTTCACATCAGAAAGTGCCCAGATCCTGATCGGGGAGATCATGGGGTGTAATTTAGAATTGGAAAACCTCAAGAAAAAAATCAATGATGTTATTCAAAAAAATAATAACATCATTGATTTTTTGGGGCGAATTTAAAACCCCTCAAAATCACTTTGTTTTTTTGTGTGCTACAATCTTAAAAATGTTTTAGCGATGTTTAGAAAAGCCAAATTTGGAGGATGCACACAGTTTGCCAACATGTGCTATCTGCCATCACGGGAGATCAATGGACGTGTTTTGGGGGTGCAACCCCTTCCTCAATAATAAAGTAGCTGTGAGGAAGGGGTTGCTCCCCCAAAACACGTCCCTTGATCCCCCGTGATGGCAGCTAGCACATGTTGACATTCGTAAAATGGTGTGCATCTTCCAAATTTGGCTTTTCAAGGGGTGACTTCACCCCATCTGAACGCAATATCAAACACCGTTCCTAAATACTCATGTATGATATTGCCTTCAAGTTTTACCATATGTGAACTTTGTAAGTTCAAGATTTTTGTCTTTCTTGTTGGTTTTACACATGCCTGTTTTATCGTAAATGGACATTTCTATTTTTGATAATGCCACCCCAAAAATTGTTATACAACAAACATGTTGGTTTGTTTTAAAAACCTTTTCTAAATGCACCTGTGATTGTGCAGGTATTAAAAAGATTGTTATCAAGAATGTGTGGATTATTGTCTCAACGCTACAACACTTTTGTGGTGATGTAATTGCTTATTTCTGTGAAAATGGGGGTTATTTCCTAAGGGCAAATCCTCTTTGCACTACAAGTGCAGTTTCAGTGCAATTTCAAGTGCACTTGTAGTGCAAAGTGTCTACGCCTTTAGTAAATAACATCCAACAGTGCTTTGTATAAGGTTACACAATCACGCTATTTTCAGGACTCCCCACATTGCTGTCAGGGTCAGCTAAAACAAACACAAGCAGTAAATGTCACCAAAGATTAGCTTTTTTTTTTTTTTTTTGATAAAGGCTTCACAAATTGTCTGGCATATTGATGGCCCCCCTACCCGCAAAGAACTCAAGGTATCTTAACCGGACATCACGGGCACTCAGGGAGGGCAAGCCAGGACGGCCACTTTCAAGCGCCGTCAGGGTTGTTTCATGTACAATTCCGGCCTCAGGCCCAACTGAGCCAGCATAGTTGGCAGAATGTTGGCGTAAAAAGTTATGTAGAACACAGCACGCCAGGATTAGATGATTAAGTTTATACTCCGCCATATGGATGGGTGTCAGAAATAGGCGGAAGCGGCTGGCCATGATTCCAAATGTGTTCTCCACCACTCTTCTGGCTCTGGCCAGCCGGTAATTAAAAACCCTCTGTTCCGGGGTGAGGGTCCTCATCGGGAATGGCCGCATAAGATGGTCCCCCAGCGCAAATGCTTCATCCGCAACGAAGACGGATGGGAGTCCTTCCACATTGTCTGTCTTCTGGAGGTGGCAAGTCCAAGCTGCCATTCTGGAGACGCCTGTAAAACTCCGTCTGGGTGATGACTCCACCATCGGACATCCGGCTATTCTTCCCCACGTCCACATACAGGAAGTCGTAATTAGCCGACACCACCGCCAAGATCACAATACTATTGAACCCCTTGTAATAATAATAGTACGACCCCGAGTTGGGTGGTGGGACGATGTGGACGTGTTTCCCATCAATTGCCCCTCCGCAGTTAGGAAAGTCCCACCGCTGGGCAAAGTGGGAGGCCACAGTCTGCCATTCCTGTGGCGTGGAAGGAAACTTGAGGAAAACAAAAAAAAATTACTATTTTTGCAGATAAACATGGCAAGCAGATTAGACACAAACATTCTTGGCCAACATCCAGATAACATTTATTAAGGGGAATTTTACAACACCAAAGTATAAGGTACAACTATCATATTCCCCCCCCCCCCACCTCTCATGGGCCATTTCTAACATTATAGGGGGGGGGGGGCATCTTGGACAGGTAACCCTCTCCACTTCATTGAGAGATGAATGCCTAAATACAGGGTATTACTTGGAACAGCCCCTCCTTAGTTACACTATTGGCAGCCCACTGGACAGGTAAGAAGTGTCCTAATACAAAGATATAAATACACACTGTACACATTTGAGCACATTTGGACATTCTGCTATTAGCTATCAAGATAATAATCGGATACAAAAACTTTAAACAGTACCATTTGAAAGTATACAGGCAGGCACTTGCACTACATGCTTTGGGGAATTCATCAATACATCTGACCACAAAAGAGGTGGGTATAGTGTGCATGGGTTTGGCAAAGTCACCCGATAGATGATTGAGGATAGATAGAGAATTGGGATCAGCTGACTTAGCAGTTGGGGGAGGGAGAGTTACTAAAAATGATTTGGGGACACCACAAAAAAAAGCCTCTGGCACTCTGCCTGAATTTAAAGCACAAATCAAATTTCAAAACATTTTAGGGGGTGTTTGGGGTAAAGCACTACTATGGAGCTGATAAAATACATTGTTAAGTGACTACATGAGGTGAATATAGGGGCAGGAGAGCATGCTGGGGAGGTAAGTGAAGGCAAATATGTATGAAGGACTAAAAAAATAATGACATAGAAATCCAGCATGCATGAGAACAAAGGGGACATTCACAGCATATTACAATCATGGTAATTAGGGAATGAGGAGAGAAATACAATATATTAGCAAACATTATATACAATCAAATGTGATATTAAAAGATAAAAATCTTACCTTCATATACTCCTGCAGGACCTGGATGATGGCAGAACAGGTCTCCGGGATAATGATACCCAGAGCCTGGGGGGAGATGCCTGTCGAGAACTTCAAGTCCTGCAGGCTTCTCCCTGTTGCCAAGTACCGCAGGGTAATGACGAGCCTCTGCTCCGCAGTGATGGCTTGCCTCATGCAGGTATCCTGCCTGCTGATATAGGGGGTCAGCAAAGCCAGCAGACAGTGAAAAACGGGGTCCGTCATCCTGAGAAAGTTCCTGAAATCATCAGGATTATTCTCACGGATCTCACGGAGCAAAGGCATGTGAGAGAACTGGTCACACTGAAGCAACCAATTCTTGGTCCATGAACTCCTCCCCACCCTGATCATGGACTGGACTTGTGTCAAGGTCAGGACTCCAACACCAAGCCCCCGCACAGCACGAACTCTACGAGGAGTACGTATACGCAACATGGCTAGAAAACGGTCGGCTGCTCAGAACGAAGTAACAGAACGCACTGAAGAACAGCAACGCCTGTGAAGAGCGACCTGAAAAACAGTAACGAACGAACAAGAACACAATGACTAATCCAAGTCACGCGGAGCTTGCTTGCACGCACTGAAGAGCAGATACAAACCCACAAGCACAAACTGAACCTGCAGAAAACGATCTGAAGGCCACGAGTCTGAAAAGGCGCGAATTGTCTCTCACCAAACTTTTACTAACACGAGATTAGCAAAAGGAGCCCAAAGGGTGCCGCGCTTGGTTCTGAACTGGCCTTTTCTAGTCTCGTCGGACGTGGTTGACGTCACCACGTTGTTGGCGATCGGAAATTCCAACAACTTTGTGCGACCGTGTGTACGCAAAACAAGTTTGAGCCAACATCCGTCGGAAAAAATCCTAGGATTTTGTTGTCGGAATGTCCGATCAATGTCCGACCGTGTGTACGGGGCATAAGAGTCTGCAAAAGACTTGAGACTGAGGCAGAGGATCACCTTCAAGCAGGACAACGTCCCTAAACATACAACCAGAATAACAATGGAATGGTTTAGATCAAAGCATATTCATGTGTTAGAATGACCCAGTCAAAGTCCAGACCTAAATCCAATTGAGAATCTGTGGCAAGACTTGAAAATTGCTGTTCAGATGCTCTCCATCCAATCTAACAGAGCTTGAGCTATTTTACAAAGAAGAATGTGCAAACATTTCACCCTCTAGATGTGCAAAGCTGGTAGAGACATCCCCAAAAAGACTTGCAGCTGTAATTGCAGCGAAAGGTGGTTCTACAAAGTATTGACTCAGGGGGGCTGAATACAAATGCAAGCCACACTTTTCACATATTTATTTGTAAAACAATTTTGAAATCCATTTATCATTTTCCTTCCACTTCACAAGTATGTGCTACTTTGTGTTGGTCTATCAAATAAAATCCCAATATAATACATTTACATTTTTGGTTGTAACATGACGAAGTATAGAAAATTTCAATGGGTATTAATACTTTTTCAAGGCAATGTAAGGCTTGCCAGTTCCTAAATGTCTTGCAGGACAATTTCATGGATCAGATGGTAAATGCACCAACTAGAAACAAACATGGATTCATGAAGAATCGTTCTTGCCAAACCAATCAATTAACCTTCTATGAGAAGGTGAGCTGCCATCTAGATAAAGGAAGGCCCGTAGATGTGGTGTATTTGGAAAAGCATTTGATACAGTTCCCCATAAACGTTTACTGTACATAGTAAGGTCCGTTGGCATGAACCATAGGGTGAGTACATGGATTAAAAACTGGCAACAAGGGCACGTTCAGAGGGTAGTGATAAATGGGGAGTAGTCGGAATGGTCCGGGATGGAAAGTGGGGTCCCCCAGGGTTCTGTCCTGGGACCAGTCCTATTTAATTTGTCCATAAACGACCCAGAGGATGGGATAAACAGTTCAACCTCTGTATTTGCGGACGATACTAAGCTAAGCAAGGCAATAACTTCTCTGCAGGATGTGGAAAGCTTGCAAGAAGATCTGAACAAATTAATGGGGTGGGCAACTACATGGCAAATGAGGTTTAATGTGAAAAAATGTAAAATAATGCATTTGGGTGGCAAAAATATGAATGCAATCTATACACTGGGAGGAGAACCTCTGGGGGAATCTAGGATGGAAAAAGACCTGGGGGTCCTAGTAGATGACAGGCTCAGCAATGGCATGCAATGCCAAGCTGCTGCAAGCAAAGCAAACAAAATATTGGCATGCATTTAAAAAGGGGATTAACGCCAAAGATAAAATAATTCTCCCGCTCTACAAGACTCTGGTCTGGCCGCACCTGGAGTATGCTGTCCAGTTCTGGGCACCAGTCCCCAGGAAGGATGTACTGGAAATGGAGCGAGTACAAAGAAGGGCAACAAAGCTAATAAAGGGACTGGAGGACATTAGTTATGAGGAAAGATTTACGAGCACTGAACTTATTCTCTCTGGAGAAGAGACGCTTGAGAGGGGATATACTTTCAATGTACAAATATCGTACTGGTGACCCCACAATAGGGATAAAACTTTTCCGCAAAAGGGAATTTAATAGGGCACGCAGCCATTCACTAAAACTAGAAGAAAAGTGGTTTAACCTTAAACTGCATAGAGGGTTCTTTACTGTAAGAGCGGGTAGGATGTGGAAACGGGTAGTGGTTTCAGCGGGGAGCATTGATTAATTTAAAAAAACAATTAGATAAGCACCTGAACGACCACAACTTAGGCTGGGTTCACACTGGTCCGACAAACGCTCCGACATTGGGAGCTCATGTCGCATGACGTGTGAAATTTAATGTTTCCCTATGGGAGCCGTCCTAACTGGTCCGACACAAGTCGTTCCGACTTTAGAAATGCTCCCTGTACTACTTTGGTCCGACTTTGATCCTACTTCAGTCTATTGACTATCATTGAAGTCGGATCAAAGTCGGATTGCCGTCTTGCATGATCCGACTTTGGCACGCGACTTGTGCTCAGATGTTCTTGAGGGGGAACTCCGCGCCAAATTTTAAATAAAAAACCGGCATGGGTTCCCCCTCCAAGGGCATACCAGGCCCTTGGGTCTGGTATGGACCTTGAGGGGAACCCCCTACGCCGATAAAAACGGCGTGGGGGTCCCCCCCAATCCATACCAGACCCTTATCCGAGCACGCAGCCCGGCCGGACAGGAATGGGGGTGGGGACGAGCGAGCGCCCCCCCCCCCTCCTGAGCCGTACCAGGCCGCATGCCCTCAACATGGGGGGTTGGTGCTTTGGGGGAGGGGGCGCGCTGCGGCCCCCCACCCCAAAGCACCTTGTCCCCATGTTGATGAGGACAAGGGCCTCTTCCCGACAACCCTGGCCGTTGGTTGTCGGGGTCTGCGGGCGGGGGGCTTATCGGAATCCGGGAGCCCCCTTTAATAAGGGAGCCCCCAGATCCCGGCCCCCCACCCTATGTGAATGAGTATGGGGTACGGCGTACCCCTACCCATTCACCTAGGAAAAAAGTGTCAATTTAAAAAAAAAACACTACACAGATTTTTAAAGCATTTTATTAGACAGCTCCGGGGGTCTTCTTCCGACTTCGGGGGTCTCTCCGGTTCTTCTCCACGCTCTCCGGATCTTCTGCCGGGCTCCTCCGCTCTCTTCTGCTCTTTTGCCGCTCTTTTGCTAAAGCGGAGGAGCCCGGTCTTCAATCTTCTGCCTTCTGCCTTCTGCCTTCTGCCTTCTGCCCTCTTCTCCTGATGTTGACACGACGCTCTCTGGGGCTAGAATGCTCTCTGTGCGCTCTGCTCTGACTTATATAGGCGGTGACCCCGCCCCCTTATGCCGTCACAGTCCCTGGGCATGCTGGGACTGTGACGTTTTAGGGGGCGTGGTCATCACCCGATGACCACGCCCCCTAAAACGTCACAGTCCCAGCATGCCCAGGGACTGTGACGGCATAAGGGGGCGGGGTCACCGCCTATATAAGTCAGAGCAGAGCGCACAGAGAGCATTCTAGCCCCAGAGAGCGTCGTGTCAACATCAGGAGAAGAGGGCAGAAGGCAGAAGGCAGAAGGCAGAAGGCAGAAGATTGAAGACCGGGCTCCTCCGCTTTAGCAAAAGAGCGGCAAAAGAGCAGAAGAGAGCGGAGGAGCCCGGCAGAAGATCCGGAGAGCGTGGAGAAGAACCGGAGAGACCCCCGAAGTCGGAAGAAGACCCCCGGAGCTGTCTAATAAAATGCTTTAAAAATCTGTGTAGTGTTTTTTTTTTAAATTGACACTTTTTTCCTAGGTGAATGGGTAGGGGTACGCTGTACCCCATACTCATTCACATAGGGTGGGGGGCCGGGATCTGGGGGCTCCCTTATTAAAGGGGGCTCCCGGATTCCGATAAGCCCCCCGCCCGCAGACCCCGACAACCAACGGCCAGGGTTGTCGGGAAGAGGCCCTTGTCCTCATCGACATGGGGACAAGGTGCTTTGGGGTGGGGGGGCCGCAGCGCGCCCCCCCCCAAAGGCACCACCCCCCATGTTGAGGGCATGCGGCCTGGTACGGTTCAGGAGGGGGGGGGCGCTCGCTCGTCCCCACCCCCATTCCTGTCCGGCCGGGCTGCGTGCTCGGATAAGGGTCTGGTATGGATTGGGGGCGACCCCCCACGCCGTTTTTTCGGCGTAGGGGGTTCCCCTCAAGGTCCATACCAGACCCAAGGGCCTGGTATGCCTCTGGAGGGGGAACCCATGCCGGTTTTTTATTTAAAATTTGGCGCGGAGTTCCCCCCTAAAGATTCATACCAAACACAGTGCCGGCATTGGCGGGGATCCAAGTCGGATCCCCGTTCATTGAAAGTCGGACACATGCCGGCTTCATGTCGCAGGGCAAAGTCGGATCCAAAGTAGGACGGCTGTCGTGTCGCACCAGTGTGAACCCAGCCTTACAGGGATATACAAAGTAATACCGACAAAATCACACATAGGTTGGACTTGTGTCATTTTTCAACCTCTAACTATGTAACTATATGATGCCATACATTTTCAATAGCACCCCAACACACTAAAACACATGGGTTTCATCTCACTTGTTTTTTGGATGTTTTGTGCATTTCTAACCTATTGGCTTCCTTAACCCAATGCACCTTGACACTAAAAGTGTGAATGAGCCATAGGGGTTGTTTTTTTTAATGCAGTAACCCATGGTAATGAATCAAAATTAATTCAGAGTAAATTCTGATTTGCTGTTATATATTTGTGCATGTTTTGTTTCATGCCTAGGCATTTTGTTGCTCCAAAGGCATCCATACTTTGTCAGTGAACTTCAACAAGTATGCTTATGAAGAGTTCTAACCTTTCTTTGACTTCATTAGGTGCATGCTTGTTTTGTGTCAGTGATTGAAATTTTTAAGGTCTGAAACATCTAAGGCACTGTTCTGTATTTTTAGAAGGGGATCAGCAGTGACCATCTTTGCATTTCTCTCAAATGTATTTTTACTTTACGGTAAAACTAGGAAGATGATTTTTTTGTTACATCTGATTTTCAGTTAAAGAACATAAAATTAATCGCCCAACAAAAGGAAAAAAATCAGCTTTTGCTGGAGTCATCACCTTCAATTCAGTGCTATCCCATAGCTGTCATAGTTGTGCTTTTTTTTTTTTTTTTTTTTTTGACACTAGATTTTTCTTGGTCTAATGGGTTGATAGACAACCAATGTGGGTGATCAGCAGGATAGCTATAAAATATTTTTCTGTATATAAATTAATGTTCTATGTGTTGATTTTAGGTTTATGCTATAGACCTAGAGATGTTCAGACTTGTTTAACCTTTCTACTGAGTTTCAGTTTGTCAGTGCGCCATATAAATAGGAGCCCAGCTTCCCATTGTTGTGGTTTTGTTAAAGATTGATAAAAGTGACCCTATTGCCAATATCAAATACGAAATAGAGTTTTTACTTGGGGGGGGGGGGGGAGAGAATGTAAATGGTGACGTCTCCTGCTACCTGTCCTGTGGAATGCCATACCATTGTTAAGGAATAAGCTCTGATGATAAAACTAAACCCTCTGGGAGCGTCAAGCTGCAGAGCTCACTTATTCTGCTGATCTCCATGTCACTAATGTGTTCTGTAGTAACTGGGAGATTGGCGGAAGGAAAAACTAAATGCGATTCCTCTGCAACAGAGCTGTTTGGCTGTGTGGGCTACAGAAGAGGTGTGTGTATATACAGTGTTGTTTTCAGGTAAAAGGTTTATTTTAATATTTAATATTGGCGACCTGTGAACTTTAAGATTTTAAAGAATTATCATTTAAATATAACAAAAATTCCTCCAAGCAACCTACGTTCCCAGAGCAGACAAAAAGCAAATCTTCGATATAGTGACAATAAGAGATTGGTGAGAGAGGGTAAAAAACAGGTCCCCATCACTGCTCTGCACCTTCTGGAGGTAGCAATCCCCGTCAAATCCAAAAACATTGTTGGCTAACAGTTACTCCAGACAACCCAGGAAGAACTCCTTAAGGGTCAGAGAATATTCACTGTAATGATCAGGAAAAAATTAAACTGCTCTCAGACCCATAGAGTGGGGAATCGGTGAGTAAAAGACTGGACACATCACATGTGACCCAGATGTCTCTATTTTCCCAAATCAAATCCTGGGGATTTGGTTTTGTGTCTCTATCGGGTAACTGGCGAGTTTTCCCACTAAGGGCTGAAGTTGGTGGTCTACTCATAGACTCATTTCTTTCATTAAGTGGCCCAATACCAGATAATATGGGGTTGATTTGCTAAAACTGGAGAGTGCAAAATCTGGTGCTGCTGTGCGGCTTCTAACTTCAGTTTGTTCAATTAAGCTTTGACAAAAAAAACTGAAAGCTTATCGGTTTCTATGCGGAGCCTCAACAGATTTTGCACTCTCCAGTTTTAGTAAATCAACCCCTATACATTTACCCATTAGGGAACTTAACCCCTTTTGGTCACGAGGAGACGATAAAAGTTCGGGATCACTGGTGCCTGTAGTATGAGCATTTCTTCCTCCTGCTTGAGAGAATGCACAAACTGACACCCTTGTTGAAGTGATCAATGTTTTAAACTCAGCAGTGGGATTCACTTTCAATCTCCAATAGTTGAGTTCATCTTACAATTGTCTGATGGCATTGCTCTTATATGCCTCTGCATCCTGTACAACCCTCCCTTATCAGACTCCATAATTACAATAGAGGAATCTTCACTAAGGGTCCGCAAGGAGGAACGCTCCCCCACACTCAAATTGTCATTAATTATGTTTTTTTGGTGACAGGATGTGTTGCCAGACTGGTAAGGTCCCATACTAGTAATTTCTGGAATAGGTCTAAGGCCTTGGAAAGGAGAAAAATTGCGCTAATTACAGTCTGTGTATCAAATTGCAGGGCATAACACTTCCAATAGTTGTATATGTGGTTAAAAAACTTCACATAAGTGTACCACTACCTCATACAAAACACGCTTACCAAATAGCAAGCAAATTTGGGCAGATGGCTTTAACCCAGCCCAGGCCTTTGCTTTCCACAATTCACCAGGATCCTGCATACATGTTAGTATAACCCTCAAACAGATACCATGAAATCCGTAGCTCCGTAGATGGTTTAACAATCAGCCCAAAGAGAAAAAAATCTAATAGACCATAGCGTGATACTGTATTTCATACGGAACACCCCAGTGATTTTCAACACAAACAAGTGCACCCCCACCACACAGAGCGCGCTTACCAGATGACTTGCCAAATAGACACGTGGCTTTGATCCAGCCCAGGCGTTTGCTCAGCAGAGGATCCCAAGGCTGATATGGGGAGTATTAAGGTTCTCAGGCAGATACGGTATGCTCCATGGCTCCGTGAACAGTAAATTAATAATCAGCCCAAAAAGAGATAAGGTAGACCATAGCGTGATATTGTCTCTATCCCGATTTATTAAATCAATTAAAAGGTTGCAGTTACATTAGTAACATCTAAAACGCATAGAAAAACGAAGCCGGCCGGCTACAATACAAGCTCCCGTTCTTCTCAACGAGATGGCGTGGCGACGTCAGCACGTTACCTCCTCATATGCGTTTTGTCACATATGACATTCTCAATGGGGAACGGGCAGCGTGCTGACTCACCACCATAAATACTCACACCTCAGTCTGAGTCCCGGATATGAAGATCACATCGCCATATTGGATGTGGGCAGTTCTTCATTTACGGAAGAGACTTGCCCGCGATACGGTGACAAATTGCACTCCACAACTGGAATGCAATTTGAAATAAATGAGAATAAGAATTAAAGGAAAAAAAGAAGAAATAAAAAAAACCTTATTATAATGGCTATATTTACTATCCACAAAATAAACATTTATTTATATAGTTTATTTGAAATATTTAAAAGTTTTCGCCATGTGGTCATAAATATACAACAACATGGTCAAATATTCTAATTGGACCCACCTGGCCCACCTGGCAGTACCTAAGGCCTTGCCCCTGGAATTGATCGGGTATAACTCCAACCTAGGCTTGAAGGGAACCTCAATATGAGGTTGTGTACCCTCTTACAAGCCGCCAGTCAATTCATTGTATAGTCTCTGAAATCCAGGTAAAGAGTGCTGGAATCCCCAACTGTGGAATGGGGAAATCCTTGCCCCTTTTTTGAAGGGCCTTAAAGTGGCACTAAAACCATATAATAAAAAAACTATCAATAAATGGTGTATTGCATGCTGTTCATAATTGCTCAGTCACTATGGGATATGGGTTTTCAGTATTCTGCAAAAAACCTGGTTGATCCTGCTGCTCCTTATCTCACCCTTCTGTCAAAGTCCCCTACTCAGCTAGGGATTTTGCAGCTGTGGTGGTAACTTTGCACATGCTCAGTTTTCAGGGAGTTTCTATGCTGAGCATTTCCTTCCCATCACATCTGAGCAGTCCGTGTGTCTATACAGCCACACATGTGGGTGTATACACAGTGGTAAATGACAGCACACACCCCCCCCCCCACTACGCCCACTAACCAGCTAAACACAACGGGGGGCAGGATATTCCATCTTGATTGATGGAGGTTTCACCTCCCTGGTATTCTGATACACTGGCTGGAGGGGCGTGACACAGCTTGTGACTGACAGAAATCTGCCCACACCATGTTATTGCCAAATATAATAAGATTTGATATCAAATATATATTTATATGATGATTTAAAACCGTTTTATTGTTATTACTTATTTTTACTCTGTATTCCAAATGCTATTTTTTTTAATTTATTTTTTTTTAACATGTGACCAGCAGTAGAGGGCTAGAAGCTCCTTCTGCTTAGGTTTCCCAGCAGACAAGCTGGGAAAGATTTTGGTCATGTGACAGCTGTATATCGATTAGGAAAAAGGTACTTGGATTTTTTTAATGAAAATAATTACAGTACCATCATCCACATACAGAAGTAGAAGGGACAATGTAAATTAGCAGGCGCATGCCCGCCGCGTACAGCGTGACCGTGCCCCCGGAAACGCCAGTCTCCCGGCGATCATGTCACGGAGCCTCTGAATGGGGAAGTGCCTTTGTAAACAAGGCATTTCCCCGTTCTGGCTTGTCATGACAGAGATCACCTCTCCCTGTCATCAGGAGCAGTGATCGCTGTCATGTGACTTGAAGCCCATCCCCTAACAGTTACAATCACTCCCTAGGACACACTTAACCCCTTCATCGCCCCCTAGTGGTTAACCCCTTCACTGCCGATGTCATTTACACAGTAATCAGTGCATTTTTATAGCACTGATCGCTGTATAAATGACAATGGTCCCAAAATAGTGTCAAAATTGTCCGATGTGTCCGCCATAATGTCGCAGTCCTGATTAAAAATCACAGATCGCCGCCATTACTAATAATAATAAAAAAAAATTTAAATAAAAATGCCATAAAACTATCCCCTATTTTGTAGACGCTATAACTTTTGCGCAAACCAATCAATATACGCTTATTGCGAATTTTTTTTACCAAAAATATGTAGAAGAATACATATAGGCCTAAACTGAGGGAAAAAAAATAGTTTTTCTAATATGTTTTTGGGGGATATTTATTATAACAAATAAAAAATAATGCATTTTTTTTTTTTTTTTAAATTGTCGCTCTTTTTTTGTTTATAGCCCAGTGATCAAATACCACCAAAAGAAAGCTCTATTTGTGTGAAAAAAAAGGACATCAATTTTGTTTGGGTGCATAGTAGCATGACCGCGCAATTGTCAGTTAAAGCGACGCAATGCCGAATCGCAAAAAGTGCTCTGGTCAGGAAGGGGGTAAAATCTTCCAGGGCTGTAGGGGTTAAGGATTATTCTACTGCAATATACAGCATTTTTTATTTCTTTTTTGCTTTGTATTACGGTTTTGAAGTGAAAACTTTTTTAACCACTTCAGCCCCGGAGGATTTGGCTGCTCAATGAGCACTTTTTACAATTTGGCACTGCGCTGCTTTAACTGGTAATTGCATGGTCATGCAATGCTGTACCCAAACAAAATTTGCTTCCTTTGTTTTTCCACAAATAGAGCTTTCTTTTGATGGTATTTGATTGCCTCTGCGATTTTTATTTTTTGCGATATAAATGGAAAAAGAAAAAAAATCCAATAAACTCAATTTTAATCATACATTTAGGCCAGAATGTATTCAGCCACATGTTTTTGGTAAAAAAAAAGTCAATAAGCGTATATTTATTGGTTTGCGCAAAAGTTATAGCGTCTACAAACTAGGGTACATTTTCTGGAATTTACGCAGATTTTAGTTTGACTGCCTATCTCATTTCTTGAGGTGCTAAAATGGAGAGGCATGTTGCGCCCATTGAATATTTTATTTTTTTTTGTCACGTGATTGAAAAATGACTAAAAAAAAAAATTGCACAAAGTTGTCACCAAATGATATATTGCTCACACGTGCCATGGTTATATGTAGAATTACACCCCAAAATACATTCTGCTGCTTCTCCTGAGTATGGGAATACCTCATGTGTGAGACTTTTTGGGAGCCTATCCGCGTACAGGACCCGCGAAAACCAATCACCGCCTTCAGGATTTCTAGGGGCATACATTTTTGATTTCACTCCTCACTACCTATTAGTTTCGAAGGCCATAAAATGCCAAGATAGCACAAAACCCCCTATGGACATATGTGAAATGACATCCCAAAATACATTCTGCTGCTTCTCCTGAGTACAGGGATACCACGTGTGGGACTTTTCGGGAGCGTAGCCACGTACATGCACCACCTTCAGGCTTTCTAATGCCGCGTACACACGAGTGGACTTTTCGACCGGACTGGTCCGACGGACTTACGGCTGACTTCCAACGGACTTTCCCAACGAACGGACTTGCCTACACACGATCACACCAAAGTCCGACAGATTTGTACATGACGACGTATGACCGGACTAAAATAAGGAAGTTGATAGCCAGTAGCCAATAGCTGCCCTAGCGTCGGTTTTCGTCCATCGGACTAGCATACAGACGAGCGGACTTTTCGAGCGGACTCGAGTCCATTGCAAAGATTTGAAACATGTTCCAAATCTAAAGTCCGTCAGATTTTCGACCGAAAATGTCAGGTGCAGGTCCGATGAAGCCCACACACGGTCGAATTGTCCGTTGGACTCGGTCGTGTGTACGCGGCATTAGGGCGTAAATTTTTGATTTCACCCCTCACTTGCCCATCACAGTTTTGGAGGTCATGAAATACCCAGATAGCACAACCAACCCCCCCCCCCCCCCCCCAAATGACCCAATTTTGGAAAGTAGACACCCCAAGCTATTTGCTGAGAGACATTTTGAGTATCTTTTTTTTTTTTTTTTTTTTTTTCATTTTCAAAAATAAATGAGAGCTGCAAAATACTCAACATGCCTCTTAGCAAATACCTTGGGGTGTCTACTTTCCAAAATTAGGTCATTTGGGAGGGTGGGGGTTTATGCTATCTGGACATTTCAGGGTTCAGAGTTGAGAACAGCTGGCTTAGGGTGTCTACTTTCCAAAAAGGGGTCATGGGGGGGGGGGTTTGAACTGTCCTGGCATTTTATGCACAACGTTTAGAAGCTTATGTCAAAAATCACCCACTCTTCTAACCATTTGAAGACAAAGCCCTTTCTGACACTTTTTGTTTACATGAAAAATTTTTTTTTTTGCTAGAAAATTACTTTGAACACCAAAACATTATATATTTTTTAAAGCAAAGGCCCTACAGATTAAAATGGTGGGTGTTGAAACTTTTTTTTCTCACAGTATTTACCCAGCGATTTTTCAAATGCATTTTTTTGGGAAAAAAAAAACACACTTTTTTAAATTTTAATGCACTAAAACACACTATATTGCCCAAATGTTAGATATTATAAAAAAGATGATCTTATGCCGAGTACATGGATACCAAACACGACATGCTTTAAAATTGCGCACAAACGTGCAGCGGCGACAAACTACATTCATTTTTAAAAGCATTTAAAAACCTTTACAGGTTACCACTTTAGATTTACAGAGGAGGTCTACTGCTAAAATTACTGCCCTCGATCTGACCTTTGCAGTGATGCCTCACATGCATGGTGCAATTGCTGTTTACATATGACACCTGACCGACGCTTGCGTTCGACTTTGCGTGTGAGCACGGGGGGACAGGGGTGCTTTTTTTTTTTTTTTTATTTAATTTATTTTGCTTTTTTGTTATAGCAATAGGTAGTGACAGGTACTTTTTTTTTTTTTTTTTAAATTGGGGTCTATTAGACCCTAGATCTCTCCTCTGCCCTCAAAGCATCTGACCACACCAAGATCAGTGTGATTAAATGCTTTCCCAATTTCCCAACGGCGCTGTTTATATCCGCTGAAACCTAAGTCATGAAACGCTTGCAGCTTAGGCCATAGAGATGGTTGGAGATGTTCTGGTCTCTGATCAGCTCTATGGTCAGCTGGCGGAACCACCAGGTGCATTCCCGGGTTCCCTGTTGGGACAGGAGAGCCCGAGAAAACCATGGGAGACGGTGGGGGGGGGGGACGTTCCCTCCTTCTGCTTGTAAAAGCAGTCTAGAGGCTAATTACCCGCTAGTATTTTTTTTACATGAAAGCCAACCACTGGCTGAAAAGAATGATGCCAAGATGATCATTCTGGTATAACCACTCAGTACGTTGCTGGTCCTTGTTGGGCATATATTGTAATGTTCTTTTCTTTTTTTCATATAGCCTGTGGGCTGAATGAAAAAAAGATTGATCAGTGGGTATGCCCACCATTAGAATACCGCCCTTCATCCACCCACTTCTAACGATGGGCATGCACCATTTTCTTTTAACTGTGGTGGTGAAATCACCTCCTACAGCGATGGAGTCGCTGATTTACGTATCGTGGGAGCAAATGCTGTTGCTGTCAAGATAAATAAATCAGTGCTGCAGCTGAATGGCGTACCTGCTAAGCAAATGATGGTTAACAATAAAACAAAGTAACATTATAGTATAACAGTAATGCCCTGTACACACGATCGCACATTCCGACAACAAAATCCATCAGATTTTTTCCAACTGATGTTGGCTCAAACTTGTCTTGCATACACACGGTCACACAAAGTTGGTCGGAAATTCTGAACGTCAAGAACGCGGTGACGTACAACACGTGCGGCAAGCCGAGAAAAATTAAGTTCTATAGTCAGTGCTGCTCTTCTGCTTGATTCTGAGTATGCATGCCACTTTGTGCGTTGGAATTGTCTACACAAGATTGGAATTTACACGGATATTGATGTCGGAAAATGTTAGAGCCAGCTCTCAAACTTTGTGTCGGAAATTCCGATGGAAAAAGTCCGATGGAGCCCACACACGGACGGAATTTCCGACAATAAGCTCCGATCTCACATTTTCTGTCGGAAAGTCCGACCGTGTGTACAGGGCATTATACTTACCATACCTGCAAAGCAAATACAATAAAACATAGTCAAAATAAAACCTTTTTTTAACGCAATCTGAGCCTAAAAATAAATGCCGAAGCATGGGGGCAATCCACCCCTAATGTTAGGAGCAAATCGCTCTTCCACCCCTGCCCCCATGCTTTGGCATGTATGCTCTTTTTTTTAATTGTGGTGGTGAAATCACCTCCGACAGCGCTGGAGTCGCAGCTTTCTGTATCGTGGGAGCAAACGCTGTTTGTGTGAGAGTTAATAAACCCGTGCTGCAACTGAATGGCATACCTGCTAAGCAAATGATGGTTAACAATAAAACAAACATTACAGTATAACATACCATACCTGCAAAGCAAATACAATAAAACATAGTAAAAATAAAACAGAGAGAGAACAATCGATATAGAACAATAGTGAGCGAACAGTAGAGCGAACATAAGAGAGAACAATAGAGAGAGAAGAAAAATAAAACCACTATTTTTGACTTTTTTATTTTTTATTAAAGCTGTAAAAAAACTGTAAACTAAACGTTGCAGATAAGGGTCTCTCAAAATGTGATGGCCATCACATCTTTCGAGACCCTGTGTACGTGTGCCTAGGACTGTGTAGTGCTGTACTCTATGCTAATACTCAACTAGTGTGTGGTAGCGTTCGAAACAGTCACCAATCCAAAGACCAGGTCGGTCAGGACAGGAGGGACAATAAAAGCGGGTGTCATGCCTATATCCCTGCTTTCTACAGACATGACATCTTCTTTGGGGGTTTTTTTGGGTAGGGGTACCAGAGAGGACATGCGAAAATGCCTCTTGCTGCATTTGGATTGGGAAGTTGGGCCACAGCACTGTCTGGAAACAGAAGGGCTCTGATGATCTCTTCCTGGAATTTAAGGAAGGATCCAGTTCGTCCTGAAGCTTTGTACAGCACAAAAGCATTCAGCAGAGCCAATTGAAATAAGTATACAGACACTTTTTTTGTACCAGCATCTGGCCTTACGGGGAATTAGGTACGGCACCAACAACTGGTCGTTGAGGTCCACCCCTCCCATGTTAAGATTATATTCGTAGACACAGAGGGGTTTCTCCACAACACCAGTCACTAGGAATTTGGATCGTCGTGTCTGCGTGAAGGGAGGACAGAACGAAAACATTCGTATTACCCCTCCACTTCATAGCGAACAAATTATTATATTTCAAGCAGGCTCTCTCTCCCAGCCTAATACGGGAATCTACAAGCCGCTGGGGTAAGCCCGGCTATTAGATCCCACGGTGCCACATGCGCCAATTCCATGATCAAACAAGTGACTAAAAAGTGGCACTCTTGTGTAATAATTGTCCACATACAAGTGGTACCCCTTTCCAAATAAGGGTGACACCAAGTCCCACACAATCTTACCAGCGCTCCCTATGTAGTCTTGGCAGTTCTCTGGCTCTACGTAACTATCTCTTCCCTCATAAACCATAAAACTATATGTATAGCCTGTGGCCCTGTCACAAAGTTTATACATCTTGACCCCGTATCTGTCACGCTTGCTGGAAAGATACTGTTTGAATGACAAGCGGCCATAAAACCTAATCAGGGACTCATCAATGCAGACAACTTGATTGGGAGTAAACAAGGCTGCAAAACGTTGGTTGAAGTGGTTTACGAGGGGCCGAATTTTGTAGAGCCGATCAAATTTAGGGTCATCCCGAGGGCGACAGAATTCATTATCGTTGAAATGCATGAACCGCAAGATCTGCTTGTATCGTGTACTGGTCATGGAGGCAGAGAACACGGACATATGGTGAATTGGGTCAGTGGACCAATATGACCGCAACTCGCTCTTTTTAATTAGGCCCAGGAAGGTCTTAAATTCAGAAACCATAATTGGTTTCCAGTCTCTGGCAAGGGTCAGCTGGGGATTAGCGGCGATGAATTGACCAGCATATAAATTGCTTTGGTCCACAATAGATCTATAGAGATCTTCGGTGAAAAACAACGAATAAAAATCAAGTGACGTAAAATCAACTGTTTCCACCTGAATTCTGGGTTGGACAGTGAATGGGGAATACGGGTGCTGCAGAAGTGGTGGGCTCCCAATTAGGATTGGCGAATGCAGCAGGAAGGGCACTATGGGCTCGACGGGCCTGTCTTTGTCTTCTTGGAGGCAGCGAGACCCTACTTGTGCTTGCCACCTCGCCAGCTTGAACTGCACTTATGGGACTCGCCACGTCACCAAGTGTTACTGCAGTGCTGGATGTACGACCAGGATGTACTAGGCTGCTGGTGCTTGCCAGTTCACCAGAAGGATGAGCGGCGCTAGTACTGGCTCTCTGCTCCATACGAGAGCCCTGCAGTTCTTGCACCTCAACGACAGCAGAACGGGGTCTGGTATGCCTGACCTTTTGCAGGGACCACAACTCCATCATCAGAGCTATCTGTCAGGGTGCCGCTGCTGTCTACAGGTTCTTATTCTGAGCCTGAATCTGACAGATGAGTGACTTCCTCTTCACTATCTGTCATGCTCAGAAACGTTTTTTGTTACTGACAGTGATCGATTGATACTGCACTTGTGTGGGCTGGCCTGGGCGGAGGGGCTAAACGCAGGTGCTAGCAGGTATCTGGGCTGATCCCACTAACACTGCGTTTGTGGAAACCCTAAACTGCTGGGCACACTAGTATAGATCTGATAAGATCATATATTGATCTGTTCAGACACTACTACTAAGGGAGGCGAATGATGTGTGCGTGGGTGTTAGCACTACTTGGACTAATCTGACTCTGCCTTGGGCGACACAGACCCTATCTGATGCTAAAACCTAACTTTGATCACCCGCCGGGTAAACGGAGGTTAAGCCTTTATTGGGTAAAATATGGCAGGTGCCCTGATGCTATAAAAAAAAAAATCTAACTAACCTTCATCACCTGTGACACTTATACAGTGATCATTGGTGACGCAGTAATCAAGGGGTTAAACCTTAGGGGGGTCCCTAGACCTATCTGAGCCTAAGACTAATTACCCTAACACTGACTGGTGTCACTAATGACACCAGTACAGTGATCAAAAAAATCTGAATGCTGCACTGTGACGGGGTGAAGGGGTTAACTGAGGGGGGTGATCGGGGGGTGGAATGTGTGCCCACGGGACCTGGTGTCAGTGTAGTGTTGGTGCACTTACTCTGAGATGCTCTCTCTCCTCGGTCTGGAATGGAAAAGACCGACATGAGGAGAGAAGACATCACTTCCCCTGCTGTGTTTACACTTACACATGCAGGGGAAGGATCTCATTCGCCAGGGCGATCACCAGGTCCAGGCCTGGGCCTGGGGATTGATCAGTTCTGGATCGAATCTTATCGTCGCGACTGCCATAACATAACGGCGATTCGCCTGCCCGTGTCATTCTGCCGCAGTACAACTGCGGCGGCTGGTCGGGAAGCAGTTAAACTAGATTTTGGAATAGTAAAATCTCTTCTTTCCAATGAGATTAAAAAAAAAAAAACTCCCACCAAATCTAGCTAAAAGTCCCTGTTACCTGCCTAAGACCCTTTTCACACTGAGGTGCTTGAAAACTGCCCATAAAAGGGTGAAAACTTTTGGGGTGCTTTTCGTGTGCCTTTCAAGTTCTTTTCAGGCGTTGGCAGTGTGCTTTTTTGAAGGTCACGTGACTTAAGAGAATAATTTTGAAGTGCTTTTCGTGCACTTTTGAGCCGCTTCTTATTGATTTCAATGGGGAGGGGCGCTTTTTTTTTTTTTTTTTTCCCCTCGCTTCAAACATGCTCCAAAGATGCTGCTTGCAGGATTTTTTTCACCGCCCTGCCAGCGCATCGCCCCAGTGTGAAAGCATTAATTAATAGATTTTAATAGAAATTCGTTTTTGTGAGCTTTTCAGCTGCTTTTTTTAGCGTGAAAGCTCCTCAGTGTGAAAGATCTAAATCTTGAGTCACATGGCAATAACTGGTTGCAGGTCTTCTATCTGCAATGTAGTGTAAAAGGGTTCAGTCTACTATATCCATATGTCTTCCTGGTGACATTTGTTCTCCCATTGGGTGCAACAAAGTATATCGGATTCTTCACTAGGTCCTGAGATATTCTAACATGTCATGGTCAGCAGAAACCAGGCCAGTTGGTTGAGCGGAGTGAATGTTGGTAATATACTCAGGTAAGATATGCAATGGCATTACTGCCAATAGAGTTTACAATTTTTTTTTTTTTTTCTTTTATATTTTAAAATTGCACTTCTGTTTTTCAAACTATTTTTGGTTGTTAATGAAACGTGCTTTTATTTATAAGGATGTGTATCACAACAGCTAAATCTGTGTCTGTAGTTCATGCTCAAACCTTAACACCTTCCCGCCCAGCCTATAGCAGATTGACAGTGAGGCGGGGGCTTTGCCGTTCTGACTGGACGTCATATGATGTCCTTCACATTGCGCTGTGCATATGCGTCCCCTAGCAATCGGAGGTGGGCTGTAACACTGATTAGGGTAAGGAGTTGCCAGTGTCTGAGGAAAGGAAAGGAGATAATGGGTTACAGGGGACATTTACACTGATAAGCAGGGAACTGATCATCAGTGCAGCCCTTATCAGTGCACAACAGTGAAGACAAATTACTGATTTGCAAAATTGTATAACAGAAACTAAGAAGTGTCTGCCTAACCCCCACCCCCCACCCAAATTTTTTTTTTTTTTCTTCGTTTTGTTTAGCAAAAAGTAAAAAACCCAGTGTGATTAAATACCACCAAAAGAAATCTCTATTTGTCTCAAAGAAATGTAAAAAATTTCATATGGCTACAGTGATGCATGACTGCGCAATTGTCATTTTAAAATGTGTCAACGCTGAAAATTGGCCTGGGCAGGACGGGGGTGAAAGTCTTGCCTGGTATTGAAGTGATAAATACTATATATAATAACATGCTATTAGATTTTAACTATAAGGGTATGAGTTTGACCATTCTAGAGAAATGCTTAAATAATGCATTACAATTTACCTAAACCCATTCGATTTTAGTAAACTAAAATACGACTAAAACTCAAACAATTCAGATGACTAAAATACTACTAAAACCTAAATGGAATTTTAGTAAAAAGACTGACTAAAACTAAATTGAAATTTGATGTCAGAATTGTCACTGCTACTGATAGAGATGCTGCAGGGGATCACATGACAGTGGGTTCAGGTTAGTTTTTCTGGGTCTTTAGAGCCTGAAATATCTGGGCAGGGTGGGAGACTTTCCTTTACTTTCTGCCCTGTAGACACAATAAGTAAGAGGTAATCTCTTTAAAGTGAGGGAAATTATTACCTCTTAGACAGCTGTCATGGGGACAAGTCCCCCACTGCAAGATTTCCCCTTGATTTTTGTTCTGGTGACACCTAAAACTTTTGTCTTTCTCATCCCTTTCAGTCTTGGTGACAATGGGCATAGGACAAATATAAAGAATGACTCTCCCTAGGGGTAACACGGTCCTGCAATATAAACTCTTAATCGCTTTTATCCAAATCAAAAAAGTAGGGGGAAGGGTCTTTCACAAATGAACATTTTTCTTATACTAGTGATCTTCAAACATCTAAAGTTGACTGGCCTAGCTGGATTTGTTGGTCTTCTGTGGATGTGTTCAATGATCTTTCCTAGAATGTGCATATAACATAAAAATTTGAGTATATTATATATATTTGAGTATATTGAGGGAGTATAGAAATGTAAAAGTTAGCACTAGGTGAAATAGATGTTTCCATGAACGGGATCCCAGGAACGGGAGTGGTAAAGAGTAAATGTGTAAGAGGATGCACCTCGTTCTCATATGTTTAATCTCAAGGACAAGCATTATTGTAGTTATTTTTTTGCAATATATATTGAGCATCCAAACAAACACTTTAAAAGTTTTACGGCCAATCTTCCTCTGTCTGGGTGGACATTTAGAAACCGATGAACTGCTGGGGCAAAATCGCCTCTATAGTGAAGATTGGAAATGTCATCGCGGATAGGTTCACTTTTTAATTGGAATTTGTATTCTGGCTGACTCAGAATGCATATTTAGCTTGAGAATTTTTACTTTGGGGTTGATTTTCTAAAGGCGGGTAGACAGTGCACTTTTTCATTTCCCCCAGAGATTGATTATATATCCAATCCTTTTCTCCAGAGATTATTTCCATATCCAATCGTGCAAGCAAAAATGCTGTTTTCCTTGCACCTGATAGGGTATTCTTTACAAAGCTTTACCACATTCACTAAGCTCTGAGGAAAATGAGTGCAACTGCATTTGCAAAGTGCACAGTCTATTTGCCTTTAGAAAATCAACCCTGTTGTGTCAGCAGTGGACACTGCTAATCTTTTTTTTTTTTTTTTTTTTTTTTTAAAGCAGATGTAACAGGAATATATTGTGCATGTTCCATGATAGGTGTGTTGAGTTGGCAGTCAAGTTAGTATAGTGTTTGTGCTTTTCTATTTTAAATGGACCCTGCGTCAGCAGTTAGCATTGTTTGATGACAGAACTGTTTTGTGATCTATAAGCCAATGTATTCAATAACCAGCCTTGTTATGAGTGTGAATGTTTGTGCTTTCTGTGCCCCTGGCCTTGTAGAGTTGCCCTGGCAGTGATTTGTGTTATTTTGATCTGACAGTTATGTGTGTGTTGCTGCTTTGATTATGTGGCATGAAGCTTGGCAGTTTGGGACCTGACCTGGCAGTGGGTGTTCTTGCCTGGCAGTGCCCACAGCGAGAATAATTATTCAGAGCACAACGCTGTTGTTCATTGTGCAGCCGATTTAATGTCTCAGTGACGAGAAAAGGATGCAGAGATATGCTTTCTATTAATACAATTCTACCCTCGTGCTGGCGTGGGAGAAGCAAAAATTTTCAGAGTCCTACTAGATTTGTAAATTAGCTTGAGACAAAGAAGAAATTAATGATTAGAATTACACTAAAAGTGAAAATGGCTGATATCTGAACCAATGCTGTTTTATCTGAAGAGCACTACTCATATGTAGTCATGTAGCTGTTTGCAGTAAATTGCATTAAACACATCCTATGACTCTGGTTGGAACCTATAATTATGATGTTGATAATTTTCTAATAATTGTCAGATATATGAAAAAAGGTGCTTTGCCTTCACTGTTATGAGCAGCTCTTCTCATAGCCATCAGTATGGGAGGTAAACGTGCAAAATAAGTGAATGTGACTTACGCCAAACATTCACCAATGGTAAATCAATTTTTTCTTTCTAAGGTCCATAACTCACATTTATACATACACTAGGGCCAATTTAGACAGGAGCCAATTAACCCACCAGCATGGAATGTGGGAGAAAACCGGAGTAACCAGAGGAAACCCACGCAGGCACAGGGAGAACATGCAAACTCCAGGCAGGTAGTGTTGTGGTTAGGATTTGAACCGACAACTCTAGTGCTGCCATGAAGACGCGCTAACCACTTGGCCACTGTGCTGCCAATCATTCTATTTATATAGTATCAAGTTCAATCTGCTGTGCTGCATGTATGCATGGTACTGCACCATAAACATGTTGGTGCAGTGCCTTTTCATTTTGAATCGCATCCCTAACATACTTTGAAAGTAGAACTGCAGAACAAAATAAAAACCTGAGTAGACACAATCTGGAGCAGCAGTGCATGGCAATCAATCAGCTTCTATGTTCAGCTTGTTTATTATGTTAAGCTTTGAAAATGAGTGATAGAAATTGGTTGCTAAGCACAGCAGCTCTAGATTCCGTCTGCTTCAGTTTTAATAAATTCCCTTCAGTGTTCTGGTTTGCTGCAGCACCCCCCCCCCCTTTTTTTTTTGTGGTGAGCGATACAGCCCAGTCATTTTGCATAGGCTGCTTAACACCATGCGCCTCTATGCAGAACATGTGTAAGGAGTTATATCCTTCCCCACTATATATAAAACATTTTTGCATGATTTAGACTGCTATGACTAAATATCACTTTAAAAAGCCCCTAATTGGCCGATCACCTTTTTAGCCTCCACATATTCAATGCAAACTTTATTTATTTTTTTTCCTGATCTATAACCTAAACTGCTGAAAGAATGCAGTGGTTACCGTTGCTAACATTTGAAAAATCCTAGTTACCTGGCCCATATGCTGATCCAGTTACTTCCTTAGGCATAGATTTGACACAATTGGGTTAGATGCAGAATCAAGTTCTGAATTTGCACCGACTTTTTATTATCTATTTAACTGTAGTGTGCTTTCTGGGTCTGAGCACAACCTATGATGTGACCCACTCTCTAAAGACAGGATCTAGTCATACAGGCTATTAGGGCACCCTGTAAATTCCAGCAGCAGAAATATCAAAATCATCACAGATGGCTACTACTGCTGTCAGCCTGTCGTTGCATTGCATTGCATTGCATTGTGGGCTGACTGGCTGCAGCTCTTCACACACACCTGCCATTCCAGATGCAAGAATCGTCCAATTCTTGCCGCTGGAATTTTCAGTGTGTGCTAATTTATCGTGAGAGCCAAAAAAAAGAAACCAATGTCTAGTATTCTGACCGTCCTACCACAACAAAAACAAAGAAATCCATGACACATAAAATCGGGTAAAAATGCTTGAAAGATGCATGTCACCAATGTCAAGGTACTTTAAAAACTGATGTAAATGCATAGCTATGCACCTCAAATGTACATTTTTTGAGTTTTATGCACTTTGTGGAGACTCTGCTCAAGTGTATTGTCTTTCATGAACTTCAATCCATCCAGTGAAGTACATTTCAGGGATTTTTGCCCACTTTTATTCAAATATAAAGTTCCAAAAAATCGCACAAAAGGTTACCTACACAGGGGTTTTCAGCATCACAATTACTAATAAATAAAGCCTCCTGGCTATCTGGACTGCATAGTCCCTGATACAAACAGCAACTGCCCCAACCTATAACTGACCTTAACAGCAAAAAGCACATGGAAGGGCGACACATGTAAAGCAACAACAAAGAAAAATTCCCAGCTCAACTTGGGGCAATCTGGTTTGTTGCAGGCTGGCTAACGGTTCACATTAAAAACATGGGTTTATTTGCAAATGTATGCAAACTAAAGGGAAAAGGACCAAAAATTTAGAATTTTTTTTTTTTTTTTTTTTTTTTTACAACCAGTCCCCAGTGCAGCACAGCATCTTCATACTACTGATGTAGCGGCGATCAGCGACACTGCCTGGTAACAGTACAAAAAAACTTAAATTGTTTTTCAATTTTTATTTTATTTTTTTTAAAGTTTGACGGGTTTGTGACCAGAGCAATATAATGTTACCATAGTAACATTGTATTACTCTGGGGAAGTAATCAGTATTTTTTTTTTTTTTGTACACAGTGCTTACTCATTGCTATAAGCAAGCCTTTTACTGGATGAAATTGATTCATTCAGTTTGTTTTAATGTGATTAGCTGTGATTGGCCACAGCTAATCACATGGTACACATGAACTGTGATTGACCCCGTCTGTACCATGTGATCACTGTGACCAATCACAGCTAACAAAATTGTAACAATAAATGGCATGAATCAAAGCCATTCATTGTTTACAATTGCCATGTGAACTGCTGTGATTGATCACAGCGATCACGTACCAGTAGTGGGCTGGTACACTGATCAGTCATCGACTGTGTCCGGTGGACACAGCCGTGAGAGATTGCACCTGCATCGCGTCCCATCCAGGGAGGACATCATGGGTCAGATGGGAACTGGTTAAAGGCACAGGGGCACACTGGTTACCCAGCAAATAGCACAATGGCTGTGAAGGTGTCCAGTGGGCCCTTCACCAAATAACCATAGGAACAAGCCGCAACTGCCCCAACCTATAACTGACCTTAACAGCAAAGAGCACATGGAATGGTGATGCATGTCAAACAACAAAGAAAAATTCCCATCTCCACTTACCAGCCTGCAACAAACCAAATTGTCCTGTCTAACAGTTCACGTTAAAAACGGGTTTAGCCTGCCCCCGATTAGTGGAATTCTGGTCCAGGGTATTTGCTCTTCTGTTTACCCTCTTCCATGTGTTCATCTGCAAAGATGCCAAGTTGGACTTAATCCATTGTCCGATCCCAGGCCTATTCTCCTATCAGCAGAAATTGGCCACCTGTTTGTTTATTGCTGCGAAGCGTGCAATAGCAAGGACCTTGAAGAGGCCGACTGTCTCATTTTGCAGAGGTGAGGAGCATCTTAGCGACTTTCATGATTGAGGAGAAGTCTAGTATCCTCCACGACTCCCACGCCAAATTTGTTAAGGTGTGGAGCCCTTGGTGGTCCTACGCTCTTCCAACTTTGCATCCGACCAGCCTAGGCCTCTCTAACTGATCTTCTCTACCCCCCCCGCCCCCAGCCTGGGGGAACCTTTCTCTTTCCCACTTACTTTTCCTCTCCCCATATTTCCTTCTCTTCTTCTGTTTCCCTCCTCTGCTTCCTGCCCCCCCCCTTTTTTCCCCCTCCTCTTTGTGTGTTTTGTCTTGTCTCCCTGTCCCCCCGTTTGTTCTATCCTGTTAGTTTGTATGAGTTCAGTCCAAGCTTTGCTTTTCAAAATTTTGTGGGCTGTTTCACACCCCAACCCCTGAGCAATTTAGCCAGCCACCTTAGGTTGACCACCGGTCTCGACCAGAAGGTCATTGTTCGACAATTCGTTCTACAAAACATGTTTTTAATGTGTATCCTTAAGTACATTGATACGCTTACTTCTCATATCCCCTGCGTGGGATCACCTTAGCTATTTTTTGCTTTTCATATATTTCAATAAAAAAATTGTACCAGGAAAAACAGGGGTTTAGTTTGTAGCTTTTACATGTTTTTGCAAATGTGTGCAGAGGCCACGTCACGGCACCCCAGTATTATCTGTAGTCCTAACTCTATAAATTTTGAGAGCCTCCATAGTAGCAGCACATATATAATAATGGGTAGATTGAGGACAGGTATGCATAGCCCCTTAGACTGTCTTCGGACAGAATCTCCACATTATCTCGTGCAGTCTTGTGACAAACTGCCCAACTTAGGGCTGCATGAGCTCCTGCCTAATTACACACACTCTTACTCCTTCAAGCGAGAACCTGGTCAGATTGCTGCTTCTTGAGGCTAGAACAGACGCTCCCTGTGTCTGTTTACACGCACAGCTCCTGCAGCAGCTTGTCTACAGGGAAGGAGCCCTGACCCCTGAACCATAGATCGACACTGTACTAAAAAGGCTGTGCAACCTCCACAATCCGAATGCTGGTTCCCAGTAAAATGTGGACCCAGGACTAGAGGCTTCATCCTTCTCTCAAGCCTCTACAAAGCCTTTTGAGCTCCAGAACTGAACCCAGGAGTTTACTAGTCCTGGAGAAAACCTCAAACCCCCCCCCCCCTTTTTTTTTTCTTCAGACATTCCGGAGCCTCTTCATCACTTAGACCGGAAGATTTTCCCCTTTAATGACCAGGCCATTTTTTGCGATACAGCACTGCGTCGCTTTAACTGACAATCGTACGGTCTTTTTTTTTTTTTTGCTATAACATCCCAAAGAAATGTAAAAAAACTAATTTTTTCATCAGTTTAGGTCAATATGTATTCTAAATATTTTCGGTAAAAAAAAATCTCAATAAGCGTATATTGATTGGTTTGTGCAAAAGTTGTAGCATCTACAAAATAGTGTATCGATTTATGGCATTTTTGTTTATTTATTTTTTACTAGTAATTGCGATGATCTGAGATTTTTAGCTGGATTGCGGTGAACAGATTGGACACTTTTGGGACCATTGACATTTATACAATGATCAGTGCTATAAAAATGGACTGATTACTGTGTAAATGTCACTCGCAGGAAAGGGGTTAACACTAGGGGGCGATAAAGGGGTTAAATGTGTTCCCTGGGAGGGGTTTCTAACTGAGGGGGTGGGACTGACTGGTGGAGGAGAGAGATCACTGTTCCTAATCATTAGGATCAGCAGAGCGCTCTCTCTCTCTCGCGCTATCTCTCGTGCTCTCTCTCTTGCTCTCTCTCTCTCTCTCTTGCTCTCTCTCTCTCTTGCCCCGCCCTTTCAAAACGGGATCTGGCTCTTTTCCGCAATAGCAGGTGGCCGCCAGACATTGTGCGCACACCTGCTATGGCTCTTCAAGGACGACGTACACCTACGGTGATTTGTGGGATTGAGCTGACCTGCTGCAGTATAATGATGGCGGCTGTCACATTTCATAGTGTCAATCATCCCTAAATAAGTATGCGGGGTGGGCCCAGCATTGGGAGCTACTACATTAATTGATACCACCAGGTCTCCTTTTTCTGCTAGTTTCCACTAAACACTGGGGCAATAAATGCTACGTCACTAACTGGAATGTCGCTCATGTATCTTGCTTCGTTCCTGCCTTTTCAGAGCGAGGCAACAATTTGCAGCCATTGTTCCTATTTGCAAGAAACATGCTTTGAGAAAGCCCATTGGGCGCTACACATGAGGTCAGCAGTAACATGATCACGCTGGAACTAGGTGGAGCTGTGTATACAGAGGATTGTATTGTGAAATGCTGATTTTTTTTTTTTACTTCTGAAATGTGAGTGGATTTTTATATGGAAATAAATACTTTTTACTTTATAAATCCTGTGTAATAATATTAGCGATTTTCCACTATGGTATTTTCCCCTTGCCTCCACTATGGTTCTTTCCACTTGCCTCCTATATGATTAACACCACGCTGAGAGCCAAGGATTTGGAGTGTACAGCCAGTGGGAGTGGTGCCACTTATCACACTGCAAAGCGCATATAGACCTCCTGTAATTAGTGAGGTCCATTCAAGCAGGTGAGAAGACACCCATAGGTGGGGTGACGGGCACTGTGGTAATCAGAGGCAATTACTGAACAGTTTCTGGTGTATGGGACCGCACTTTTTTTCACGGACATTGAATTGTTTATGTACTGTATATATGTTTAAAAGAAAAAATGGACTCACGTAAATTTATTATATATAGATGATTTTGACACTTTTTTCAGATATTTATTCATGTACTATAATTTGAATGCACTTTATCGAAGGAGAGTGCTTCACTTTTTTTAAATTGAAATCATTTTTATTGAAAAGTTTTTTCAGACAACATAATAAACAGTATGCATAACATTCCTTATGTCAAAAAATAATGGAAAACCATTCAAGAGAAAAAAAAACAAAACCACTACTACTTCAGTTGGCGGGTGGAGAGGGAGAGGCGTTTGAAGCAGACCTTTGCAATGACCAGCTGTATGCGAGTTGCAAGTATAGGGAGCAGGAATATCAAGGAATCTTTGAGGAGAGGCTTTGCAATCCGGATCCAATTCCAGGGCTTACCACTGTCACCAAGATCGCCAGATCCAGTTCGAACCCCTCCCCTCCAAGAGAATTGTAAGGGGGAGGAATAACAATTACCTGACTGATGACAGCTGACTATTCCCTAAGGCCCCACGCACCCCACCCCTGCGGGAACTCACTGTGGAAGTGCGTAGTGCCCCCTGGGAGTCCCCCTCCTGTTACCTCCCCGAAGCTTCCACCAGCTCTCTGATAAGTGTATCCGGACACCCCACCCCATACTCTCAGTAGGTAGATAATGTGCTCTACTCTTGTGATTATATTCAGGTTGTCTAGGGCCCGTAGAGTTATTACAGTTACTGCCTCTATATCCTCTCCATATTCCGATGTAAAACTGGCTAAACTTAAAAGGTGTATGAGACCAGAGAGTCCCAGGCAGAGGAAGAGAGAAAGGTGTGAAAGGGGAAAGAATAGAAGAGGGGTAGGTTCAATGTGGAGTCGGTGCTCTCATAGGTCCCTGTGACACTCTCTGAAGTAGGGGAATGTTGCAGTATGTGGCCCAAGGCTCCCAAGTGTTATAAAATTTCCCAAATTTGTCATTTAGCTTTGCCACAATTTGTTCTTGTGCCATGATCCAAGAGACCTTCCTCTTGAACCCCTGGAAGGAGACATTGGGTTTTTTCCAGGCTTTGGCGATGGTAACTTTTGCCCCTAAGAGGATGAAGTACACCAGCACCTGTGTGAATTTAGGAAGAGCCTCGATATTGCCATTTAGCAGAGCGACATTGGGTTTAGGGGCTATTACTGTCTTTATGATGGTACTAACTGTGCGGAATACTTTCTACCAGTAGGATCTGATGCGCGGACAAGTCCACCATGTATGTATCATTGTACCCTCCAGCTCGCACCCTCTAAAACATAGTGGGGAGGACCCCGGAAAGATGACCGTCAGTCGAGCGGGGACATAGTACCATCGGGTTATTACCTTTACACTGGCTTCAATAAGGGAAATATTAAGGATACCTTTATACGCGCGTTTGAACCCGCTGAACCAATCCTGTGTAGTCCAGGAGCTGTCCGTGTCCTCCTCCCAGGCCCGAGCATAAGCTGGCTTGTCTGAGTGTGACATTAGTGCAGTATAGATAAAGGATATCCCTCCCCTCTGAACCTCTGTATTGGAGCACCAATGTTCATAGGGAGTTATCGTGGGGGGTTCCTGTTTATTTAACCAAATTGATTGTAGATAGTGGGAGATTTTGGAGAATCTGAATACCTCAGTTTCGGGCATATCTAGTTTCTAACTGCAGTGTGTCAACGTGATCGGGCCCCTGGGGGAGAGAAAGTGACCGATCCTGTAAAGACCTTTGTCCGTCCACCATTGGAATGCTTTAATGGACATCCCTGGAGCAAAATCAACGTTATGGAACAAATGAGCTAACGGTTTCATGGGTGAAATCAGATTGTTGTGAAAAAAGCCTAGAGCACAGGGCCATTAGATGGGAAAGGGTGGGGGACATAATGGCCGGCCTAAGATTTGGATTGCACCAAAGAAGATAGTCGATGGTATTCAACGGGATGGCGTATTTCTCCATCGAGAGCCACTCGGGCTTCGGGCCTTTCCAGAAGACCACTGAGATTTGGGACAATTGTGCCGCCTGATAGTGTCCCCGTAGATTAGGCAAGCCCAACCCACCCTGGGTGTTTAGGCGACAAAGAATACTAGAGGGACATCCTGTACCCCTTTTGACCCCAAACAAATCGGACAATCTCCGATTGGAATTTGCCAAGAACTTGTTTCTTTATCGGGATTGGGAGAGAGCGGAATAAATATAAGAGACGGGGGAGAAGAGTGATCTTCACTGCGTGAATTCTGCCCAGCCAGGATAGACCACACTTCGTCCACCTCTCCAAGCCACCTCTGCATTTGTGTAGTATTGGGGGATAATCAGCTCTAAAAAGACTATTTATATCTAGTGTTGTGGGATTTCAGTCGTAGCCCAAGAGAAGTCAACGTTGGTAGAGGGTTGTTTGAGCAGCTCCTGTGGGACCGTTATATTTAAAGCTATCAATTTGGACATGTTGACCCTCAGGCCCGAAACTGTACTAAAAGTCTGCAAGATTTTATATATCATAGGGGTTGATGTAAGAGGGGATGTAACATAGAGGAGAAGGTCGTCTGCATATAACGCACACTTATGCTCCTGATCACCGCACCTCACCCCCTTAACATCAGGGTTGGTTCTGATCGCAACTGCCAAAGTCTCGATGGCCACTGCAAAGAGGAGAGGAGAGAGAGGGCAGCCCTGTCTCGTACCCTGTCCAATAGTGAAAAATTCCGAATTCCTGCCCATGAGACGTACCTGCGCTGATGGGGTCGAATAAAGGGACTTGATTAGATTCAGGAAGTAAGGGCCAAAACCCCATCTCTATAAAATGTCAGTTAGGTAAGCCCACTCTACAGAGTCAAAGGCCTTATGTAAATCAAGATAGTTACCACCGCTCTAGGTGACCGGGTTCAAGCTTCCCGTCCTCCGCTGTGTGGATGATTGTGAGAGCCCCAGGTGCCGGCAATTGCTATTCCAATGGTATGTGTGTGATGGAAAAATCTGGATAGCCGCACTCCGGATTGGAAAAGTGAAAAATAAAATCCTCTTTATTGAAAAAGTAATAACATGATTAAAATCCGTACATGGCTTTGTTGGGATAATGCAGCATAACCGCTAACGCGTTTCACGCTCCCATAGAGCGCTTACTCATAGCTGGTTTGTACAAAAGTGATTACGACTTATATACACATAATTTGTTTACCACATGACTACATATTGATTATCTGATTCTAAACAGCTGGTTGTTAGTCTGTGTGGGATTTTTTTGGCATAGATGTGATTGGATGTGCATCCTATAGTGGAATCACTAATGAAGACATGAATATATAAATGAAATGTCAACATATATGAATGATAAAAAATTCTTTTCAAGGTTTTCGAAAAAACATATTTGTTGTTTTCCAAAATCACAAGAATGAGATGAGTGCTGGAATTTGACGTTCAAACGTATAAATTATCATACGGATAGGCGCAAGTATGGGCAAACTATGTGAACTGGTGGCTGCGGTATAATGTAAATGGTGTATAGAGTGAAAATTGGGTCTATATGCTTGTGGTAAAAAAAATTTTTTTTTTGTGCATCCAACACCACTAGCGGTGTCAAAAAAAAAAAAAAAAACTGAATATGTGTGTATGGTGCGTATATATAAAAAATATATAAAAATACATTTGCATAAAATACTATATACTATGTATATATACTAAAATACTATACTATGCATAAAAGAATAGTGACAGGTGCGCAAACATTGTATTTTGTCCCATTTTTATCCATCTCATATAGTTTTGCCCATACACTTGAAGACAAATCATCGAGAGATGTGATTGCTTCAAAGAAAGACGTTCAGCAACGTTAATGTTGTGGTTTGATTGAACTCTCAAGTGTTTTGAGTTTACACACATCCCCAGTAATCGATCCATTTTATTGGGCTACACATCCCCCCACTCACACGAGCAAATGACTAGTGATATGCATATATGCTTTCATTAAAAAAGAAACAATTTATTATATCTTTCGCATTTACTGTCACTTGAATCTCGTCTCTAATTAGACATTATTGTTTGATGGCAGCTGTAGGTAGACCACAACACCAACTTTGCACAAATGTTTGTACAAATGTTTTTTACCATATGTGTATATGGTTTATTACTTTCTTTGCAAAGTTCTCATGTGTTTTGAGTTGATTTAAGAGCTGTGGTCTTCAAAGGGGTAGATCAGTTGTCTATTTCACATATATTTGATGAACCTGTCATATGGTCACTGCCAATACTATACTATGCATAAAAGAATAGTGACAGGTGCGCAAACACTGTATTTTGTCCCATTTTTATCCACCTCATATAGTTCTGCCCATACACTTGAAGACAATTCATCGAGAGATGTGATTGCTTCAAAGAAAGACGTTCAGCAACGTTAATGTTGTTGCTTGATTGGGATGAATGTATCCCATACGGAATGATGCAAGGTTTTAAATGAGCACTTTTGTGAAACTGGAGTGGCGGGGTTATCAGTGAGTGATAAGTTTCATAATCTTTTATATGCTGCAAAGATTAAAATTCACACATGTAGGAATTGAAGCAAAAGCACCTATTCACACATAGACTCCTGCAAATCAGGAGATTATTGGACGCATCATTGTGACAGGACGCTAGTTTTCTGTCCAACTTCCAATTCACATACGTTATCACGTTTTTTGAAAGCTGAAATCATCGTACACATACACATATATAAAGAATTGCTTTTTATTATTATTTTTTATTATTATTTATATTTTTACCTTTATGTGGTTTAATTTTTTATATATTTTTTATATATACGCACCATACACACATATTCAGTTTTTTTTTTTTTTTTTTGACACCGCTAGTGGTGTTGGATGCACAAAAATTTTTTTTACCACAAGCATATAGACCCAATTTTCACTCTATAAACCATTTACATTATACCGCAGCCACCAGTTAACATAGTTTGCCCATACTTGCGCCTATCCGTATGATAATTTATACGTTTGAACGTCAAATTCCAGCACTCATCTCATTCTTGTGATTTTGGAAAACAACAAATATGTTTTTTCGAAAACCTTGAAAAGAATTTTTTATCATTCATATATGTTGACATTTGTCAACATGAACACATTTCATTTATATATTCATGTCTTCGTTAGTGATTCCACTATAGGATGCACATCCAATCACATCTATGCCAAAAAAATCCCACACAGACTAACGACCAGCTGTTTAGAATCAGATAATCAATATGTAGTCATGTGGTAGACAAATTATGTGTATATAAGTCGTGATCACTTTTGTACAAACCAGCTATGAGTAAGCGCTCTATGGGAGCGTGAAACGCGTTAGCGGTTATGCTGCATTATCCCAACAAAGCCATGTACGGATTTTAATCATGTTATTACTTTTTCAATAAAGAGGATTTTATTTTTCACTTTTCAAATCCGGAGTGCGGCTGTCCAGATTTTTCCATCACACACATGCCTTATGTAAATCAATTGAGAGAAGGAATCCATCCAATCCAAGTGAGGGGCCAAGCAGGGGCCAAACTTTCTGTAATAACCAGTGGAAAAACCATCTGGGCCAGGGGCAGAGTCAGTTTTAAGGGAACGGATAGTGTCTGAAATCTCTTCCGTGGAGAACGGGCTCTCCGTGAGCTCCCTATGTTCCTTGACAGGGTGGGCAGAGAAATATTTTCAAAGAATTGGTCTTGTTGCTGTGGGGGGGGGGGGGTTAGGTTTGTATAGATCAGAGTAGAATTGTGAGAACTCTTCCATTATCTTTGTTGGGTTCTGAGTTAAGTCTCCTGAAGTCGTCTTTTTATTTTGGGAAAAGCTAAAGAGCGGTTGTTTAGGACTGAGTTTCGCAGCTAGTCTGGATCCAATCCGGTCAGTTTGGGAATAGAATTTGGCCCCAGTCCACCTCAGATGTTTTTCTGCAGCGGTCGTCAGGGCCAGGTTAAGAAGGGCTCGTGACTTGTCAAGGGTCTTTAGAGACTCGGATGTGGGGTGATTCTTGTGTGCTTTCGCTAAGGAACAGTAGTCTGCCGTAAGTTTGAGCACTTCCGCTTTATGTTCAGCTTTGAGTTTTGAGGTTATTTGAATTACATGCCCCCTGATAACCGATTTGTGCTGATTGATACGGAAAAAGTCTTTAACGGCTGATTCCAGAACCGTCCACTGGATCGGATCGCTAAGTAGTGACTCCTGCAAGCGCCAGCGGGGGGATCCCCTTGGGCCACCTGCTTTCTGGGTTATCACTCAAACCATTGCATGGTCCGACAATGGGGAATCTATTATCTTAGAGCCTATAGTAAGTGGAATAGTGTGGGAGCGAGAGAAGATGTGGTCTATCCTGGCAAAGGAGTTGTGAGGAGCTGAGTAGTGAGTATAATCCCTTTTGTGTGGGTTGGCTTCCCTCCAGACGTCTATCAGCCCTTCTTCATGCAGGAGGTTAGCTATTTTAGCGCTTTGTTTAGATGGACACTTTGGTTTAGATTTCCCGTCTGCTGATCTGTCTAGAGCAAAGTCAAAGGCGGTGTTTAGGTCACCGCCCATGAAAACCGTCCCTTTCAGGTGAGCCTGCAGTTTGCTTAGCGGAGTCGAACGGTCTCTGACCCTCGTTGGGGGTGTAGTATGAAATGAAAGTGTAAAGTTTGCTATCAATGTTCACCTTCAACCTTGGTACCCTTTGTCGGTCTCGGAGGATAAGGCCATGGAGGAGTATGTTGCAGACGCACTTTCTCAAGGATTTCTCCGCAAATCCTCGTCTCCTGCTGGTGCTGGTTTCTTCTTTGTGAAGAAGAGTGGTGAACTGAGACCTTGTATTGATCCTAGGGGTCTCAATCATTTCACGATCAAGAATGCTTTAGTTAATTACGGAGTTTTTTGACCAATATAAGAAAAAAGTGTAGCGCTAAAGTGACTAAATGAATAAAGGGTTTTTGGAAACAAGGGGAGGTAAAGCTCAAATTTACAAATGGCCTATAACCTCGGCTTGGTCTAAAACCAGATACATGTATACATAAGTGATGTGATAATAACTCTAAAGTATTAACAGAGTACAATACTCTATAAAAAAGTGCAAATGTGCGAAAGAAATGTGCAAATGTGCATAAAAATATATGGAGTAGGAGAATAAACAAAAAAATCAAAAGTCTATATTTTGCTGGAAATGAAATGTAACGAAACTGTCCAACATATTAATGAGGAAGTGTTAATCCCATATAGGTAATGAAGATTCAAATCATACAGTCCATATGTTGCCTGATGTAGTTGACATAAGAGGGCCCAAGGCAAAATATCCTTCTAATAAAGCTACTCCGACTCAGAGGGGATCAAGGCAGGTATCCTTACAACATAAAGACTCAAGGGAATGTAAGGTAGAATACTCTTACCGACTTCGGTGGACTCACAAGCCGTGGGCGGTGAGTCATACGAGCTTGCACTGTCCCGTGATAGGTGACAGTAGGGAAGTGGATGGTACACCTGGAGACGTCCTCCTTGGATGGAAAGCCTGGAGCTTGTCCTGTAGGTCTGATTAGCACACACCCTGCTGCTGCCTTCCCCTTTCAGAAGATGCCTTCCCCTTTCAGAAGATGCCTTCCCCTTTCAGAAGATGCCTTCCACCCACCTCCTCAGGTGCATGGTTTCCTGAAGGAGTTTTTTGACCGCCTCAAGAGAGCAACGGTTTTAACAAAGCTTGATTTGAGAGGGGCGATGAAGAACAAGGAGGGCGATGAATGGAAAACTGAGTTTTAATACCAGAACAGACCATTATGAGTACCTTGTAATGCCATTTGGCCTTTGCAGCGCCCCGGCAGTTTTCCAGGAATTTATCAACAATGTCCTCTGAGATTTGTTGCAGCTATGTGTGGTGTGGTGGTTTATCTCAACGCGATCCTCATATTTTCCAAGTCCCTAAAGAGCCACCACACAGATGTCTGTCATGGTGTTTAAGAGAGAAAACAATCTCTATTGTAAATTGGAGAAGTGCAAGTTCCATCGCGAACAGGTTAAATTCCTAGGTTATGTCCGTTCCACTGCTGGTTTTTCGATGGACCCAGAGAAACTTTCTGCAGTTCTACAGTGGCCCCGACCCGTGGGTATATGTCCTCTGCAACGTTTTCTTGGCTTTGCCAATTATTATCGGAAGTTTATTCATAGCTTCTCGTCCCTGGTCAAACCCGACTGATATGACCAGAAAGGACAGTAACCCACAGAGTTGGTCTCCGGACTGCGTTAAGGCCTTTGAGAGCATCAAGGCTACCTTGTTTCTACTCCTATGTTGGCACATCCTGATCCTGTTACCCTTTATCCTTGAGGTTGATGCTTCTGAGACTGGAGTTGGTGCCCTTCTGTCTCAACGTCCTTCCTCCTGAGAGCGCTATGCATCCGTGTGGCTACTTTTCCAAGAAATTCTCACCCGCGGAGTGCAATTACGAGATTGTTGCAGTAAAACTGTGGCAGCTGGTCCGCAACCGGTTAAAATACATTTATGTTTTTGGTTGAAACATGACAAAAGGTGGAAAATTTCAGGGGGTATGAATACTTTTTAAAGCCACTGTATGTAAAACTTTGAACTATGGTGTAGACTTGAGCGGTAGAATTGTCCTGTTGCTTATATACATATTCCCATTTACCCACCTCATCAGTACTTCCTACCCTTTGCAGTAGGAGACAAACCCTTCCAATTTGTTGTACTGCTTTTTGGCTAATCCTCGGCACCCAGAGTATTCACAAAGGTACTTGCACCTCTTTTTTCCCTCTTAAGAACTCGGGGCATTCAGGTAACCCTGTACCTAGATGACCTTCATCTCCCACCCCCTCCAACTATTTGCAAATGGTCCAAAGGACTGATCAGATGCTTCAGGCCTTCGTTTGGGTAAGCAACTTCAAAAGTCTGCCAACTTTCCCTTTGCCTAGAATTTGTAGGCCTCATGCTGGACACAGTCCAGAAGAAAGTCTTTCTTCCAGAAAACAAAATTCTCTCTAAGATCTCATGCTCAGATCTTAAGATCAGAGACTTCTTTAGTGACAGTCTCTGAGGGTTACCCTTTGATCAATTCCATTCAGGACCTCTCCAATGCAACATCTTGTTGTCCTGGAACAAGCACACTTCTTCCCTCGATCTCTCTATGTACCTTTAGTCGATACCTTCTCCAAGTTCTACTTGTCCTAGTTTCTGTGGAAAATGTGCCACAAAGTTCTTGCTGCATCGCTTTGAGTTGAGTCTGTTCAACCTTGTTATTGTTATTAGGCCTATTGACTCAGTTATATTTGCCTTATTGTTGCTCGCCTTTTTCTATTTATTGCTTGGGTATGTCCCGGTGTAAGGGTATCCAGCCTGTGTCCTGTACTGTATAGTGAAGATAAGAGGGATTTAGACTTGCCTGTAAATTGCATACCTTGGAGTACGGTACAGGAGACAGGCCACTCCCTCTTTTCCTGTTTTACTCTGCACTGCTTGCTAAAAAACTGAGGTCTCATGAATAGAGGTTGACCGATATGGGTTTTTCTCTGGCCGATGCCAAAGCCGATATTTAGAAATCGCAGTGGCCGATGGCCGATATATGATGCCGATTTTTTTGGGCCGATATATTAGGCCGATTTTTTTTTTTTTTTCCCTTCATCTCATAAAATCTAACAGTTAGACCCCTTTCACACTGGGGCATTTTTCGGGCGCTTTTGGGCTAAAAATAGCGCCTGTAAAACGGCTCCCCTGCAGTCTCAGTGTGAAAGCCCGAGTGCTTTCACACTGAGGCGATGCGCTGGCAGGATGTTAAAAAAAAGTCCTGCAAGCAGCATCTTTGGAGCGGTGTATACCGCTCCTCCACCACTCCTGCCCATTGAAATGAATGCGCACCGCTGCTGAAGCGCCTGCAAAGCGTTTCGGCAGCAGCGCTTCAGGGGCGCATTTAACCCCTTCTTCGGCCGCTAGCTTGGTTATAAGTGCCCCGCTAGCAGCAGAATAGCGCCACTAAAATGACGGTAAAGCGCCGCTAAAATTAACAGCGTTTTACCGTCAACGCATGCCCGCACCAGTGTGAAAGCAGCCTTAAGTAATAAGTGATACAGAAAATTTTTTATATTTAAACATTTATTAAACAAAACAAACCTCCAATCAGTTCACTTGTATGTAGAATTTAGATTAAAAAAAAATAACTATATCTTAAATATTAAATACACAAAAACAGGTAATCAAAACTTTTGGACGAAAAAAAATGGGCTAACTTTACTGCTTTTTTTTTTTTTTTTTAATTTCATTAGTGTATTTGTTTTTTAAAAAATTGCGTTTGAAAGACCGCTGCGCAAATACCATGTGACATAAAATATTGCAACAACCGCTATTTTATTCCCTAGGGTCTCTGCTAAAAAAAATTATATATAATGTTTAGGGGTTCTAAGTGATTTTATAGCAGAAAATACAGGATTTTTACTTGTAAGCAACAAGTGTCAGAAAAGATTTAGTCTTTAAATGGTTAAACTGAAAACTTCTCCACAGAGTTCAGTCTATTGATAAAAGAACCTGAAAGAGATACAAATGTATCTTCTTATCAGACTTGGCAGGCTGCCCAGAGGAGGAGAGAAGAAAACTTCAGACAACTTGCAATTGACTTCTATTACAGAAGTCATTTGCAAGTCCCGCTGAATCGGCTTTTTTTATCAGCACAATCAGCCGATGCCGATTTAAGTAAAAAAAGCCAAATATCGGCCGATATATCGGCCGGCCGATATATCAGTCGACCTCTACTCATGAAATAGGGTCGGCATATAGGGGTACGCCGGGGGGAAGCTTTGCCAGTGTCCAAGTTCCTGAAGGTACCAGAATATAACCCAGGGTCTGTGAATATCCAGCCTGTGTCCTGTACTCTAGTATATAGAATAGCATTCTGTAAGTGAAAAATTCCTTTTTAATGTGTTGCCTGTTTTGCGGCTGCTTCAGGTAGGTTGTAGGCATTTTTTCATGACCTTTTTATGGGTCAGTGTCGCTGTCAGCGTGTCTTTGTTTCCAGATAGTTGTTTATGGTGTTTGCCCCTAAACTACTGGAAACTTACTCATGTTAGCATTTCCATGTTTGCATTTGCATCTCTGTATTTTCATAGTGGCTTTTAGGATTTGTGTGGGTGGCAGTCAGGTGAGGAGGAGGATTGAACCAAGGAGCACAGCTAATAATCCAGCATTAACAGGATGTGTTTGTAACCCATTAGTTTTTTGTTAAAACCATGCCTGTGGAGTAAACTTGTGCTGCCAGCAGTTCCAATATTGAAAAAAAAAAAAAGATTTTATATATATATATATATATATATATATATATATATATATATATATATATATATATATATATAATTATAATAATAATAATATATATATATATATATATATATATATATTTTTTCGCGTAAGGAGGCCAGTTCACACCAGATGCAGTTCCCTGCGCTTTTTTTTTCCTGCACAAAATGCATTCAGTGTTTTCTATATATTCCAATGGCTCTAGTTTACACCATGCGGTCAGTTTCTGCACCGGAAACTGACTGCATGGTGTGAACTAGAACCATTGGAATGCATGGAAAACACTGTGCATGCATTTTTAGTGCAGATAAAAAGCGCACGGAACTGCATCTGGTGTGAATTGGCCCTAAACATGAATGAAAATTGGTGCAGCTGCTGTACACAAAGTGCTGTTCACTTGACTGAATAAAATATGTATATAATTACAGCGCTCACAATATTGCAAAACAATCAATTTAAAACATGATAAATAACAAAACCATCTATATACTTAGTGAAATTGTGCTCCATTCGATAAAGTGCAGTCATGCTCCAAACTTCGAGGTGCGCCACATGCCCCTCCTTTGTCCCCACTCACCGAAAGGAATGGACCCCTAGCTTTTCAGTCTAGGGGTCGTTCAGGCTAGAATGCTGGCCAGGAATGGCAATTCACAACAGGATCCAATAAAGATCTTCCCCCAATAACGATGGTCATATGTGGATGGTTATACCAAAAAAATGAAAGAGGATCAATAGTGAAGTATAGTTTGGCTGGGCTTTATTGCGCAAACTAAGATAGGTACTTACAAACTAGAAGAGTAAATCACGCATTGATTATTACAAGGATAAACGGGAAAACGCAGCATCCAGCATGCGTTCCACCGACAACCTGAAGTGACGTTGTTTGGGCTCGAAACCCGAATTTAGGTCAACGGGTTTCACCCTCCCACAAGGCGTCATCAAGGACCTCATTTCCGGTTGGCAGAGCCAAGTTTATATACAAGAGGACAGTGTCTTCCTTCCTGCTTAACCAATTACTTGGGATAATGGCAGCCATTTTATGGGTTAGAAAAACATGTCTCCCACAGTGTATGGCTAGTTACCATAGAAAGAACTAACAGCCATTTTGAAGGTTGGACAAGAATGTCTCATACAATGTAGCTAATTCCCATGGATAAATTTGGTATTGTATTAAGCTAGAGCGGAGTAGTCTGACTCTTCAGAGAGAAGCAGGTTCCTGATTGAGTCTAATGAGTCCATTAGTCCCCAACTTCCCAACTCTTGCAGTTGAGACGCTATATAGTAAGTTCTAGAATGTGGTACCACCAAACCCCCTGATCCTTTCCCATTTGTAGTGTGGGCAGTCTAATATCTTCTTACGCCAAATTAATTCCCTAAACTGCGAATCTAACTTCATGAACCATTTATGAGGAATCCATATTGGGGAGTTATTAAAGACGTATAGCAATTGGGGGTCCAAGGCGTTTTTATTAAATTGATCCTTCCTTTCACTGATAGGGGAAGCTTACATCACACCGAACATTTTTCACAAAACTTAATTGTTTGGTTGGGTCGGGTGAAATCTGTATTCCTAGATATTTGAATTTGGCACTTCCACTGCATTTTGCACATTCCGGGAGGGATACTGAAACAGGTCCAATCGCAAAAGTACTGACTTATTCCAATTTATGGAGAATACCTACAGTTTACCAAAGTCATCAATAAACGACATCACAGCCTTCAGTGACTCCTGTGTATCACACAGTTATTACAGAGTGTCGTCTACGTATAGCGAGACATCAGCTCTCTGACCTCTCTTAAATCCCACTATCTCCAGTGATGCACGAATACGAGCAGCCAAGGGCTCCAGTGCCAGGGCAAATAGCAGGGGTGACAAAGGGCACCCTTTTCTAGTGCCCCTGTGTAGCGCAAAGGGCTCAGAGTTCCCCGTTCACTCTAATTCGGGCAGTAGGGTCAGTGTACAATACTTGTATCCATTTGATAAAGGATTTACCAACTCTAAATTGCTCCAAGACCTCCCACAGATAGTGCCATTCCACACTGTCGAAGGCCTTGGCAGCTTCCAGAGAAAATATCGCTCTGTTTCCTGTATTATCAGTCGGTATCTGTAGGTCCAGGAATAAGCGTCTGAAATTTTGAGCTGTAGAGCGAGCAGGAATGAATCCGCATCGATCCCTGTGAACTTTCTTTTGGATGACTTTCAACAATCTCGTTGCCAACACCTTGGCCAAAAGTTTTACGTCCAATGTTAACAGGGAGATTGGTCTATAAAAATTCGCCAACAGAGCATCTTTACCCGCTTTCAATAGGACAATGACAATAGCCTCATTCATTGATGCAGGCAGTTTTCCTGTCTCTAGAGCCTCATTATACACTTTAAGTAAAAAGGGTATCAGTGGTGTGACTTACCACCCATATACAAGTGAGGCATGTGAGTTTTTTTGCAGACAGTGCCCGCTTTCAGGCGCTTGACAGTTCGAAAGACAGCCAACCGTTTCACCGGGTTGCCAAGGCCTTGAACATTCCAGGACAAGATCCGTATTGTGTTAGCCATCAAAGCGTGAATCGAGTATTGGGAGCTATTAAGTAGGCCTTTAGTGTATCGCTCCTTGTAGCCACGCAATAAAAAAGGCATTCATGTTGTGCCCATGCCTCATGCGTTCATGACCCCCAATGAAGATTAGTCGTGATAAGGAGGAAAAAGAGAGGTTGGTACAAAAACAAAGAAGGTATAAAGAACAAACTCAAATAGTAGTAACTTTTTGCAAACACTTTGTGGACCAACATGGACCACCACAGCAAAACTGGTGCTTTGAACTGCCCACTAGGAGCTTCCATGGGGGAAACGGTGGAAGTTCAAAGATGTTACAGTGAACTTCACTAACAGCAGAATTTAACAAAGGAAGATTGCAGTGAAAACTTGCCATCTGTACGTCGGTAGTGTAGAGGTGACCTTCTCTGATTTCCAGTGAGTAAAGAAACACAACACTTTTCTCAGGATATTGCAGGCCTTGGAGGGGTGTGTGCATGGAGCCCACGCTCCTCTCTGTCCAGCCATTGTGTTGCAGCAGATGGCTTTTCAAAGAAATGTGCCTCTCCATTGGCCACCATTTGCAGCTTTGCAGGAAAGAGCATAGCGTATTGCAGATTAGGGGACCTGAGATGATGTTTTACATCTGTAAATTTCGCCCTCTGCTTCTGCACCTCTGGGAATAAGGAGATTTTAGTATTATCCATAGCCAGTGCACCGTTCAATTACAGTGCCTTGGAAAGTATCACATCTCTGTCCTTATAATTTAGCAGTTTGAACAGGAATGTGCGAGGTGGATGTCCCGGAGGTAGGGGGCGCATGCGCGCCCTGTGCGCCCTCTCCACAGAGAACATGAGGGTAAAGGATTCTTTCACAAATACTGTGAGCAACCATGATTCAATAAAAGCAACAGGATTTTTCCCCTCTGCTCTTTCTGGTATACCGATTACCCGCGCATTGTTGCGTCTCATTCTGTTCTCTAATTCATCAAGACGTGCTGCATGGTGAGCTGTCATCACATTTTGCTTCACAACCCGCAGCAGTGGCTCCATATCATCCTCCACCAAACTAACTCGACCCTCCAGTGCTGCGGTCCTCTCTTAATTTTTGCATGTCCTGCCTTATGAAAGACCCCGCTGCCTTCACCCCCTTTATTTCAGCAGTTAAGACAGTGATGGATGTAGTGCAGTCTGTAACCGCCACTATTATATCCCTGAGAGTGGGTCCTGGGCCCCCCCCTGGAGATGGTGGTGGCTTAGTATGGGTGGCAGTTTGTGTACTTTATCCCATTCAGCAAGCATGCCGGTCAGATCCTCCAGTGGCGCTGTGTTGTCTGCTTCAGACTGTGCACTGGATATGTCATCCCTAGCAGTGAAGCAGTCATAAGGGGCCTTCGGGGAGGACCTCTCAAACTTCTGCGCAGCCTCCTTGTACTTTGTTTTTGCCAAGCTCTGAGACCGGGCGCCATCTTGGAATGCCAGGTCCGGGAAGGAAAGGGCTTCTTTTAGCTTTTTAGCCATAGGGACGAGTGGATTAACTTGCCCAAAAGCTTCCGCTGTGTTGTGGCGATCCACTGGTGCCATTTGCGGTGTAAAACGGATCTGTTGCTGGTCACCTCAAGGATATTTAGTAGGATCTCTGGCAAAGAGAGCCGTACACACATCCTGTTACATTCTCTGCTCTGCCACGCGCCCTTAAATTTCTGCTATCCTTCGAATATGCTGGACATTTTTTTGAGCCAAGGGCTACAGAAAACGATCCAAGAACTCCCCCATTCTAGCTAATGGAGAATCAGCTTCACTAACAATAGGTCTACCGGGAGGCTTGGAGGGATTCTTTATGAACCTTAAGTGATAAATAACAGGGACCCTAGGGGCATCGGGCACTAAATATCTTGCCTCCCTTTCTTTACCAATCGCTTTAACTTGTATTTGTATTTGCCTGTTGGATTGCCTTTTAATTTTTCATATGTTTCTACATCACCCACCAATCTATTTAACTCAGCTAGGTAGTCTGATTTGTTGAGAATAACCAAGCCACCCCCTTTGTCAACCCCCCTAATAACAATCGTTTTTTTTGTAAAGATTTTAAACCTTTTTCAGTTTCCCTTTTACGTCTACTGGGTTTCATTTGTAAATGATCTAGATCCTGTTCAACTAGAATTTTAAAGACTTCTATTTAAAATGGTTGTTAGTATTTTTAGGGTTAATAATGGAATTGTTCCTCAAATTGGTCTGGTCATAATTAGAGGTCGACCGATATGGGTTTTTCTCTGGCCGATGCCGATACCGATATTTAGAAATTGGTGCGGCCGATGGCCGATATATGATGCCGATTTTTGTGGCCGATATTTTTGGCCGCTTTTAGAAAAAAAAAGGGCTCACCCACTCCACTCCTCCCTGCTTGCTCCTGTCACTCTACCACACACTTTATGTCCTCAGTACAGATGGCACTGGCTGTGGCAGGTGGCACTAATTGGCAGTGGCACTGGTTGGCACTGGAAGGTGGCACTGGTTTGGAACTGACATGGCACTGGCAGGTGGCGCTGGCATGTGGCACAGTTTGGCACTGATTGGCAGTGGCACTGGAAGGTGCATCTGGTTGGCACTGGTTGGCACTGGTTGGCATTGGCATGTGGCACTGGTTTGGAACTGGCAGGTGGCACTGGCAGGTGGCAATGATTGGCATGGCACTGGTTGGAGGTGGCAGGCACTGGTTGGCACTGATTGGCAGTGGCACTGGTTGGCACTGGCAGGTGGCACTGATTGGCAGTGGCACTGGTTGGCGGTGGCACTGGTAGGTGGCACTGGGTGGCAGGTGGCACTGATTGGCAGTGGCACTGGTTGGCACTGGAAGGTGGCACTGGTTGGCACTGGAAGGTGGCACTGGTTTGGAACTGACATGGCACTGGTAGGTGGCACTGGCAGGTGGCGCAGGCATGTGGCACTGATTGGCAGTGGCACTGGTTGGCACTGGCACTGGAAGGCGGCATTGGCAGGCATTGGCAGGTGGCACTGGTTTGGAACTGGCAGGTGGCACTATTGGCACTGGCAGGTGGCACTGCTTGGCGTGGCACTGGCAGGTGGCACTGATTGGCGTGGCACTGGTTGGAGGTGGCAGGTGGCACTGGCAGGTGGCACTGATTGGCGGTGGAACTGGCAGGCACTGGTTGGCACTGGCAGGTAGCACCGATTGGCGGTGGCACTAGTTGGCGGTGGCACTGGCAGGTGGCACTGGCAAGTTTCACACTGAACCAAGTAACTGTGTGTGAAACTGACAACAGAGGAGAATTGAGATTAATGTCGGGGTGGGCGGGACCCGGCCAGGGTGGGCGGGACACGGGCGGGACCCAGCAGCTATCAAACAGCAGCCAATGATTGGGCTGCTTAAGAAAAGGGGCGGGGCCACATACACGTAGTGGGCCGCCCAGATACCATCCCATTGGCTAGTGTTTGATAGCGGCCGGGTCCCGCCCATTCTGACAGATCTCTCTCTCCCTCTCTCCCTCTCTCCCTCTCTCCCTCTCTCCCTCTCTCCCTCTCTCCCTCTCTCCCTCTCTCCCTCTCTCCCTCTCTCCCTCTCTCTCTCTCCCCTCTCTGTTACATGTCAGCTTCACACACTCAGCGGCTCTGGCAAGCATCAAGTGCTGCGCTGAGTGTGGAGAAGGGAGGAGGAACGGCGGTTAATGTTAAATATCGGCCTAATTTTGATAATAATCGGCCGATGCCGATTTATCAAAAATGGCCAAATATCGGCCGTTATATCGGTCGACCTCTAGTCATAATAGGAAGGCTCCTGTTCTAAAGGAGAACTAAACTTGTTAAAATGTTTTTTTAATATTTCATTTTTCCTCATGATTTTCTGAAGATCAATAAAAACATCAAATTTATTGAGGCCTTTACTTAAAGTGGAGTTCCACCCACTTTTATAACTCTTCAGCATCCCTCACTAACCTGTGCACTGTAAACAAATTGGATATTTTTAAATTTTTTTTCTCAGCACCTACTGTATATCTGCTGTATTTATTTTTCACTTCCTCCTCCCTGGCCGCGGCCCATCGCATCATTTCCTGTTTGCAATGCCTTCTGGGAAGGGGCGGCATCTTCCTCTGAAACTGCCGTTGCTATGGAAACCTGACCTGAAACCTATTACACTGCTTGTGCTGCACTGAGCATGTGTGAGATCTGCAAGGATGAGATCCAGGAAGAAATACAGTCTGGCTTCAGATGCCCACACTTAAGATGGCCACGGCCTGCTGTAGGTTTATAAAATAACAAACTACTGCTATAAACTAAAAAAACAGACCTTAGTTTACAAACTAACTTTACTAGAATACATTAAGCTTGTGTATTATAGGGGTATTTTTATTTAAAAAGTATCATTTCGGCCGGAACACCACTTTAAGGTCTAATTACAAAACCTTAAGTTCATCTAATGTAAACATGGCGTCACTAAGATTGAAGATCCCTTGCATTAAGTCTCTCGCTTTATTTTTCCTTTTCCCTCCTCTACATCCTCTTGACTTTATTTTCTTTTTTCTTCCCCATATGGTCTGAGAGGTACCATGGGGTACTAGGGTCTCCATTCCCCTCCCCCAGTCTCCTGGGGATATTGACCTCTCTCTCTCCCCCTGAAATAACCCCTCCTCTGAAAATCCCCTCTGATTGTAGTAACCTGGGTGCCCTCTTTGTCCTCTGGTGGGAGGACCCCCTCTGGATTGGGACGGGGTCAATGAAGGGCCTCTATTGTCCCCCATATCCACTTTGGTGGTGTTGACCACTAGGTGAAGAATACTCTTCTTAATACAGGGGTTCATACCTATTTTGAGTGGGTACATCATACCAATTGGAGTCACCCCAGGGCCTAACATTATTCTGACTCTGTTGTGGCCTGAAACCACTGGTGCCTGGTTGGGGGTTGGGTAGGGATGAGATGATTGGATACTCTTTCTTCTGTAGAGGCTTGTAAGACCCCTTCTTCCAACTCAATGGCATCCTGCCATTTATAAACCTTATTGATCTTATAATCATTGGTGTCCCTCATATATTTTTTTACCTTTTTCTTTGAGTTTCTTTATCAACCTTTTCCACAAATTCTTGGAGATGCTTCATTTTATCTTTATGTTCAACTAATCCTTCTAAAGGTGCTATTTTAGCTTTGACAGCATTTATATTGGATTCCAATAACTTTAATGTCTTTTTCTTTCTGAGCTATCAGAAGTTCTAGCTGTCTTTTTTTTTTTTTTTTTTTCAGTGAGGTTGAAAAAAATAGCTATTAGGAGGCAATTTAAGCAAAAAGTATTTACCTTGCCTGTATTCCCATGCTGTCCAACCCTCCACCAGACCACCTGAAGAATGCACAGTTCGATGCTGTCTGTTATGGTGAAATGCCATAACAAACCCAGGGGTGAGGCGAACATGCAAAGTTCTGTGGATGTTTTGATTTGCTTGAAAAGTTTGCTTAACACGAGAATACTTGGAAGGCCTTTTAGCAGATCGGGGTGGTAGGGAAGTACAGAAAAGAAAAGTACTAAATACTGATATTTTCATCTGTAATGTGAACCTCTTTATTTTACCTATTATAGACAAAGTACAGGCTCACTTTAAGTGCATGCGTAACTGTAAAACAGACTTCATACCTCTGCGTTGCATGCTGTACCATACCATTCACGTGTGTTGTGTTTACATTTATTATACAATGTGATGTATATGAGCTGCAGCGCACCGTAACACACAGCCTTGTATTGTGATTCGCTGTGTGGTGAAAAATAGTGCATTTGTGTTTGTCCAAATGATATCCTTTTTTTTTCCCCCAGAAATTAAGGGCCTTTTCACACTGCCCTGTAGCAAAATAGATTATGCTGTATTTCAAACTCATTTCCAGTGCATTTCTTGTGCATTTTTTGGTTGCTTGCACCTGTGAAAAATATACATGTGACTCACAAATGCACCAAAAATGCAAAACGCGGTGAGTTTTTGATGTGTATTTGCTGCGTTCTCCATTCATTTCAATAAGCAGCTGTGTTTTTGGTATGGTTTTCAAAACCACACCAAAGATGCAGCATGTAGGACTTTTCAAAATGTACCGCACCTGTAGCGCAGTGGTGTGAATGGTCCTATAGAATTTAAAGGGAAACATTTTTCTTGCAAGGTTTTCCTACACAGGGAAAAACGTATCAGTATGAAAAGGCCCTAATCCATACACATCCACTACTTAATGGCCCTATACTCTGTTTTTCATGAGGTTGAAGTTTCTTGAAGGTGAAGGTGTTTTTCTGTCTCCTTGTTAAATCCCGTGAGCCCTTCTCCTTTTCCCTCTCACTTTCATTTGTTTGGATCCAGCAGTTTACGTTAGTTGTGGGCATATGCACTGCTTAATGCACACTAAAAATCCCATCGTCCCTAGTCCACCTTGGAAGTGAGCAAAAAAGGGTGGCTACATACAGTGGGACCATGGAGAATGAGAGTAGCCACCCTCTAATAGGAAGTTGGATCACGGCAAATAAAGGGTATGGAGCAGGTTGAGAGCAATAGAAGGTCGATTTTTGAGTTAAAGTGATTGTAAAGCTTCAAATGTTAAAAAAACAAAAAACAAACATGTCATACCTCCACTGTGCAGTTAATTTTGCATAGAGTGGCCCCGAACACTGACTTCTGGGGTCCCTCGCCGGCACTCGCAGCTCCTCCCCCCACCTTGCGGGCACACTCCCGAGTCCAGCATTCAGCGCCCATAGCTGCTGAATGTATGAGTTGCCCCCCCCCCCCCCCCGGCACCATTGGATTTGATTGACATCAGCGGGAGCCAATGGCTGTGCTGCCATCAATCTATCCAATCAAGTGCAGAGAACCCCCGGCAGTGGGACAGCACGTCCTCGCCGTTGGAAATTCCAGGGCTCAGGTAAGTAAAAGGGGGGGGGGGGGCTGGGAGGCCGGTCACTGCCAGTTGTTTTTTCACCTTAATGCATAGGATCCATTAAGGTGAAAAAACACGAGGGTTTACAAGCCCTTTAAGTTAAGAATACATAGTGGAATAGAATTTTGGCGACACCTTATACCACACATGGGAAGTCTGCCATACATTTATAGGTATTTATTATTTCTCCAAGAGACCCCAATACGTTCCCTGACAATGCCTCCATCTTCATTTTATTGCTAGAAGATTGCTGCTGTCTTTGCTGAGGCATCCTCAAGGGTCAACATCTATTTTGTGAAATAAGAATGATGAATATGACACAATTATCTAAATGTTGCTGGCTGCACCGTAACCTTTATGTCCTGTGTTCTGGTGTTATTCACAGGAGGCCTCCCGACAATGTACAATGTTAGCTAAGCTATTTGAAAATTGGGTGAATCATGTTTTGTGTTTGTTTTTGCCTAAATATATTCATGTGGTCCCATCCAATCTATATAAAATCCTACAATTGGTGAATTTGGTTTTTTAAATTGCTTCTCACAGCACAGACATTTAAATTTTCAGGCAAATTAATAATTTCCAATTCACTAATTCTTCTGATTTACAAAATGATTTACTCATCTTCAGTGTATTGTGACATGGGAGATCATTGGCTCTAGATGCATTTTCAAGTGAGTTCACATCAGTCAGCATTTCAGTTTTAGGGCATGGCAGCCCAATTATATTAAAAGGAAAAAAGTCTGTATAACTCAAGGGTTTCCCATGTTTCCCAGGTTTTTCTCCAGTAAAATACAAATGAAAAATGCTAGCCCATCTGGCTGCTCTTCAGCTGCACTGCTGCTATAGGTACTGGTGCATCAGACCACCAACTCTTCCATGCACACAGCTTTGAGCTTCTTGAATGCACACAGCCTTGAGCCCTTTAACACACCCCTTTAACACACACACAAAGACTCTCTCAAGGGCAGTCACTGCTCCAACTCCCCCTGCAACTCTCAGCAGACAAACCTTGTAAGGGCTGTGTGCACCTGGGCCCACACCCTACTGGCTAGCCACAAAACCCGGACACTGAGTTGGGGATTTCTTCCCTCCCTATGCGCTTTGAAACCTACAAACTATGGAGCCCCATTCAGAAATATCAAAATCCAGAGAAATCTGCAAAAGCAGTTTTCTCCGCTCAAAATTAACACTTCATAGTTTTGCACTCAGCAAATATGCAAACCCTGTGACCTTTCGTCGATGACAGAGCCTCGTACTGTCGGTGTGTAATTGTAATTGCTCAACATGAGCTACCACCAGAGGGAGCTGTTGTATTTTACAGCTTTCTTGACTTAGCATGAATTGATGCATTGCATAGTTTTTTTTATTTCGTACTTCTGTAGTTACAAATTCACTGTAAAAAGATCAGCAATAAAAGGTAATGGGGTGCAAACCATCACACAAAATACAGCCTAATAAAGTTGTATGTTTTGAAGCTGTATTTATGAAGTTGAATTGTTCTAAACATTGAAGTATATTGTGCTTTAGACAACAGGGAAAAAAAAAACCTCCAATGTTTACCAATTAGGGGCTGAAAAACATGCAACATTTAGGCATAAACTACATACTTCTGTACAGCCTATGTGGAAAACAATCACTCCTCTCTGACCTTCCTTTACCAACAGACCCTATATTACCCTGGCTTCCCTGGGGGTGACACTGATTGAGAAGCAGGATGTCAACAACACCGAGCCTTTTTTCTATGGTTTTTGCACACAGAATGTGAAATTATTGCAGTTAGTAGTCAGTAGTGGCAGTTGGCAGATACACCGTCTATCTTGTACAAACTGGATTTCTTTATACATTATTATATTTATTATTATTATTATTATTTTGTATTCTTTATTTATACTCCAGGGAGGAGCAAATAATACATTACATGCTATGAATTGTGTAAAAACATAGTTAATTTCTTGTCAACTCTCAGTTAAAGTACAGTAATCATATTTCTCTGCATATGACTTTCAAAATATTTATATTAAACTTTAAGCACCCCTGTCACCTTCCCTACATATCCTCTTCACCTTTTTTGTTCTCTTCTTCTTCCTCTCTTAAACAACAGGGTATAACTCATTCCTTCCTTTGATTTTATAATTTTCACAAAAACAAACTCAAAAGGGAAAAAAAAAAAAAAACCCATCCCCCTCCCCCCTTCCTTTATCTGTCCTTCCCTCCCTAATCTCCTTTCCCCGTGGAGGGTAGGGAACCTCCATATTATTGTAAGCTTCCAAGACTGGGCAGACTCATTGCCCTGCGGTATTCCCCAACAATCTCTTTCCTTCTTCTGAATATACAAATAAGTTCCATGTTGTCCAAGTTTTGATGTATTGCTCTTTTCTATCCTGGGCCGAGAGCACCAGGTCTTCTATGGCCCCCACATTTCTTACCCTATTGAGCCATACTGTAATCGATGGTGGCCTGGGGTCTTTCCAGCATCGGGCGATACACTCCTTAGCCTCATTAACCAGATGACATAAGACCGAGTTTTTATATGTCTGTAATGGTATTTGTGAAAGATGCAACAGAAAAAAGGCAGGATCGTCCAAAGGTGAATAAGTTGTAAATTTTTGGGCAATCCTTTGTACTTCTAACCAAAATTGCCTAATCTTAGGACACATCCAGAATATGTGTAATAAAGTTCCCCGTCCCCTGTTGCATCTCCAACATTGATCTGAAGCTTCAGGGAAAAACCTACAAAGCCTCGCCGGGGTGTAATACCACCTCGTCCGTAGCTTATAGTTTAATTCCTGAGTTTGGGTACAGACTGATGAATTCAACGAAAGATATGTTATCTTCTGGCGTTCAACTGGAGTAAAAGTCCTATTAAAGTGGAGTTCCATCCACTTTTACAACTCTTCATCATCCCTCACTAAACTGTGCACTGTAAACAAATTGGATATATTTTATTTTTTTTCTCAGCACTTACTGTATATCTGCTGTATTCATTTTTCACTTCCTCCTCCCTGGCCGTGGCCCATCGCATAATTTCCTGTTTGCAATGCCTTCTGGGAAGGGGCGGCAACTTCCTCTGACACTGCCGTTGCTATGGAAACCTGACCTGAAACCTATTACACTGCTTGTGCTGCACTGAGCATGTGCGAGATCTGCAAGGATGAGATCCAAGAAGAAATACAGTCTGGCTTCAGATGCCCACACTTAAGATGGCCACGGCCTGCTGTAAGTTTATAATATAAATAACAAACTACTGCTATAAACTAACAAAACACATCTTAGTTTACAGACTAACTTTAGTAGAATACATTAAGCTTGTGTATTATAGGGGTTTTTTTATTTAAAAAGTATAATTTCGGCCGGAACACCACTTTAAGGTCCCTTTCCCACTTTCCAATTCCTGGCATCTCAAAGTTATTTGAGGGGGCAATCAACATCGTATATATATTAGATATTGTTCGGGCAAGGAGCTCCTTCGCTTCACAGTATAGTTCGAACCTTGTTGGTTCTCGTCTATAATTTATCACTGGTCCCAATGACTCAAAAAAGTGACGGAGTTGTAGTGCCTGCCAAAAATTTATTTCAAATCGGCCCCCCAGTTGGGTCAGTGAGGCAACTGTAGGCCATGGGTCAGACTGCACAAAATGTAATACCTGAATATAGCCCCTCTCTCAAATTCCCTGGAATGCCCCTCTGTCCATCCCTGGCCCAAAACTTGGGTTTCCCAATATTGGAAACAGTGGGGAATGTATTGACGAGTGTCTGGGGTTCTGACAGATTTTAAAGCCTATTCGCAGTGTCGGGCCTATAAGAGGGTTTTTTTGTAAGGGAGACCGGTAGTGCTGCATAGCACCAAATCGCTCTATGCAGGGGTACCGCACTAAATTCTTGTTCCAATTTTGTCCACAATTTAAATTCTGTATGTCTACACCAGTCAATAACCCTACCGACATGTACTGCCTGATAATATTTAGCTACGTCTGGGACTGCCAAGCCGCCATATTGTTTAGGTATAATCATACGACTTGTACTAATCCTTGGTTGCTTATTTGCCCATATAAATTTAGTAAAGAGCGTGTCAACTTGGCGGGAGAAGGCAGTTGGAATGTCTGTCGGTAAGGCTTGAAATAAATACAAACATTTTGGCAAAATACTCATTTTGATAATGTTACAACGGCCAAACCGTGAGTGAAGTCCATGTTGCCATTTATCTAGTAAAGAGCGAACTGCCTTCTATAATGGAGGGAAATTTACCTCCAAGATCATCTCTATTCTTGATGGAATGTATGTGCCCAGGTATTTTAATGCTGTCCCTACCCATTTAAAGTTGAAATTAGGTTGTAAGGTTTGCTGTACCACTAAGGGTAGAGCCATGCCCATCGCCTCCGATTTTTGCGTAGTTGATTTTTAAATTCGCTAGAACTCCATATCTTTTCAACTTCCTTCATCAGATTCGACAATGAAACGTGTGGACTAGACAGAGAGGACAACAGATCGTCTGCGTAAGCTGAAATCTTATAATTACGGTCCCCTATTTGGAGTCCCTGAATGTCTGGGTTTTTCCTAATTTTATTAGGTAATGGTTCCAAAGATAAGGCAAACAATATAGGGGAAAGTGGGCATCCCTGCCGCGTTCCATTTTTGAAATTTTAATTGGCTCTGAGTATACCCCATTAACTTTAACCCAGGCCTGGGGAGAGGCATACACTCTGGCAATCCAACGTAGCATATGCTCTCCCAGTCCCATATGCTTCAGCACCTCGAACATGAATCGCCAACTGACCCTATCAAACACTTTTTCTGCGTCGGTGCTCAGAAAGATGGAGGGAGTTTTTGTCTTATTAGCATAATGGACCAGGTTGAGTACCTTAATGGTATTATCCCTCGCTTCACGGGTGGGGATAAACCCAACCTGGTCCAAATGTACTAACTGGTTCAGTAATGGCTGAAGACACGAGGCAAGCAGTTTGGTGAAGAGCTTTAAGTCTACATTCAACAATGAAATTGGGCGGTAGCTCCCACACTCCGCAGGATCTTTTCCTTCTTTCTGAATTACCGATATGTGCGCCATAAGTGCATCCGGGGGTAGAGCGGCTGCCCGTCCAATCTTATTGAATGCCTTTATCATATATACCCAAAAATGAGAAAAAGTTCTTATAGTATTAGATTGTAAATCCGTCCAGGCTTGGCGCCTTCCCATGTTTGACTGTTTTACTTTACTTAATTCCTCAATCGATATGGGGGCTTCCAATCTATTATGGTCCGGAGATGACAACCTAAGGAGACGTGCTGAGGAGAGATATTCCACCATAATGTCCCGGGGCGCAGGTGTTGATGTCAGGTTATAGAGCGAAGAATAATACTCTTTAAATTTCTGAGCTATGTCTTTAGGTAAGGAGATCAACTGTCCATTCTCACCCTTTATATGGGGTACATATGCTGTCCTTCCCTTCTCCTTAAGCTTCCCTGCCAACACTTTACTACATTTATCTCCCAGTTCATACATTACTTTCTTACCTGACTGTATTGCTTTTGCTTTATATCGAAGGAGATCGGTCATTTGTCTCCTCAGATGTGCCAGCTCCTTCCCTATAAGCGGTGTCTGTACTTTCTTATGTTATGACTCCAGGATCTGAATTTCTTCTGCCAGTTTTACTATTTGCTCCTCACGTGCTTTCTTTAGTCGGTAACCATGTTTGATCAACACTCCTCTCATTACTACCGTATGTGCCTTCCATATCATGTTCAGGTCACTCCCCGGGGTGTCATTCGTCCTAAAATATGCTTCCAATTCTTTTGCTACATCTTCTCCGACTTCAGGGATCTGCAGCAAACTTTCATTAAAGCGCCATCGCCACTCCGGGGAGGGAGTCAAGCCTGACAGGGAGATCTGGAGCATCACGGGCGCATGATCTGATCATGTTATGTTTCCTATAGACACTTCACATACTGACGCTAATAGATAGGTGTGGCACCAGGAAAAGATCTATGTGGGAGTACAGTTGATGCGGGTTGGAAAAGAACGTATAATCTATCTTTCCTGCGTGTAACACCCGCCATGCATCCACCAACTGCATCTCCTGCAACTTACGCACAATACTCCTCCTGGTGCCACTTGGGATGGAAGAGACCCCTGATGATGTCTCTACACTAGGGTCCAACGGTGTATTAAAATCCCCGCCCAGGATCATTTTCCCTTCTGCAAATTCTGCTAATTTAGTCAAAGTTTTACTTCTAAAAGAATCTTGGTGCGTATTTGGTGCATACACAGTGGCTAGTGTAACCTTCACGCCCCCAATATGTCCCTTTAAGAATAAGAAGCATCCATTTACATCCAACCGTTTATCCATAAGAGACCAGGGTATCTGATTGGAAATCAGAATGGACACCCCCCTAGACTTTGATATTTGATTCTGTGCATGATATGTACAGGGGAAAAATCTATTCTTAAGAAACGGGAGTCCACCCGTCTTAAAATGTGTTTCCTGCATGAATGCCGCATCCGTGCGGGATCGCTTCAGCTCATTAAGGGGCATCTTCCGTTTTTCCGGGACATTGAGTCCTTTTGGGTTTATGGAGGTTACCCTTATTCCCTCCATCTCGGTGAGAGGAAAAAAAAAAAACCACGAAAATCCCCTCCCATCGCCCCCTAAGGGAGGCACCCACCTTGAAACTTTAAACTTACGGTTCACGTGGGTGCAGGCCAACTTACGGTTCACGTGGGTGCAGGCCAACCCTCATTCACCTAATTCCCCCACTCTATTTGCCCAGCTCCTTCTGTTTCGCAGGAGTAGGTTATATATGGGTATTGACCCTATCATTATTCCTTATCTTTCCCATCTCTTTTCCTTCTCTACTTTCCCTCTTCCTCCTCCTTCTTTCTATCCTTTTAATTATTTTTTAACTACTGTCCCTATTTCTTATTTCTCATCTCCTTGTCCTCTCCACCTATTACTCCCTCCTACGTTTCCCTTTCTATTTCAATTTACTTTATTTCCCATTTCCCCTCCCCCCTGCCCCCCCCCCCCTTTTCTCCACTCTTCCTTGTAAGTCCAGTTCTCTATATCCAACGGCTATGATCCATTCCAATTTAATATTGCACCCCATTTCCTTAATGGAGCTCTTATTTCCCTATTAAAGTCTTTATCGCCTCTACCTGACTTCTCCCACATCCTGCTCAGCATGCGTACGTGCTTAACTAAAAATAAAGTGGAGTGATAGACCCACCCTCCCTCCACCCCCCCCCCCCCCCCAAACAAATTATCCCTTTTTTTTGTGGTATTGTTATTATTATCCTCCTCCTTCCTCCCCCTTCCAAGCTACATCCCAACTCCCCCCACCCCCACCCTCCCCAATACCTTACAATATTATACTTTCCATACATTTCTTTTTTTTTTTTTTAGTACCCAAAAGCCAAGTATCACCACACCAACCGTGAAACCCCCCACCCTTTCGAAACAAAAAAAGAGCCCCCCCCCCAATAAAAGGCCGGGGGGGGGGGGGAGAAAGTCCAGAGCCATCCCGTCCATCCCTGGTGATAATAAACTGACACCTCTGTTCTTCTGAGGGCGCCTGCTAGCCCCAAGAAAGAGAAAAAAAAAGAGGGACAAAAAAAACCAAGATGTGGACAAAATCCTTTCGCAGGGGAGGGGGATCTTGCTCCCTAGCTTCTCTGTGATTTAGGGGGGGTACTATCTTGCTTCCCTATCCCCCTCTGGGGCTTTAGATCCTCTTCCCCCTGAAGAGTCCTTATTTCTCGGGGGTCCTAATATTGGTTGCAGCCAATTGGGGGTCTCAATGGCCTCCACCCCTAGGAAGGAAAATAAATCTGGGAGCTCTGCCGGGTGCCGCAAAATGAAAGTCAGAGTTTTTCTTTATAGTCAGCGAAACCCCATCGGTGACCCCACTGATATGTCTCCCCCAATAATTTAATTTTATCCAAGAGTGGGCGCAACATTGCCCTTCGCTTCAGGGTAGCACGTGATAGATCTGGCAATACTTTCACCTTGGCTCCATCTTGCTCTATGTCTCCTGCCTTCCACGCCTTACGGCTTATTAGCTCTTAATGCGCAAAGCGATGGAAGCGGCATATGACATCCCTTGGTCTGTTCACATATGGACTCTCTCAAATTCCAAAGCCTGGGGTGGAGCAGGGACAGCTAACTTTTGGCATATTGCTAGGACCGTAGTCTGCAGTGCGTCCCGTCCTATGGCTTCAGGGATCCCCCTGAACCGCAAATTCTGGCGGCAACTGCGGTCCTCAAATTCCTCCAGCTGTAACTGCATACTAGAAACATGGGAGATTTGTACATTTTGTACCCGTTCCAAGTGCTGGACACGCTTCTCTAGGGAAACCATCAAATCCTCCTCACACTTAAGTCTATCAGATAGGTGCTTTACCTCTGTTTGAACCAGCTTCATCTCCCGCTGGAGCATTTCTTCAAAGCGTATCACCATAGTCTTTATATCTGCTTGAGTGGGTAGCGCCTGAAATAGCGCTCTTAAGTCTGGATCTCCAGGGGGGCAGAAGAGTCTTTCCTTGGTGTTCCTGGGGGTTCAAGTATTCCCCCATACAGTCTCACTCTGCGTTCCCCGATCCATGCCTAATTAAGCTAGTGGGATAGGCAGAGCCCGCTCCAGCGTCTCACCAGTCTCCTCGCTAGTCTGCTCGTATACCTGCTTGTTGTGTCTCTCCCCACCCGCTGCCGTAACACATGATTCCGTTGTCTGCCTCCTAGATACCGCAGCTCTTGTGCAGGGGAAGAAATGCTCTGTCTCTGGTTGTACCCCCGGTTTCTGCAGTGCTTTCTCCTTCTTCTTCATCCCCAGGTAAGCGCTGCTTCAGTAGCTGGTTTTACGTGGCTATGTGAGCTACATCAGTAGCTGGGTGGCCGGGTGGAAGGTCGGAGCTCTATAAGCACGTGTTCCTCCCTACTCCGCCATCTCCAAACCCCACCCCTCTGAGTCAGCACATTATTATTCTTATTATTTAAGGTACTTGTATAGTGCTGTCAATTTACACAGCGCTTTACATATACATTGTACATTCACATCGGTCCCTACCCTTAAGGAGCTTACAATCTAAGGTCCCTAACGCACATTCATATACTAGGGCCAATTTAAACAGAAGCCAAATACCAGCATGTCTTTGGAGTGTGAGAGGAAACCGGAGTACCCGGAGGAAACCCACGCAGGCACAGGGAGAACATGCAAACTCCGGGCAGGTAGTGTGCTAGGCCAGAGTGCTACCCACTTTAGCGTGCATTTTGATTTGCTTTTTATGCGTATTTTCGCAAAAAGCACATTTGCTAGCCATTTTTGGGGTGCCATTAACAATGGGCACCACAAGCATATTATGCATTTTGCATATGTTTCCGGAATGCACACAAAAACGCAGGTAAAAAATGAACCAAAATACATGTTACATTTTAGTATATTTAGTATTTTTTTTTTATGAAACTATGTTTATAGAAGCAGCAAAAAGTGCATCAAAAATCGTACCAAAATGAGCACAGAAAAGGCCCAAAAAGCCAAATTGAAAATTTTTTGGGTATTGAGCATTGTGCATTTTTCATTGTGCATTTTGGCACGTTGGTAGTGTATTTGTCAAATGACAAAATGTGTGGCAAAATGAATGTCTGCTAACTGCATTTGGGTGCCATAAATAATGAATGGCACTCAAAAGCGCATTGCGTATCTTGACACAATTTTACAGCAATTTGGAATTGTGGCAAGAATTGCACAATTGTGCCAACAAATCTGCATAGCTCAGATTTGAATGGATCCTAAAAGAAAATACATTATAACTAAGGATGAGCTCAGGCCTGTTCAACACCACGTGCCTGCCAGGAAGCTGACACTCTGCATCGCTAATCACAGGCAGCGAGACATTTCCCAATGTCACACTACCTGCGATTAGCACTGCAGCGTGTCATGTTCCCGGTGGGCGTGGGCATGTGGGGTTGCGGACACGCCTGAGCTCATCCTTAGTTATAACTATACTGTGTGTGTATGTATGTATGTGTGTATATATATATATATATATATATATATATATATATATATATATATATATATATATGTGTGTGTGTGTATGTACATATGTATGTATGTGTGTACATATATACAATATCTCACAAAAGTGAGTACACCCCTCACATTTTTTTGTAAATATTTTATTATATCTTTTCATGTGACAACACTGAACTAATTACAATGTAAAGTAGTGAGTGTACAGCTCGCAGAACAGTGTAAATTTGCTGTCCCCTCAAAATAACTCAACAAACAGCCATTAATGTCTAAACCACTGGCAACAAAAGTGAGTACACCCTAAGAAACAATGTCCAAATTGGGCCCAATTAGCCATTTTCCCTCCCCGGTGCCATGTGACTCATTAGTGTTACAAGGTCTCAGGTGTGAATAATTTTGTGTTATGCCTCTCACTCTCTCATACTGGTCACTGGAAGTTCAACATGGCCCCTCGGGGCAAAGAACTCTCTATAGATCTGAAAAAAAAAGAATTATTGCTCTACATAAAGATGGCCTAGGCCAGGGATATGCAATTAGTGGACCTCCAGATGTTGCAAAACTACAAGTCCTATCATGCCTCTGCCTCTGGGTGTCATGCTTGTGGCTGTCAGAGTCTTGCTATGCCTCATGGGACTTCTAGTTCTGCAACTGCCGGACGTCCGCTAATTGCATATCCCTGGCCTAGGCTATGAGAAGATTGCCAAGACCCCAAAACTGAGCTGCAGCACGGTGGCCAAGACCATACAACGGTTTAACAGGACAGGTTCCACTCAGAACAGGCCTCGCCATGGTCAACCAAAGAAGCTGAGTGCACATGCTCAGCATCATATCCAGAGGTTGTCTTTGAGAAATAGACATATGAGTGCTGCCAGCATTTCTGCAGAGGATGAAGGGGTGGGAGGTCAGCCTGTCAGTGCTCAGTCCATATGCCTCACACTGCATCAAATTGGTCTGGATGGCTGTCTTCCCAGAAGGAAGTCTCCTCTAAAGATGATGCACAAGAGAGCCCACAAACAGTTTGCTGAAAACAAGCAGACTAAGGACATGGATTACTGGAACCATGTCCTGTGGTCTGATGAGATCAAGAAAAACTTATTTGGTTCAGATGGTGTCAAGCATGTGGGGCGGCAACCAGGAGAGGAGTACAAAGACAAATGTGTCTTGCCTACAGTCAAGCATGGTGGTGGGAGTGTCATGGTCTGGGGCTGCATGAGTGCTGCCGACACTGGGGAGCTACAATTCATTAAGAAAACCATGAATGCCAACATGTACTGTGACATATTGAAACAGAGCATGATCCCCTCCCTTTGGAGACTGAGCCACAGGGCAGTATTCCAACATAACGATCCCAAACACCCCTCCAAGATGACCACTGCCCTGCTAAAGAAGCTGATGATAAAGGTGATGGACTGGCCAGGCATGTCTTCAGACCTAACCCCTATTGAGCATCTGTGGGGCATGCTTAAACAGAAGGAGGAGTAGCGCAAGGCCTCTAACATCCACCACCTCCGTGATGTTATCATGGAGAAGTGGAAGAGGACTCCAGAGGCAACCTGTGAAGCTCTTGTGAACTCCATGCCCAAGAAGGTTAAGGCAGTGCTGGAAAATAATGGTGGCCACACAAAATATTGACACTTTGGGTCCAGTTTGGACATTTTCACTTAGGGGTGTACTCACTTTTGTTGCCAGCGATTTAGACATTAATGGCTGCGTGTTGAGTTATTTTGAGGGGACAGCAAATTAACACTGATATGCAAGCTGTACACTCACTACTTTACATTGTAGCAAAGTGTCATTTCTTCAGTGTTGAAAAGATATAAAAAAATAAATAATAAAATTTAAATAATAAAATTTACAAAAGTGTGAAGGGTGTACTCACCTTTGTGAGATACTGTGTATATATAATCTGTGTGTGTGTGTGTGTAATAAAAAAATATATATGTTTAGGAGGGCATTTTAAGGAAATAAACTTTTAGGAGGGAAGTTTAAGGAAAAAAAATATGCCCATCAATGCAGCCTCATCAGTGTTCATCTGCAGCCTTGTCCATCATTGCAGAATGAACAGTGTCCATTTGCAGCCTTGCCCATTGTCATGTGCAGCCTTGCCCAGTGCAGCCTTGCTCAGTGCAGCCTTGCCCAGTGTTGTGTGCTGTTTGCAACATTTCATTGTTTAAATTTGCCACCGAGATAGCCTGTGTACTTGGGTTGTCACGCCGCCCGGCCTCCCTGCTGTTTCAGAGAGGATGAGAGGAGCGAGCGCTGCCAAAAAGGACCGAGCCGAGTGTACTGTGTACTCGGCTCGGCTCCGCTCGCAGTCCCGCCATTGGACCTGTGTTATGTTCATCATAGGAGCTGGACGGGACTGCGAGCCGAGCCGAGTACACAGTACACTCGGCTCGGTCTTGCAGCACTCGTTCCTCTCATCCTCTCTGAAACAGCAGGGAGGCGGGGCGGCGTGACTGCGAGCGGAGCCGAGCACTCGGCTCGCTCTTTTTCGGAGGCGCTCGGTCTTTTTTGGTGATGCTCGCTCTTTTTTGGCTCACAGACAGTGGGGATTGGCGTATAACACGCACCCACAATTTTCCCCTGATTTGTAAGGGGAAAGAAGTGCGTGTTATATGCGGATAAATAAGGTGTATATATGTATATAGATAGATAGATCTCTATATATCTCTATCTATCTATATCTCATACATAAACATAGTTATTATTTATATCAATCTTTTCTTTTTTTAAAATAAAGAAAGTTTATTGAAGTACAGTACTGAGCTACAGCCATACATGTCCTAAGAGCGGTAAGTTGCAAGATACGTATAAAGCAACAAAGAACAATTGATAGCAAGTGTATGGCGTATATCCCTTCAAACATCCAGGTGTGTTGTATTGTACAGCATTATTATAAATCAAATAGGTTCTTGTTTAGATCAGTAAATATGTTTCCCTGAATACATAGAAAAATAGAACAGAATATACAAAAGGTAGTAGAAAATGTCTACTTGAACTTTATCTACCATGACCTAAGTGACAACATTCGTAAATTAGGACAGGTGCCCAACTGATTACTATATTTCTGTCCTGTTATCAGCAAGATCACATTTGTCGCAGTCTGTCTTTCACCAATTGATGTGGAGCTATTCCAGGCGTATCTAGCCACGGTTGCCACAGTGAATAACGATTTTTAAGAACATTTCTATGTTGATAGGTGATTTTTTTCACGTATCAATATTGTATTGACTGTATCCACCCATTGTTTCCGATTTGGCACCTGTGGGGATAGCCAGTATCCAGCTATCAGTTTGCGGACTACATATAGGAGACGTAGAACTGCTGTGTGACCATTCGGAGAAAGTGAAGTTATCTCCAAACTTTCTAGTAAACGGATAACGGATCATGTGCCAATGGAAATGGAAGAACTCGGTAAACAGTAGAGAGAACGTAATACCAATAACAGAACCGTTTCAGACATTTCCACATCATGTAGTAAATTGCCATTGGTTCTATTGCATTTTGGGCATAATGGTGAATCTCTATTTCCCCATTTTATGAAGCTCAACTGGTGTTGGATACACTGTGTGTAGTAGGAACAGATGAGAAAGCTTATGAGATGCCGATACTGATACTAAAGGGATCGAAGTCAAACACAATTCCCAGGTTTCCCCGTCTATAGGTCCCAAGTCTTTTTCCCATCCCTTTTTAGAAGGGAGTGTGGAGATATTGTGTGGAGCGCAATAGTTTAGAATATACCCTCAAGATCATCCCTTTTTTTTGTCCTCTGCTAACAGGACAGCAGACATAAATGGATGGGTAGCGGGCGTAAGCAAAGAGGATCTAGCCTCGGACTGAATAGCGTGTCTAAGTTGAAGATACTTGTATAATTGACTTCTGGGAAGGGCAAACTCTGTCTGCATCTCTGTAAAGGATTTAAATGTGGTACTGTTATATAACTGGGAAACCTACAGAATGCTCGCCTTTTCCAAGAGTTGAAAGTCCTGTCGTTCATGACCCCAGTCCCCCAGTTGTTGTACCTGGGAAGCTACAAAGTAGAACCTAGAATGGGGGATTGCAAGGCTGCCTTGGTCCATTCCAAATTGCAACGTGGACAGACTAATTTGTGCTATTTTATTGTGCCAAATCAGGGCTCTAAACTGTGAGTCTATCTGGGAGAACCATTTATGTGGGATCCATGTATGTGGGATCCATGTGGGTGCATTGTGAAATATGTACAGGAGTTGTGGGGTTCATACTATTTTTATTAAATTGGCTCTACTAGTTACTGATAGTGGGAGTGTAGTCCACGCTAAACATTTAGATCAAAATTTACATAACTGTATCAAATTCAGCATGATATATTTGCTAGGATCTTGAGTCGCTTGTATTCCGAGATATCAGAATTCAGTGACCACTTGAACAGTGCTCGTGCAGTCTAGCAAGGGTTTTGGAAGCAGGTCTAAGGGCATGAGTACCTACTTGTTCCAATTGATAGTGAACCCCGATAGGGACCCGAAGTCGGTGATCAACTACATCACGTTTTTCAAGGATCCATCCGTGTCACCCAGATAAATTTAGTGTCATCCGCGTATGAAAAAATTACATTTTCTTGGGGGGGCCCCCTAAGGAAACCTACAATGTTCTGCGAGGCACGGATGTGAATAGCTAGCGGTTCCAGAGCCATGGCAAACAGCAGGGGCGACAGTGGTCATCCCTGCCAGGTGCCTCTGAACAACTGGAAGGGTTCACTTTACAGTCAACACTGAGGACAAGAGGGCACTCTTTACGTCTAGAGGAAAAGAGATTTCATCTCCAAATACAGAAAGGTTTCTTCACAGTAAGAGCTGTGAGAATGTGGAATAGACTCCCTCCAGAGGTGGTTCTGGCCAGCTCAGTAGATTGCTTTAAGAAAGGCCTGGATTCTTTCCTAAATGTACATAATATAACTGGGTACTAACACTTTATAGGTAAAGTTGATCCAGGGAAAATCCGATTGCTTCTCTGGGATCAGGAAGGAATTTTTTTCCCTGCTGTAGCAAATTGGATTCTGCTTTTCTGGGGGTTTTTTTTTTTCGCCTTCCCCTGGATCAACTGTGCGTATATGGGATTGTTTGATATATATATATATATATATATATATATATATATATATATATATATATATATATATATATATATATATATATATATATATATATATATATATATATATATATATATATTTTATTTTTCCTTTTTTTTTTTTTTTTATTTTTTTTTTATGGCTGAACTAGATGGACTTGTGTCTTTTTTCAACCTGACTAACTATGTAACTATGGATCCCATAAGTCCCCATTAGCCCGTATCCTTGCAGATGGAGATGCATATAGGAGTTGTAATTATAATTATCTTTAACCATTTGCCGACCGCTTCACGCACATACACTGCGGCAGAAGGGCATGTACAGGCATACTAACGCACCTGTATGTTGCCCTTTAAGAAGCGGCTTGAGGGCGCATGCCGCAAGCTCTGTGAGTGTGATCGCGGGTCCCGCGGACTCTATGTCCGCGGGGATACCCGCGATCGTCTCACGGAGAGGAAGGACGGGGAAATGCTGATGTAAACAATGAGCGGGAGTGGTGATCAGTGTCGTGTCACGTCACACACAGCCCCCCCCACAGTTAGAATCACTCCCTAGGACACACTTAACCCCTGCAGCGCCCCCTCCTGGTTAACCCCTTCACTGCCAGTCACATTTACACAGTACTCAATGCATTTTTAATCGCACTGATCGCTGTATAAATGTGAATGGTCCCAAAATAGCACCAAAAGTGTCCGATCTGTCCGCCATAATGTCGCAGTAAAAAAAAAAAAATAATAAAAATGCCATAAAACTATCCTTTTTTGTAGACGCTATAACTTTTGCGTAAACCAGTCGATAAGCGCTTATTGCGATTTTTTTTTTTTTTTTTTTTTTTACCAAAATGTAGAATACGTATTGGCCTAAACTGAGGAAAAAAATGTTTTTTTTATATTTTTTGGGGGGATATTTATTATAGCAAAAAGTAAAAAATAATGCGTTTTTTTTTTTTTTTCAAAAAATGTGGCTATTTTTTTGTTTATAGCGCAAAAAATAAAAACCGCAGAGGTGATCAAATACACCAAATGAAAGCTCTATTTGTGGGGAAAAAAAGGACGTCAATTTTGTTTGGAGACATGTCGCACGACCGCCCAATTGTCAGTTAAAGCGAAACAGTGCTGAATCTCAAAAAGTGCTCTGGTTTTTGGCCAGCCAAATGGTCCGTGGCTTAAGTGATTAAGCCTGCTGTTGCTGATATTAGGAAGAAAGAAGCCTCCTTCCTCACAGCTTCTCACCCATATTCTCCACCTCTGTGCTGGAGAATCTGGGATGGAGATATTTTACAGAGCTGGCCAGTGAGATCTTCAGATCTCACCTTCATAAACTGGTTATCTGTGTAAAAATAAATGACAGGAGGGTGTGTCCTGTGATGAGAAGAGAAGAACATGTTTTCCACACCTTATCTCAGCTTCATAAACTGGCACACCTGAGAGATCAGCCATGGTCATCAGGATCTTGGCTCTTCTCTGTTTGATAAACGCACATCTATGTGATAATGATTAAATTTCATGTTTGTACGCTTTTTCAGATGTATGGGCGTTACACTCAGGACCTAGGAGTTTTCGCTAAAGAGGAGGCTGCTCGTATTCGGCAAGAAACAGAAGGTCGCAAACCAGGCAAAAGTGACCAGCCACGGGTAGCTGAGCTAAAAGAATATGACGAGAGCCGTTGTGCCAAGTGTAGAAGTATGTATGCCGGTTGTGTACAACCTTGTAAAGAATATGATTTCCCAAATGTAAATACTAAAAAGACATCACTCCTGCTGAGAAGCTTCTAAAGTTGAATTCTAAGCAAATATATATAAACACAAGCGAATGCAGTTATATACATGTTTATATATTAAAAGTACATGTAACTGCAGTGAGTACCTGAATTTGTTCTACTGGTTCTAGTATAGGTATTTTTTTCCAACATTGGAGGATACACCAAAATACCCACTTATACTAAAAATGTGTTTACTATACTGCAACTCCCCTTCCTTTAGGCTGGGTTCACACTATTGCGATTTGGATGCGGAGAATGGAAGCGGGTTTCCCCGCATCCAATTCGCATGTCAGGAGATTGTGACCGGCTCTCAATAGAGCCAGTTCACACATCTCCGGAGCGATTTGCACGGGAGTCCTGTGCGTCTTCTGATCCGTATCAGGTCCGAATTCAGCCAAATATTCGGACCAAAATCTGACCTTAAACAGAGAACAAGGACGCACCGGACCCCTGCTGTGAGCCGCTCCATACTGCATTGTGATCCCAGCCTTAACAGTGATATCTTTTAGTACAGTGTTTTATCCAATATTGGATGCAATAAATCAATGGCTTTGTCAGTAGTGTCAAATTGTGCTCATATAAAGTGTTTTTTTATTTCATTCTTTAAATGTTATATAAACATCATGTGTTTTTGTATAAACCTGCACATTTTGTTTCTCATAATCATCTTTGATGCCCAGGGAAATGTAATTGAATGTTCAGAACAAATTACAAAGGCATGAGGGCCAAAACTATATTAGCGTGGTAAGCCAGAACATACTTTTGTCACATTGTCTTTTTGTCAATTGTCTTTAGTTTCTGGCTTCCTATGATTTGTAAGTCTAGTTTTTTTTAAATGAAGACCAGTGTACAAGTAAGCCATTTGAAATGAAAGAAGGCTACTTATGTGATGCATTGAAATCAAGTGGCAACAGTTTGGCTTCAGAAAGTTTGATTTGCATTTGGAGCTACTAGCTCTTAAAAGCCGTCGGGTAAGTTTTTTATTTTTTCTGACCTACAGATTAATATAATGTGCTAGTATGCATCACCTACTAGCACATTATATTGAAACTTGCCTGAAAACTAAGCCCTCCAGCGAACCGTTGCCACCGCTGGAGGCCTCTTCCATCTTCACCTGTCTTCCTTCTGGATCCACGGACTCTGGCTGTGTGACTGGCTGGAGCCACAATTACGTCACTCCTGCGTATGCGTGGGGGAGCTGCCCTTTAATGACACAGGACTCTGAAGGAACGGCCATCAAAGCGCATGTGCTGATATCGACTGCATATACAGTAAATATCTCCTAAACAATGCACGTTTAGGAAATATTTACAGTACCTTTTTTTTTTTTTTTTTTTTGGTGCGAGTTTAGTAACAATTCAAGCTTTGTAGAAACCTAAATACCAGTTGTGCTAGAAGTTAAGTACATTAAGGGATACTATGTCTAGTAAAGTAACTTAACTGAATAAAGGAGGAAATGTGTCCCTTGTTTGAGATTTATACACTCACCAGCCACTTTATTAGTACACCTGTTCAATTGCTTTATAACACAAATTGCAAATTGGCCAATCAAATGGCAGCAACTCAATGCATTTAGGCACCTAGATGAGATGAAGACAGCTTGAAGTTCAAACCAAGCATCAGAATGGGAAAGAAAGTGGATTTAAGTGACTTTGAACATGGCATGGTTGTTGGAGCCAGACGGGCTGGTCAGAGTATTTCAAAAACTGCTCATCTACTGGGATTTTCACGCAGAACCATCTCTAGGGTTTACAGCGAATGGCCTGAAAAAAAAAAAAAAAAAAATATCCAGTGAGCTGCAGTTGTGTGGACGTAAATTGCCTTGTTGATGTCAGAGGAGAATGGGCAGGCTGGTTCCAGATGATAGAAAGACATCTGTAACTCAAATAACCACTCATTACAACCAAGGTATGCAGAATACCAAAATTGGATAATAGAAGATTGAAAAAACGTTGCCTGGTCTAATGAGTCGATTTCAGCTGCAACATTCAGATGGTAGGGTCAGAATTTGATGTGAACATGAAAGCATGGATCCATCCTGCCTTGTATCAACAGTTCTAGCTGGTGGTGGTGTAATGGTGTGGGGAATATTTTCTTGGCACAATTTGGTTCCCTTAGTACCAATTGAGCATTGTTTAAATGTCACGGCCTACCTGAGTGTTGTTGCTGGTTATGTCCATCCCTTTATGACTACAGTGTACCCATCTTCTGATGGCTACTTCCAGCAGGATAATGCCCCATGTCACAAAGCTCAAATCTCACCACTGATTTCTTGAACATGACAATGCATTCACTGTACTCCAATGGCCTCCAGTCACCAGATCTTAATCCAATAGATCACCTTTGGGATATGGTGGAATATGAGATTCGCATAATGGATATGCAGCCGACAAATCTGCGGCAACTGTGTGATGCTATCATATCGATATGGACCAAAATCGCTGAGGACTTGGTGAACTATGCCACAAAGAATTAAGACCGCTCTGAAGGCAAAAAGGGATCCAACCAAGGTACGAGCAAGGTGTAACTAATAAAGTGGCCGGTGAGTGTATATACAATACTGTGCAAATGTTATAGGAACTTATAAAACAATGCTGTAATGTGAGGAGGCTTGTGGACCAGTACATGATTAAACAATTACAACCTATACCAAATAGGTGCTAATGATCATCAAGTAATATGTAGATTAAAATACAATCCATTAGATCAAGCAGAATCAGCTGAGTAGTAGGAATGAAATTGAGTGAGGAAAAGCCATGTTCTACTAACAATTTAAAGATGCCAAAGACCATTGGATGAAAATAAATCTTGCGCAACGAAAATACTTAGCACAGCAGTAAGATCCTGATCTGATTCAACAAAGTCTCTTAGAGGCAGGAAGACAGTCGTTTCCAGATGAGCTGTCTAGGCTCATCTATAGAAGCACAAAGACACAGGCAATGTTGAAGACCAAAAATACAATAAAATAAAATAAATAAGTTGACCATACAGGAGTAGATTTTTTTTTTTTTTGTTCAGCCTGTGGGAATTTCCCCATCTATGCTAAAAGCACTCCTAGTTGAATCCCCCCTGATGGGCTGCATTAGGACCGCTGTTGGTAGTGGCAATCAGAATACCTGAACAGCATATGCATCTGATTGGATGCAGCTGCTATTTGTCTGAGAGGCAGGAGGGCAGCTGACAGGGCTACCAATAAAGCGAATTTCAACTGGTTCATCAGGAAATTTCTGCAGGTAACAGTAAAGCATGGAAGAGGTTCCTTGCAGGTTCGTGGCTGCACAATGCTGAACAATACAGGCAGATACTTCTCCTCCTCCATGCAGTACTGTCAGTTTGTTGTCTGACCAGTCCTAAATAAATTCTGCAGCAGGGCAATGATCCCAAACATACAGCCAAAGTCATAACAGATGTTCGTCATAAAGTAGAAAAAGGAATCCTAAAAAGAGGTTATGATTTCAACATAACCTGGGATTACATAAAGAGACAAGCGACAGACAGCCTAAATTCACGTAAGAGATGAAGTTGGTTCTAGAGGCTTGGAACAACCTACCTGTTCCTTCTGAGTTGAAAATGAGTTGAAAAAAAGGCACTGGCTGGCAGGATTGTGGGAGCTGTATGTGTCATCTAGGTTTCTCTCCTACAGTACATAATGAATATACCTTATAACAATGTAAGGTGCTCACGTAATCCCTTTTGCTAGTGTCTCTAGGTGATGGGCCTCTCCTCCCCTCTAAGCTACTTTCCCTTTTTCTTTCTTTCTATTACCCTTTTTTTCATAGTCGCTTCTATGAAAATGTGATTGCTTTTTGCCTATGACTGTCTAGCAATTTCTGGATTGTAACCCTCATGCTCCACTGCTGTTCCTTCAGTGGAAAGGTTAAAAAGATTTTTTTTTTTTAAAGGCAACTTTTTTTTGTAAAAGCCACCAAATACAAACCAGAGCAAATAAAGCTTGCATAGACATGTAGCATAGCATTAAACAGAAAAGATTTTCAATAAAATCTATATATAGTCCTCAAACCAAATGGGGGCATCTGTCCCATTCTGAATGTAGCAAAATTCTGGGTGGATTTAGGAAGAGCTGACATTAGTTCTCTGACCAGTAGACCTACAAGATGCCTATCAAAAAATCTCGCTCTTCCCTCCACAAGTGTTTTCTGAATTTTGCTTTGGGAGACCAACACTCCAAGTTTGTGGTACTGTCGTTCAGGCTCTCCTGTGTATCCACAAATGTACTTGCCTAGCTGTGTGCATGTCTGCTGTACCAGGGCATTCATGGCAGAGTACTCGAATGACCTGCTGAAGGACTTTCATGCTACGACATTGTCAGCCAACATCTAAAGGACTATTCAGTTCTTACAAACCATCAGTTAATCCTTCCAAATTCTGCTCTCCAGCCCTCACACCACCTGGACTACCTGGGTCTCCTCTTTGAAACCACTTTCTTTTGAGGCAGTACCCTTTTGCCCAGTTTCATGCCAAGGCTCTTCAACTCTGCATCCTCTTGGTGAGGATCAAATGACTCCATTCTCTTGACTGTCCTATGCTTCTATGCAGCTAGACAGGGCTCTTCCTGACATAGATCGCCAACTCTGCCCTGGAGTAGGAAAAGTATTTTCTACATTCTTTCTTCCTGTTCACAAGAGATGTTCAAACACCTTATCAATATTCTGGAATTAAGAGCCATCAGATTTTCTCCACAACACTGGGGGGCACTCCTTCTCCAACACCCAGAAATTCTGCACCCAGAAATCTTTTAGGATCTCTGTTAATCGTGGGGGACACCAGATGTGGACAGGTTCAACAACAAACTGAACAGATTTGTGACTAGGGCCAGTGGCATTTGCAGTGGATGCCCTGGCGATTCCTTAGACTTCATTCAGGCCTATGCCTTTCAGCCAAAAAAAATTCTGCCTCAAATGCTGTGTAAGATAGAAGTAGACAGGGTTCTGATGATCCTCGTCACACAGAATTGGCCCAGAGAGACATGGTACACAGACATACTTAGACAAGCAATGGCCTCTTCTAAATTCCAGGTCCTGATGAACAGTAATCTATATCTGATTTGTTCATACCCATGATGTTCAGAGCAAAAAATCTACCTCACAAGATCTACCACTGTACGTAGAGGGCCCTCTTCACCTGGCGCAAAGAAAAATGACTCTGTTGCTTGTATCCCGCTCCTTCTTCAATCTGGTCTTGATCGGTGCTTAGCCATTAGCACACATAAAAATTTTTTTTGCTTTATCCGTCCTTTTCGAAAAACATTCTGCTTCACAGGCCCTAACCAAGACCTTTCTGGGAGGTGTTGCTTATAAAAATCCCCCAATTTTGACTTTGTGTTCCCTTGAGATCTAAATCTGGTGCTCTCGGTACTCCAGAGACCCTTCTTTTAATCGGATACATTTCTTTGGAAACCCTCACATGTAGGGTTGCACCTCTCGTGCCCATTACACCTGTTAGGCATTTCTCTTTCTTGTAAAGTGCCTTTTTTTTGTTTTTCACAGGGAGGTGGTCTTAAGACTAATACCCCGTACACACGGTCGGACTTTGTTCGGACATTCCGACAACAAAATCCTAGGATTTTTTCCGACGGATGTTGGCTCAAACTTGTCTTGCATACACATGGTCACACAAAGTTGTTGGAAAATCTGATCATTCTAAACGCGGTGACGTAAAACACGTACGTCGGGACTATAAACGGGGCAGTGGCCAATAGCTTTCATCTCTTTATTTATTCTGAGCATGCGTGGCACTTTGTCCGTCGGATTTGTGTACACACGATCGGAATTTCCGACAACGGATTTTGTTGTCGGAAAATTTTATCTCCTGCTCTCCAACTTTGTGTGTCGGAATATCCGATGGAAAATGTCCGATGGAGCCCACACATGGTCGGAATTTCTGACAACACGCTCCGATCGGACATTTTCCATTGGAAAATCCGACCGTGTGTACGGGGCATAAGACCTTCCCTTTTACCCATGGTAGTCTCTTCCTTCCACCTCAATGAGGCTACTGTCCTTCATTCTCTGAGTCTTGCCTCAATTTACGCATGGGGAATTTCCTTACACTGCAGTGTTAGGGCTGTCATAGTCTATTTGGCAGCCATGGGTTCTATTTGCCAGACTGAGTCCCTTTTTGTCCTCCCTTCAGGCCCTTAAAGGGGAAATCTGGCCTCTTTCTCCACAATTGCAAGGTGGATTTAACCGCTTATTTGTAGGGCCTACACGTTTAAAGTGCCCCCCTTTTTCCAATAAAGCTCATTCCACCAGGTCTGTTGGTGTTTCTTTTTAAGCATCAAGCATTGGCTTCTTACCTTCTGTTTCTTTGAGATCAGTTCTGTTTGCTATGTCACAGCCACCCTTCAGTTTATTTTATTTTTTTAGGTCTCCTTTGGTCTATGAATACAAGTCATGTACTGTATAATTAACAAGTTCTGTCTTTGACTATGCTACCAGTTATCCAGAAGCAGTCATTCTCAGAATCTCATACTACAAGGTTATAGTGAAGCAGCTGTTCCACATATTTTAGTGTAGAGGTATGCCTAAAATTTTGGCAGAGCACAGAACTCCTTTCATGTCAAAGGTAACCAAAAAGGTTTTGTCAGTTGAGAATTACCTACACACCTCAGTGTACTACATCCAAGCTGAGGGGTTGGTAAAACAGCTTAATAAAACCTTAAGTTGTGCTAAAGTAGTTGATGAGGTTGGAATAGACTTGGGCTTCCTGTTACCATACTGAATGATTTCAGTAAGGGAAGTGTCACAGTTGGCCACAGAATTTTTACATTTGAGCTTTTGTATGGTAAATCTTCCCCGTGACTCCTGGCTATCGCCTGGGAAACATGGCGGAGAGAGTGATCAAACCTATCACTCTGATGCAGGATAGGATAGAAGCAGTCATGCCCATAGGTCAGGAATATTTGCAGCATGCCTAAGAGGTGCAAGTCAAAGTTTATAACCACCCTGCTAAAATCAGAACCTTTTAACCCCAGGGACAGATTCTCAGTATTGGTGCCCACTGTAGAGAGTAGCAAGTGGCAGAAACCCCTTTAAGATCAGGGAGAAAACCTATGTCCTCTAGCAGGTATACCCACCCAGAAAGGGAAATCGCCTCTAAATATATCATGTTAAACTAATAAAACCTTGGATGAGGCTGCCTTGAATTGTGTGTTTACTGCCTTGCTATATAAAAGTGTAGAACAAACCTGCTTGAACTCTTCTGGGTATCTCTGGCTCTTGCATTGCTTACTACTGCCACTACTAATTGAGTCTGACACATGAACTGCACAGCTATAACAAGGCAAGCTTGCCTCTCCTGTAATGGTTTTGGATGGGGTCTTCTTACTGACTTCTTTCCATACTGTTTCCTTTGCACTTACCAGAACAGTTTGCCGAGCAATAATTGAGTAGCACTATGAAAATCATGGCGTATACTGCCTGAAGTGTTAATTTTGTCGACTAAAATGACTAAAACATTTTAGTCGACTAAATAAATACTATTTTAGTCGACTAAAATACGACTAAAACAATTAAGATGATTAAAACTCAAATGGCATTTTAGTCAAAAGATTAAAATGGGACTAAAACTAAAATGCCATTTTAGTCAAAAGACTAAGGCCCCTTTCACACTGGGGCGGTTTGCAGGCGTTATTGCACTAAAAATACTGCCTGCAAACCGCCCCAAAACAGCCTCCGCTGTTTGTTTAGTGTGAAAGCCCGAGGGCTTTCACACTGAAGCGGTGCGCTGGCAGGAGAAGAAAAAATCTCCTGTCAGCCGCATATTTGGAGCAGTGAAGGAGCGGTGTTTTCACCGCTCCTTCACCGCTCCTGCCTGAAATCAATGGGACAGCGTGGCAATACCGCGGCAATACCGCGGCTATAGCCATGCTATACGAGTGGATTTAACCCTTTTTCGGCCGCCAGCGGGGGGTTAGAACCGCACCGCTAGCGGCCGAATACCGTGGTAAAACAGCGCTAAAAATAGCGCTGTTTTACCGCTGACGCCCCCTACCGCCCCAGTGTGAAAGGGGCCTAAGACTAAACTAAATTGAAATTTGACTTCAAAATTTATACCTCCAATACCATAAATAATATTAGATTCTTCACTCCAGCAGTATATAATGAGGTTGGAAATTGTAGAGAAATGTTAACTTAATGCATTACAATTTAATTACACCCATTAGATTTTTGATGACTAAAATGAGTTTTAGTCGACTAAAATGTACTGGAGATTTTAGTTGACTAAAACGTAGGACATTTTAGTCGACTAAAATGTACTGGAGATTTAGTCGACTAAATATGACTAAAACACTTGTAGAAGACTAAAATGGGACTAAAACTAAAATGCCATTTTAGTCCTAAGACTAAAACTAAATCAAAATTTGCTGCCAAAATTAACACTGACTGCCTGTTGATGTATAGTGTTACAAGAAGTAATGTTCTGTGCCAAGGAAAAGATGGTGTAAAAGAGGCACAATTTGGCAAGGGCTACAGACCCTCTTTTGTTGCCTGTGACTATATAAGAATGTTTATTTACGCATTTTGCATTCTTATATACTATATATTGCAATATTTTTATACTTTTCAAATATCATCTGCTGCCTTCTCACTGCAAAGTTACTGTTTTTGTAGTCGCTTTCTGCATTTTTAGCCGTTTTTGCTTTTTTCAGTCTGTTGCGTGCACACACAGAGGCTTTTGCTGTCTCATATTGGGGAAGACTGGATATTCCTTATTCTTCTGGGCTTGGTGATGGCTCTTGTCAGCTGGGTCATGGACTTCACAATTGCAGTTTGCCTACAAGGTGAGCAGCTTGTATGTTGTCTCCATTCTTATTATCTGACTATTATTTGTGTAACCTTTTTTTCTTGATATTCAGTGTGAAGTGTGCTCCATGTATCCAGTATGTGTACAAAAAAGTATGTGGAGAATGTGGAATCCCCCCCCCCCCCCCCCCTTATCAATTACTATGTCTTGATGAGGTAGGGCTTTGAAAAATAGCTGTGTGTCTTTTAGTGGCATATTGACACATGAATTATTAGTATTCATTGTGTATCCTTAATATTGCTTGTGTTGTCTTCCCTCTGTTATTACCAATAATGAAAAATTAGATAAACATAAAACCTAGAATTGTTTTAAAATATAAATTGCAATGGTACAAAAAAATTTTCTACTTTCCTGAAGTTATCCTCCCTCTACATACAGTGCCTTTCAAAAGTATTTACCCCCTTGCATTTTTCATGTTTTGTTGCCTCACAACCTGGAATTAACATGGATTGTTTGAGGGTTTGCATCATTTAATGTACAGAACATGCCCACAACTTTGAAAATGTTTTTTTTTTTTTTTTATTGTGAAGCAAACAACAAATAGGACAAAATAACAGAAAAAGTCAATGTGCATAACTATTCACCCCCCTAAAGTTAATACTTTGTAGAGCCACCTTTTGCAGCTATCACAGCTCCAAGTCACTTTGAGATATGACTAGGCCATTCCAACACATTTACATGTTTCCCCTTAAACCACTCAAGTGTTGCTGTAGCAGTGTGTTTGGGGTCATTGTCCTGCTTGAAGGTGAACCTCCGTCCTAGCCTCAAATCACACACAGAGTGGTACAGGTTTTGCTCAAGAATATCCCTGTATTTAGCACCATCCATCTTTCCCTCAACTCTGACCAGTTTCCCCACAGCATGATGCTGCCACCACCATGTTTCACTGAGGGGATGGTGTTCTTTGGGTGATGTGATGTTTTGGGTTTGTGCCAGACATAGCGTTTTCTTTGGCCAAAAAGTTCAATTTTAGTCTCATCAGACCAGAGCACCTTCCTCCATACATTTTGGGAGTCTCCCACATGCTTTTTCGCAAACTCAAAACATGCCATTTTGTTTTTTGCTGAAAGTAATGGCTTTCTTCTGGCCATTCTGCCATAAAGCCCAACTCTGTGGAACATACGGCTTATTTTGGTCCTATGTACAGATACTCCAGTCTCTGCTGTGGAACTCTGCAGCTCCTCCAGGGTTGCTTTAGGTCTCTGTGTTGCCTCTCTGATTAATGCCCTCCTTGCCCGGTCCGTGAGTTTTGGTGTGTGGCCGTCTCTTGGCAGGTTTGCTGTTGTGCCATGTTCTTTGCATTTGGTTATGATAGATTTGATGGTGCTCCTAGGGATCATCGAAGATTGGGATATTTTTTTTTACCCTAATCCTGACTTGTACTTCTCAACAACATTGTCCCTTACTTGTTTGGAGAGTTCCTTGGTCTTCATGGCAGTTTTTGGTTAGTGGTGCCTCTTGCTTAGGTGTTGCAGCCTCTGGGGCCTTTAAAAAAGGTGTGTATATGTAATGACAGATCATGTGACACTTAGATTGCACACAAGTGGACATCATTTCACTAATTATGTGACTTCTGTAGGTAATTGGTTGAACCAGAGCTTTTTATGGGCTTCATAACAAAGGGGGTGAATACATATACACATGCCAATTATCAGTTTTTTATTTCTGAAAAATAGTTTTATGTATATATTTTTCTAATTTTACTTCACCAACTTAGACTATTGTGTTCTGATCCATCAAATATAATTCAAATAAAAAAAAAACATTGAACTAAAGGCTGTAATGTAACAAAATAGGTAAAAAGCCAAGGGGGTGAATACTTTTGTAAGGCACTGTATCATGTTTGGTCCTTCTCTGAATTCCAATGTGCAGGAAAAGCTCTTAACAGTAGCTGCAGTGACAAGCCAATGGTGGGAAACCATTTGCTTGTCACTGCATTTGCATTTTTCAAGCAAGCAGAAGGAACAGAACTGGGATATGGGCTTGCTCAACTCTGCATGTGTGACTGTTAGGCTAAATGGGCTGCCAATTGTTTTAATTGAGAAGAGTGAAGGAAGGACCAGGTTGCACACAGATTTCCTGGCTAGTCGGTAGAACCCTAATGAATAACAGGTGCTTCTGGTATCACAAGCATTCATAATCCCTTCGTAGAAGTGCTCCTAAATGGCCCATTCCTTACCCGAGCAATGAGCTGATGGCTTGGGGTAGGATTTGGGCAATGATCACATATAAGGATCTCATTGCTGAAGACTTTGTTTCACAGCTATTGGTGGTTATCTGCCAAAGTAATGACAGAGACAGATCACTATATTATCTCTTTGTAGCTGCCTGTGAAAATGGAAAATTGGTTAATGCCTTCTGGCTAGAATCATTGTAGTTATGGATCAACAAAATACCTCTGCTCATAAAGGGGGTTTTCTGTAATATGCAAAAAATAAGACCCTGAGTTCTGATCATTCGGCCTTGTCCACACCATGTGCAGAGAAGTGAGCTTTTCTCCACCTCTCTGCAAAGACACAAAGAAAACAATTGTTCTCTATGTGACCTGTTCACACCACAACACTGGTATTACATGCAGATTTTTCTGCGTGGAAATCTGCAATGTGTATGCAGTTTTCTGCGCAGAAAAAAAAACTGATATGACATCAACACTGTGGTGGGAACAGGGCACATGGAGAACAATTGTTTTCTTTATGCCTTTTCAGAGAATTTATTTCTGCGCATAAACAAAAACCTCATGTGACAGCAGTGTTGTAGTGTGAACAGAGCACATAGTAAATGTTTTTTTTTTTTTTGTTTTGTGTTCTTGCAGAGACCACCTACATAATAATAAAAATAAACACGTCTCTGCATATGGAGTGAGCAGCCCTATTCAGGTCAAATCTACATGTTTTTTCCATCAGTTCTTATGCACATATGGTATGAATGAGGCCTAGTCTTAAGTCTTAGGCTGGCCACCAGTGTGGATTTGATTTTAATCAATTTGATTTAAATCACTAGTAAAAAGGCTTGATTTAAATCAACTCAATTTTAAATCATAATTTTTAAAGAGCAACTGTCATCTCTGTCCCGCAGCAGCTCCTCCTCTGGTCCGCTGTTAACTCACCAACTGTCCCATTCACTTTAATGGGACAGCTGGTGATGCGGCAGTGACACAAGGGGAGGGACGTGGCGGCAGCATGTGAATGGATACCCGCTAACAGGAGGCGCCATGATGGATCCAAAATGATAGGTGCTCTTTAAATGTAAGGCCTTATTCTTGCTGGTCGTTAGAACTTTTAATACTTGCACACAAAATGAAGGGTTCCTATTTAGAATAAGCTGTCAGGTTAGTAAAACAGCGATATCAGAACCAATTGAATCATACTTTTTTTTAGTGTACATAGATTTGCAAAACAATGGGATAAAGCATAGCTCCCAACTGTCCCTGATTTGGAGGGACTGTCCCCGATTTGCAACAATATCCTTCTGTCTCTCTTTCCATCTCATTTGTCCCTCATTTTGGTCTGATCTATATAGTTGTATATAAAATGTACGTTTTATCTTTCAAAAAGTGTTTCCCAGTGCTAAACCTTTCAATTTCTAAATGTCTGCAATTGTAAATTCCAAATGCCAATTTTAAGGAAAAGTCGTGGTAGTAAATGCATTTGTTGTGGGTTTAACCAATGTTTTTTTTGTATAATTCTTCTTTAAGGGGGGTGTAGCAGGGTGTGTCCTATGCGTACATACATTTGCTAATAGGTGCCCCTCATTACCATCTCAGAAAGTTGGAAGGTATGGATAAAGGCATATTCCTGAACTTTGTTTTATCTCATGGTTACTGTGCCATTGTGTGAATGCATAAATGCAGTGCATGTTATCTCAGCTTGCAGAGCTTGGATTCATTGAATGAGTTTATCAAAAGTGTAACTATTGCACAATATACAGCCTCATGTTACATAACGAAGCTTAATTTCATGCTGAATAAGCTAACTTATTAATGTATTTTAAATAGAAAATGATCTTTTAGATAGATTTTTACCCCAAAAGCATTTTATTAAAGTACATTTGATTAAAAATAAAAAAAATCAATATTTTTTTTTCTTTCTTTTTTTTTTTTTTTTTTTAAATCCATTGATTTATTATCCACCCTGCTGGCCATACATGATAGTTTCTTGTTCATTTTCCATTAGTTTTACCTTTTAACTATGTAGTGCATAGGGTCGGCCTGATTGCATACAAATGGAAAGTGTTTAGGTATGACCTCATATTATATATTTTTGGTAAATCTAAAGGAAAATTGCACAAGAAAATTGTATAATGTATGTCCAGCTTTATGGTCCCAGTACAGGGGCGGGTGCATGGTTAATTTTTCCTGGGTCCCCTTTTTAAATTTCAAATAGGCTATCAAACAATTCCAATCAATAAATCCAGAGTACATTTTGAGATGTACATGCCGAACACCCCCTGCTTTGGTTTGCGCCAGAACTCTCGAACATTGCAAAAGTTCGGACCCAAACTCCCCCCCCTTCTGAACCATACCAGGCCACATGCCCTCAACATGGGGGTGCTTTGGAGCAGGGGGGCTCTGCCCCCCCCCCCACTCTAAAGCACCTTGTCCCCATGTTGATGGGGACAAGGACCTCTTTCCTACAACCCTGGGCTGTGGGGTCTGCGGGCAGGGGGCTTTTTGGAATCGGGAAGCCCCCCTTTAACAGGGGGCCCCCCAGATCCCGTCCCCCCCAGATCCCGTCCCCCCCCCATGTGAATGAATATGGGGTGCAATTCCTTTTTTAAAAATAAAAAAGAAATGTTCCCCGACGTAATTACAAGAGCGCCACCGCCAAACCTGAAAAAAAAAAAGCTAACAGTCATCCACCTGCTCCACCACCTGACATTTCTTAAATAGGTAAGGGGCAGGGCCACGTGGCACCGTGCCCATGTGACATCACCGACCCAGCAGGCACTGATCGTGATGTCACACGGGGGGGTGGGGGTGCCACCAGATGACATCGCCAGGTGGCCCTGCCCCTTACCTATTTAAGAACTGTCAGATGGCAGTTACCCTTTGTCGTGGGCGGAGCATTATTTTCTTTTTTGAGTCCGGCAGAGATGGCATGATTGACAATGGATCTAGATTGAGGGACATTGTTTTTTATTTTTAAAAAAGGAATTGTCAAACTGTGTGTATTTTTTTTTTTGACATTTTTTGGTGTATGGGTAGGGGTACTCCCTACTCATTCACATGAGGGGTGGGCTGGGATCTGGGGGGCTTCCAGATTCTGATAAGGCCCCGGCCCGCAGACACCCACAACCACAGCCCAGGGTTGTACAGAAGGGGCCCTTGCCCCAAAGCACCCCCCATCCTGAGGGCATGTGGTGTTATTGTTCAGGAGGGGCGCTCACTCGTTCTCTTGTCCCCCCTCCCTTCCTGGCCTGCCGGGCTGCATGCTCACATAAAGGCCTGGTATGGATTTTGGGGGGCCCTATGCCAGGTTTTTTCTTTATTTTGGGGTGGGGTTTTACTTAAAATCCATACCAGACATCCAGCATGCCCTAATGTTGATACTGCCTTTTATAGATACATCCGGAAGTTGGGACTGCAGGATATATGGCGTCTAAGGAATCCGCTTTCTAATGAATATTCTTGCTGCTCTAGTACCTATCAGATGTTATCAAGAATAGACATGTCCCTGGGTACAGACTCAGTTCTTTCTTGGGTCTCTAATATTCAATATCTAACTAAAGGGTTATCAGACCACTCACCTATAGTAGTAACGTTAGATAAAATAAAGCCTAAAATTAGGACTAACTGGCGGGTCCCTGTTTTTTGGTTTAAAATTCAACATCAGGGGGATTCAACGAACCGGGCCCTAGCGGATTTTTTTCATATTAATAACAACTCGGCTTCACCACAGGTGGTACGGGATAACATGAAGGCCTTTTTGAGGGGACTTCTGCTTAAAGCCATAAGTGTTTATAAAAAAACTAGCTGGGAACGGGAATCCCTGTTAGCAGCTGAGGTGCAGCAGAAAGAAGCTCAGTATATTTAGGACCCCACTATCACTAATTGTGGGACTTGGAGGGATGCACAATCATCATACAGACAGGTCTCTCAGAACAAGGCCGTGCGGTCTGGCTTTTTGTCCAGCTGTTGTAGCTTTGAGGAGGGTGAAAAAACGGGCAGAATGCTATCCGTAATTGCAAAGTCTCAGGAAAATACCAAATTTATTTCAGCTATTCGTACAGCAGGGGGAGATATTTCTCAAGATCAGAATGTAATCCTATGATCTTTTGTTTCTTTCTATAGTAACCTATATCAAAATAAAACTAAACATTCCAAGACAAGACTTATGGAATTTCTAGATCCACTAAAGCTCCCTTCTTTGTCAGTAAATTCTAAAGAGGAACTTGATGCCCCCCTGACCTTAGAGGAATTGGTCAGGGCAGTATCAGAAAGCCCAAAAGATAAGATGCCGGGTACTGATGGCCTACCTTCAGAAGTATATAAACATCATGGGGAGGTTTTGCTTCCAGAACTACTGAAGCTTCTCAACCAAGCCTTGGAATCATTCAAGCTTCCAGACTCTATGATGGATGCCTGTATCATTGTATTACCAAAAACTGGAAAGGACCCTTTGGCTCCGGAATCTTACCGCCCGATATTGTTGAATTCGGACGCTAAGATTCTAGCCAGGGTTCTGGCCACAAGACTAAATAGACATATGCAGGGATTGATTTATCAAGATCAGTGTGGCTTTATCCCTACAACATCTACAGCAACTAACTTGAGGAGGCTATACTTAAATATGCGATTACCATCTGATAACCCTGGGAGGAGAGCGATTTTGTCACTCAACGCTGCAAATGCTTTCAACAGCGTTGAGTAGACATAGCTGTGGGAAGTGGACATACCTGTGCGTTCGGCCTTGGGGAAAGATTTATACGGTGGATTAAAAGGCTGTATTTTGCCCCAAGGGCCTGTATGCAAATAAATGGTATGGTATCTGAATTTTTTTCACTATACAGAGGAACTAGACAGGGATGTCCCCTGTCTCCTCTGTTATTTGCAATGGCCATCAAACCCCTGGCTGAAGCCATCCGACAATCGGAATCTATTTGTGGATTTATTAGAGGAACAAGGAATTAAAAAACCTCACTATATGCAGACGACGCTCTGCTCTTTCTTGGGGATATGGATAAATCTTTAAGATCTTTATTGGCACTTATACAAAATTTTGGTTTACTTTCTGGATATGTCATTCATTGGGATAAATCTGTTTTGCTCCCTTTAGATAACCCTAGTTTGTCCATGTTAAGAGAGGCTCCTCAGGTTAAAATTGTTTAATCATTTAAATACTTGGGAATAATGATACACTCCAAGGTAGAAAATTATTTGATAGATAATGTATCCCCTATTCTTTCTAAATTCCAACTTAAGAGCACGGCATGGACTAATCTGCCATTATCGGTGGTGGGTCGAGCAAATCTTATAAAAATGATCTGGGGCCCTCAATTATTGTATATTTTTCACAACTCACCGATATGGATACCTCTCAAATGGTTCAAAAAAATTGAATCAATTTTTCGAAGGTTACTATGGAAAGGAAAAAATCCCAGGATTAGGCTATCAATTCTCCAGAGAGAAAGGGATAGGGGCAAATTGTGGCGATACCTCAGCCCAGACTTTACTTCATAGCCGCCCAGCTTCAGCATTTTGCAGGCTGGGGAGTTGTGAACTGGGAGGACCCTATACAGGTCGTACTTCTAAGTGACAGTTCTTATTATAACCTCCTGGCCTAGTTGGAATCTGGGGCCTTTGTTTATACCTGTAAGAGCCCAACAATGTCACTCATGAATAGAGTTTGGAAGGAAATGAGGAGTATAATGAAATATAAAGGTGCCTCGGAGTATTCACCACTTTGGGGGAGTAGGCAATATAAAGTACTAGGTAAACTGGAGGGATTCGAAAGCTGGCGCTCTAAGGGCCTCCAATATATAACACAGTTGTAATCACATAATGTTCTATGCTCCTTTCAGGATTTGCAAAAATCTTTTCATTTACCCCATCATAGTGTTTTGAATACTTACAATTACGACATGCTGTCCAATATGAATTTAAAGGGGAAAAGAAAGTGATAAAACCAATGCCACTTATAACTTTATTAGCACGGATGACAGAAAAAAAAGGCTTGATCTCATCTCTATATGGTCAACTTACGAGATCATATCGAGATGAGTGTCAGTCTGGGCAGAAGAGGGTGGGAGCTAGATATAGGGGATATTTCAGATTATACTTGGCAAATAATATTAGAAAGGGTACCCCCAGTTTTACTATTATCAGCACAATGTTTGACCCAATTATTTATAATATACAGGGTATATAGAATACCGGTCAAATTATTTAAGTGGAATAGGTGTGATTCCCCGGACTGTCCACGGTGCCAAAAATCACCTGCTGATTTAATACATGTTGTGGAATTGTCCTAAACTGGCTAAATATTGGCGAGAGGTGGTGAATACAATTAATGAAACCTTTAATACATATATCCAAAAGGACCCTAAAATTTGCCTGTTGGGCTACCTTGAAGAAGAACTTATGCCCCATGAGATTCTGATACCAGTTAGCAGATTACTGTTTATGGCACGAAAGCTAATTGCCCTAAGGTGGATATCTCTGAGTGCACCTTCTTTTGAGGAATGCCGCCTTCAAGTAAACGACAATATTTTGAAGGAACCACAGATCTATTGTAACAGAGGCATACCCAATTACCTGTACAAACTGTGGAAACCATGGATTTCAGTTCCACGGCTATCCCCATCCTCACTGGCTTTCACTGATCTTTAGAAGGGTGGGCAAGCGTAGTTATGCATAGTAAATATGGTACCAGACGGAAAATGGAGTTAGAGGGTTAAATCAGTGGGTAGAGAAGAAACTACCGACTTAAGCAGCTGGAAGAGGTAACTTTTTACATAGGTACAGATACACAGAATACTATAGTGGGCAGGATATGGAACAGTCATCTGATTTGCTTGTGGTGGGTTTTTTTTTGTATGTTTATGAATATATTGTTATTTGTGGTTAAATACTTGTTAAGAGGTTTAGAGAATATATGTAAGAAAAAGAAGAAAAACTCAGAATTTGCTGTGGACTGACCATATGTAAGGTATTAGAAATAAGGAATTTATGTACAAACTGTATAAGTGACAAGTACTATATCCAATAATAATGTATTTTGGTTTGTAATGATGACAAAATTTACAATAAAGAAGTAAGAAATTAAAAAAAAAAATCCATACCAGACCCAAAGGGCCTGGTATGGATTGATGGGGGACCCCCACGCCATTTTTTTTCACATTTTTCTATTGCCGGCAATGTGTTTTCTTTTTTTTAGCTATTCACTATTAACCAGCTATTCACTATGTCCCAATTGGGCATATCTTTGCCCAAATGGGACTTAGAATACACTGTGCAGTACTCAGTGGGAGAACATCCTGCAAATTCAGGTGTTAGCCAGACATGCTATGTTCGGGCCAAACTTTTGCTCGGCTCTAACTATTCGCCCCAACTCTACCTTTTTTAAGTTCTCCTAGTGATTCTCCTAGATGTAAATCCTGTGTGTAATATTTAGTTAGGGTAGAGAATGACTGATGTTTTTCAGAAAAAAAGAAACTGTTACATTTGTTATAAGATAGTTGAAAATACACTGAGTATATACAGGTGGAGGTAGGAAGTTTATAGAGATCCTACGTTCAATATGTAATCATTTTGGCGTTGTCCAAAATTGACCCTTTAATATTGGCTATGATGGACTGCAACATTGGAGAACAAAGCAACCTTATTGAAGGACATATAGATGACAGAGAAGGAAACCGGAGTTCAGCACATACAGGAAACCTGGCATAGACAAGTCCTATGGCTCTTATGAATGACAGTCTACAGTATTGTGCATCAGTTTGAGTCACCTTCCATTTCTGTCAGCCTTTCACCACCTTTATTGCCAATGTAAAACATTGTTTGCTATTTGTTCTTTTTTCACAGCTCACAAGTGGATGTATGGAGGTTTGGAGAATAATATTTTTCTACAATACTTGGCCTGGGTTACATATCCTGTTGTCCTCATCACTTTCTCTGCAGGATTCACACAGATCATGGCGCCTCAGGCTGTGGGTATGTGCAATACTTAATTTTTGTCCTTGAGTCACAGACCGACAAGTTGTATGAAGATGTTTGTATTGAATGGCTTGAGAAAATGCAGTACAATTATTTTTTCCTTAACTTGAACGTTAAGAGTACTGTTAGTCATTTATCAATCACATTGCCTTGCAGCTTACCTTGCGCCAGCTGTTTAGTAGGGCAAAGGAAAATATAAATGTTCTGGCGCATGGAGGGTTAAAATTCAGCAAGCATGCAAATGTTTATAACGACACTTGAAATAAAAACAGGTGGCCAAACAAGTCTGTAAACTTCAATGGTCCATATATGTAGGAAAGGATGACCATGTGTATCGACTGCTGCTATCCTCAGTGATTGAGCCAACTCTGAAGAAACCAATGAAAGAAGGGAGAAGGAGGGAAGGGCGGGGAGAGAGCACTGCCTAAGTGCAGTATTGCAAAAGCTGGTTTATTACATAAGATTAAAAACACTCACAAGATAGAATGTAAAAACATGCTCATCTGTGGTGGGTGTAGTGCAGGTCTGGCCTCTCCGTTCCACAGGTACCGTGGGGACCTTCACTGGCGGTACCTACGGGACGGAGAGGCGAGACCTCTACTACACCCTCCATAGATGAGCATGTTTTTACATTCTATCTTGTGAGTGTTTTTAATCTTGTGTAATAAGCCAGCTTTTGCAATACTGCACTTAGGTGGTGCTTCCCTTTCTTTTTTCATTGTTTAGTAGGGCAGTTACCGTATATACTTGAGTATAAGTCGATCCGAGTATAAGTCAAGGCCCTAATTTACCACAAAAAAAATGGGGAAAAACTTATTGACTCGAGTATAAGACTAGGGTGGGAAATGCAGCAGTTACCGGTAAATTGCAAAAGTAAAAATAGATACCAATAATGTTTTTGAATATTTATTTCAAAGAAAAACAGTAAACTAGCTCTGTAAGTGGAAAAGAGGGTCAATAAAAACTATATGGTATCAACAATAACTTTAAAAGTACAAAAACCTTAGCTCCATTAGCAACGAAGCTAAAACACAAGAGTTAAAATCCTTCAAAACTGGATTCCTCATCATCTGTATGTCCAAACAGAGCTTCACCATTAGCTGGTGTGAGGTTATCAGCATAGACATTGTCATCATCACTGAGTCTGCAGTCATCACCGTCACTGCTGTCGTTCTCAAACAAAGCGCTGTCTTCACTGCCATCCATAGCATTACTAATGCCACATTTCTTGAAGGCGCGTTGCACCATGTCCTCCGGAATCTCTTCCCATGCATCACGAACCCACGTTGCTATCAATTCTATGTCGGGCTTCATCAGATTTCCACCTTTTGTCAGTCGGGCTTGACCAGATGACATCCATTCATGCCACCTCTTTCGCACAGTCTTTGAAAGGTTTATTTAAACACACATCTAGCGGCTGCAGTACAGATGTAAGCCCACCTGGAATAACGGCCAAAGTAACTTGAGAAGATTTTGCCAATTTTTTTATGTCATCAGATGTGTGGGCTCTGAACATATCCCAAACTAGCAATGGTGGTTTTTTCTTTAAGGCTGCTCCTGGTCGTCCGTTCCAAATTTCTTCCGGCCATTTTTTTGTTCCGTCTTCATCCATCCAGCCTTTAATATGTGCGCACACTGTAATTCGTGGTGGGAATTTGACCTTTTTAGGCAAGGTCTTTCTTTTAAAAATAATGACAGGCCGCAGCTTGGTTCCATTAGCCAAACATTACAGAACGACTGTGAAATGTTTTTTTTTTTTTTTTTCATTTTTGGTTCTGAGAAAAATAGTTTTGGCTCCCAAACTTGCCACAGTTCTGTTGCTTGGAAGATCAAAGGTCATAGGTGTTTCATCCATATTTCCAATATCTTCCAGGTCATAGTTATGGATCCTTCTTTGATTTATAATGAATAAATGGAATTACATCACTTTTTCATCAAGGTCTTTTGGCAACTTCTGTGAAATCTTTGTTCTTTGCTGCAAACATAGGCCAAACCCATTCATGAAGCGGTACACCATCCTGACGCAACAAAATTTTCAATGCCTGGTGCTTTTAATTTGTCATCTTTAGCCATTTGAAGGGCACGTAAGCGAATTCCCATGCATGTTACGCAGTAACCATTTTGACGACACTCCATAACCCATTTATGCAATTCAGTCTCTAGAGCCCCATATGAAGTTGTTAAACCACTCCAAGCTTTTTTATCCTTTGGAATCTTTTCCAAGTCAGGTTTCATTTTCCGCCAGTCCCTCACTAGTTTTTCACCAACACAAAATTCCCTACTTGCAATACAATTATTGCTTTCTTCTGCTCTTGACACAACCTTAAGTTTGAAACCAGCTTCGTATGAACTGAGTTTTTGTTTTGGTCCAGGATTACTGGTAGAAGTATTGGGATCCATTTCTAACAGGATAAAAAAAAAAGACTTGTATAGTTTGAGGCCTAATGCAGGCTGATGATATTACAGAATGTGATGACATGACTGTTTGCATAGAGCAGCATGTGTTAGGGCTCATAATATACATTCTACCAGTGCCCATGAAATGCAGCCTGCCAGTGTCCATTATATACAGCATTCCAGTGTCCATTATGCTGGTATATAGCCTGCCAGTGTCCATTATATACAGTCTTCCAGTGTGCATTATGCCGGTATATAGCCTGCCAGTGTCCTTTATATACAGCCTTCCAGTGTCCATTATGCCAGTATACAGCCTGCCAGTGTCCATTATATACAGCCTGCCAGTGTCCATTATATACAGCCTGCCAGTGCCCATTATACCAGTATATAGCCTGCCAGTGCCCATTATACTGGTATATAGCCTTCCAGTGCCCATTATATATATGGTAGCCATTGTAAATATCACACAACCTGGTCCCAAAACACTATCAATAATCTGGTCCCAATACACACAACCTGGTCCCAATACACTATCAATAATCTGGTCCTAGATCTGGTGTGTATATGTATATATATAGATAGATAGATAGATAGATCTATCTATATAACATAACATAACGGATACTGGAGTGGAGTAGTTATTTCACTCACCGCATGTAAGATCGCGCTGTGTCAGATGCAGCCGCCGCGGTAGCGATGTCCCACCTCCTATGACATACGGCACAGTGATTCCTAGCATTGGAACACTGTGCTGTCTGTCACAAGAGGAGGCAGGACATCGCTATGTGGCTGGCGATGTAAAACGCCAAAAAATGGGCTGAAAAATTCGACTTATACTCGAGTATATACGGTATTCGGGTCTTTGTTAATGTGCTTGAAAAGATAACACATTTTGTAAAATTTACTTGACATCATGATATTGCAGCATTTATTTTTCTCCCAGGAGCAAGAAAACAAATATACTCTATTTTTACATATACAATATATTGTAAAAGTTGTACATACAACTACGGTATATAAATATTTAAGGTTTCCTCTACTAAGAGTCACCCTGTAGGATTCTTCTGTGGTAGGAAGTCCAGGACCCTTTCTTGTCCTCCTTCACATATTTTTATGGCTAAATAAATTAAACCTATGCTAGAAAAATTACATACAGTGCACCTGGAAAGTATTCACAGCGCTTCACTTTTTACATATTTTTGTTAGGTTACAGCCTTATTCCAAAATAGATTAAATGAATGATTTTCCTCAAAATTCTACAATCATTACCCCATAATGACAATGTGAAAGAAGTTTGTTTGAAATCTTTGCACATTTATTAAAAATTAAAAACAAAAAAAATCACATGTACATAAGTATTCACAGCCTTTGCCATGACACTCAAAATTGAGCTCAGGTGTATCCTGTTTCCACTGATCATCCTTGAGATTTTTTTACAACTTGATTAGTGTCCACCTGTGGTAAATTCAGTTGATTGGACACGATTTGGAAAGGCACACACCTGTCTATGTAAAGTCCTACAGTTAACAGTGCGTGTCAGAGCACACACAAAGCCATGAAGTCCAAGGAATTATCTGTTGACCTCCTAGACAGGATTGTATCAAGGCACAGATCTGGGGATAGGTACAGAAAAATGTCTACAGCATTGAAGGTCCCAATGAGCACGGTGTCCTCCATCATCCCTAAATGAACCACCAGGACTCTTCCTAGAGCGATCTGGCCAAGCTGAGCAATCGGGGGAGGAGGGCCTAAGTCAGGGAGGTGACCGAGAAACTGATGGTCACTCTGACAGAGCTCCAGCATTTTTCTGTGAAAAGAGGAGAACCTTCCAGAGAAACAACTATCTCTATAGCACTCCAACAATCAGGCCTGTATGATATCATGGCCAGATAGAAGCCACTCCTCAGTTAGACACGTGATAGCCCACCTGGAGTTTGCCAAAAGGCACCTGAAGGACTCTGACCATGAGAAACAAAATTCTCTGGTGGGATGAAACAAAGATTGAATTCTTAGGCCTGAATGGCAAGTGTCAAGTCTGGAGGAAACCAGGCACCGCTCATCACCTGGCCAATACCATCCCTACAGTGAAGCATGGGGGTGGCAGCATCATGCTATGGGGATGTTTTTCAGTGGCAGGAACTGGGAGACTAGTCAGGATCAAGGGAAAGATGAATGCAGCAATGTACAGAGACATCCTTGTTGAAAAACCTGCTCCAGAGCGCTCTTGAGCTCAGATGGGGCGAAGATTCATCTTCCAACAGGACACCGACCCTAAGCACACAACCAGGATAACAAAGGAGTGGCTATGGGACAACTCTGTAAATGTCCTTGAGTGGCCCAGTCAGAGCCCAGAGTTGAACCCGACTGAGTATGTCTAGGGAGATCTGAAAATGGCTGTGCACCAACGCTCCCCATCCAACCTGATGGAGCTTGAAAGGTCCTGCAAAGAAAAATGGAAGAAACTGCCCCAAAACAGGTGTGCCAAGCTTGTTGCATCATACTCAAAATGACTTGAGGCTGTAATTGGTACCAAAGGTGCTTCAACAAAGTCTTTAGCAAAGGCTGTGAATACTTATGTACATGTGATTTTTTTTGTTTTTGTTTTTTATATAAATTTGCAAAGAAACTTCTTTCACATTGTCATTATGGGGTATTGTTTGTAGAATTTTGAGGAAAATAATGAATTTAAAGCATAACTCCACTTTTGTTGAGAAAAAAACCTTCCCCCCTCTGTGATCTGTGTACATTGCAAGGATTATAACAACCTTTGTTGCAGATTCCTACCTTTTGGTTGTTCTGAAGAAATCCCTGTGTGTTTGTGTGTACCTCTGGGATTAATGGGAGGGGTTTCATATTAGTCAGCTGTGGGGCACTAATGAGGAAAGCTGCTGGACCTGCATCTCTTTTAGATGTGTCCCTATTGGAATTATCTCACCAAAAATGACATTTTTGTTGCAGGGGATGCCTGAAATATGACTTGTATCTAAGCCCAGGTTCACACTGACAGTGGGAATTAAACTTGCACTATTTCATTCCTGCATGTCAGTCCTGACTTCAGGGGCGATCTCAGAGACATCTGTGTGGGTTTCTGCACATATGTCTATTGAAATCGCACCCTGAAGTTGGCAAAAGTAGTACAGCAACTATTTTTGGGAATCGTTGCGGCGCCGCACCATTTCGTATGGTGCCATTGCCGGCAATAGCCGCCGATGGGGCATGCAATTTGACATGGCTCAGGCAGACTTCTGGGAAAATTGGTGAGCCAATCACAGAAGCAGGAAATGTTTCTGGGGAGTGGTCAGTACACATATTGTGTACAGAACAACTCCAGGTGGTCATATTGCATTTATAGAAAATGTACAGTAGCTGCAGATTGAAAAAGGTAATTTTTAGTAACATTCAATTACAATATGACTTGTATCACAATTGTACACTCTATATTAATTTTTCTTTATTTGCTATTTTGTTCCCCCACGAAAGTGGAGTTGCCCTTTAATCAATTTTGTTTTAAAGTGGATATAAACCCACCCATCCTTTCTAAACTACTGCCATAGTGGTATTGGTTATCTATAAGGATATACATGCCTCCTGCGTGTATCCTTACCTGTCAAATGTCTCCCCTCTGTCTGTTATGAAACCCAAAAAACGGCAGATTCTGTGGGTGGGACTGTTGTCCGGAGCTCGGTGGGTGGAGTCGTGATGTTAGTAGACCCCCCCGCCCACCTCTACACTTTACTTGTCAACATTTTCTCCTGTGTATTTCTTACACTGAACTTCTGCTATGATCACTAACATCCAGTCAAAACCCAGAAAAGTCACCACATGACTTCAGCATGCCCAATCATGCTGAGGTATGGAGCAGCCAATCCTGGGAGAGCTGAAGAAGAAAGAAGGAGGGGATCTGAAGTACACAGAATGACTATCTAAGGCTTGTGCATGAAATATGTAAATCACATGTCACTCACAGCAAGGGGGAAGAACTGACTCCTATTTCTGTGTCAGTTTTTATCTCACAGAAAAAAGATAAGATAACTGCTCAGAGCTGGATTAACTCTTCGTGGCAAGACTGGGCACAGCAGACATGAAAATCTATGCTGTACAAGGTGCAAGCCTTAATTAAAAAAATTTTTTTTCGGGTTTACATCCACTTTAAGGCTGTAAAATAACAAAATGTGGAAAAAGTGAAGCACTGTGAATACTTTTTGAATGCACTGTAGCCTTTTATTGCTGAGCTCTTTGAAACTTGTAGTTGTCTGGCTATCATTGTGGTTTAAAGTATATGTAATACATATAAAAAAAAGTTCTCAGTTGCATAGGGATATTAGAGAGCTGGGGAGGAGAAACGACAGTATACAGATCTTCCCAGTGAATGGCTGTGCAGCGGGGGGCATGTCAGCACAAGTCTGATCATTGGAGGAGAGCAGGCTGAGTTCCCAGCACTGCTAGAAAACTGACCATGCTGTGCTTTCATGCCTAGTGTGGTCAGTTTTTAATAGGACAATAGAGTGATTGGCAGGAACACTAGGCATTTCACACATTTGCGGGTGTATTCGGCCGCTTTTAACCCCCGCTACGGGCCGAAAAAGGGTTAAAACCACCCGCAAAGCGCTGACGCAGTATCGCTTTGCCGGCGGTATAGCTGCGCTGCCCCATTGAGGTTACAGAAGACAGCCGGCGGTGTACACTTATATGGGTGTATCCCGTGCTTGCGCCGTGGGCCTGGACCGCGCGGTTGGGACACAGAGGTCTGGGGCACGTGCGTTTGACAATTGCAACAAGTTTGAAGGGTCTTTTGTATAAGGCTGTGATAGCTGCTATACGCTGGATTTCAGCCTATAGCTCAGAGGGAGTACTTTTATTCCTCTACTCTTGTAAGCAATGTCTTCCAGAAGACGAGGTACGAGGAGCAGGGCAAGTCCAGGGGTTAAAGTTCCTCCTCCAAAAACAGGGGATCTGCCTCAGGTTGCTGCAACCTCAGTCTCCACTGAAAGACCTGTGGCATCTGGCCTGACTGAGCCATTGCATTTGTCAGGCGTAGTGGCCACTACCAATGTCCCTGCCTCGGCTTATGTTACTAAGGATGACTTAGCATCAGCCCTAGCTGGCCTTGAGGGCAAAATAGCGTGTATGATTGCCACAGTAACGCAGGGAAGGAAGAAGCGTCATAGATCTCCCTCTCCTGAGCCTGGCCCCAGTGGAGAATCACTTGAGCACCAGGACTCGCTTAGCCAGATGGGTCCATGTGATCTGCATCCAGAGTGGGCAGAGGATTTGGAGGAAGTGGCCGTAAAGGATAAAGAGGAAGGAGAGGCTGAAGTTTCCTCAACGGAGGATTCAGGTTCTGGGGAACCAATTTCGGCCTCCCAATCCCAAAATTGTTTATCCAGTCGCTAGCGGAAATGGTAATAGCTGGGTTTAAGTTACCCCCAGTTCAGGAGCCTGGACTCTCCTATTCTACTTTAGGATCCTTGCAACCTCAGCAAGGCTCCCAGGCATTCCCTTTGCATCTATTGTTGGAGCAGGTGATTTACGCTGACTGGGACCACCCTGACAGGATATACTTGCCTCCGAAAAGGTTTTCCTTTTTATATCCTACGGAGGAAAAATTCAGGAAGAAGTGGGATACACCTTTGGTTGATGCTGCCATTTCTTCAGTGAATAAAAGCCTAACCTGTCCGGTGGATAATGCCTAGGTGTTTAAAGATCCGGCAGATAAAAAAACTGGAATCCTTGCTAAAGGCTTCCTTCGCGGTAGCTGGGTCAGCAGTACAGCCGGCAGTTGCGGCTATAGGTATTTGCCAGTCCCCGAAGGACCGTTTTAAAAGGTTGGTTAAGAACCTACCTTTTCAGGAGGAATCTACCGACGAATTGTCGGAACTTCCTCGCGCTTTATGTTTTGCTGTAGATGCATTAAAAGACTCGATCCAGCAGATGTCTCGTTTTGCGCTACTTTCAATTCATATGCGGAGAGTCTTGTGGTTAAAGAACTGGTCTGCCGAGACGCCATGCAAAAGGCTGCTCACGGCTTTTCCTTTCCCATCAATCTGCTGGAGATTCGGGCAGTTCGCTTGGCTCTCCTATTCTGGACTTCCAGATTGCGGGGTCTTCCTGTCCGAGTCCAATCCGACAACTCCACGCTGGTGGCATACATCAACCACCAAGGAGGCACCCGGAGCCAGGCGGCCCAAAAGGAGGTAAATCATATATTAACTTGGGCAGAAAGGCATGTGCCGTTTCTTTCAGTGGTCTTTATTCCGGGGGTGGACAATTGGCAGGCAGACTATCTAAGTCGCCAGCAATTGTTACCAGGGGAGTGGTCCCTTCATCCCAAAGTTTTTCTTCAAATCTGCCAGCACTGGGGATCCCAGATGTGGATCTTCTGACATCCAGATTCAATGCTAAGCTGGACAGGTTTGTATCCAGGACCAAGGATCCACTTGCTGTCGGGACAGACGCGTTGGTGGTTCCCTGGGATCAGTATTCCCTAATCTATGCTTTTCCTCCGATCCAGATCCTGCCGCACCTGCTACGCAGGATACAGGAAGAACAGAAACCAGTGATCCTGGTGGCCCCAGATTGGCCTAGGAGTTCTTGGTACACAGAGATTGTGAGGATGGCAGTGGGGGACCCATTGTGCCTCCCATACCGTCCAGACTAGTTATCCCAAGGTCCCATATTCCATCCTTCTTTACGGTCGCTAAATTTGATGACATGGCTATTGAGACCAGAGTACTGAAAGACCGTGGCATTAGAGGTTCAGTCTTGTCTACTCTGATAAATGCTAGAAAACCAGTTTCTAGAAGTATTTACCATAGGGTCTGGAAGTCATACATTTCCTGGTGCGAGAGGAGAAGATGGCACCCTCGCAGGTGTACGATTGGGAGGGTCCTTGCTTTTCTTCAAGCAGGAGTTGATTTGAACCTAGCTTTGGGGACCTTTTTAAAGGTCAAATTTCGGCCTTATCGTTTTTTTTTTCCCAGAGTCCAATTGCATCTCATTCTTTAGTGCGAACCGGGGTAATGCACTTAAGGCCGCCGGTTAAGCCACCCTTATGCCCCTGGGACCTGAACTTGGTGCTATCAGCTCTACAAAGTCAACCTTTTGAACCTATTGAGCATATTCCTTTAATCCTATTAACTAGGAAATTGGTCTTTTTGGTGGCCATAACCTCGGCTAGAAGGGTGTCAGAGTTGGCCGCCCTTTCTTGTGAAAAACCTTTTTTATTTTTACATCAGGACAAGGTGGTCATGCGCCCCCGTCCAGATTTTTTGCCTGAAGTGGTTTCCAATTTCCATTTGAATCAGGATATCGTTTTACCTTCCTTTTTTCCAAACCCTAAGTCTAGGGAAGAAAAGTCGCTTCACTCACTGGATGTGGTGAGAGCAATCAAGGTTTACTTAAGGATGTCAGCTCCTTTTCAAAATACTGACTCCCTTTTTGTCCTGCCGGAGGGTCCTAAAAAGGGACAGGCAGCGACTAGTTCAACTATCTCCTAGGTGGATTCGCCAGGTCATTATCCAGGCTTATGGGTTAAAACTCAAGGTTCCACCTCGGTATCTGAAAGCTCACTCCACTAGAGGAGTTATTGCGTCATGGGCAGTGCGCCAACAGGTGTCTGTGGCTCATGTTTGCAAAAGCGGCCGCTTGGTCTTCAGTTAATACGTTCACCAGGTTTTACCAGGTGGATGTTAGGTCTCAAAGGGAGACTGTTTTTGGCCACAGCGTGCTGCAAGCAGCTTTATAAGTCCTGGCCTGGATGGGGTTTAGGAATACTGTGTTCTCTCCCCTCGAATGCATTGCTTTAGGACATCCCAGATAGTCATTATTATGGTGCTCTCTGTCCTGTGATGTACGATAAAGAAAAATGGATTTTTAAAACCGCTTACCTGTAAAATCCTTTTCTTGGAGTAAATCACGGGACACAGAGGTCCCTCCCTTCTTTTCTGGGATCTTCATTGCTTGCTACAAAACTAAGGTACTTCCCGTGTGGGAGGGGTTATATGGGAGGAACCTTCTAACTATTGGTTGCCAGTGTCCAATCGCCTAAAGGTAGCATATAACCCAGATAGTTATTATTATGGTGCTCTGTGTCCCGTGATGTACTCCAAGAAAAGGATTTTACAGGTGAGCGGTTTTAAAAATTCATTTTTTGCCTTTTATGTGCTTTTGATTTGGGCTACATATATTTTTTTTTTTTTTTTTTTTTTTAGCACAGATTTCCTTTAGGAAAAGGTTGTTTGTTTTTTAACCTTTTGCGTATGGACTGCCTGCCTGCAATGTACTGCAGACAGGCAGCCTGTGCAGGCATAGCGATGTACCCATTGGTGGCTGCTCGATTCCGGGTTAAGGGGACATACATGCGCGCCTCCCTACTGACACCCGCTGTGATTGTACACAGTGGGAGTCTGTCAGCAAGTCCTGGAGGGGACCTGCTCATTGGCTGTGTGCTATTACAGCCCAGAGCCCTGTGTTGACAATCAACACAGGGCTCTGTACAGAGGGAACAATCTTTGTTTCTTATCCCTGCAGGGATAAGAAACAAAAAGACCTTTAGTAAAAATCAGCACACATTACACATTGTTAAGCTGGCCATACATTATAAAATGTTCTTATTTAATTTCCTTTAGATTTACTTTTGTCTATGTAGTGTAAGAGCCTACAAATTGAAAGTGTTTAGGTTTGACCTTTTATATTGATATGGGTTTGGTAAATCCAAAGGAAAATGGTACAAAAAATGGTATAATGTATGGCCAGTCTTAGGCACACATTTAACCCCTTGACCGCCCTTGATAACCACTTCCTAGTCAATGTCATTAGTACAGTGTGTATTAGCAGTCAGTCATACTTTCGTACTTTTGCACTCCCTTTCAAGTCACTGATCACTGGCATTAGTAGTGGTAGTAAAAAAAAAAAAAAAAAAAATTCCAATATGTATACTATAGTTAGTAGACACTAGAAGTTTCATGCAATCCAATCAATATATACTTATTGAGATTTTGTTTTACCAAAGACATGTAGCAGAATACATTTTGGCCAAAATTTATGAATAAATTGATTACTTTTTAAAATTATTATTGCATATGTGTTATAGCAGAAAGTAAAACGTGTGTATGTGTATATATATGTGTGTGTATATATGTGTGTGTGTGTATGTGTGTGTGTGTATGTGTATATGTATGTATGTATGTGTATATATATATATATATATATATATATATATATATATATATATATATATATATATATATATATATATATATATATATATATATATATATATAAGCTAGCCTTACTTTCAATATTTCAATCTCTGCTACCATTTGTGTCGCAAATTGTTACATGCCTTGTTCCTTCAGTAGACTCTTGCTCATTATCACCTATTTATTCTAGGCTCTGGCATTCCAGAGATGAAGACTATCCTGCGTGGTGTGGTGCTAAAAGAATATCTTACCCTTAAAACTTTTATTGCCAAAGTCATTGGACTAACTTGTGCCCTTGGTAGTGGAATGCCACTTGGAAAAGAAGTGAGTATGGTGCTGTTTGAGGTGTTTTTAAGTACTTGACAACTTCTTGTTTGCTTGTTGTCATACTTATCGTAAAGATTTATCCAACTGTTCAGCGAAGTTGACCCCTAATTACCAGAGGTAGAAACCCAGATGTGTCCCCTACATCTGCTGCAGCAAAAGGACAACTGTTTTTACTTATATTGCTGCTAAAAGTAAAATGTGAGGGTTCCATCAAAGGTGATTGTGAAAGACACTATAAATGCGCTGGATTCATTTCAGAGTTTTCCAAGAGAAAGTATGGGTTACAATAATTACAGTGTAATTGTAAGGAGAAAGTTCAGGTAAGAAACATGACCTTATGTTACTAAGAAAATTGGCAGTCACTCATGACAACAATGGCAATTGTGATGCCAGGAAAATATCTAATATATAGTATAAGGAACTCTTCTTATTTTGTCTGCTGGATTGAGCACAAATAATATATTTGACCACCTAGCTAATCCTGCACTGTCCTGCAGCAATCCGCTGAAAGGCACTGCACTCCAGGGCCCATGATGCCATCCTCTTTGCTGACCTCATCAGGGAGCTGTCTGTCTCTTCTGCATCTTAGCAGCTAGCCCCCTGATGATGCCTAACTGCAGATACCCATTTTATTCTACATAGCCTCAAAGCTTCTTGATAAGCGTGATGTGGGAATCCCTGAAAGTTTTGCAGTGAGGGGAGGTTAATGCATTCTTTCCTAGGTGAGAAAAGCAGAAGTGCAGGGTGTGCTCGCTAGGAAAATCGTAACGTTTACTACGACCCAAAAGTTACAAAAAACTATCCCAGCAGTGAGGCTCCCTTGCTCTGCAAAGGGTCAATGCTGGTTAACTCTAGGCATTGAGAAACAAGGTGTACCTTTCCTCTGCTCTGTCTTGTGATCTGACCTTTTCTGTCCATGTACAATGCAGGGCTATTGACCTTGCATTGTAACCGATGACAACATTGTGTGACCGCTGGCTGGGGCACTTAAAAGGGAAGATGCTTCCAGGGTACCAGCCTCGCACATGGAGGGAGCCTGCTGGAGAAGGAGTAAGGTAAATATTATACACTATTCCTCATACCCTAATGTTAAGAGGGTGGGGCACTGCAAGGGTAATTTTTTTTTTTTTTTTTTGTAATTCCTGGAGTTGGGTTTTAAAACATTCATATATTCACTGCTTTTAAACTGACGTTCAGCATTGCCATGTCTTATACCAGTCTTTCTCAACTTTTACTCTGGACAAACCCTTGAAATAATTATGAGGCCACAGGGATCCCCGCATAAAAATTACACCTTTATTCTGTTTGAGAACTCTGAGCATGCCCATCTTTTTTTGATAGCATATGATAACATTACTAAAGTGATCCTTGCATCATAAGGGTTCAGGGCATACGTAAATTAAAGCATCAGCTGTTATTAAACAAAATATAATTGACAATTCATTGCGTGCCGTATTCATAGTTACATAGTAGGTGAGTTTGAAAAAAGACACAAGTCCATCAAGTCCAACCAATGTGTGTGATTATATGTTAGTATTACATTGTATATCCTGTATGTTGTGGTCGTTCAGGTGCTTATAGTTTTTTGAAACTATCGATGCTCCTCGCTGATACCACGCCTGTGGAAGGGAATTCCACATCCTTGTTGCTCTTACAGTAAAGAACCCTCTATGTAGCTTAAGGGTAAACCTCTTTTCTTCTAATTTTAATGAGTGGCCATATGTCTTGTTAAACTCCCTTCCGCGAAAAAGTTTTATCCTTATTGTGGGATCACCAATACGGTATTTGTAAATTGAAATCCTATCCCCTCTCAAGCGTCTCTTCGGAGAGAATAAGTTCAGTGCTCGCAACCTTTCCTCATAACTAACATCCTCCAGACCCTTTATTAGCTTTGTTGCCCTTCTTTGTACTTGCTCCATTTCCAGTACATCCTTCCTGAGGACTGCAGCCCTGAGGACCGAGCGGGTGAATTATCGTTTTATCTCTGGAGTTGATCCCCTTTATAATGCATGCCAATATTCTGTTTGCTTTGTTTGTAGCAGCTTGGCTGCCCACCCCATTAATTTGTTCAGATCTTTTTGCAAGGTTTCCACATCCTGCTGAGAAGTTATTGCCCTGCTTAGTTTAGTATCGTCCGCAAATACAGAGATTAAACCCTATCCTCCAGGTCATTTATGAACAAATTAAATAGGATTGGTCCCAGTACAGAACTCTGGGGGACCCCACTACCCACCAAGTACTCCTCATTTATCACCACCCTCTGAACTCGCCCTTGTAGCCAGTTTTCAATTCATATACTCATCCTATGGTCCATGCCAACGGACCTTATTTTGTACAATAAACGTTTATGGGGAACTGTGTCAAATGCTTTTGCAAAATCCAGATACACCACATCTATGGGCCTTCCTTTATCTATATGGCAACTCACCTCCTCATAGAAGGTTAATAGATTGGTTTGGCAACAACGATTCTTCATGAATCCATGCTGATTACTGCTAATGATACCATTCTCATTACTAAAATCATGTATATAGTCCCTTATCATACCCTCCAAGAACTTGCATACTATTGATGTTAGGCTAACTGGTCTGTAATTCCCAGGGATGTATTTTGGGCCCTTTTTAAATATCGGTGCTACATTGGCTTTTCTCCAATCAGCTGGTACTATTCCAGTCAGTAGACCGTCAAGTAATTAACAGACCATTGTTCCTAATTTTTACTGACTGAGTTTCTTAAATACCCTAGGGTGCAAGCCATCTGGTCCCTGTGATTTATTAATGTTAGGTTTCCCAAGTCTAATTCTAATTCTGTCCTCTGTTAACCATGGATTGCTTCCTGTGATGTGTCATGAGGACAAACACTGCAGTTTTGGTTACTAAAGCCCCCCAATTCCCTCGTGAAGACTGAGGAGAAGAATAAATTCAATACCGTTGTCATCTCCCAAACCTTTGTAACCAGATGTCCTTCCTCATTCTTTATGGGGCCAGTATGGTCTGTCCTCCCTTTTTTACTGTTTACATATTTAAAGAATTTCTTTTTTTTGCTGTCCTCCGCTATGTGTCTTTCGTGTTCTATCCTAGCCGCCCTAATTGCACCCTTACATTTCTTGTTGCATTCTTTTATAAAGTCTGAATGCTGATGATGATCCCTCAACCTTGTATTTTTTGAAGGCCTTCTCCTTTTCTTTTTATACATTTGCATTTTTACATTGGAGTTAGGCCATCCAGGACTTTTGTTCGATCTTTTAAATGTATTACCCAATGGGGTGCATTGGCTAATGCCCTTATTTAATATGCTCTTAAAGCAAACCCATCTCTCCTCCGTGTTCTTTGTTCCTAAGATTTTATCCCAATTTATGCCTTCTAGCAAGGTTCGTAGTTTAGGGAAGTTGGCTCTTTTGAAATTCATTGTCTTTGTATTCCCCTTATTTTTCCTATTTGTGTGATTTTATACTGAAGCCAGTTGACCTGTGATCGCTGTTTCCTAAATTGCCCCGTATTTCCACAACCGTGATCAGGTCTGTATTGCTGGTAATCGGTAGATCCAGTAACGTTATATTTCTAGTTAGTGCGTCTACCATCTGAACGATGAAATTGTCCTGCAAGACATTTAGGAACTAGCAAGCCTTAGACGAATGCGTGGTTCCCTCTGCCCAGTCTATGTCTGGATAATTAAAATCCTCCATTATGATAACACTTCCCATCCTTCCTGCTAATCCAAATTGTGATAGGAGATCCGTCTCCCCCACGCCCTCCGGTTAGGGGACCTATAGCATACTCCCAATATTATTTTCCCCTTAGCTTCATCCCTTTGGAGCTCTACCCATAAGGATTCCACCTCCTCCCTAGCTCCCTTAGTGATGTCATCTCTCACATTCACTTGTACATTATTCTTGATATAAAGGCATACCCCTCCCCCTTTTCTACCCCCTCTATCCCTGCAATAAAGGGTATACCCTTGAATGGTTGCCAGCCAATCATGAGAGCTGTTGAACCAGGTCTCTGAAATTCCCACAAAATCCAAATCCTCCTCATACACCGGTATCTCTAGTTCACCCATCTTCTGGCATTGGTGAACATGCCACGTAGTTTAGACCGGTCGCATACCATCCTCTTATTGGGTGTTCCGAGATTGCAACTAGGACTTGTTACTATACTTACTTGTTACTATACTTGGGTTTATGTGCTTTAGTCAACCTACCACTAATGCCCCAGCTGATCTCTGATCTTCACCCTCCTCATTTAGGTGCAGTTCGTCCCTTCTATAGGACTGAGAAGTCGGCCCAGTCCTCCAAGAACCCAAACCCCTTCTTACTACACCAGCTCCTCAGCCACTTGTTTACTTCCCTAATCTCTCTCTGCCTTTCTGATGTGGCTCGATGTACCGATAGTATTCCTGAGAATACTACCTTGGAGGTCCTTTTTCCTCCTAAGTCCCTAAAATTGTTATTTAGGACACTCCATCTGCCTCTGATGTCATTGGTGCCAACGTGCATCATGACAGCCGGGTCTTCCCCAGCCCCTCCCAGTAATCTGTCCACCAGATCCGTGATGTGCCAAACCTGAGCGACCGGTAGATGACATACAGTTAGGCGCTTCAGGTCTTTGTTACAGATTGCCCTTTCTGTCCTTCTAAGAATTGAGTGCCCTACCATCAGAATCCGTCTTTCCTTTCCCTTCGCTTCCCCCCACTCTCACTGGAGGAGTTCTTCCCCTGGCAGCTAGGAAAGTCCCTTAGCTCCAGCAGTGCTGGTCCCTGACTGGTTTCACCAATGTCACTCAATGGAGGGTACTTATTGGGATGCTCCAGCCCTGGATAGGCCTCCCTGGCACTTCCCCCCTCTACCCTTCCTGACTGTCACCTATCTACTCTTTTCTAGTGCCTGCACCGCTTCGCCTCCACCCGCCTCTCTGCTCGCACCTGCCGGGTATGTTCCCAGCTCTCCTTTATTATGGAGGGTCTTCCCAGTGCTGACAGTTGCTTCCCCAGATTCAGAACCTGGGCTTCCAGGGAAACAATGTGCTAACATTTTGCACAGCAGTATTCGCCCTTGATCAGATGATCAAGGAACGCATACATGCCACAAGATGTACACCGCATCTCCACACCTGCCGGGCATCGTACCTATTAATTTAATGAGGATTGGGGATTATACCCTGTCCAAATTACCTAATAACTAGCTTCCTAACACTAATACTCAACAAGACAATACACAGGTACTCGCAGATCAACGTGTACACACAATACACAAGTACACACAATACACAAGTACCAACGATCCACACACACAGTACTCAAACAACACTCAGGTACTTACAATACACAGGTACTACCTGACACTAATACTCAATACAGCCCACGTGCATTTCCAGCACTCATGTACTTACAATACACAGGTACTTTGACCCCTGTTATAACCTCCTGTTTTCAACGCTGGTTTTAAACTCACCACTTAGTCCAGTTCCATTTGGTCAAAGTTCCAGCAAACTCAAAGATGAGCATGCTCAAAATGAGTTCTACAGAAAGTTATATAAAAAGTATTCAGTTAGATCATTAAATGTAAGACCCTAATTGAGCCTTGGCTTATGGCATGAGAGCTTGCAATAAGTCATATGCTTTGTCTAAGCTAAGATGTCTAAGTATGCATGCCATGGCCTAATTGTAAGCAAAGGAAAGAATTGTAATTTGTCATTTGAGGCTGTGCATGGGATTTAAATAATAAGTTTCCTTTGATAGAAGACCCAAAATGTGCCCTCCTCCTTCCCTCATCAGTTTGCTAAATATAATGATGTTGCAGTGTGGTCCTGTGTTAGACATGAAACAAGGCTGAAGGTAATAGTTTTAATGGCCAACTGCTGTCAAACATAGCAAGTCCCTTCTAATAAAAGGAAAGTTCAGTTTAATATAAATCATATTGTATTTTTAAAGTTTGCTATAATTTCCATTAAGTTAGAAATTGGACTCATACCTGGCCTTCTTCCCAGTGCCTCGCCTGTTCTTTGTCCAAGCGCATTGTTTAGATGTACTGTAGCCCAGCATCTTGTGGCACACATGCATTGGTCTTCACCCAAATGAATAATGGGCATTGCTAGCTCAGCAGTAGGGATGCTGTCTGGGAAGGCCAAGTTTCCAAATGGTCATGCAGCATTTTAAAAGCAACTGGAACTACTACTTTGTGTGTGTGTGTGTGTGTGTGTGTGTGTGTGTGTGTGTGTGTGTGTGTGTGTATATATATATATATATATATATATATATATATATATATATATATATATATATATATATATATTGTATAATGTATCAGAACAAGGAATTCCCTTTCCCCTCTCCTCTCTTCCTCTCCTCTCTTTCTCTCTCCTTTCCTTACTGTTCAGAAGCTGATAAAACTTTAACATATTTATTTAATTGTTATCAAGTATACCAAAAATTCCAGAAATACTCCAGGGCAACCGATACACTGTATAAAATGTTAAATAAAATAGGCCAACCTGTTGTTTAAACACTACCTCTATGTATTAAGGCTGCAGCATGGAGCATCTATCCATTTTTTCCATATTTTTTGAACTTCAAGGATGCGTTTCGTTGCACATAGGTGGGTTTTTTCAAACATAACATGTCTATCCATTTCCCGGATCCAGTCCCCCAGGGTAGGAGGGTTGGGCGAGACCCAACGAGAGGCTACTGACTTATGGGCCATAAAAAGTGATCTTATAATGGCCATTACCTGATCATGTTCCAGATTGTTGGGATTTATATACCCTAATAGGCATAAAACTGGATCTGGAATTAACGCAGTGTTTTAAATGGAGTTTATCACATCTCTTACATCCTGACAATACCGGTGAAATATTTCCAAAAACAAGTGAATAATACCACTCTATATATCAATAACATAGAATGCTAATCTGCATCCTTATCTTTTATATTTTTAAGACACTAATATAGGGGCACATTTATAGAGTTTAGAAATACGATAGGAGTACCATCATCCCTATAACAATACAGACAGACAGAAGTTCCCTCTATAGGTTGGGACTATTAAAGGCAAAATGTGTCAATAGTCTTATGTAAAAACATATGTAACGTTATTAATACAAATGCAAAAAAAATAAAATCCAAGGCGAACGGCTAATTAACATATGTTTACACTTGCATGGTTCTACATAATCAAGAGACCTTGACCATATCAAAGATGATGGCTAGGCATATGCTAATTAGCCGCTTGCCATGGATTTTATATTTTTATGCATTTGCAATAATAAAGTTATATATATTTTTACATAATGTTATTGACACGTTTTGAATTTAATAGTTCCAACCAATGGAAGGAACTTCTGTCTGCATTGATAGTTTCTTCTAAAATTACTCTTCGTGTTTAGTAAAAAAAACAATTTTTTAGTGCCATTGTAGTCTTCTTGTGAAATAAAATGCCAACATGGGGTGGGATTGTATTTTTTCTAACCTGGACAATTATTTTGATTTCGTTTTTTGAAACTATTGAAGCAATACAAATATACTATAAATGTATGTTTTCCCTATGAGATTTGTCCATTTTCATGTATTTAGTGTTTGCTACACTAACATTTTATATTCCTGATACAGTGGGGAAAATCATTTTGATCTCCTGCAGATTTTGTAAGTTTGCCCAATTACAAAAAAATTAAGGGTCTATAATTTTTATCATAGGTGTACTTTAATCACTTCAGCTCCGGAAGGATTTGCACCCTTAATGACCAGGCCATTTTTTTCCGCTATGGCACTGCGTTACTTTAGCTGACAATTGCGCGTTGATGTGACGCTGTACCCAAATAAAATTAATGTCCTTTTTTCCCACAAATAGAGCTTTCTTTTGGTGGTATTTGATCACCACTGCGGTTTTTATTTTTTGCGCTATAAACAAAAAAAGGCCAACCATTTTTTTTTTTTTTTTAATTTTATTTTCTGCTATAAAACACACTCAATAAAAAAATTTTAATCTAATTTCTTTATCAATTTAGGCCTATTTCCAAAAAGCATTTATTGATTGGTTTGTGCAAAAGTTATAGCGTCTACAAAATAGGGTATAGATCAGCGATTTTTAGCGGGACTGTGACATTGGGCGGACAGATCAGACACCTAACTGACATTTTTTACACTTTTTTGGGAACCAGTGAGATTATTAGTGATCATTGCTAAAAATATGCTGACATTGTACTAATGACACTGGCAGGGAAGGGGTTAACTGTGTTCCCTCAGTGTGTTTCTAACTGTGGAGGGGGGGCGGGGGATAGGCTGCCTGGGACAACACACAGATCCGTCTTCCTGCACAGCAGAAAGACAGGATCTCTGTGAGATCCCCTGTCAGAACAGAGATCTGCCATGTTTACTATGGCAGATCCCCGTTCTGTCACTGTGGGGCAGGGGTGCTGATTGGCTCCCCAGCTGGCCAATCGGTGCGCGCCCACAGATCGAAGTGTACGAGCTGACGTAATGCTGCAGCGGTTAAATGATAGAGACAGAATATCAACCAAAAATCCAGAAAACACATGATACAAATGTTATAAATTGAGTTGCAGTTCAGTAAGTAAAATAAATATTTGATCCCCTACCAACCAACAATAATTCTGGCTCCATCAGAATGGCCAGAGTATGTTCTCATGTGGTACACAGATTAGTCCTGTCAGTATAAGAAGGTACTCATAAAGACAACTCATTATGTGTACAAAAGACACCTGTCTACAGAATCTCTTTCTTCCATTCAAACCTCACCATCATGGGCAAGACCAAAGAGCTGTCAGAGGAAAAGGTTGTAGACCTGCACAAGGCTGGAATGGGCTACAAGACCATCAGCAAGAAGCTAGGTGAGAAGTAGACAACTGTTTGATTATTCGCAAATGAAAGAAATGCAAAATAACCATCAATCGCACTCAGTCTGGAGCTCCATGCAAGATTTTGCCTCATAGGGTAAGGATGATCATAAGAAAAGTGAGGGATCAGCTCAGAACTACACAAGAGGAGCTTGTGAATGATCTCAAGGCAGTTGGGACCACAGTCACCAAACAAACTATTGGTCACACAATACGCCGCGATGGATTGAAATCCTGCAGCGTCTGCAAAGTCCCCCTCCTCAAGAAGGCACATGTACAGGCCTATCTGAAGTTGCCAATGAACCTCTAAATGATTCAGAGAATGATTGGGAGAAAGTGCTGTGGTCAGATGAGACCAAAATTTAGCTTGCAATGTTTGGAGAGAAAACAATTAACTATGACCCCAAGAACATCATCCCTACAGTCAAGCATGGAGATGGAAACCTGCTTTGGGGCTGTTTCTCTGCTAAATGTACAGGCCGGCTTTGCCACATTGAGGAGCCAATGGACAGAGCCATGTATTGTAAAATTTTGGATGAGAACCTTCTTCCTTCAGCCAGAACACTAAAGATGGGTCGTGGATAGGTCCTTCCAGCATGACAATGACCCAAATTATACTCCCAAGGCAACAAAGGAGTGGCTCAAGAAGAAGCACATTAAGGTAATAGAGTGGCCTAGCCAGTCTCCAGACCTTAATCCTATAGAAAACTTATGGAGGGAGCTAAAACTTTGAGTTGCCAAGCAACAGTCAAGAAACCTTAAAGTGGATGTAAACCCACCACACATGAATATAAACTGTTTCCAGGATAATAAAGTATGTATCTGTGTTTGACTTCTAATTATGATCCTACCTTCCACAACTCACCCCTTTTCCTACACTGAGCCCTGCAAAACTCGGTGGAGCCGTGACGTCACTAGGCTCCTGACCAACCTCTCCCCTTGTGCTGGCAGCGGCGCAAGTACGAACCTCGCGCTTGTTATACTATAAGTGCGTGCACAGGGGACACAGAGCGTGTTCTTGACAGAATCAGAGCGCGCTCACGGCCCCCCTCGTGACTCCTGCACATGTGCCACATAGGCTGTAGTGGAGAGGAGTTTTCGGTATAGCTAGCACAGCTCTGAGATGCTGAGAGAGGGGAGGGAAGAGGTGTGTGTATGGACGTGCATGAGATAAGAAAATAATGCATGTCTCTTAGGCTAGTGCACGAAATATGTAAATCACCTGTCACTCACAGCAAGGGGGAGGATTTGACAAAGTTTTTCTGTTTGTCAAGATTTATCTCACTGAACAATAAAAGAGGATTGCTCAGAGCTGGATTAACTCTTTGTGGCAAGACTGGGCTCAAATTATAGGAAATCTTATTCGCTACATTATGACATTAAAAAAAAATAAAATTCGGGTTTACATCAACTTTAAGGGCCAGTTCACACCACATGCAGTCCAGTGCATTTTTTTTTCTGCATTAAAAACGCATAGAAAGTAATGCAGCATGTTCTAATTTTTTTATGGAACTGGAACTGAAAGCACTGGTGTGAACTATGCCATTGAAAAACATATATGGCATAGTTCACACCAGTGCTTGCAGTTCCAGTTCCATAAAAAAATTAGAACATGCTGCATTTTTCCTGCACTGGACTGTACTGGAACACTGTAAAACGCATAAAAAATGCACTGGAACACACCTAAATGCACTGAAACACACATCTTTATTTAAGGTTAAGAAAAGGAGTGGGGGGAAAAACTGTTCTTGACTCCACTAAAAACACATGAAAAACGCGCATGCAGAAAAGCATCTGGCCACATAGTACATCCTGTAACTCGCAAATTACTCTCTTTCCAAGATCTCCAAACCAAATTTGATATACCCAAAAAGCTTTTTTTTTTTCTTATCTTCAATTTAAACACTACTTCCATTCTATATCGCCTGCCTTGACCTTAGAAAAACCTAATGCCTTTGAAGCTTTATGTGCCCAAGGTCCATACCAGCCTGGTCTCATTTCTTGTATATACAAGATCCTCCATGACTCAAAACTGCTTACGCTGGATTCCCATGTATACATGCGAAGAAGGGCCAAGTTACTTCCTACCCCTATATCCCTCCCTCAATGGCAGAAGATCTGGACTTCCATATCTAAAGTTTCCAGATGCGTGGAGCAGAGAGAGACAGCATATAAAGTCCTCATGTTCTGGTATAGGACCCCGGAGGTTATCCATAAATATGACGCCTTTATATCCCAGAAATGCTGGAGATGTTCACGAGCTATGGGAACACACTACCATATCTTCTGGGAATGCTCATTAATTTTGCCATTTTGGTCCTCGGTCCAATCAGTGCTTCAGTCTGTGTTGGAGATGGACCTCCCAAAAGACCCGCCTCAGTACTTACTAGTAGACATGTACACACTGAAATATTTTGTTTCGGAATTTCGTTTTCGTCCGAAAAATAAATGTATTTAGTTACTCCCGAAATTAGTTTTTATTCACTTCATTTTTCGTTAAAAATTGCATTCGTCCGAAAATCCAAATTAAGGTCGAATCTGTCATTGAAGGCTTATGGTGTCTGTCGAATGTTCAAAGAAGATTCGACGGAGCAGCTAAACTGTACGTGTACATTTCCGGTCGAATTTTCCGCCTACAAGCTAGCTGTAGTAGAATTCTAATGTTGTATGACTAGTAATAATTATATTTATTAATTATTTTACTAGTCAACCAACATTAGAATTTTTCTGTAGCCTATGGGCGGATGCATTTGACCGGAAATGTACGATTGCAGCATCGTACAGTTTAGCTGCTCTGTCGAATCTTCTTAGAACTTTTGACAGACACCATAAGCCAAAGATTTGACGTTTGTATGTTTTTCGTTGCTTTGTCGAATCTTCGTTGTTCATGTTGAATGGTCTACTCTACCCCAACAGTCAACCAACTTTCACATTCGTTTCTCAATCTCCAAGTGCAATGGCGGGCTCGGCATCCGACGTTGTGTCAGATATTGATATGGCATTATAATATAGAATCTATAATAATAAATCCCCTCTCACAACACTAGCAACACTAGTATCACTATCAAGTTCACAACACTAACACAATAGCAGCAGATTATTATGAAAAAGTTAAGTTGAACTGTAGCTTGCTTTACTATTGTTCTGCTGCTGTGCTTATGCTTAATTGCTAAATAATTCAGGTTCTCTGACAAACGGACCAGCTAAGATTAACTGTCTTCTGAAATGATTCAGTGTGTGGGTCTCTCTCAGCTAGCAAATCGTAAGTGAAAGTAAGTTGGCTGTACGTGTGTACTTAGTTATTATTATTATTATTAATATTATTCAGGATTTATATAGCGCCAACAGTTTACGCAGCGCTTTACAATATAAAGTTCTAGTTATTTTACTGCCCCTTCTCTTTGGTTACAATCGGCCAATAACATTCATCATCATCATTTTTATTTTACTTCCCCCACCCAATTCCAGCAGCGATCTTTTCTCCCTGTCGAATCTTTTCTCTCTATGTAGAATAATCTTGAATTAATAGAGTTAAGGTTAGGCACATTTGACCACAGGTTCAATGGACACAGATTGTTATTGTCAGCGTCATGTAGAATCTCCCATCTATATCGAACTGTTGTCGCAACGAAAACGAAAATAAAGCATTTGTTTGTCGGATCTTTCGGTTTTCGTACTCTGCATTTTCGTTATCGTTTGTTAAAACGATAATGAAAATACCTGAAATTCGGACGAAAATACATTGGGACGAAAACGAATGCACATGTCTACTTACTAGGCCTCCCAGTCCCTGGAATATCTAAATATGCCAATAAGTTGCTGTCATATATTCTCTTAGCCGCCAAGAGAGTAATACCTACCCACTGGTTATCTCCCAACACACCCACACAAGCCCAATTGATCTTGGCAATAGCACATATACGTAGAATGGAACATATGACAGCGGTGATACATGATTCTCTGCCTCAGTTATCAAAGATTTGGGATAACTCCTCTTTCAATCCTGAATCACTATCCTAAACTGCTATCAAATGATCCTGAGACAACTAGTTCCTTCATATTCGAATGATTAGCCTGAATACTATTATTTTTATATTATTATATATATGCTGTGTCAGGATCCATGGTGTACCCGCTCTTCCCTTGTTTCTCTTTTTTTTTCTGACTATGACATTGATCACTAAGAGATGCTTTTTTCTCTCTCTATAAGATAACAGTGATATTTCTCTGTAATGTGTTTGCTTTTACCTGTTTTGATGGAAAATTTCAATAAACTTACAATTACAAAAGAAAAGCATCTGAAACACATCCGGACTGCATTTCTATGGTGTAAACTGTCCTAAAGGAGTTGTAAAGTCTTGAGAAAAACCTTCTGTGGTGCAGCTGCCCCCCAGAGCCCCCCTTTTACTTACCTGAATCCGATCTTTCCAGCGACGAGAACAAGCCCAGCAGCTCCAGCCGCTGTGTCGGGTCCTCATTGGATTTATCGATAGCAGCAGGAGCCATTGGCTCCCGCTGCTGTCAATCAAATCCAGTGACACGTGAGTCGAGGGGCAGGGCCGAGTCCTGCTGTCTGTGTCAATGGACGCAGTAGCAGGACTCGGGAGCGTGCCCACAAGAGTGCCCCCATGGAATGCGGCTCTCTGTTGGGGCACTCGATGCAGAGGAGGAGCCAGGAGCACCACCGTGGGACCCCAAAAGAGGAGAAACCCTTGCACAGAGGAGGTAAGTAGAACATGTTTGTTTTTTTTTTTTTGTTTTTTAAACAAACCTTTACAATTGTTTACAGATCTTCTCTAAATCCTTTAAAAAGTAGACCAAAATCCATTGTTTTCTTAGCATTGCTTCCTTTGTTTGAAATACCTGTTAATCTAGCTAGTCCCCCTGCTTTTCTATTTTAATCTGACAACGCTGGGCATGAGAGCACGTTCATCCCAGTGTGATCTGTTTGTTTTCTGGCTGTGCTAGGATCACAGTCTGCCTGTCTTCCAATGGCCAAGATTTGTGTTTACACACAAATCTCCACCCGACTCCTCATGCAGCTGAGAACAGAGGTGATGTGATCATTTATAAAATAGAAAAAAAGTTATTTTAACCACTTGCTGACCGCGCTATAGCCAGGCGGCGCGCACTGTGATCGCATTATTACATATTGAGGTAAAGAACCAATCAGCGGCTCTTTACCACGTGATCAGCTGTGTCCAATCACGGATGTCAACAGACCAAGAAGCCTGTTATCGGCATCCTTTTCCTCATGCTGACAGCATGAGGAGAGGGAGAAGAGAGCCGATAAACGGCTTCTCTAAAAGGGACATCTACACTAATAATCAGGGCACTGATTATCAGTGTTCTAATTATCAGTGCAGTCCCAACCAGTGTCTTATCAGTGCCCATCAGTGCAGCCTCATCAGCACACATAAGTGAAGGAGAAAAATGACCTGTTTCAAAATGTTATAACAAACTATGAGTTTTTTTTTTTTTAAATCAAAATTTTCGGTCTTTAATCATTTATTTAGCAAAAAATAAAAAACCCAATGGTGATTAAAGGCCACCAAAATAAAGCTCCTGTCTGTGTGAAAAAAAAGAATACAAATTTTGTTTGGGTACAGTGTTGCATGACTGCAATTGTCATTCAAAGTGCGACAGCTCTGAAAGCTGAAAATTCGCCTGGGTAGGAAGGGGGTAAAAATGCCCAGTAGGCAAATGGTTAATATAGAAGGGTAAAGGTTTACATATGTTTTAAAAAAACTAAAATTAAAAAAATACATTCAGATTTCACAGGATTTTATGCTATTTGTTTCTTATTTAGTCAATTGGTCAAGCCGTTGTTTTGTGCAATCAATTTCTGAAAAATACAATGGGGGAGATTTACTAAAACTGGTGCACACAGAATCTGGTGCAGCTGTGCATAGTAACCAATCCGTTTCCAATCTTTAGACCTAATGCACACTGGACGTTATAATAGCATTATAAAAATGCCAGTAGCTTTTCAGTGAGTTTTTCAACGTTTTTGCAATAACTTAGTTTTGCGTTAGTGTTTTTAAGCTTTTTTTTTTTTTTTTTTTTGGTCAATGGGATCAAAAACGTTAAACGCTGTTTTTTTTGTTTTTTTTGGCATTTTGTAGGTGTTTTTGGACATTGACGCTTTTTTACGGCTGAAAAACTTCTCTCAGAACTCACTAGTTTTGGGGTTTTTTTAGAGCCAAAAACAGTTGATTAACAGCCTATGTGTGCATGCACACAGAATAACATGCTGAAGAGTTTGACTGTAGAAAAAAACATCTGAAACCAACAGCAGCTGTAAATACGTCCAGTGTGCCTGAGGCCTAAGGCTGCTTTCACACTGACTTTTCGGCTGTTAGGGGTTACTAGCGGCCGAAAGCGCAGAAAAAACTATGGTAAAGAGCCGCTAAAAATAGCGGCGCTTTACCGCCAACGCCCACCCCAGTGTGAAAGTGCTCTTATTGTCAAAGCTTAATTGAACAGGCTAAATGTACAGCTGTACCAGATTCTGAGCGCACCAAATTTAGCAAATCTTCCCCCAATGTTTTCATAGAAACTTTAATTCACAAAACACTAACTGTGGTTATTGACGTGTGAATTTTGCAAACCTGCAGATTCCAACTAAGTTTTGTTTTTGTTTTTTACGCTGCTGCAGGTGAATGTCTTTCTAATGGCGGTCCTAAGAACTGTTCAAAATATGACAGATGGAGGACTGGATCTGTTTTAATACTGAACAATTCTTTAGTTGTTATGCTTTGAGATCTTTGTAACAGGATAATAATACTCTGGGCCTTATTTTCCAGTAGAAAGCTTCTTACTGAAAAAACAGTATGTTATGTACACACAGACCAATTGGTGTTGCCTGTAGATGAACATCTGAACTGTATTGTGGAGAATTGGTAAGCTATTAGGGGAGACTAATTGGAGGAGTCTAGGAGGATATAAATATGAGCTGCCATTGCTGGTTTCATTTAAAGGTGCTGGTTCTGTGGCCTCATCCTAGATTGACCTTCCTAGTAGGTCACTGACCTGAAAGAAGCATGCAGGATATTTGTTGCAGGTCAGTGTCTTGGTAATGAAAACAAGATCAGACTGACGGCCTATGTCTCTATCCACTTCTATCAGAGCCATTTGTTCAGTTTTTGCAAACTTGTTGTAAACAAGGTACATTTTAGGCACGAAGCTTAGTTAAACCCCCAAACAATATATATTTTCTGAAAGCAAAGACCCTGGAGAATAAAATTTTGGTAGTTGCCTTTTGAAGTCACATGCATTAAGTGAACATGTTCATCAAACACAAAAATGTTAGTAAAAAAAATACACTAATGGTAACTGTGCATAAAAACACAATATATTACCCAATTTTTTTGTAAAATATAAAAGATAAGGTTGCGATGAGTAAATAGATATCCAACACGTCAAACCTTAAAATTGTGCACACCTGTTAAATGGTGATAAACTATGTGTGATGGACCCCTGTACTGAAGATGAATCTGCCCACCGTAAATGCTTCCTTTGTCCAGAACCAGCACTATCCAAGACGCCTTAGCTCAACCAGTCATTAGCCGTAACTCAATGTAGGGTGAAAAACATCAAACAGTTTCTTCAAACACAGGTATACACTCGGAACAACTCCCTTTGATTCAGGGCGGGGTAAGCTGTCCAATCAGCAGAGAGAGTTGGAGGAATTCGCCCCTCCCCTTTCCACCCTGCCCCCAGTCCACATGCCAGGAACACAAATACAAAATATCAATCCCATAATGCACTTCTTCTAAGGCAATCAGACACAACAGAACAATAGGACACAGCCACACCCCAAACGATCCCAGCAAACAGTCCACAACAGCATGAGACAATTTACAATATATACATATACAATATTCCAGTGTGGCTGTACCGTGAGTCTGACTAGCACAGATCAGACTGGGGTTCTCGGTCACCCTGTGCCCCTAATGGACACAGGGTGATTTACACATAGGAGGGGCCCAGGGGAGATGGACACGGCGTTTCCAGAGCTCTCCAAGGTAAGCTGGGTTCCACAAGCCCCCCACCCAAAGTGACTCCCGTCACACTATGGTACCCAAAATTGTCCATAAACATTAAAAGCCTTTGTAGGATGTCACATTTAGCATTAAACACGATTGATGGCCCCTTGTTTTTGTACGTAGGCACACCTACTACATGTTTTATGTTATGTACTTGGAGTGGGAAAAATGTTTCCATGTTTTTTTTTTTTTGTTTTTTTTTTAAATATTTTTATTGCTTTTATATATTTTTTTTTGTTCAATATGTGCGACAGATTTCAGCACCAAAGTCATATAGTAGGTGTAGACTTTCAGGTCTCAGCAGGACTGATTCAAAATCATTAACCACCATAGTGACTGTTACATCCCGGGTGCATGACAGATCTTAAGTGAACATATATTGTGGTTTTAAGCAGCCCATAGATGATTTAATTTTCTTTCCTTCCACCACGGGTGCTGGCAGAACACAATGATTACTGCTAGTGCCTATAGCTGCCGGAAGTAATCAAATGTAAAAAAAATCTGACAGGCTTGTTGTATCCAAGTTGATTGAAGGATCAACTTTAGTACAATCAGCCTGCCCATACATGGATCGAATCTCGGATAGTCCCTGCTAAACTGGACGAAAACCAGTCAATGTATGTCCAGCTTTAGGCTTTAGATCTACCAGGCATAGAGATTCTGATGTTTAGAGGTTTGCATGTCTGTGCTTACGTAGGAAACCTTTTGTAGGACATATAGTTAGGGATATGGTTTCAGGAGAAAGAGTTGAAGGAGAAAAGAACACAGAAAAGGCTGTTGGAGGTAATGTGGGGTGTGATAGTAAGGGAAAGTATCAGAAGTATTAAGGCCCACTACACTAGCATTACCATATTTGGCCCCAAGAAGTATAACATCAGGACAATGATTATAGGTCATAGAACTATTGTGAGGTTTGTAGGACAGTCCAAGCATCCTAAATCCAAGTATATGAATCCTGTTTTCTAAGATATGCAGGAAATCATCTAATTCAGTGACCCATTCAGAAAGAGTGGGTGGTTGGGGTGAGTGCAAATGGTGTGGGATCACAGTATGTGCTGCAGTAAAAAATGTCTAAGGTTATCCCATTCAGTTTGTTTAATGGCGCCTGGTAACACAGAAAGTAGAACAATTTGGAGAAGGTTAGGAACAAGGTGCCTAAATGGTTGTGGTATCTCCAGCATTGGTCTGAAGCTGTGGGGTATATTACTTGGAGTACTGTAAGAAAACCATACCGAGTAATGATTTAGAGAAGGTTTGTTTTGCGAATAAGTCAATGTGTCAAGGTAATGTTTTTTTCCCAAACTTTGGATGAGTTCCGAGTTCAATCAACCATTGATTAATACAGCAGAGGAGAGCGGGTTGGTGTAAAAATATCTTTATAGCTGTGAAAGACTCTTCTGCCTTTCCTTTTGATTGTGAGACAAATTTCTGAATTGTATGATTGAGTCAGCTTGCACCAAACCATGTTGTTTGTTTCAAAAACTGAGTTCAAGACATGTGTTCAAAGATGGCTGAAGTTTCCTTTATCCTGAGAGCAGCTGTCATCATACGAAAAAAATTTCCGTGCATGTCCAATAGAATAATATCGGATAACCTGTCCTGATCGGCTCCCGAAAGCTCTGTAGTAACGATCCGATTATCGTATGATTGATTTGAATGCGGCATTTTTCGTCCGAATTTTCGGATCGTGTGTACGGGGCTTAAGAGTAGTAATGTAATATGAACAGCATATCTAATTAACTCCAGACACAGGAAATGGGGGATGTTAGTCTGCCACCGAATGAATATACCCAAAGTTTCTTAAAACATAGTATCTGTAACTTAGGAATTCCTGTATGAAAATATAATCAGTTATATCAATAAATGATTTGACAGCTTCTTGAAATGAAGAACTCAGTTCAGATGTCAACATCTGTAAGTTATTAACTCAAAAGACCTCACATATACACTTGGTTACAGGGGATTTCATAACCTCAGTTATAGTTTTTTTAAACCGAACTAAAATTTAGATATAAAGAATATAACTATTGGGCACAAGAGAGAGGGGTGTACATTTAGGGGACAGTTTCTGTTGGGTGGGAGTTTTGTAGAAGTAGGTTCTTAGAGGAGGTTGGTGGAGAGGAAAGATTCTTCTTATCTGGGAGTGAAGATCTGCTCTAATGCACTAGTCATTGTGGGGTTAATGGGATAGTGTTTGAGGTGAAATACCCCCTCCCCCTCACAATTTATGATAAACAACTGTGGTTTTGCTTGTTCCAGATTAGGAAGAGGAGCGGCCAGGGGCTCCCCTGACGGGTGCCATTGTGGATGTTAGCTTAGGGAGCCATTGACCCCCACCCTGATGGAGGGTGATGTGCAGAATGCTTAACATTTTTGAATGGGATTAGGGCCTTAAATCTCCTTGGAGAGGGATTTAGTGAAGAAAGAGCCAACTGATCCAACAGATTCTTTTGCAGACCTTTTTCATGTTGTTGGTCAAAAGGCAGTGTTTGTGGGCTTCTAATGGACGAGTTGGAAATTAGTCCTTGGCTAAGAAACATTTAAAGACCCGGGTCAGGAATGCAATAAAAAAGTTTCTAAGTTTTTTGTAGAATTTGGCCATATACCCACCTGGGCTGTGATTTTTGACAGTAGGAGTTAAATGGAGAGCAGACAGAAGTAGATCTTCTGTGAAGGTGGGATTCAGGTATGTATGTATGTGTGTGTCTGGGGGGTGCATGGTCTCTGGTGGTAGGTTATTTGGCATAGAGAAGTAGAATGGAATAACACATGTATATGAGTTGCTGGTGCTGCACACTCCAAACTTTATACAAAATGGAAAATTCCCTCACAGGGTTTTTTAGCAGCCAAGAAAAGTATTCAAGTTAATTGATTAAAATTCTTTTATTTTATCAAAAAGTAATTGACAAATTCATGAAAGTTGTAAAAAATGAGCTCTGGCATTCACATGAAAATAACATTACCCATCAATCATGATAAAACCACACATTTGTATGGAACCCGTTGGCATTTTACTACAACGTGGTCATCCACGTGATAACCCTACGTGTTTTAACCCTTCTAATTATGGTCTTCTTCAAGGGGGTTGTTTTGTTCTATGCAGGGGAAGAGAAATACATTTTTCATAATCAATCATCATTTTATATTATATATTACATCTCGCCATATAGATGATGTTTACCAATTATGATGATGGGGAAAAAAAGGATAGACATGTCCTGCAGCTAACGATTACTTTAAAATTTAGTCTTGGGACTAATCTGCACACCGCCTAAGGTAATTACTTGGGGTTTTCTTGCATTTTTGAAAACTTTTTTTTTTTTGCTGTGTTTTAACTTATTCGATAATTGGTGGTTTTTGCATGTTTTTCTTTGTGCACCATATCACACGAATACTTACACTAAATATATCACAGTTTAATATCCCATCTATAGAGTATTTTTTATTTTTTTTTAAATATCACGCTCGTTCAATAAATTATTTTTAGTAAATTATTTCGTACTAAATTACATCACATTTGATCAATCTTTCACTCACACCCATGATGTATTCCATCACAATCATTCAATTAGTACCCATTGAATCAAATTTATTTTGTTCAACTTACACTCATCAATTTTCACATCATCGCTTCACATTATTTTTACTTAATTAAAAAAAAAAAAAAAAAAAAAATATATATATATATATATATATATATATATATATATATATATATATATATATATATATATATATATATATATATATATATATATATATATATATATTATGTACACACATATATATATATACACAATGATTTTTATGTTCTCTCTTAGGTTAGAGCAACATAAAAATGTATAAACAACTAATACACTAACCCGCACGGGTTAAAAGAAAAATCATTCATAGTTAATAAACAAATAGAAAATCAATGATCTAATTTAGTTATTTGGTTGGTGGCTGCCTAGTTTGGCAACCATCCAACAATTAAAAAAAAAATCCCCTCCCAAAAGGTGCGCATGCATGGGACTTCCAGATCGCCACGCTAGCCGGGAGCTCTGCACTGCTCCGGTCCTCCAGCACTCCTTACACCAGCCACATTCAGCGGGACCCCTCGGTGAGACCCCCATGATCTCTGGACAGTGCTGGACATCCACCTGTATGTCGGGGGTCCACCCAAAGAAGGACGTCAACCCCACTTCGGCCTGGCTACCCCTGAGCCTCCCAAGATGGCGGCCGCAGCTCATCCATGCGGAGACAGAGACCCAGCATAGCATAGCAGACCCTCCTCCTCCCTTGCCTGCTTCCACCCCTGTGAGTAACATTCGGTGCTTTCTTGCATCCCCAGCCTCAGCTGAATCACTCCTGGGCAGATCACTAGCAGGCATCCCACACTCTCATCTAACGCTCCTAACAGCCTGGCTGATTCTCTACAGGCCTCTCCCATGCTACACAATCACCCCCCTGAAATGGCTCAGCTATTAAGCAGTTTCTCTGAAATGCTGGCTGCTGGACTAGCACAAAATGCAATGCAGATTACATCCTTAATTAAAACAGATCTACAGAGCCTAGGGGCCAGAATGGATGCAACTGAGCAAGCTGTAGACAATTCTGCGGCACGCACGAATCAGAACACCACATGCATCCAGACACTACAAGAACAACTTGAAACTGCTCTCTCCAGAATAGACTATTTAGAGAATAGGAGCAGACGTTACAATTTTCGCATCAGAGGAATACCCGGATCTATCAGTGACATACATGACACTGTCAAATCATTTATTAAGGATATCATCCCAGATATTCTGGATCACAGGCTTGAATTGGATAGGGCCCACAGAGCGTTGCAACCCCCCCACCAAGATGGTCTCCCATGGGACATTGTGGTAAAACCCCACTTTCTACGGGGTGAAGGAGGAAGTCATGAAGAGATCTCACAGTCGGGACAATCTCAATATACATGGCCATAATATCTAAATTTTTTGAGGATATCTCCTCCGCCACAATTCAGAAAAGGAGATCCCTCAAACCTCTCCTCGACATTCTCTCCCAGAAGATGATAAAGTACAGATGGGCCTTCCCTTTCCGCCTGCAATTCCAATATAAAGAAAAATCCTACAGCTTCTCAAACTTCCAAAAGGGTGAATGTCTACTTCTTCAACTCGGATTTATCTCGCAGGGACTACCTCCTCACCAGACGGAGAACCGCCCAAGCTCCTCAAAGAGGCCTCCACCGAACAGCCCCCTTACTCCGCTGTGGGTGAAACCGCAATCGAAGAGACAACGTGACTCTGTTCCTCCAAGGTGAGCACCTGGGCCGACTGGCCCCTAGGGGTCTGATTTCAATCCTTCCGATTTAGCCGGAACCCCTGATGGTGTAGTGGCTACTCCTACACCCACTTGGTCCTTTTCTGGATTTGCTGGACTTGTCCTCCCTATGCAGCTATACCCTTATCTCCACCCCGCCCCACCCCTAATTTTTTTTCCCTTTTTTATTTTATCCCAAGGTCCACTTTTCTATTCTATTCCCCTTTCCACGAAGGCTGCAGTTACTCATTTAAGCCATGGACTAGGACCGAAAGGACTGGTACAGTTTTCATCCCACAAATATACTTCCCTTTCCCCCAACCCTTATCCATTCCCCCCTTCCCTTTCCCCCCCGCCCCCCCCTCCTCTACCCTACCCCCCCAGCCCCCCCTCCTCTCCCCTTCCCCTTCCCCTCCTCTCCCCTACCCCTTCCCCTCCTCTACCCCTTCCCCTCCTCTCCCCTACCCCTTCCCCTCCTTCCCCTCCTTGTACTGTTGCCTTAAGGCTGATTTAAATGTTTGTTTTTTGTCTCAGTTCAGGAGATATATGTTTACATGTTTAGTACGTTTGCACCTCCTGCATGACATTTGTTTATCCCCTCCTGGGGTCCTCTCTTGACTTTGTTTTTGAAGGTGCCCTGCGGCCAGAGCGGCGCCGCTTGCCACTCCACCTGCTGTGACCTTGAGAAATTCTCCTCCCCTGGTGACACCGGGAATGCAACCCCATTTAGGGTTGCCCTTAAACCGATCCCTACAATTTATAGGGCTTCGGAGCAGGTCTTGGCTGGCCAACCCTGCTTACAGAGAGTCCAGGATATTTCATATACTGGACTTATCTTCTCTCATTCTCTTCCTCTCTTTTTCCTTTCTGGTCTTTCTTTACTTCCTCTGCTCTTCTCCCCCCCCCCCCCACCAGGTGCCTTCAAGGAGAGCTTACTGAATCAATTCTACTCGGATCCTGGGCTTGCTCCAATCTCCCCTTATCAGGTACACCTACTTGAATGGATCGGGGAAGAAATATATGCACACACTCGCTCTCACCCCCTCATATGCATGTCTGACACTACCCCCAAACAGGCGTCTCTTAAGATAGCATCCCATAACACACAAGGTTTGAATTCCCTGATTAAGACGTAAGGCCTTCCATAACTACCACTCTAGGGGACGAGACATCATTCTAGTCCAGGAAACCCACTTCCCCAAGAGCTTTAACCCCACCTTTCTGCACCAAAACTACCCTACCTTTTTCCTAGCCAATGCAGATGATAAAAAGAGAGGGGTTGCCGTCCTCATATCCAAACCATCAAGGACGGTACATACTGGTCAAAGGCCATATAAATGGCACACTATTCTCCCTCATCTCGTATTATGCCCCAAACAAAGGTCAAGCTTCCTTTTTCTCCTCCATGCTAACCTTCCTCTCCCCCCACCTTGACGGTAAGGTGATCATGGGAGGCGATTCAAACGTCGCCTTTGATCACCTTCTAGATAAATCGACACAAGGCAGACCTGAAACGGACCCCCAAACAGAGCCTTCGTATAGCCCGGCTCTTTCACTCGCTAGGCATGATTGACATTTGGTGGGAATTACATCCTACTGCTAAGGATTACACACATTTCTCTACACCTCATAGGACATATGCTCGCATAGATCATATTTTCCTACACACTTCAGACATCCACTTAGCATCTCAGGCCTCTATAAGTGAAGTCCCCTGGTCGGATCACTCCTTTAGTCTCCCTTAAAACCTTTGTTTTTTTTTAAACCAGGAGAGTCCCCCACAGTGGCGCCTTAATGAGACTCTCCTCACCAACCCTGTACACTGTACTATGCTCGAAAGAGATCTACTGGAATACTTCCGCATTAACAATACCCCGGACATATCTCCAAGCTCATTATGGGGAGCCCATAAAGCGGTCATGAGGGGTAAATTTATCCAGCTAGCTTCACGCCTTAAACGTGAAAAACAAATAGACATAATCAACTTAGAGAATAACTTTCAATCCATGAGTAAGACACACAAAAACAACCCCTCACCCACATCTCTAGCTCAACTAGATGCAGCTAGGATTGCCCTGAACACGGCCCTTACTTCAAGTGCTGAAAAACACCTAAGATGGGTGAGCGGTAGATTTTATCTCCACTCAGACAAATTTGACCTCCATCTTGCAGCGAAGCTCTCACCCAAGCACAGAACTCATGCCCTGCCCAAAATTAAATCACTAGCTGGTACCCTGGCCCAAAACCCCAAACAGATCCTAGAAGAATTCCACTCGTTCTGCTCTTCGCGGATGATGTCCTCCTCTTCATCACCTCCCCTCTCATCTCAACCCCTAATGTCTTACAACTCCTTCACAAATTTGCAAGTTAATATGTCTAAATCTGTCCCCCTCAATGTTTCTCCTCTCCCGTCCCTTGTCGATAGCCTACGGAACCATTTCCCCTTCTCTTGGAGTACCACCTCCATCCCATACCTGGGCGTCCACCTGACTTCCAATATTGACCAACTATATAAATACAACTACCCACCCATGTTCAAGAAGCGTAAGAATGATCTTGATTAATGGTCGCTACACAAATTGTCCTGGCTAGGAAGGGTCAATGCCATTAAAATGACCCTCCTCCCAAGGTTACTATACCTCTTTCGCTCTCTCCCCATACCTGTCCCCAAACTCCATATCCATAACCTACAGTCATCAATAATCCGATTTACATGGGGCAAATCAAATCACAGACTTCCTAAAAAGACCCTTTTCAGTCCCAGACGGAAAGGAGGTTTAGGACTGCCCAATCTCTGGTGGTATTACCAGACAGCACAACTAAACCAAATCTCACCCATTTACTCCAGAGGGCTAAACCTGACTGGATAGGAATGGGAAGACAGGCTATCCCTAATTTTACTATAGACTTCCTTATATGGCGCCCCCCTAAATCTAGGCCCCCGATCCTATCCCCTACCCTATCTCACTCAATAGCATTATGCGACTCACTACATAAATTAAACACCATAACATCCAGGTGGCACCCCCTAGCCCACATATTCAATAACCCCCTATTCCCGCCAGGGAGGAATATCAAGGCATTTTAGTGGTGGCTTGATTATGATTATTATTATTATTATACAGGATTTATATAGCACCAACAGTTTACGTAGCGCTTTACAACTTGAGGGTAGACAGTACAAATACAATACACTTTAATACAGTAGGAATCAGAGGGCCCTGCTCCTTAGAGCTTACAATCTAAGAGGGAAGGTGAAGAGATACAAGAGGTAATAACTGTGGGTGATGTGCTGATTGAGAAGATAAATGTACAGTTGTTAGGTGGGGGCCAGATAGGCTTCTCTGAAGAGATGAGTTTTCAGGATCGTCTGAAAGTGGATAAAGTAGGAGAAAATCGGACAGATTGGGGTAGAGCATTCCAGAGGATGGGAGAGGCTCTGGAGAAGTCCTGAAGGCGAGCATGGGATGAGGTGACAAGGGAGTTTGAGAGCAGGAGATCTTGGGAGGACCGAAGAGAACGATTAGGTTGGTGTTTTGGGACTAGGTTAGAGATGTAGCTGGGGGCCAGGTTGTGGATGGCTTTGTAAGTTATAGTTAGTATCTTGAATTTAATTCGGTGACTGAGTGGCAGCCAATGGAGGGATTGGCAGAGGGGTGTAGCAGACGCTGAGCAGTTTGTGAGGTGGATGAGCCTGGCAGCAGCGTTCATGATGGACTGAAGTGGGGATAGCCTATTTAGAGGTAAACCAATGAGGAGGGAGTTGCAGTAGTCGTGGCGGGAGATGACCAGGGAGTGGATTAGAAGCTTTGTGGTGACATTGGTTAGGAAGGGGCGTATCTTGAAGATGTTGCGGAGGCTGAGGCAGCAAGTTTTGGATAGTGATAGAATGTGGGGTCGAAAGGTTAGTTCAGAGTCCAGGATTACGCCTAGGACCTTGGCGTGGGGGGATAGATTGATAGTTGAGGCGTTGGTTGGTTGGTAATGCGTGAGGAGACAGATGGAGAGAGCTGGGGGGTGGAGAGATAGATTTGGGTGTCATCAGCGTAGAGATTGATAAAGGTCTCTATCGAATAGGGCACTTCTTCAACTCGAGCGGCCCCCTTAAATTAAGCCACTGCACCTCGAAACTGGAAATGCCTTCCTCAGAAAAATTTTGCTTCCACCAGATAGCCCACTTTCTTCACTCAATCTCCTCCCAAGACTCGCTCCCCTTACCTGTTACCCCGTATGAACAGTGGTGTTCCACAGCCATAGATATGAGAGGGGGAATCTCCCTGATTTACTCAGCCTTAGCTGAACTGTTGGAGAAAGCGACATACATGCAGAGCTGTGAGCGTGACCTAGAGTTCGAGTGGGACTTGAGAACCTGGCATTCTTACTTCACAAGCGCTTTCAAGGGGATCCTCAACATCTCCTTAATTGAAGCAGACCTCAAGGTCATATCCCGCTGGTACCTGGTACCAACACGCCTAGCTAAATTTTACCCGCAGTCCTCACCCCTATGCTTCAGGGGATGTGGGCACCTGGGATCTCTCCTCCATACCTTATTTTGATCCACTACATCCTCATTGGAGCTAAACTGACAATAGCTCGGGTCTGGAAGTCCCCAAAGGTTTCCTTCCATTTAACCAAACAAAAAATTTCCTGGATCGTGTATCAGGAAAAAACCTCTAATACCATCCTTGACAAACTCGAAAACTAGGGCTGAAACAACTAATCGATTAATCGACAACTAATCGATTATGAAATGAATCGATTATTATTTTCATAATCGATTAATCGGCCAGTAACATAATGGGGTTAACAATAATAAAATTAGCCCTTTATAGTACAAAAAGATCAAATAATCGCTACTGTAAATATTACTTTCACAATTCTACAAAAAATGAACCCCTTACAGTAGCGGTTATTTGCTTTTTTTGTACTATAAAGGGCTCATTTTAGGTTTTTTAACCCCATGTTACTAAACATCTTAGACCTGGTTCACATCTTTGTGTTTTTTGGTGCTTTTTGCAGAAACACACTACAGTTCATTTAACATGGTTTTCTATGAGACACGTTCACATCTATGCTTTTTTTCAGCTGCTGCGTATTTGGAAAGGGTCAAGGACTTTTTTTTTTTTTTTTAACGCAAAATGGTGCGTTTTTTGGTTCAATATACTTCAATGGAGAAGCTGCAGAAAAGCATGTAATGCGTTTTTGCAGCAATTTGTATTTTTAATCTGCCCAACAACAAATTGGCCAAAAAACTTCTAATAGTGTATACAGTATATCTCCTCTAATAGTGTATATACAGTATATCTCTTCTGTCTGTTATTCTCAGAGTGGATTCAATATTTTACTCCATAACCATATAGTTGGTTGTTCATATTTACCACTGCATAGAGATATTTAAGAATAAATTGCCTTTTTTTAAAAAAACTTTACATATTAACTAAATTATACACCACACTTTTTTTTTTAAGGTTATTAACCGATTAATCGATTAATCGAAACAATAATCGACCAACTAATCGATTATGAAAATAATCGTTAGTTGCAGCCCTATCGAAAACTTTAAACGAGTCTGGGAACCTTGGGCCCGATATATTGGTGTTTCCCTTTAACCCCAGGTTCATTCCTTTGCACTGACGATCCTCCAGAAGTAAGCCTTCTTACATCCTCTAGCTCTCCTTGAAGCCAGCACCTATACCCTTATAACCCCTTCTTGCTCCTTCCCCCTTTCTCTACTTCAATTTGTCTATCTATCCCTTCTCTTTTCTGTCCCTGTTTTCATCCTTCCTATCAGTACCTGATGGTGGGAAGTTGGGATATGTACGTAACAAAAATCCTTCTTTCTCTCACAATTGCACTATTTTGATTTTGGCACAAGTTGTTAATGTTACATTGCATTGGCTCAAATTTCCTTAAGGCATATCTATTAATGTTCCTGAGGGTAATTCTCCTATCAGGTTATCAATGGTTTTCTTAATACCTCCTGTGAGTGCACTTTGAATTAATCAGCATATGGAGGCCGGTAGGCCTTGAGGCCCTGACACAGTCTGAACCCATTTGGGGTGTCGGGGTTTCAGGGCAGCTGGCAGCTTTTTAAATCAATTGTCACTGTGCCTTACGTCTCTATTACAATTCCCTCAGCTCTATCCTCTGCACTCGTGGCAGATCTGCCCAAATGATGTTTGTCCCCAAAAGTCCTCCTGGATAACAGTTGTTACTATGTTTGCTACTCTATATTTTTTACTCCCCTGCGTGGGAGAACTTTTGTTGCATTATATATTATCATTCAATAAAAAAATTTTAAAAACAAAAAAAAAAATCCCCTCCCAAAAAATCTGTTAGAATTTTTACTGCAAAAACATTAAGGCTGCTATAATATATATCACAAGTGCTCGCTTGCTCTCCTCCTTGTCCCCTTGGGAGTCCAAAAGAGTGGTCTCTTGTAAGTTGTTTGCAGGTGGGGCCCGCCCTAAGGAATGCAGAGACAGCACACGGAGGCTTCAGGATCACCAAGACTAAATTTTAAAGTAATCTCTGGCTGCAGGACATCCTTGTCTATCCTTTTCTCTATCATAATTGGTAAATATATACCATCATCTATATGGCGAGCTGTAATGTAATATAATTTAAAATGATGATTGATTATGAAAAATGTATTTCTCTTCCCCTGCATAGAACAAAAAATCCCCCTTGAAGACTATAATTAGAAGGTTAGAAATGCATAGGGGTATTATGTGGCTGACCATGTTGTAGTAAAATGCCAACAACGGGCTCCATATAAATGTGTGGTTTTATCATGATTGATGGGTAATGTTATTTTCATGTGAATGCCAGAGCTCACTTTTTACAACTTTCATGAATTTGTCAATTACTTTTTGATAAAAAAAAAAGAATTTTAATCAAAATAAACTTGAATACTTTTCTTGACTGCTAAAAAAAACCCTGTGAGGGATTTTTCCATTTTATATGGCATAGAGAAGTACTCACTAAAAGTTTTGAGGATGTTTGTAGGCGAGGATATACTGTAGTGGGGGGATGTACGTTTGGATTGTGCAGCGGTGGAATGATTGTGCCAAAGATCATGTTGACAGACCTGAGTAGAAACCCATTCTCTTATTCCAGCGGGCAAGCTCGTATGGTTGGAGGAGAGAGGTCCTTACAGCAGAGCAAGGATGTCTAGAGACTGGGCCTACTTGTGTTTGGTCTCTGGTCTCTAGGTTTTATAGTCTGTGGAGGGTGCTTTCGCGCATTCTTTTTTGAGGCCCTATATTGGATTAAAACCCCTCCGAGCACTGTTTTTAGTGCACCTCAATGGAATAGGGGAGGAGTGGGAGAGGAATGGGAGTGGAGTGGAAGTTGCCGTCATGGTCAGTTACATGTGGGTATTGTTGCGGGTTCAGAGGGTATCTGGAGGATGAGCATGAGGGGAGTGGTCAACCCACACCAGCAAGTCCAATTTCAATTGTGGGATTTAACTCCCAAGACCGAGTTGGGGGATGGGTGGTAAAAAACTACAGTAAGAGGGTGCAGATATGTGAAAATGAGGTGGGGGAAGTGTGTGGAGAGGAAGGGTGGAAGTAATAAGGAAATGAGAAGAGAAGGGGATGCAGGAGAAGTTGATTAGTGGTAGGGAAATGATGTGTAAGATAGAAAGAAAATGGAAGGGGAAAAAAATTACTGTGATAGGAGATGTGACGCTCAATTAATCAGAACATGGTCTGTTTGATAGTTCAATTCCAGGTCCCAACCAGAGGACTGGATAACCTATTGGGGGTAGGTGGAAGTGCAGACAGGGATGAGTGAGCCTGCACTCAGGGAGGTGTAGTACATGGTAACTTCATGTCAGCAGCCACAATCTTTGGTTTGGAAGTACAGAGGTTCCTGACATGGGGTAGCTGAGGTAACAAACCGAGAACTATCTAAAAATAGTGTTTTAAACCTACAGCTATCACCAAGGGGCTGAAACTGCAAGTCCAACCTGGATAGTATAATCTCAAAAATAGTCAGTGAACCACAAGTTACATTTGGTGACAAAATAATTACCATCTTAGAAAGGTTGATGCCCAGTAATATACAGTGTCAGAGAGAGGCATGCCGGCCCACCGAGTGGTTTGCACAAAAGGTGTATGTAATGGTGTATGTCCTAGCACCCTAATGAGATGCAAGGACATAAGACACAGAAGTGGTGGGAGCACTATAGGAGAACACATAAAGCCTCAGTCCCATTCTGGCGCATATGCATTCCTGGGAACCAATAAGGCACTGTACCACCATATTTAGGGAAGTAATAATGTATTGTCAAACAGGACAAGAGGCAAGTAGTATCACAATTAATGTCCAGTTTGCTGTATTTCTGGAGGTGCTACAAGGATCATCCTAGGAAGAAAACCTGTAGTGGCTAGCATCAAGCATATCAGGATGTGAGGCTCTCTGACTTTGAGTACATTGTAAGCTCCAATGATGTACAAATGTATGGAATAGAATCACCTCCCGATTTGGAGTGTAGTCTGTCCAAGGGGACTAGAGGATATACAATCTATAATTGCAGGTAGAAACATTTTGAGACTTAGAAAAAGGGCCACTAGGGTCCATAGCGAAGTGTAATTTGGGTGGTCAGTTACATTAATGTGGCAAATTACATCCTCTTTATGTGGTGCAAGGGCAATCCTCCAGATTGTAGTGCAAATAGATAGGTAAGGGGGAGTTTACAATGTCACACAAGGAGTGGAAGTGGATTTGAACAAAAGGTGCAGCTGTGTGCTGTGAATCAGTACGTCACCACCTGGGTTTTAGTCACCTAGAAAGATTGTGACAGTCAGAAAGCTGCTACTCCAATGAGAGGAAGAAGTACTGCAGAGTGTTTTAGAGCGTCTCTTTAAGGAGCCGGCTTTATTGATCAGGTGGCTGGCATCTGCTTCTTAATGGGAGCTTCAAGGTCTTCAGTAGTTGAGGGACATCTGTCAGTGTCGAAGGATATACAGTTAATCTTTCTCCCTGACTTACAGGTGAAAGGGGAGTTCGCATCTGTAGGGTAAGTTGTACTCTCGTAGTGTAAGTAAAGGTGTCAGAGCTTGACATTGAAGTAGGTGTTTGTTAAAAAAAAGTCTTGGAGCAAAGTTGATCAGACCCAGCTCTCTAGCTTTCTGCATGATGTCATTTCTTGTGCAGAAGTAGCAAACCTGGTGGATCTCATCTAAAAATCGAGCTAGATATGGACTCCTATTTGTCTCCAGGTCTGCCACATCTGAGGTGCCCAGTATTTGCACGAAAGATGGCCATCACTGTCAGTAGAAGGTCCGTAATCGTAGTTGCTTCATGTAGGCCCTGGATCTACAGTATGTTGTGTTGCAATTGTTCCTACAACTTTTTCAAGGTCATGGTGGAGCATGAATAGAGTTTTTGGATGTGTTTGCTGGGTGTTAAATCTTTCATTGCACTGGCATGGTGGCAGATAGGTCTGGATAGAGGAGGCCCCAAGTGTCACCATTTTATTGTGGAGAGAGTGGGGCTCTGTCTTTAAAGTCTGAGCCCCTGCTTTACCAATGTGCCCAACTGAATTTTATATCCATTTTTGAGACATATGGCTCTTTCTTTCAGTGGTAATTTAAAAACCACTGGGTTTTTACTTTTTAGTATACAAAGGAAAAAATATAGAAATTAAACAGAAATAATTATAGTATAAAACATATTAAAGAAAAATGCCAGGGTAGTACGAACGACTCCTAAAATGAGCGATTTCTTGGAAAATAGACACTACAAGGCAATCGCATTTTATTATTTTAGTTATTGTTTGTGAAATAAATAAATTTGCTGGTATTGAGATGGTAAAAAATGAATTGAGGTGCGTTTAGCACTTAAAAGTTGCCCAATGAAGCTAAGTGCAAGTCTTCTGTTTGTTAGTGTAATTTTCTGTAGGATGAAATTGCAGTGCATTGAAATTGCATTGTATGCAATGACTGGATTTTTGTTGTGTGGCTAAACCCAAAAAACCGAACACCCCACCCAAAAAACAATCCCACAAACCTTTGTTGTTTGTGACACTTTAAACTCCCCAAAAAACACAATCTTTGGTGGTCAGTGGCATTTTAAAACACTCCATGCTCCATCAGCGGCAGCACTTTAAATTCCCCTTCACAAAAACAATCCCAGTGGCATTGTAAACCTTACCCCTCAAGAACAATCCCAAAATCATGTGTGGTCACCGCTCTACTCCCCTCCTCTATTATTCTTGACTGCTGGCACTTTAACTGCTTGCCGACCATCCGCCGCAGTTGTACTGCGGCAGAATGGCACAGGCAGGTGAATCGCCATCATGTTACGCTGGCTGCGACCATCGGATTCGATCAGGAACCGATCAATGCCCAGGCCACTGATATCTGGCCTGGAACTGGTGATCGGTCCTGACGAATGAGATCCTTCCCCTGTCGTGTAAGTGTAAACAATGACAGGGGAAGTGATGTCATCTCTCCTCGTTTCGGTCTTTTCTGTTCCAGACCAAGGAGAGAAGACATCAGAGTGAGTTGCACCAACACTATACTGACACCAGGTCACGTAGGCACACAATTCACCCCCTGATCACCCCCCCCCCCCCAGTTAACGCCTTCACCACCTGTCACTGTGTCACCCAGTGCAGCGTTCAGATTTTTTTTTTATCACTGTACTGGTGTCATTAGTGACAAAAATCAGCATTAGCCCCAGATAGGTCTAGGGACCCCCCTAACCCCCCCCCAATAAAGGTTTAACCCCTTGATTACCCCCTGTCACCTGTGATCACTGTATAAGTGTCATGGGTGACGCAGTTTAGCTAGATTTTTTTTTTATAGCGTCAGGGCACCCGCCGTATTTTACACAATAAAGGTTTAACCCCCTGATCACCCGGCGGGTGATCAAAATTAGGTTTTAGTGTCAGATAGGGTCTGCTTCGCCCCAGGCAGCGTCAGTGCCAGTAGCGCCAACACCCTCGCACGCACCATACACCTCCCTTTAGTAGTATAATGTCTGAACAGATCGATATCTGATCTGATCAGATCTATACTAGCGTCCCCAGCAGTTTAGGGTTCCCAAAAACGCAGTGTTAGCGTGATCAGCCCAGATACCTGCTAGCACCTGCGTTTAGCCCCTCCGCCCAGCCCACCCAAGTGCAGTATCAATCAATCACTGTCACTTACAAAACACTTAACTGCAGCATTCGCAGAGTCAGGCCTGATCCCTGCGAATGCTAACCGTTTTCTTGGTAGTGCTTGAATCCGTCACTAATAGGAGCTTTTTTTCTTGTGAGTCTCACTACTGTACCAATAAATTTAGAGACCAAAATGTAAAATCGAAGGTACAGTAGTGAAGAGGCCTACACGTTTCTGAGCATGACAGATAGTGAAGAGGAAGTCACTCATCTGTCAGATTCAGGCTCAGAATATGAACCTGTAGACAGCAGCGGCACCCTGACAGATAGCTCTGATGACGGAGTTGTGGTCCCTGCCAAGGTCAGGCGTACCAGACCCCGATCTGCTGCTGTTGAGGTGCAAAAACCGTAGGGCTCTCATATGGAGCAGAGAGCCAGTACTAACGCCGCTCATCCTTCTGGTGAACTGGCAAGCCCCAGCGGTCTAGTACATCCTGGTCGTACATCCAGCACTGCAGTAACACTTGGGGACGTGGCGAGTCACATAAGTGCAGTTCATGCTGGCGAGGTGGCAAGCACGAGTAGTGTCCCGCTGTCACCAAGAAGACAGGCCCGTCGAGCCCATAGTGCCCTTCCTGCTACATTCGCCAATCCTATTTGGGAACCCAACACTTCTCCCCAGATGACGGCTGTGTAGCTGAAACATTTCGGGTGGATCCCTCACGATTACCGCTATTTCACCATTTTTGAGCTGTTTTGATCTCCGAAATATGTGAGTGCATAGCTTATTCTTTTATTTAATAAATTGATGTTTTAAACGTTATCACGCTATGTGAGCTTTACTTCTCCCATGATATATGAAACTTTCGCTTGGCCTTATTGGATCGTTGGTGGACGTGGAAAGCTTTGCTGATACCCCTTTTCCTATTGCGAGCTGAAGATTGGTGACGAGTGCCCTGTCCATACCGGTTGGTCAGCAAGCCTTTTTGACTTGTAAGACGTAGGTCTTTTCAAGTCACAAAGTTCCGGAAAGCCTCCTGATGTTTCGGTGATGGTACTGCCACCCATCTAGATCCTTTGTGCACCTGTGGTCCCTTCGTTATCCATCAACTTGTTGGATGTGACAAATTTCATTTTCGTGTGAAGTTGGAAGTAATTTTCCACCAACTAGATGTGTACCTCAAAATGGGATTTTAAGGGCAATGCAGAAATTGGCAGTGTTGAATTATAGTTAAAAAGAAGTTTATTGATACAAAAACGAATAGGATATACATGAACATACACATTGATCTAGTTAAGAATAATTATAAAAACATCAGATATATGGAAACATATGATGCATCCTACTGCTAGTACCACCCCCGATAGGTGTGATGGCGTCCTGATAGCAGATTTCCGCCATTTCCAAACGCATAACCCCCATAGACTTTCGGTGGTGGTTCCCTTTTTTCACAAATGTATTATTTATTCCTACTTTGGACTTTATATATGAATTTGAGTGGCTGATCTGCCATATTCTCACAGTTTTTCAGATTTACTGTATGTACTTCATTTTTATATTTTGGTCACTATTTCTCATATTGTATTTCAAGTGATGTGTTGAATCATATAGTGTCACTTTGTTCCACTATTTATACCTTTGTCTATAAGGGTTGTTCAGGTTTTATTTTACTGTCTCTAGGCACGTTTTTTGTTCAATGTATATAGCGCTACACTTTTTTATTTTTATTCTTTTAACCCAACACTTCTGCAGCACCCGTACTTACCCCATTCACTGGCCAACCCGGAATTCAGGTGGAAACAGTTGATTTTACGTCACTTGATTTTTATTTGCTGTTTTTCACCGAAGATCTCTATAGATCTATTTTGGACCAAAGCAATTTGTATGCTGGTCCCCAGCTGACCCTTGCCAGAGATTGGAGACCTATTATGGTCTCTGAATTTAAGACCTTCCTGGGACTATCCCTGCTCGTGGACATAAATAAAAAGAGTGAGTTGCAGTCATATTGGTCCACTGACCCATACGCCCATGTTCTCTGCCTCCATGACCAGGACAAGATACAAGCAGATCTTGCGGTTCGTGCATTTCAACGATAATGAACTCTCTCATCCTCGGGGTGACCCTGACACCCACTTTTATTGTTCCTCCTGTCCTGACCAACCTGGTCTTTGCATTGGTGACTGTTTTAAATGCTATCACACACTAGTTGAGTATTAGCGTAGGGTACAGCACCACACAGTCATAGGCACGCGTACACAGGGTCTCGAAAGATGTGATGGTCATCACATTTTGAGACCCTAATCTGCAACGTTCAGTTTATAGTTTTTTTACAGTTTTTATAAAAGCGTTTGCTCCCATGATACATAAAGCCGTGTCTCCATCGCTGTCGGAGGTGATTTCACCACCACAGTTAAAAAAAAGAGCATATATGCCGAAGCATGGGGGCAGGGGTGGAGGAGCGATTTGCTCCTAACATTAGGGGCGGATGCCCCCATGCTTCTTAGGCACAGATTGCAATGTTTTATTTTTACTATGTTTTATTTTTACTATGTTTTATTGTATTTGCTTTGCAGGTATGGTAAGTCTTATTGTTATACTGTAATGTTACTTTGTTTTATTGTTAACCATCATTTGCTTAGCAGGTATGACATTCAGCTGCAGCACAGGTTTACTTAACTTGACAGCAACAGCGTTTGCTCCCACGATACGTGAAGCCGTGACTCCAGCGCTGTCGGAGGTGATTTCACCACCACAGTTAAAAAAAAAAAAATGGTGCATGTATGCCCATCATTAGAAGTGGGTGGATGAAGGGCGGTATTCTAATGGTGGGCATACCCACCGTTATCAATCTTTTTTTTTCGTTCAGCCCACAGGCTGCATGAAAAAAAGAACATTACAATGTATGCCCAACAAGGACCAGCAGTGTACTGGTATGTTGCTGGCCTTTGAGTGGTTATACTAGAATGATGCCTGTAGGTTTAGGTATCATCTTGGTATCATTTTCAGCCAGCGGTCGGCTTTCATGTAAAAGAAATCCTAGCGGCTAATTAGCCTCTAGACGGCTTTTATACGTCCCGTCCCCCTCCTCCCACCGTCTTCCATGGTTTTCTCTGGCTCTCCTGTCCCAACACGGAACCCGAGAATGCAGCCGGTGGTTCAGCCAGCTGACCATAGAGCTGATCAGAGACCAGAATGACTCCAATCATCTCTATGGCCTAAGAAACCGGAAGCTACGAGCATTTCGTGACTTCGGTTTCGCCAGATATAAACAGCGCCATTGGGAAATCGGCAAAGCATTTTATCACACCGATCTTGGTGTGGTCAGATGCTTTGAGGGCAGAGGAGAGATCTAGGGTCTAATGGACCCCAATTTAAAAAAAAAGAGTACCTGTCACTACCTATTGCTATCCAAGGGGATTCTTACATTCCCTGTCCCACCGTGCTCACGTGCAAAGGTGAACGCAAGCGTCGGTCTGGTGTCATATGTAAACAGCAATTGCACCATGCATGTGAGGTATCACCGCGTAGGTCAGATCGAGGGCAGTAATTTTAGCAGTAGACCTGCTCTGTAAATCTAAAATGGTAACCTGTAAAGGCTTTTAAAATGTATGTAGTTTTCCATCAACGAGGGATCAGTTCCCAACCCCCTTGTGACATGGGAGGCTCACAAGACGGTTGTGAGAGGGATATTGATCAAAATAGGGGCCCGACTTAAACGGGACAGACTGAAACGCACAGAGGAACTTCTTGCACAGATTCGTAAATTAGAAAGTGTACATAAGGCTAGCCTTGCTCGTTCAACCTTCCGGGATTTACAGAGGGCACGGGAGGAGCTTTGCACGCTCCTTTTTCAGAAAACCAAACAGAAGCTAGCATGGGCACGGCGTACTATGTTTGAGTACTCAAACAAACCGGGGTCACTCCTTGCCAGAGCTCTGCAGGGCCCTCGTACGAAAACGCACATCCCACACATACAATCATCGACAGGACAGAGGCTAAATACCTCCCCAGATATGGCGGAGGAGTTCCGCGCTTTCTACACAGGCCTCTACAACCTGGACACAGGCTCACCTAGGGTGGGCGGGCATACCCCACAATCCTATGTGGCTGCCTCAGGCATGCCATCTTTGCCGGATGAGATAAGGGAAGAACTAGAAGAACCCTTGACTGTAGAAGAACTAGGAGCTGCGTTGGCCTCTTCGAAGCCGAAAAAGGCCCCTGGCCCGGATGGCCTGACCCCAGTGTACTATAAAACCTTCTTTGACATACTAGCGGAACCCCTAGTCTCTGCCCTTAACGCCCTCACCGAAGGGAACACATTCCCTGTAGACACCCTTAGGGCCTATATCTCCCTCATCCCGAAGGAAGGTAAGGACCCACAACTTTGTGGGAGTTATCGCCCGATTGCCCTTCTGAATTCGGATCTCAAGCTCTTCGCAAAAATCATAGCTAATAGACTGCTCCCCCATATACCAAACCTGATTCATAGAGATCAGGCTGGTTTTGTACCGCTACGAGAACCAAGGGACAACACCATAAGAGTCGTTAACCTGATTCACTCGGCAAGGACCACCAAACGAGCCCTTCTCCTGCTGTCAACTGACGCGGAGAAGGCCTTTGATCGTGTTGATTGGTCTTTCATCCGGGCAACCCTAGAGCACATTGGCCTCCGTTCCTCTATGCTTCAGTGGATCCTCTCCCTCTACACGCACCCCACCGCATCGGTTAGGGTAAATGAGACAAGATCGGACTTCTTCGATATTCGAAATGGCACGCGTCAGGGATGCCCCCTCTCCCCCCTGATCTTTATCTTATCCCTAGAACCCTTTCTATGCACAATTAGGGCAAACCCAGCCATATCGGGCTACCCGAAGCCATCGGGATCTCACAAGGTGGCTGCCTTCGCAGATGACCTTATCTTTTTCCTAACAGAACCCCTTACTTCTCTCCCCAACCTACTGGAATCCCTCCAAGAATATGGCAAGCTCTCATCATTTCAGATCAACCTGACAAAATCCTCCGTTCTTAACATAACGGTAGATAAAGGGAATGTTCAACGCCTACGCTCAACTTTTCCATTGAAATGGGCAACCAAACATATTCGGTATCTGGGAGTAGACATCACCACAGACCCGGTTGAACTGTATTCGGCCAATTTTGCCCCATTACTCCTGCGCCTTAAAACTGACCTCTTGCACTGGCACTCTCTGACGCTGACCTGGTTCGGCAGATGCAGCGCCCTCAAAATGACCTTGCTTCCAAGGGTGCTATACCTGCTGCAGGCGCTCCCCATCCGACTTCCCTCAACGTTTTTTAAACAAATCGATTCCATGTTCCGGGCTTTCGTCTGGTCTCACCGAAAACCCCGTGTGAGACTCCAACTCCTTTACCTGGCAAAGAACAGGGGTGGGGTCGGCCTACCGGACATAAAGGCCTACTACAGAGCAGCTCACTTAACCAGGCTGGTGGACTGGCACTGCCACACAGAGGCAAAGCACTGGGTCGCCATGGAGGAGGACTCCGGGGGGTCGGCCAAGAGTTGGCCCTGGATCACCTCACCACTCCCTAAAGACCTTGTGGAACATCCTACATTGGGCAGCACCCTAGTGGTGGTTAGAGAAGTTTTCCGGCGCTCCTCGGTATCCCCACAGCCATCTCCCATGGTTCCGATTCTGGGCAACCCGGAGTTCCCCCCTGGCACACAGAATCCACAACTTAAACGACTGGCAATGGGCACGAAATGGCGCCTGTACGACTTTCTGGGACCCAATGGTCAGCTCTCTTTGGAAGCTGGAGTATTGGTGACAGACCCCCCCTTAGACTTCTGGAGTGGATTGCAGCTTCGGAACTTCCTTCGAAGCTGTCTACGGAAATCAGGCATCACCCGTAAACTCACTGAACTGGAACTCATTTGCCACCGTGGGGAACCGATCCGACACTGTCTCTCACTAATATACTCATCCTTAACCCAACCAGAGGAGGGGTACATCCCTCAGTTCATCTCCAAGTGGGAGGAAGAACTTGGAATCCAATTCACTGGGGTACAGAGCAAGAAAATTCTTTACTTCGCTCAGAAGTCCTCAATTGCCACTAGAGTACAGGAAACCTGTTATAAAATTATGACACGTTGGTACAGAGTCCCCACCATCCTGCATCGTTTCTTTCCCCAGGTGTCCAGCCTTTGCTGGCGCTGTGGCTCTGAGGAGGGGACGATGCTACACATCTTCTGGTCCTGCTCCAAGCTAGCCCCATTCTGGCTCGGGGTGGCACGTACGGTCGGACATCTCACTGGTGTTTCCCTGGAGGGTGATCCTGCGGCTTGCCTGCTCCACCTGTCAAAACGACCCATAAAGAAATATAAGACCTCCCTCACCATTCAGCTGCTGAATGCCGCAAAGGCCTGTATTCCTCTCTGCTGGAGATCGGAGAGACCACCGACACTATCCCTGTGGTTTGCTAAAGTAAACGAATTAAGGGACATGGAGGATCTCACTGCCACCCTGCACAATAGAGAGGAGACCTTTCGAGAGACCTGGAGACCCTGGCAGCATTTTGTATACACAGAAGTCTATCTTCAAGAAATGGCTCAGTCAATCTAATTTCAGCAGATTGGCGCCTGTCACAGGCAGAGGGCTCCACCCCTTGCCCTGTCATACTGCACCTACTCATTCTGTCTTTACCCTTTCTCTGTAGCTAATCACCTATATCCTTTCTACTTCTTCCCCTGTTCCCCCCCCTCCCCCCCTCCTGAACCGTCCCTAACTCCTTTTTTCCCTTTACATTTTTCCTCTTACCCCGGGGGACCCCCGTTCCTGTATAATGCATTCTCATGCCTGGGTTTCTTACTGGCACAGATATAAAGAAAATCTTGTCAACCATTACTTGCTCATTGTGTCCCATGTATGGGTTCTACAGTTCTTTAGTCCCCACCTTACCAAATACATAGAAAACATTATATCTCACTGAGTGACAACTACTCACAGACAAGGAAGTTAGTTAGCAACCAAACAACTCAGAACCTAGAGTGCCTTTCAGGCCTCTTTTAGGGACAGTATTGATATCTCGGGGAACCCTCCCCACAAATTTTGACTGTAATGCTTGTTTTAATAACCTGAAATGTCGAGTCAGTTGTTCTTTTTGTCATAATTGTTTGCAACCATTTACCTGTATCACATTTACCTGTCTATTACATTGTACTACAACAGATTATGTAATTGTCTGCATCTGCTCAGTGTCAAAATAAAGAATTTAAAAAAAAAAATGTATGTAGTTTGTCGCCACTGCACGTTTGTGCGCAATTTTAAAGCATGTCGTGTTTGGTATCCATGAACTCGGCATAAGATCATCTTTTTTATTTCATCAAACATATGGGCAATATAGTGTGTTTTAGTGCATTAAATTTAAAAAGTGTGTTTTTTCCCAAAAAAAAATTGCGTTTGAAAAATCGCTGCGCAAAATACTATGTGAAAAAAAAATTGCAACACCCACCATTTTTATCTGTAGGGCCTTTGTTTTAAAAAGATATATAATGTTTGGGGGTTCAAAGTAATTTTTTTTGCAAAAAAAAAAAAAATTTTTTTTTCATGTAAACAAAAAAGTATGAGAAAGGGCTTTGTCTTCAAGTGGTTAGAAGAGTGGGTGATGTGTGACATAAGCTTCTAAATGTTGTGAATAAAATGCCAGGACAGTTCAAACCCCCCCCCCCCCCCCCAAATGACCCCTTTTTGGAAAGTAGACACCTCAAGCTATTTGCTGATAGATATGTTGAGTCCATGGAATATTTTATATTTTGTCACAAGTTTCGGGAAAATTACACTTTTTTTTTTTTTTTTTTTTGCACAAAGTTGTCACTAAATGATATATTGCTCAAACATGCCATGGGCATATGTGGAATGACACCCCAAAATACATTTAAATTCTGATTTTACTCCTCACTACCTATCACAGTTACGGAGGCCCTTAAATGTCCAGATAGCACAACCCCCCCCAAATGACCCCATTTTGGAAAGTAGACACCGCAAGATATTTGATAAGGGGCATGGTGAGTATTTTGCAGATCTCATTTATTTTTGAAAATGAAGAAAGAAAAGAAAAATATATATTTTCTTCTTTTTTCAACTTTCAAAACTTTGTGACAAAAAGCGAGATCTGCAAAATACTCAACATGCCACTCAGCAGATAGCTTGGGGTGTCTACTTTCCAAAATGGGGTCATTTGGGGGGGGGGGAGGTTGTGCTATCTGGGCATTTCATGGCCTGTGAAACTGTGATGGGCAGTGAGGAGTGGAATTAAAAATGTACGCCCTTAGAAAGCATGAAGGTGGTGATTGGTTTTCAGGGTCCTGTACGCGGTTAGACTGCCAAAAAGTTCCAGACATGTGGTATCCTCCTGACTCAGGAGAAGCAGCAGAATGTATTTTGGGGTGTAATTCCACATATAACCATGCCATGTTTGAACAATATATCATTTAGTGACAATGTTGTGTAAAAAAAAAAAAAAAAAAATGTAATTTTCCCGAAACTTGTGGCAAAATATAAAATATTCCATGGACTCAACATGCCTATCAGCAAATAGCTTGGGGTGTCTAATTTCCAAAATGGGGTCATTTGGGGGGGGGGTTGTGCTATCTTGTCATTTCATGGCCTCCGAAACTCTGATAGGTAGTGAGGAAGTGAAATCACCATTTTACACCCTTAGAAAGCCTGAAGGCGGCGATTGGTTTTCGGGGTCCTGTACACGGCTGGGCTCCTAAAAAGTCTCACACATGTGGTATCCCTGTACTCAGGAGAAGCAGCAGAATATACTTTGGGATGTCATTCCACATATGCCCATGGCATGTTTGAGCAATATATCATTTACTGACAACTTTGTGCAAAAAAAAAAAAAAAAGAAATTGTAATTTTCCCGGAACTTGTGGCAAAATATAAAATATTCCATGGATTCAACATGCTTATCAGCAAATAGCTTGGGGTGTCTACTTTCCAAAATGGGGGGGTTTGTGCTATCTTGGCATTTTATGGCCTTCGAAACTGTGATAGGTAGTGAGGAGTGAAATAAAAAATTACGCCCTTAAGCCCCATACACACGATAGGACTTTGTACAAACTTTCCCTTGGATTTTTGTACAAAGGGCGTTTGCCATAAGTTTGTATTGCATACAGACGGCAGGACTTTTCCAGCCAACTTTCATAAAATCACGTGTTTTTTCAGCTCTTTACCACCACCCTTTGGTCAACTTCTGTATTGTTGTCTGATATTGTGTCAATCTTGCCACTTCTATCGGCGAGATTGACACCTTGCGTGCCGGGTTCACACTGGTGTGGAGATCTGACTTGGATCCCCGCCAATGCCAGGCACTGTGTTTGGTATGAATCTTGAGGGGGAACTCCAGGCCAAATTTTAAATAACCGGCATGGGTTCCCTTCCAGGGGCATACAGGCCTTTAGATCTGGTATGGATTTTAAGGGGAACCCCCTACGCCGAAAGAACGACGTGCGGGTCCCCCTAAAATCCATACCAGACCCTTATCCGAGCATGCAGCCCAGCCGGTCGGGAAGGGGGGTTGGGGACGAGCGAGCGGCCCCCCTCCTGAGCCGTACTAGGCCGCATGCCCTCAACAAAGGGTTGGGTGCTTTGGGGGAGGGGGGCGCCCTGTGCCCCCCCCACCTCAAAGCACCTTGTCCCCATGTTGATGAGGACAAGGGCCTCTTCCCGACAACCCTGGCCATTGGTTGTCGGGGTCTGCGGGCGAGGGGCTTATCGGAATGCGGGAGACCCCTTTAATAAGGGGGCCCCCAGATCCCGGCCCCCCACCCTTTGTGAATGAGTATGGGGTACAATAAAAAAACACAGTACACAGGTTTTTAAAGTAATTTATTAGGCAGCTCCGGGGGGTCTTCTTCTGACTCCGGGGGTCTTCTTCGGACTTCGGGGGTCTCTCCGGTGTCTTCTCCCGGTGTCCGGATCTTCTGCCGGCTCCTCCGCTATCTTCTGCCGCTCTTTTGCTAGTGGTGGCCCGGACTTCTGGATCGTCTTCTTCCCTCTTCTCTTCTTTCGATGTTGACACGGCGCTCTCTCCAGCTGGAATGCTCTCTGAGCGCTCTGCAATGGACTTATATAGGCGGTGACTCTGCCCCCTTATGAGGTCACAGTCCCCTAGGCATGCTGGGACTGTGATCTCATAAGGGGGCGTTGTCATGTCATCCGATGACCACGCCCCCTTATGAGATCACAGTCCCAGCATGCCCTGGGACTGTGACCTCATAAGGGGGCGGGGTCACCGCCTATATAAGTCCATTGCGGTGCGCCCAGAGAGCATTCCAGCTGGAGAGAGCATCGTGTCAACATCGGAAGAAGAGAAGAGGGAAGAAAACGATCCAGAAGTCCGGGCCACCGCTAGCAAAAGAGCAGCAGAAGATAGCGGAGGAGCCGGCAGAAGATCCGGACATCGGGAGAAGACGCCAGAGAGACCCCCGAAGTCGGAAGAAGACCCCTGGAGTCGGAAGAAGATCCCCGGAGCTGCCTAATAAATTACTTTAAAAACCTGTGTACTGTGTTTTTTTTTAATTGATACTTTTTTCCCTAGGTGAATGGGTAGGGGTACGATGTACCCCATACTCATTCACAAAGGGTGGGGGGCCGGGATCTGGGGGCCCCCTTATTATTATTATTGCAGCCAGCGTGAGATGTACAGTACCCTGTCGCCAAGAACCAGCGTGATCAGATTGCGCTGGAAACATTCTCGCGGCTGCATACTGTAGTTTGTACAAAAGTCCGATTCTTTTGTGTACACACAATCGGACTTTGTGCCATCGGACTTTTGTTGCTGGAAAGTTTGTGCGTTCGCACAGCCAACAAAAGTCCAATGGAAACAGAAAAAGTTTGTCCGATGGAGCGTACACACGGTCGGATGTTGCTCCAAAACAGCTAATTTGCATGTTTGTTGTCAAAAAGTCCGATCGTGTGTACGGGCCTTTAGGAAGTCTGAAGGCGGTGATTGGTTTTTGAGGTCCTGTACACGGCTAGGCTTCCAAAAAGTCTCACACATGTGGTATCCCCATACTCAGGAGGAGCAGCAGAATGCATTTTGGGGTTTAATTCCACATATAACCATGGCATGTGTGAGCAAGTGTAAATTTTTTTTTTGTCATTTTTCAGTCACTTATGACAAAAAAAATAAAATATTCAATGGGCTCAACATGCCTCTCAGCAATTTCCTTGGGGTGTCTACTTTTCAAAATGGGGTCATTTGGGGGGGGGGGGGGGGTTGTACTGCCCTGTCATTTTAGCACCTCAAGAAATTAAATAGGCAGTCATAAACTAAAAACTGCATAAATTCCAGAAAATGTACCCTAGTTTGTAGACGCTATAACTTTTGTGCAAACCAATAAATATACGCTTAATTACTTTTTTTTTTTTTTTTTTTTTTTACCAAAGACGTGCCTGAATACATTTTGGCCTAAATGTATGACTAAAATTGAGTTTATTCATTTTTTTTTTTATAACAAAAAGTAGAAAATATCATTTTTTTTCAAAAGGTTCAGTCTTTTTCCATTTTATATCGCAAAAAATAAAAATCGCAGAGGCAATCAAATACCATCAAAAGAAAGCTCTATTTGTGGGGAAAAAAAGGACGCAAATTTCATTTGGGTACAACATTGCATGACCGTGCAATTACCCCCCTCCCCCCTGATTGGGCGCAATGTGTCAGGAGGTGAAGCTGTGATAGCATCAGGCTGGGTGGAACTATGTAGGCAGGAACAGAGACTAGAGAGTGACAGGAGAGAGATATGCAATGATCTGTTGACGTGACGCCCTTATTGAGAAGCCGATGCACACTGTTTTTAATGTGTCTGTAAGGATTTATGTTGCCAATAAATTTTACAACATACTGCACTATTAGTACTCTGCATATATCCTTTTATGTTGATCATTTAACCCTTGCTGGGGAGCTGATAAATCTATCTCTGCTTTTGTGAGAGGTCCTGAGAGCCTTGATTTTTTTTTTTTTTTTTTTTTAAAGCTGTGTTAGACCTCTGATTGTTAGGTCCATCCAAGAAGGTGAGGGTACATAGAATGAAGTGGAGATTTGGGAAGCTAAAAGTTATTCACTTGATGAGGAGTTAGAAAATTCATGGTGCTGCATGTTTGGAGGACTTTTTGTTTATAGACTGTTTTGCTTGTGGTAATTCTATTCACTCACTTTGGACTTTATATCTAGTCTCATTTATTTTATATAAAGAGTATATAGGATTATCACACTGTGGTTATGTTTTCATGTATAAAAGCAGTATACAGTTTTTTTAATTGGTTATGATTGTGAGTAAGATTTTTTGCACAGTGATGTGTATTAATGTTTTTTTATTTATTTTGATGATTTTTTGTGTGTGTGATTGTGTCATAATTTAAGGGAGACGTGCTACACTATTGACAGTTTTTTATGCTGATAAAACAGATGAGATCGGCTTATGTTTTTTTTTCCTTTTTTTTTTTTTTTGAGGGGATAACAGCAGCACGGGGATATAATAATTAATATATTGTTAGTGTCTGAAACCCTGTCAGGAGATTTTCTTTAACTGCTTCCTGCCTGGCTGCTATATAAAAACAGATGGGAGCTTTCTGGATCTGGGTGGGGGTATTAACCTCTTGCTTACTGGGTGCTTAAACCCCCCTCCTGCCTAGACCAATTTTCAGCTTTCAGTGCTGTCACACTTTGAATGACAATTGCGCGGTCATGCTACACTGTACTCAAATGTAATTTTTATCATTTTTTTTCACACAAATGGAGCTTTCTTTTGGTGGTATTTAATCACAGCTGGGGTTTTTATTTTTTGCTAAACAAAACATAGTTTGTCCTTCATTGATATTCGCTGATGAGGCTGTACTGATGGGCACAGATAAGGCGACACTGATGGGCACAGATAAGGCGACACTGATGGGCACAGATAAGGCGACACTGATGGGCACAGATAAGGCGACACTGATGGGCACAGATAAGGCGACACTGATGGGCACAGATAAGGCGACACTGATGGGCACAGATAAGGCGACACTGATGGGCACAGATAAGGCGACACTGGTGGGTGGCATTGATAGGCAGCACTGGTGATGACGCACTGATTGGCGATTTATAGGTGGCACTGATGGGTGACACTGTGGGCACTGATGGGTGACACTGTGGGCACTGATGGGTGACACTGTGGGCACTGGTAGGTGGCGCTGGTGGGCACTGGTAGGTGACGCTGGTGGGCACAGAAGCCTCTCCACGATCAGGACCGATGTCCCTCTCGCAGCCGCCAGTGAACGGCTTTTTTTTTTTTCTCAGCGTGAGGGGAAAAAAATAGCCGATTATGGCTCTGTTTACGTCACATGATCAGCTGTCATTGGCTGACAGCTGATCACGTGGTAAGGGGTCGGGATAGACCCCTTACTCCAATCTGTGATCAGCCGAGTCTCATAGATTTGCTGATCAGAGTGCACCGCGTGCGCCCTGCAGGCTGCCCAAGCACGGGAGGATGTCCAGGGACGCCCTTGGGCAAATTAAGTCCAGGCTGCAGCCGTCTTTCGGCTATAGTGCGGACGGGAAGTGGTTAAAATAAGTGGAGCGATCTGTGATGATCACAGACTTGGGGTATCACTGTGACCAATCACAGGAGTAATAGTAAACAAAGGCTGGTGTTTCATTCAGGATTTTTCTACTTTGATCGCTGTGATTGGTTACAGCAGTCACATGCTACAGGGCAAATGAATTCTGTATTGTGACCTTTTGGTTTTTCTAAATCTATTCTAATTACCTCTCTCTGGAAAGAATTCAGATTAATAGAAAAACAATATTAGGGGAAGTAATGATGGGCAAATGTGTACATTTTGATTACTTCTTAGCATTGTAAACTGGATTTCTTTTTGCAGGGTTATGGTCCAAGACAGTCCTGTCATTGGCAGGGAAGGATCATTGGTTGAATGGGTGTAAACACCCTCTATAGAAATATGCAGTCAAGCTCCAACTTGTGTATATACAGTGAAGAGATCAACAGCATGTTTGCTAATTGAGATGTTGCTTTTACTGTATGTGATATGGTTGCATATACACTAAATACAAATCACGATAGATTACTCACCTTCCAAAAGTTGTCCACATTGTTGGTTTGCAGTTTAACAACTACCATATATATTGAACACATACTATACACCTCATAGCCATTCAATCAGCTTTCCTCATAAATTATTTTTTGGTAAGTTTATTTCAGGGACAGAAGATGTTCTTGGCTTCATAACAGTTATTGACAATAAATAGCATAAAATAGGCCTGGTATAAGTAGTTGCAAAGTTCTTTCGAACTTAAATTAATATCAATGTTTCACCACATTTAACTGATACTTGATCCTTTTTTTATGCATGTCTCTGTGAAAATGCAAAATCTGTGGTTGCCAATGGATCTCATGCATGCCAGTAAGATGTAATAGCTAGCAGTACTGACACATGGAGTGGAGATGATGCGTACATTATCTTGAAATCAGGTTACCTGCAAAAGTAATTCATAACAGCATTTATTTGTCTGAGCTCAATATGTTCCAGTCAACAGTCTGCCAAGGCACCATTCAGTCATATTGTCTATCAAGGAGTGAATCTGAGCTGACACTTCTCTCTCTCATCTCCTCAGGGCCCGTTTGTGCATGTTGCCAGTATGTGCGCTGCTCTGCTCAGCAAGTTCATGTCGCTGTTTGGTGGAATATATGAAGTGAGTACAGTAGGTGATGTCCCCTGGATATTTATTCCATTTCTTACAGATAAAGGCAGGCTTTGGCGCAGATAAGCTGTTTAACTGCAAATAATTAAGCAAACTTAACTGGCAGGATAAATATATAAGTATTTTCATTTTAAGACATCTTGCTGTTGGGTGCTTCCAGCGCTACTGTATGCTTCTTGCTCACAGCAAGAATTAAAAAAAATTCACATAATAAGAATAATAATAAAGAACAAATCTTAACTTCTACTGCAGGCTTTTATTTCTAGAGGCTGTGTGTAGATTTGGAAATGCAGAATCTTATATCCATTTCTTTATCGTACATCACGGGACACAGAACAGCCATAATAACTAACTGGGTTATACGCCACCTATTGGTGAATGGACACTGTTAAATCAATCAAACAAGAAGTCCTCCCCTATATAACCCCTCCTACACAGGAAGCACCTCAGTTTTTTCGCCAGTGTGTGTTAGGTGGATGGTCACTGATGTGATGTGATGTGCTCCTTGGAGTATACTTGGAGGTCTGGACGGTTCTATTAGGAATCATGGACTTCAATCAAATCCATTTGAAAAAGCTATCAACCAAAATGGATGGTACCCGAGGCTCATTGGCATCAGAGAAGATTCCTCGAGGTTTGCCTGTAATGCAGGATAAAGTCCTCCTGAAGAAAACCTACCCAGCAAATGTTTGGTCACATGGAAGCTAGTGTTAAAGGAATGCAACAAGAAATACTTGGGCATACTAACACATATCGGCATGAATTTATGAAAGACGCTTCTTGTCAGATGAACCTGTTTATGTTCCAAGAGGAAGGGCGGAGCAAGACGACGCGCTGACGTCACCTCCAGTCTGTGTGGTTTATCCAGAGAGACTGGTCTGTCCGTATGTGTTCGGCCAACACAACGGACTTCAGGCTTGACTATCGAATACTTATGTAAGTGTGTTTTTGACATTTTTAGAATAAAAGTTAAAAGGTTTTTACACGATCGGAGTTCTCTACTTTTTATTACATGCTATTATACATCTGGCACCGATCTGGCCCCTATGATGGTCTGAGGCACAGCCAGGGCTCAGCAGTTCAGCACGGGATTTCCACTTACCAACACAGCTGATATGCCTTCTATGATCTTCTGTAATGGGGGATCATATACGTCTGGTAAGGAGTAACCCCTTCCATACTGGTGGTGGATCAAAATTTGTTTTGCTATCCAACAACTGAAGATTCCGTTTTGTGTGGACCTTTGTACTGCTCCTGTTTGCACGGGTGGACTTTTTCACATAATTGCTGAGAGACTTTTTGTACTGAATTTGGTTTTCATTTATTGATCATTGAGATCTTTATCAATATATCCTTCATATTCACATGTATAGAATTTTGTGTATATTATATTACCAGTGCTCTTGTAGAATTTTATTCACACTATTTAGTGCATTGATGGGATTCATTAGATATTCACTAATTATAATTATTTTTAGGGTATTTTTAGCGTGATTCAGGTTTTTTCTAGCATGCTTGAATAAACACGTTTTGCATAGATGTTGGATACATACATACGGCATAAGCACATGTTTGGAAGAACATGGGCATGGGTGCACTTGAAGGAGTTGTGTCTCCAGAATAGCAGACATGGAGTGTGCAGGAGCTTAGTTTTGGGCACAACTTTAATGCGACGTGAAACAGTGTCTGTGTAATCTTGAGGTCTGTAGACCTCAAGTCGCGTCAAGGTCTGATGGGAGTGGTGCAGGGGCTGCTTTGGGGTCTCTGCTACTTGAGGACGCATGGATGTGAAGGGTACTCATTGGAAATCATGGGGTGCGACTTCTCAGGTGACCTTGCAGTCCCAAGTTGCAGGACGGGTCGCACAGGTATGGAAGAAGCCTTAGGCTGTTGAAGCAGCATAGAGGCTGCATTGGATGCCTGTGTACTTGGCTAATCCTAACTATAACTAGTATGGGTCCAGGTGCGGTTGAGCATGAGCAGCTTAGTATACATGCTTGCATAGAACACAAGCCTGCATAGGCGCATGTTCGCAGAGGGCCCTGCCCCGTGGCCCCCGCGCCAAGAAGCGGGTGGTGCTCGGCATGCAGCCCCCCAAGGGGAGGCAGGTGCACCGCTCTCAGGTTCAGTGATCTGGAGGTGTCCCTACCCCCCAAATGGACAGTGTCATCCGTATTGCAGCATTTTCCTGACGCATTAATTTTTCATCAGATGGACTGCGGCCGCATCACCTTGATCATGCCTGATCTCTGTTGATGGAAGCCTAAGCAGGATCAAGCCTGGTTAGTATATGGATGTGAGACTACCCAAGGAATACCAGATGCTGTAAGCTTTCCCCCACCTGTGTGAGGGAGGCATCTGAGGCTGCTGTGTTTTGAGAGTGTCTCAGGCCAGAAGATCTTAGGGCAGTCTCTCAGGTGGTTTTGCTCCATCTTTAGCCAGCAAAAGCTTAGTAGGTAGGTGCGCCTCTTTTGGCCTTCGGGGTCTGCCACAGTCGTCTGTCTTTTGCCTTGCATTTGACCGTTAGCGGTCCCGAAACCAAATGGGGACACAAGGTCTAGCTTAGATCTTAAGCTGCTGGACATCCTTCTGTTTCAGGTTCTGTCCATTTAGTGTTGACCTCTGCGAGAGGTAGATTTTTGGGTTTTTGACGCATATCTTCATGTGCCATTTTTTTTTTCCAGGCTCATCAAGGGTTTGTGCAAATTGCAGTGCAAAGTCATCTTTTTTATTTTTGTGACTCTGCTCTTCTGGCTGGCCACAGCTCGGAGGGATCACAAAGCTCCCAGCCCAGTACTGGACTTGCTGAAAACGCAGATGTGCCAATCTGTTTACCTCAATCTTTGTTCAGGAAGCAGTCTGTTCCAGATTTACCTTTGATACATTTCTTCAGGAGGAAGTTGTATCTAGGTCAAGGCACGTTCCCTATGTACAGTCCTGATCCAGGTCTTTAAGGTAGAGGATCATTCTCTCTGTCTGGAACATTTCAGTTTCAGGCATTGGATTGCCAGAGGGCTCTGTTCCTGGGGTATTACAGAGCTAAGATCTCTGGTTGATGGTTCAAAATCTGGAGAAGAGATGGACAATATAACCACTGATGCCAGCTTCTCCAGTTGGTTTGAAGGTGGCTATAGTTCAGTGGACTTGGTCTCCACAAAAGAAAGTACTGTCCATTGTTATCTTGGCTTGTTGGCCAGTATGCCTTGCTCTGGATGTTGGGACAAACCAGTTATAGGTGTAATGTGGTAATGCTTCTGCAGGCATATATATATCAACCGCCTTTGAAAACGTCGATGATGAAACACGTAAGGTGGGGCTACGCACTTATGTCACGTATGCACAGAGATAGGGAGCCTTGGAACGCAGCTGGACAGCACGGCGTGAGACAGCTCTTCCTGGTTACCTAATAAAAGCTTTTTATTATAATACTACACTATGGGAGTTTTTTTTTATCTCTTCCAATGATGATTTATCCCTGGAGAAAAATCGCTTCCTCCTTATGGTGTTAGAGGTTGGGCTGCATGACTGATTGCTCCGGACGTCCGACTTTAGTGGTAATTGGATCATTGACAGAGGGACCACAGGAGACCATCCACGAAGACCACCTCTGATGTTCCTTAATGCATGTTACCCCCGTATGGGAAGCTGGTGAGTGGGGAACCATAGGGGAGCACAGAAGTCACCTGTTGATTTGAGCACAAGAGCCAACAGCAGTTTGAACTATATATAGCAAAACCTTTTTGCACACAAACCTGCTTGCAATCACATTTTTATTTCTGAAGAACTCTCTCTTTTTCAGCGTTTAATATATCTTTTTTTTTTTATTATTTTTTGGATTATCTTCTGGACTTTGATTAATGTTATGTTTACCATACTGGATTCGATATGATAAACATGTGGCACAGATTGGCACACTAATGCTTTTATGTCTAATACTACAATTGAGTGGCATCACTGAATTTTATGTTATGTTGTAGTATTTTTACTTTTATTTGTTAGAGGTATCACTTATAGTGTATCATAGTGGATGTTTTGCACCTTGCTTATACATTTAGTTCACTTAAATAGGGAGCGCCATTCACCCCATTTTTCATTCATATATATATATATATTAACCACCAGGAGTCATAAGGCTCAGGAAGGTGAACAAAATTCTGAGAGTACAACAAGTGTTGCCTCTATCACTAGTACATACTCCAGGTATAGTATAATGGCAGGGGGAACTCTGCAGGTGGATCTAATAGATTCCAAGTTCCACAACAAGTGGGAACAGGTTGTGTCTGGGACGAAAGTCCCACCGGCAATAGGGGCAGATGCACTGGTAACACCTTAGGGACCAGTCCTCCCTTATTTGATGCTTTCCTTCTGTTTTGACTTCTCCCACGTCTTTTGTGAAGAATCCGCGAGGTGGTAACACTGATAATAGTGTTAGCCAAATTAGCCTAAGAGGGCTTGGTATGCTGACATAGCGAGTCTTGCGGGGGTCGCTCCTTGAACACTCCCAGTCCAGCGGGACCTAATGGTCTTGAGTCCTGTATCTCTACACTGTTGAGCCCTTGAAGCTGGTTTCAGGGAACCTCAATTACAGGACTTGGAAATATTTTTTTCCTGGGGAAAGCCAGGAATTGGCACTCACAGGAATATGAGTGGGAAATTGTCTTATCTTTCTGCAATCAGTAGGGGAACGGAGATTGGCCTTAAGTACCATTAAGGGTTCGAGTTCATCCCAATTCATTTTTTTCCAGAGGCCATTTTTTCTTACTCCTGGATTCATACTTCAAACAGCGTGTAGCGTAGATGGTCCCACATGTCAGGCCACTCTTGTGTCCTTAGGACTGGGATTCGCTCTTGGCTGTCTTTGCAGAGGCCATTTTTTTTTTAACCAGTTGAGAGACTGTTACTCCCTTATCTCAGAAGATGGCTTCTTTGGTTGCTATCACTTCAAAAGGTCATGTTGCGTCCTAATCCATCTTTATTGCCTAGAGTGGTTTCTAGTTTTCATTTGAATCAGGACAGTGTCTTGCCTTTATATTTTTCTTCTAATCCACAGTCGGCAGGAGAAAGATAGCTACCCACTCTAGAGGTAGTTCAGACGCTCAGGGTCTACTTGAGTTGGAACAGGTCAGGAATCCTGATTTGTGCAGCCAGAAGAGCCCAGGAAGGGCAGAAAGCATCCAGGTTGAATGTGGATCTCCCAGTTTATGAATGATGCGGAAGACTGATGTTCTGCTTCAGTCCCAAGAAGGGACAGGCAGCATCTAAGTCTACTATTTCCGCCGCGTGATTGTTCAGGCGTATGGATTAAAGAGGAAGTAAAGCCTCTGGAAAAAAAAATACACCCTGAAAGACAAAGGCATAATGAGCTAGTATGCATAGCATACTAGCTCATTATGAATTACCTGAGATCGAAGCCCCTGCATCGGCCCTCGTTCGCCTCCTCCGATGCCGCCATCTATCCTGGAGTGACTTTCGGGTATCGCGGCTCCGGTGCTGTGACTGGCCGGAGCCGCGATGACGTCACTCCCATGCATGCTCGCTGGTGCCGCCACTAACGGCATGATTGCCATTAGAAACGGCACGCTCAGTGCACCTGCGCCGGATGTCTACGGCGCATGCGCCGTAGACAATGGTGCCGCTATTTCTGCAAATATCTCCTAAACCTTTTAGGTTTGGGAGATATTTCTTGCACCTACAGGTAAGCCTTAATCTAGGCTTACCTGTAGGTTAAAGTGGTTGTAATGGGTTTACAACCACGTTAAGGGGTAAGGCTCCGCCTTTTCCAGTAAGGGCACATTCTACCAGAAGAGTGATTGCTTCATGGGCAGTTCATCATCAAGCATAGATGGCTCAGATTTGCAAGGCTGCTACTTGGTCTTCGGTGCATACATTCACTAGGTTTTATCAAGTGAATGTTAGGAGGATGTTGCATTCGGATGCAGTGTACTGCAGGTAGCAATATAGATCCTGTTGTTCTAATGGTGTTTCTTTGGCCATAATGGGTTCCCTCCCCTCAAAAGCATTGCTTGGGGACTTCTTGTTTGATTGATTTAACAGTGTCCATTCACCAATAGGTGGCGTATAACCCAGTTAGTTATTATGGCTGCTCTGTGTCCCGTGATGTACGATGAAGAAATTAGGATATTTTTCTACAGCTTACCTGTAAAATCCTTTTCTTGGAGTATATCTCGGGACACAGAGATTCCTCCCCTCTGGTCTGGGAAGTTTATTGCTTGCTACAAAACTGAGGTACTTCCTGTGTAGGAGGGGTTATATAGGGGAGGACTTTTTGTTTGATTATTATGGCTGCTCTGTGTCCCGTGATGTACGATAAAGAAATGAATATAAGATTCTGCATTTCCAAATCTACGCACAGCCCCTAGAAATAAAAGCCTGCAGTATAAGTTAAGATTTGTTCTTTATTATTATTCTTATTATTATGTGAATTTTTTTTTTTATTCTTGCTGTGAGCAAGAAGCATACAGTATCCATGGACTTTCTGCTATCTTAAGATCTCTTTGACTAGAATATTTACTTAGATTTGTTCTGTGTTAATATTTTTTCGTCTAGTTTGGATAGATATGAGGAGGGTTAAAACTACTGTCAGTTTTTATTGCTGTCTGTGCCCCGATAGGGAAATTCACCCTCTGTATTTGTCCTGTTTTTAGCAATATAATCAAAAGTGAAAATAAAAGAAAATCCCAAATTTTGGGTTGAACTCTAAAGAATAAAGGGGAAAATCTTCCAATAAGTACACTAGTTCTGGTGACATGCCAGGATTCCCTCACTTTGTAGGGATTTCCTCTCACTTCCTGTTTTGACTTTGGGACAGGAAGTGAAAGGAATTCTCTTCAATGGGACAACCAATGGCAAAAAAATTGTCAGGGGTTATAACCCTCCCTTACTCCATCCTTAATTAAAAAATTAAAAATACATTTTTTTGCCTTTTAGGCTAGGTTCACACTAGTGCAGTGCAATTATGATCCCCTTTTAAATGTGATTTTGTAGTGTAGCTACAGTGTGATTTGGTGTGCTTTTATTATGTTTTTAATGCGTGTCTAGCATCCGCGACCCATCCCTGCTGTCAGCCAGCCAGGATGAATCTTCAGTTGGTAAAGCTTTTGGCACCTTTCAGGGGGGAGGGGGGAAAAGGTACCTGTTTTTGACAGGTTCGGTCCCCTCCTCCTTCCCTACTGCTCAGCACGCCCCGCATACGCAGTAGGGAACTGTGAAGCCGAAAGGCTTTACTGCCGGGTTCTCTCACCTGAAATGGTGGCAGCTGCACCCGACAGCCGATCCAAAGGTCGGCTGGGGTGTTGACATCTCGGGCTCCCGGGACAGGTAAGTGTCCATACATTAAAAGTTAGCTGCAGTATTTGTAGCTGCTGACTTTTAATTTTTCTTAGGGATGCTGGACCTTCTCTTTAAGGAGCTGTCCCCCACCTGCATCCTAACAGCAGAATGTAAACAAAAGGGCCAACATTAGTAAAACAAGAAAGAAAAAACAACCCAGTGGTCTGGTATGGATTTTATAGGGAACCCCACGCACAAACCAACAGCGTAAGGGCCTCCCTAAAATCCATAATAGACCCTTATCTGAGCATGCAGGCCGGGAAAGTGGAGAACGAGCCAGCCTTCATAACCATACCAGGCCCTCAACATGGGGGGTACACTTACAGGGAGGGGTGTGCGAGTCCCCTTAGCAAAGCACCTTGTCCCCATGTTGATGAGGACAAGGGCCTCTTCCCCACAACCCTGGCCCGAAGGCTGTAGGGGTGCAGAGGGTAGCTTATCAGAATCTGGAAGCCCCTTTTAATGGGGCCCCTAGATCCAAGCTCCCCCTACTCTTTCACCAAAAAAGTCAAAAGTAAATAAAAACACAAAATAGTTTTTGACCTTTTATTAAAAAAAAAAAAAAAAATCTGATGTAAATCCATCATCAATCACAATGAATTCTGGCTGCCAAACCGCTGCCCACCAGACACGACCACTCCATCACTCAACACCCGCCAAATGAAAGCAACGCTCCCCCCACAGCTAGTAAACAACGGGGTAGGGTCGCCGATGACATGATTGGGTGACCCTGCCCCCATTATTCCCCTGTCATGGGGGGGGGGGCGGTAGGAGATCACCCAGTGACCTCGCCCCTTTGTTTACTTGGTGCTGTCATTCAGCGAGTGTCAAGAGATGGGAGTGATAGTGTTTGGCGGGAAGTGCTTTTTTTGTGTGTACAGACCTGCAGCTGGCATTCATCGTTGATGAATGACAATGGATTTACATCACGCCAGGGGACATTATGTATGTATGTATGTGTATGTGGTATGTGTGTGTGTATATATATATATATATATATATATATATATATATATATATATATATATATATTATAAACATTTTTAAACTTTTCAAAAACTCTTACTTTTGACATTTTTTTGGTGAGTGAGTAGGGGCATATTTATTCACATGAGAGGGGCCAGGATCTAGAGGCCTCCAGGGGGGAGTCTGCCCCCACAACCACTGGGCCAGGGTTCTGGGGAAGAGACTCCTTTCCTCCTCATCATGGGGACAAGGTTCTTTACCAAGGGGTGATTCCCCTTCCCCAGCTAAGTGCTCTCGACCATTTTGAGGGCATGGGGCTTGTATGGTTCAAAAGGAGGGGGTGCACTGGCTGGCTGAATGCTCAGAAAATGGTGTAGTATGGATTTTGTTTACATTCTGCTCAGTGGAGAATCCCCCCATCGTGAGGGTGCCGACTCCTTAACCACCAATGACTCTTCCCTGCTGCTCATAGCAGTGAAGAGTCACTGGTTGTTATAACGCCATTAGGTACCAGCTCCTTATTAACCAATGACTAATCCCTGCTGCTGACAGCAGGGATGAGTCACTGGGTTGTTAGGATGCCGCACATAAAATGACATAAAAGACACATAGATGCGATTTTGATGTATTTCCATTGAAATCTATGGTTCACAAAAACGCATTGCATCATACAAGACCCTTCCCTAAAGTTGCATTGCAGCTGCGCTGCATTGATGTGAGCTGACAAAACTAGAGCGCAGAGGCTCTGGTGCAATACTCTTTTTAAGTTGTTAAAACTCAAATTAAGTACACTAACTTGCGCAAGGCGTATCATCATCCTAAACCCTTGTCCTCTCACCGTCTCTGAAACTGCATCAGTGTGAACCAGGCCTTAGTGACACTTTAAATATTGATTATAAATATTTTATATCTATAAAATGCAATTAGCAGGTGGGTTGCTAAAGGCAGCATCCTCACCAGCTGTCTTAGTGGTGGATTTACTAAAGGCTAATAGACTGTACAGTATACAAGGGCAATTGCACTAATTTTCCCCAGAGCTTAGTTAATGTGGTAAAGCTCTGCTGATTTTCATCATCCAACCATGTGCAAGCATGTGTTTTTTTTTTTTTTTTTTCTTTTTTCTTTTTTTCCTTGTAACTGTTTGGGTAATCTTTACAAAGCGAAGCTTTACCACATTACTAAGCTCTGGGAAATATGAGTGCAACTCCCCATCTCGCTCCTATCCTAATTCATATGGACAGATGTTTGTTTTTTTATTTTTTTTTTGTTATTTATTTTTTTTAGATAAACTGCATTAGTCAGGATTTGAACAAACATTATTGTACTCTTATTGAGAAGCCCAGCATGCTTAGCCAAAAAGCGGAAGCATCCTGTTAAAGGTTGCTAAAGATCTATAAATATCTAATGTTAAATTCTACATTTTACTAATATTAATAAAAAAAAAGTAAAAACATTATTTATGAGATTGATTCATAAATGCTAATAAATACAGATAACCAAAAAACAACACTACTCAATATATACAGTACAGGACACTGGAAATTCATAGACCCTGGGTTATAGGATGCAACCTTCAGAAGATTGGAGACTGGCAAAAGCTGGGAATGCCCCCCCCCCCCCCCCCCCCCGGCATTTTCATATAGCCCCACCCCACTTCATGAGTACTGACCTCTTCTCCCCTATGGGAACGTTTTCTATGCTCAAACAGTTGTTTTTTGGGGGGGATTCTTCAACCCTGTGACGGGTGAAGCCTGGACCCATATAGGTATTAGCAACATAGAAAAGTAAGACAGGGTACTTTCTGGTTATCAGACTGATACTGTAGCTTTACAGCAAGTATGAGACTATTTGCAATACAATTATTTAAGTGTCCCCAGAATAGTATTTGCTTTGTCCAGGAAGCCAGGAATGTGTTTGAGTTCTCTTATCGGGTGTTTAAACTTTTAAACTCAGCTATAAAAATTCCACCATTAAGTTTTGTCTCTGGTGGAAAAATAGGTGTTGCATAACATCAGAGGTTATACTTTTACCACCATCACTTTCACCAAGACCCTTATAAAGGTAGAAAAATATGGTTGTGGCTAGATGGTACAATTGGATGCAGCACCTCATCCCAAAATGGTTAAATAGCTAGTTGAATATGGGGATAGGGGATTATAACGGTGCTAGGGTCAAAATAATGCAAAGAGAAAGAGAGAGTTTAAAATGACAAAATTACAAAAATTGTTTTTATTAGTAGTAATGTTACAAACATGAAAACACATTCAAATGATTGACATTAAAAACAGACTTATATATTGCGTACGACCCAAGATGCAGTAGAGTAGGCCAGATGGAAAAGGCTAACGAAATGGGGGCTCGGTTTCCTACATGTTTCGCCAAGGCATGGGCTTCCTCAGGGAACAAGAGCTCAAATTAGGTATGGGAAAGTCTGTACATAAGGGTAAAGAAAACGATATATAAACAAAAATATTGAACAATATGATATTAAGTGCACAGCTGAATAATATAATGATAAAATATTGTGGCTGGACAATCACACAGAGAGGTGGCTCCAGTGTCCCCTGTAACGCAAACGTACCTGAGAGACCGACAACCAGGGGGGGCACGAAAAGCGCCACCACAACGGGGAAGGGCAGGCTGTGCCGTATATTGTGCCTGCAGGGGGTACGCAGTAAACCTGGCAAGGGAATGCATTGGAAATAGGTGAGTGGATGTTAAATATATATCGAACGTTGCGTTTAAGAAATACTGGGGGTGATGCAGTTATGCATCAATTGCAAAAAACAAAAAGGTTTTTAATGATAAGAAACTCACGCTATAGATTAAAAACAGTTGATTGAAGGAGGGGAGAGGTGCCTGTAGAAAAAGCCGCACACACAGCAGGGCAGTTGGGGGAGTTGGCAATCAATAGGCCTCTATGGAAAAATAAATAAATTTGCTTTACCGATGGGCCTGGTATTATTCAAAGGAATGGGGGGGAAAAATGCACAGGAAAAAGGCTTACCTAATAGGATATGTAGCAAAACAAATAGCTCATTTAGACGTTTTTATAAATTGTATGCATAAAACAAGGTCTTTTTTGAAGAGAAAACAGAGGCAGTGAATCCTAAAGGGGAATAGATAAAAAAGGAATGTGTTAAGGAATCAGGAACTGTGCTGAAAGGGACTGAAAAACTAGTTGGAAAAAACAGGAATAATTTACCTGATAGGCCGTGTAGCAAAGTATATAACTCCAAAGGGGTCAATGTTAATGATTGCCCGGGAGATGGATGGTGGCTCCAAGATGATAGCACCTAAGAGGGAATAATTCAGGGCTAAGCAAAGAGTGGAGTTGAAGGTATTATTAGTATGATGATAATTCAGGTTACCTGATTCATGTGTGTGAGAGCAAGTACAGGCACGTCCCTCGTCCAGCGTGTAAACCGAGGGACTGGCCGGTTACTAAAATACCCCCCACACCTGATCAGATAATGATCAGGTGTGCGGACGCAAGTGAAGGGTGTCCGCGCATGTGCGCAGTGCGGCGCCCCGGAAACTACATGTTCCGGCGTGCACCGCACGCGCACGCGCAGACACTGCGGCCAACACGTGGCCAATGAGAGGGCATGACGCCATGGATTGGGTGGTCCCAAGGCGCCATAGAAACTCATCTGCCGATGGAATGGGGGGGGCCAGAAGGTGTGAGCGAAGCGCGGACACCCGAGGCAGACAGAAAAGTTCTGCCCCGGGCATCCGTACAAGCACGAACAGCGCTAACGGGACACCTCCCGAGAGGGGGGCATGATCGCATCCCCCCGCGGGATGCAGGAGAGCCAGGCACCGGAAGCGATCCGGGGATGGATTCACCTCAGTGTGGAATAAAATGTGGGCGGAGGCACAGGAAAGGGGGGGCGAGACCCCCACTAACCCGACGGTCCCCAAGGGTCGATGGGGACAGCGGGAACATGCCTGCGCGTCGGCCCACAGTGTCCAGCCACAAAGTACATAATGGACATAGAGAACCACAGGGTCCTAGTTGCACTGAGAGCCTAAAATGAAAAAAATGTGAATATAACTGAAAAAGATGGTACAGATGAGTGCAAAAGATATATTGATATATAAATCATACAATTCAAGCATCAACAGATAACAGTGTTAACAAAAGTCCAAATAGCAAAAAAAAGGCATATTTAAGTCCAGTCTATAACGAATATCTTCTGACAAGGGCTTATAGCAAAATTACTGATATGATGAGAATGATATGAAAGGCACTGTGCAAGGGAAACACAAAAGTAGCCATGGCAGAAGAGTGGGAAAAGCAAAGGAGGGGGAAAGGGAGGGGAGGGTGTAGTGGAAAAGGGACCAAGAGAAAGGAAAAGAAAGGTGGGAAAGGAAAAAGCGAAGAGGAACGAAGAAGGGCCGAGATGCAGGCTGAGCGACATGGGCTTGAAGACAAGGATAAGAGGTTAAGGTGCACAGCGTATTTACAGATGTGGCTGAAAAAAATACAGGTTCATAGGAAAGGTTTAAAACTTATGTGTTCATTAAGCCCAGGGAAATTAGTGGCATTTAGTGTGTGAATCCATTTGGGTCGTACGCAATATATAAGTCTGTTTTTAATGTCAATCATTTGAATGTGTTTTCATGTTTGTAACATTACTACTAATAAAAACAATTTTTGTAATTTTGTCATTTTAAACTCTCTCTTTCTCTTTGCATTATTTTGACCCTAGCACCGTTATAATCCCCTATCCCCATATTCAACTACCTTATAAAGGTACTCTGGCACTTCCTTCCACACTTTTGCCACAAGAACTTTGCTGCAGGATGGTTGAAACATTAGTTGCTACGTATCCTTCTACGGACAGGTTTACCCCATTTTTGCATCCTACCTCATGAGTAGACCACAGTGGAATTCCCTCACTGATGGCAATGACGCAAACTGGAGCAAACACGTGCTCTTTTAGCAAAACACTCAAACTGCTCTGAAGAAAGATGATGCTTCCGTTACACTGGAGTAGGGCCCCTTTTTAACACTTTTTTGCATCTGATTCTAACTCCATCCCAGGCACACAAGCGGCTTACCTGACCATCGCCAGATATGAGGCTCATATCCCCAGCTGACGATAGTTACAGAGAAACTCGCTTCAGACGTGAGGTTATTCTGCAAGTCAACCTGACTACTTGGACCTGCTGGTTGTTTGAAGGAATTACACAAAATTCCTAAGACTTTCATAATGCTGGACCTGTGTTGCTCTGTGTGTCCTGTATGCTGGTTCCTGTGAAATCCAAGTCTCTTCAGTGTTTTTGCTTGTCTGGCTCCTTGCTACTGGCAGAGGGCTCACATTTGGTAAGAGTACCCGATCATCCTGTCTGATGGTGGCTGCACATTGGATGGTGAATTTTTTCCATGGTAGTTTCTCTTTCCAAGGAACATAGCAAATTCTTTCCATGGTGGCTCTTTTCCATAAAGGCAAATGACCTATTTTCCACCGTTCATGAACTATTCTTCACTTGCAGTCACTTTCATATGTTGGGACTCACTTGTGTCACTTTTTAGATTCAGTCTCATGGACATTGCGATTTATTGCTTTGTATAATTATTTTTATGTCACCATTATTTCACACATGTTACAGGTGCCAGTCATTGGCCATATTATAGTGTTGCACTGTCACTTTGCATATTTGCACATATATTAATTTGGCGCTGCACTTTATCCCCCATTCACATTGCACGATTTGTCTAATTGTAGTGCTAGCAGCTTGCCAAGTTTCATTGGTGGCGCAGTAGTTTTTATAATTTATGTTCTTTATTCTGTTGGTCTAGCATACAGACATTCATTCTCTGTCTTCGTATGCTTGTCTCCTGTCTGTCTCCCTGAAGGCTGTGGTTTCAGCATAGATTGTCAGTAACTCATGCAGAGGTAAGAGATATCGGTGAGAAATGACCCTCTGTGCTTTGGATTGAATACACACTATAGAGGGATATGTTTTGTTCATTTTTCATGTCAGAGGATAACAACCACTTTAAGTACTTTTTAAGAGATAGGTTGTGACCTTATCTTTCTATTCTAGAAACCTTTTGGCTTCCTTTTTTTCTTTTTTTAAATAAGTTTATGCTTACCTGCTTACCTGCTTTGTGCAATAGATTTGCACAGAGCGGTCCTGAACCTTCTTCTCGGATCCCCCCACAGGTGCCCATGGCTCCCCCTCCTTTTCTCGGTGTGCCACCATAGTAAGTCGCTTCCAGTGGTGGCCCACTTGCAGGTTCAATCCTTACCCTTGCTGCTCGTGTCCATAGACAGTGCCACTTGGCTTCACCCCTCGCTCCCTCATCACAGGATTTGACTTACTGCAGCGGAAGCCAATGACTCCTGCTGGCTCAGAAAAGCCTGTTAGAGAAGGGAAAAAGGAGAGAGCCTCTACAGACAGGCACAGAGCTGGATTGAGTCAGGACTCTGGTGAGTATAAGGGTTGTGGGGGGGGGGGAGCATACTGCTACCTAAACATTTTTACTTTACTGATTGGAATTCATTAAAGTAAGAAATGTTTAGGCTTTAGAACCACTTTACTTTAAGGTGTCTCACAGACCAGACATCCATTACATCACTCTGTGTTTCCTTGGTTCTCTCTGCCCTGCATCTATCTTTAGTTTATACTTGATTTATGTTCTACCAGATGGATGTCCAGCCTTAGGTCGCAAGGTTCTTTCACTTGCACTCTGTCTTTTTTTTATCCTTGCTTGTTTTGTTAGGCTTGTTGACACTGTTGACATTGTTTTGTTGGGCTGTTGACGCGGTTCTATTTGCCTTGTTGTTGGCCATGCCTCTGCTTCATTGCTTAGGGACACCCCAAGGTCTATAAATATTCAGCCTGTGTCCTGTACTGTACGATTAAGAGACTAGGAATATTGACTTGCCTGTAAATTCCTTATCTGAGGACTAACAGAGTGAAGTGGGGTTATAGGAGCATGCCCTGGGGGTTGTGCCCAGCAAAGCTTTCGCCAGTGGAAGGTAGAAGCCTTTAGCTTAAGCTGGGTATACATGAATCAAAACTCAGCTGGTTTAGTGGAGACTGACAAATTTCTGATCCATGTATGGCAACTGTGGTTGAAGAGCAGTCTCTTGATCGAATTCTCTTCAAACACCCTTTTGGAAAATTTCTGCATAAGGCTATAGACTGCAGCACTGATCAGTGCATTCTGACGGTGGGGGGGTCTCCCTACTGCCAGAATAGACACAGCAGGGAGGTTTCCCCCATCCACCTCAAATGTGTGAATGGGGAATCAGGTCAGTCTTTATCATTCAGCCTGCTGGTTGAACGAAAAGAACTGACTCATCTATGGTAGCTTTAGGGTTTATGAATATCCAGCCTGTGATCTATGCTATACTTCAAGATACCGAATTTGCAGGCGAGTCAAAATTTGTATTGTTTCCATTTTTAATGCTGACAAAAATATGAAAACACGAGTTATGAATTTTAGCTAATTTTGGATAAAAATCCTTGTCTGACTACACATCCAGCAGGTCACTTACCATAGTTTTACAGATGTCAATTACCCAGTAACTGGGTCATACGCTGTTTCATCCTGAAATGTGTTTCTTACACATTTAGGTGCATTTTAGGTGTGGTGCAATATATGCGCATTGTGCATTTTACCATTGAAGTCTACTGGAAACCACATCAAAAAAGCTGCAAACTGGACATTTTTTCCACCACACCTGTAATGCTCCTAATGTGTGCAGATGTGAATGATGCCTGCCTTGAGCTGGGCTTATTCTCCTACATGGCACAAATACCACTGATGTGCAGGTATTCATGGAAGCCAGTCAGAACTTTGCTTCAGCAGTCAGAGTACTGTGAATTTGGATGACTATGAAAAGCTAAAATATGACTAGAGTTATTTCACATTATTTGTCTTAGCACTGTTATCAAGCAAGCCTAGCACGATTAAGTATGTCCCTGCTTTTACTTTTGGGACTGCAATTTTTAATGTCAGTTTTAATTTGGTATTTTTGTACAGCTATTTTCTTTTAGTCGCCCTGCAGTTATATAACTAGTATATGGTATGCTATAACCAGCCCATATGTAGTTTGGCTCTGTGTAGCTCAATCTGTTGCAGTATTCTGCTTGGCATGGGTAGGTCTGATTCTGTGCACTAGGCTGCATATTTATGGCACTCTTAACAATATTTCTTATTCATTAGAATGAGTCTCGTAACATTGAGATGTTGGCAGCAGCCTGCGCTGTTGGAGTTGGATGCTGCTTTGCTGCTCCTATTGGAGGTAAGAGGACTGTGTGGGAAGTAGGGACAAGAGGAATATTAAGCAATGTGAAGGATTCTTGAAGTGTGTAAGTGATGGGTGTGTATAAACTGTGAGATGTATGATCAGGAGGTTGTGTGGGAGGGCTGCTTGAAATACATGTGTGGGAGCCATCAGTTACAGTTATGTAATCATCAGTGTAACAAACCAATCTATCAGGATTATGCTGTTCTTTTACTCTGTTTGCATTGAAGTATGTTCTTTTTTTTTTTCTTAATAATTGTAGAGCTCAAAGCTAAAAGTAAAATGGGGCCCGATTTGTTCCCAGAGCAAAAAAACAGCATCTGAAGGCATGATCTTATCAACCGATGCGGAGAAGGCCTTCGACCGGGTGTCGTGGGACTTCCTTTTTGCCGTATGCTCACATATAGGACTAAAAACACATATGTTAACTTGGATAAAGACGTTGTACTACAATCCGACAGCCCAAATTAAAATAAATGGAACACTATCTGACAAAGTAAGGATTCATAATGGGACAAGACAGGGATGCCCATTGTCACCCCTATTATTCATTCCCACCTTAGAACCACTAATTCGCATTGTAAACAAATTACCCGACATTCATGGTTTCGATATCAAAAACAAAACATACAAATGTGCAGCATACGCTGACGATTTACTATTTTTCATATCCCAACCACACATCACTATGCCCAACCTATGTAAGGTATTTTCCCAATATAGCTATATGTCAAACTTCAAAATTAATTACAAAAATTCTGAGGCATTGACTCTGACACTCCCAGAAACCACTTTAAACAACACAAAAAACAACTGCAAATTTAAATGGAAAACAACATCTCTCACATATTTAGGAATACAATTAACTCCAAAACTAGATTTGATGTATAAAGCCAACTTTCAGCCACTCTTACAAAAGATCACCAAAGACCTAGAGAAGTGGACATTGAAATATTTTTCATGGTTCGGTAGGCCAGCCATAATTAAAATGACAGTCTTACCCAGAATACTATACTTTTTCCAAACAATATCCATATTACTACCTTCAAGCTTCTTTAAATCCTTACACTCTATGATAAGAAAATTCCTTTGGGCCGCCCAAAAAAAACAGAATTAGTTTAAACCTACTAACTATGAATAAACAAAAGGGAGGCATGGGTTTTCCTAGTTTTAAAAATTATTATCTAGCGGCACACCTAACTAGAATTATAGATTGGACATGCCACAAAGAGAATAAAGATTGGGTGGGATTGGAGAATAATATAGGACCTATTCCAACATCACATACACCATGGATACCCTGGAACCTATGCCCAAAACAATTAAAACAGCATCCTCTCATTGGGGCCACTTTAAAAAACTTACAAACAATCAATCAGAGGCATTTCCTCACCTCATCACTGGGACCATTAACACCTCTGACAACAAACCCTGATTTCTCACCGGGAATGGATGGTTCTATCCAATCGCTTTACAACAGAAACACACCACTTTTAGTGGCACACTGTTTACAGAAAAACAAAATCAAATCTCTATCAGAATTGCAAAAAGAAATAGGACAAACACCTCTACAACCCAGGGAATATCAACAAATACATGAATTCATTATGAACACTCAAAAACAAAAACATTTCCTTAGACCATTAACACCCTTCGAAACTATTTGTCTTTCAGCTACTACAACCACTAAGAGTGTTTCCTTAACATAAACATGGTTGCAGTCCAGCGATGTACAGGAACCGAATAGACACAAAACTTTCTGGGAATCAACTTTAAATAAATCCTTTACAAAAGACCAATGGTTACAAGCATGTGTGTTCGCACACAAATGTGCAATCAGTGTAAGATTGCAAGAAACATCATTTAAAATTTTAACAAATTGGTACATAACACCAAATAAAATACACAAATGGTTTCTGGCAGTGCCTGGACATTGTTGGCGCTGCAACCAAGAAGAGGGTACTCTATATCATATCTGGGAATGTGGCCTGATAAAACCCTTTTGGAATCAAGTAATAAAGATCATAATACATATCACAAAAATGACAATTCATCTAGATGATGCTTGCTGCCTCATAAATATTACCAGTTGCACTCTGAGAAAATACAAAAACTCTTTGACCAGATTCTTAATCACATCAGCTAAAACAGTGATACCAAGACACTGGAGAAGCACCACCGCCCCTACAATTAAGGAATGGCTGGAAGAAATACATCTCCTTAAAGGAATGGAAGAGATCAGAGCAACAACACAAGGGAATATGGAAAATTTTAATAAAATATGGCAACCATGGATTACATTTAAATATTCTGATTCATATACCACTTTCACATAAAGATAAACCTTTTATACATAGACCAATATTTTTCCTATAATATATTTATTTTATTTAATTTTCTTTCCTCCTCTTTCCTCCTCATTTCTATTACTATATCTATATCTAAGGACACCTCTCAGGGGTCCACAAATTTATTCTCCCTTTCAAAATAAATAACAGATTTTTTCTATACAAAGCTATAGTATTTCCAAATAATTTATCAATATAACAATAGGTCGGATACAAAACCACCTTGGTTGTTTTGAAGTCAATTATTCACTGTTATATGAAACTTATGTACAAATGTTAATATGATTGTACCAATGTTATTTTCAAACATTAATAAAAGCTTTTTGTTTAAAAAAAACAAAAAAAAAACAGCATCTACAACCCCTGGCAAAAATTATGGAATCACCAGTCCCTGAGGATGTTCCTTCAGTTGTTTATTGTTGTAGAAAAAAAGCAGATCATAGACATGGCCAAAAACCAAAGGCATTTCAAATGGCAACTTTCTGGCTCTAAGAAACACTAAAAGAAACCAAGAAAAATAATTGTGGTGGCCACTAACAGTTAGATTTATAGAACAAGCACAGGGAATAAATTATGGAATCATTCAATTCTGAGGAAAAAATTATGGAATCATGAAAAACAAACAAACAAAATAACACTCCAACACATTACTAGTACTTTGTTGCACCACCTCTGGCTTTTATAACTGCTTGCAGTCTCTGAGGCATTGACTTAATGAGTGATAAACAGTACTCTTCATCAATCTGGCTCCAGCCTTCTCTGATTGCTGTTGCGAAATCATCTTTGCAGGTTGGAGCCTTGTCATGGACCATTTTCTTTAACTTCCACCACAGATTTTCAATTGGATTGAGATCTAGACTGTTTGCAGGCCATGACATTGACCTTATGTGTCTTCAAGGAATTTTTTCACAGTTTTTGCTCTATGGCAAGATTCATTATCATCTTGATAAATGATTTCATCACCCCCAAACATCCTTTCAATAGATGGAATAAAGTGTCCAAAATTTCAATGTAAACCTGTGCATTTATTGAAGATTTAATGACAGCCATCTCCCCAGTGCCTTTAGCTGACACGCAGCCCCATATCATAATTGACTGTGGAAATTTGCATGTTTTCTTCGGACAGTCGTCTGCATAAATCTCATTGGAACGGCACCAAACAAAAGTTCCAGCATCATCACCTTGCCCAATGCAGATTCGAGATTCATCACTGAATATGACTTTCATCCAATCATTCACAGTCCACGATTGCCTTTCCTTAGCCCATTGTAACCTTGTTTTTTTGTGTTTAGGTGTTAGAGATGGCTTTCTTTTAGCTTTTCTGTATGTAAATCCCATTTCCTTTAGGCGGTTTCTTACAGTTCGGTCACAGATGTTGACTCCAGTTTCCTCCCATTTGTTTTGTTGTACATTTTCTGTTTTCAAGGCATATAGGCTTTAAGTTTTCTGTCTTGACGCTTTGATGTCTTCCTTGGTCTACCAGTATGCTTGTGAGATAAATGAGAAGTTGCGCTGACCCCAAAAATAAAAAATGTGAACAGGTGATGAATAGCTGCTAGCACCCAAACAAACCAAGTCTCATCAAATATATAAAGAATACGTGCAGCGCTAAAATGTGAGTGAATCAAAACCTAAATACACAAAATAGGTGATACAAATAAGAACACCTGAACGCCCAGCTTTCAGCTTTCCACATTGCCACCAATTTTTATCCAGTGATCACTTTTTATTCTGTAAGGTTTTTTATTCAATAAATACCTTTATTTTTGACCTACGCCATGTGGAGCCCCTTTTTTCTTTTTTCTCCATGTTTTTATCCATGATTGGTCCCTTCGAACCTGCCTGAAACCTGAGAGCGTGTGAGAGAGCTGTCCACCTCCACCGTTGACTGTCCTGGCTATCGGTGACCGTGACCCAAGTGACAACCTCGCCGATCGGAGATCGTGATCGCAGGGAGAATCTTTGGGGAGAGTGCACGGGAGGCTACTTCCACAAGCTCTGATAGACGTACTGCTATATGGCTGATACGTCCCACTTGATCTGGTAAGAGTACCTTACTCTAGATGTTTATGTCGTGTTGCCCATGATTGATGTGCCTTCCAGTCTCCAGTCAACATCATGGGTCCAAGCACCCCCTCTGTCTGAGAAGACTCCTTCCATGCATTGACTCCAGTTTTTGACTGCAGTCTGGAGTTCAACATACTGCTACTGGACATTTTTATATTTAACACATTTTGTTTGGACATTTATATACACGTCACCAGTGTTTAGTGTGTAGAACAACATCATTTCTTATTTGTATCACCTATTTTGTGTATTTAGGTTTTGATTCACTCACATTTTAGCGCTGCACGTATTCTTTATCTACCAGTATGCTTGCCTTTATCCACCTTCCCATGTTATTTGTATTTGGTCCATGTTTTAGACACAGCCGACTGTGAACAACCAACATTTTGTGCAACACTGCGTGATGATTTACCCTCTTTACCTACATACTAACAAGCAGATTTAATCTGATGCAGGTGTTAATGTTTGTAATGAAAATTTACAGGGTGATTCCATAATTTTTTCCTCAGAATTGAGTGATTCCATAATTTATTCCCTGTGCTTGTTCTATAAATCTAACTGTTACTGGCCACCACAATTATTTTTCTTGATTTCTTTTAGTGTTTCTTAAAGCCAGAAAGTTGCCATTTGAAATGCCTTTAGTTTTTGGCCATGTCTGTGATCTGCTTTTTTTCTACAACAATAAACAACTGAAGGAACATCCTCAGGGACTGGTTATTCCATAATTTTTGCCAGGGTTCTTTACGTTCATTTGCACATATTTAAAAAAGGCTCTTTTTTTGCATAGCAAATGTCAGACATGACCTAGGTTTTGGCATGTAAGTAGAAGAGGCTTTTTTTTAAAGTGGACAGAAATTGTACATAGGGGTTTTGAGGCAGGACGAGTGTCTTGGGAATTTTAATACTGTGTTTTGAAGCATATACATTTTTATCCCTATATACTAGCAAAGCATATTATAACCAGCAGTGCTAATGCTGAGCATTGTCAAACACAATATCTTCAGTTTAGCATAATACTTAATGCATGACTGTCTGAGCTCTTTCTAAGAAAGCTGCCTGTCTCTAGGTCAGTTGGTCTCACGTACAGGTTATTAATTCTGTTTTTCTTCTTGTAGATGACCAACTTGTAAACTGTAAGAGCCTATTTTGTGAAGCCGATTTATTACTGAACTGAGATTAGTTGATATTATGGCAATGGAATGTGCATATTTTACATGAAGCTTCCTTTCGAACTATACTAGATGGATTGTTCATGTTACTGCCATTGAGATGCTGTAAGGCCCAGTTCACATGGGTGCTAAGGCCCATATGCTGTGAACAAACCATTTTTTGCATGCTGTCTAGACTCCAGGTACTGCATTCAGGTAACCTATTAAAGTTTATCAGGATGCATTGGCTACACAGACACAAGCACTCGTCCTAATGTGGCATGTCCATCACATTAGGATGAGCAGCTGTGTCTGTGCAGCTGTTGCATCCTAATAGAATTCAATAGGCTTGACCTGGAGTCTAGCCACAGTATATGGCCTCAATGCCCATGTGAATGAGGCCTAAGTGATGTGTTTACTACTGCTGCAGGTCATAGAGGTGACTTGACTTGTATCTTTTTGACCCACAGAAGTCAAGAGAAGTACTAGCTGTACTTTATTTATCAAATGAAATGGCACTGAACATTTACATCTTAGGATCTATAAAGCTGCAATAACCAGTCTCAGTCCTCTAGACACATGTTAAAATATAGTGTGTGTAGTTAAATTTACTTTAATTTTGATCATTTTGCCTAAATCTGCAAGTATCTTTATGAACAACCGAAATCAAGAAACCCTTATTTTCTTAGAAGTGTGGAATAAAAAAAAAAAAGCACACTTACCTGCTGCAAGCTGTCCCTCGCCAGCTCGAAGCTCCAGAACTGAGTGATCCCTGCTTATAGATCACGCTGATCGCTCAGTTCTTGGTCTTCACTGTGCAGAGAGCAGTGATTGGCAGTCACTGGCTCTCTACTCTGCTACTCAAGTGCTCACTGGAGCTCCAGGAGAGTGGGCAGGAGCAGTTAGCGCAAAGCTCTAAGCGGCACACTGAGGGGCTGAGCTAGCTGACTGTAAGGCATTTGGGTGTATCCTGACATTGTTGGGATCCCTCCAGAGTCTTGAGCGGCTCTGTGATGTCAGCTGATAGCAGGCTTTAGCCCGCTGTTAACTGATACTGGGTCGAGGAGGAGCACAAGCAAGTGCACTAAAAACCTTACTTTCTATTTTAAAGTGATATTAAACCCTCAGTTTTTCCTGCCAAGCGTACTTATACAGTAAATATGCGGCCTAACGGAAATAGGTCTTTATCCGTGATGCCACATACATGTGCTACTGTGATTGTGCTGGGACCGAAGAGACCAAGCTGTCACAGACAGCTCCAGATCTTGAACTAATGATTTTGAACAAAAAGGACCAGTTCCTGGTCACCTGATCTCCTGTGAGAGCCCGTGACTGGCTATCCCAGTGATCAATCCCTGTACAGCCTGCACCTGTGTTTTTTCTCCTCTTGAATGAAGAAAGATGTTGTACCCTGATATATGCGGCCTAACGGAAATAGGTCTTTATCCGTGATGCCATATACATGTGCCACTGTGATTGTGCTGGGACCGAAGAGACCAAGCTGTCACAGACAGCTCCAGGACTTGAACTAATGATTTTGGACAAAGAGGACCAGTTCCTGGTCACCTGATCTCTGTGAGAGCCCGTGACTGGCTATACCCAGTGATCAATCCCTGTACAGCCTGCACCTGTGTTTTTTCTCCTCTTGAACGAAGAAAGATGTTGTACCCTTTTCTCCTTGCTAGAGAAGATTTACCTTTTAAAGGCATGTGTTTAAAAAAAGGATAAAATGGCCAAATCGAAGTCTGATCTAGGTTAGTTTCCAGGCCTACTAGGGGTACAAACAGCAAATATATAAAAATGTGGTATTACTGCGATTGTCAGGAGTAGGAGAATTTCTTTTTCTTTGGCATTGTTCTTAGGTGGTAGGTTATGAGAAGTTAGAAAAATACAGCTAAATTTAGAAAAATATTTTTACACACAGTACTAATGATACCTTTTTTTTACTATTTTGTGCTAGTTTTCCTTTGATAAAAAAAGATCAGTTGACATAATTACTATAAAATCTAATGAAAGCCCAGTTTGTCCTAAACAAAGTATAATTTGCAAGGATACACTATGTAGTTGCTATGATTTGTACAGTTTTACGAACACATGTCAAAGTTGCAAAACTGTGTTCAGGTGTTTTGTTGTCATGAAGCCTAAAGGCTCTTTCACATGGACTTTCTGATCAGGTCCGCCTGTCAGTTTTTAGGCGGACCTGATCGGTAACTCAGTTCAGCTCTATGGGGCAGTAGATGTCAGCTGTGACATGTCCTCTGACATCCGCTGCTATCCGATCTGATCCTGACTGTGAAATCCAGAGGGATGGTGACCCTGTTTTCTATCTGGCGGATGGGGTCGGATGAAAACAGACAGGCGATCTGTTTTCATCCGATCTCCCCATAGAGAACGGGGCTCTGACAGGTCTGTCTCTGCCCAGTGAGCGGAGACAGACCTGTCATTCGCCTGCTCAGCGGATCGATCCCTCGCAGAACAAAACCGAGTCCACCGGGCGGACCACCTGTGTGAAAGGAGACTAAGTTTATCTAAAACAAAAAATATAAAAAGTCAGCACAAAGGACATTACTAACCTTCAGTGAAAATTCTTTTGTGTTGCAAAATCTTCCTCACCCCTGCCACACTAATCTTCTAGTGCTGTGGGGGTAATGGAGCTAAGGGACTGTGACGGGCACTCGTCCTGCCCTTTCCGCCCAGCTGCCTCATTCATAAAAGCCGTTACTATAGCTCCTATGAATGATACACTAACTAGCGTCACCTGTGACACTAATACAGTGATCAGAAAAAGGATCTGTACTAATGAAACTGTGACAGGGCAGTGAAGGGGTTAACTGGGGGTGATCAGGTGGTTAAAACTTTTAGGTTCAGGGTCCCGCCGTATATTCCCTATCTGGGACTGCCGCTAACGCTATTTAGGGTCACAATTGACACCAATACAGTGATCAGTAAAAAATCTGTACACTGTACTTGGTGACACTGTGACAGGGAGTGAAAGTGTTAACTGGGGGGGGGGGGGGGCGCGATTGGGGGGTTAAATGTGCCTATGTGTCCTGGTATCAGTGCAGTGCTTTGCTCACTGTTAAATGCTATCTCCTCTCACATTGGAACCGAAAAGGGCTCCAGGAGAAGAGATTGCATCATTTCCTGTGCCTGCGTTTACATTACACAGGCACAGGATGTCCTGTGATTAGTCAGAGTCGATCAGCAGGTCCAGGCCATATATCATTGGACTGGACCAGTAGATCGATTGGTTCTGTAACTAATCTGATCTCCGTGAGGACGGTGGGCGTGAGCGAGGTATAGGTATGTCAGTTCATGTAGCCGGGCCGCCTTGCTGCAGTAAATGTGCAGAAGGCGGTCCAGAATTGGTTAGAAAATCTTTTTTTTTAATCCTACCTAAAATACATAACCTTGACCCTGATCTAAATGTGTTCTTTTATTTATTCTTTTGTTTACATTTTTCTTCTCTAGCAAGAAGAAAGATACAATTTATCCTTTTCTCCATTTAAGAGGAGAAAAAAATAGGTGCTGGCTGTACAGTGACTGATCACTGTGATAGCCAATCGGAGTCACAGTGATCAGGTGATGGGGATCCAGGTCTCCCAGTTACCAGAACTGGTGCTCTGTGCTGGGAGCGTACTGTGCAACACCAAACACAGGTACGCATGTTTTCTTCCCCACGAAAGAAGACCCATGAGGCTGCATATATGTGTATAGTCGGAAGAAAGGAGTTAATATACAGGTCACATAGAGACAGCAGAAGAGGGGGTGAAAATTAGTTTACAATTTCTTTAAACCCTTTACCATTAAATCTGCTGCAGCTTATCCCTTCCTTCATTTAATCTTTATTTATAAAATACTTCCTCCCTGTGCAGTGAGAAGATGAAAGGAAGGAAGGGGAAGGCGCTCAGGTGTAAACCCTACACTTTACACGTGTGATGCACACTGAGCTTGATCTGAGCTGTTTTCAGACAGCTTAAATAACAGACATTAATGGGTGCCATGTATAAATGGCAGCGCAGAGATAAACATTCACCCATCAACTGTTCATAAATATATGTTGATAGTAAAGGGGTTAAATATACCATATACCCATACCCAAATCTCCATTTTTTGTTGTGAGAAAAACAATCCCCCACTAAATAAGCTATTTATTCATTACAATAGACTTTCTTGCAGATACACATATACTTCTCTTTTGTAGCAGGGGATATACCATTGCAGTTGCTGACATCTTTTAGGACCTGCCTTTAATATTATCTCTTAAGTAATTCCAATGTTGTAATACAAATCTTGTGTGTCATGCATTTTGAAAGAAAGGATGAGTATCCTTTCAAAGATTAAACTGTTAAAGAGCCAGGCACTAGTGGCCTTAAAGTAGTATTAAGCCCAAAATCATACATTTTTTATATTGTGGTTTATCAATTCTTATATGCAGTGGCTCTATTGGTTTCCTTTTTTTGGCTTTCTTCTTTTTTCATCTGGTGATCCAGCTACCAATCTTTTGTTTTTCAAAAGCACAAGCTCTCCAGCAGAATGTATTCTTTTACATGAAAGAGACAAGCCATTTAACGCTAGCAGAGGTTATTAAAATTATCAGCTTTTACTATTTCATGTAAAACCTTTATCCCCAAAGGAAAAAAGCAAGGGTTTGCTGTAACTGATTACTGAGCATGAGCTGGAGTTTGGCTTAAATTTGCTAGTGTATACTATACTGTATACTGTATGACAATACTGCTGTGCCTCCTGTGCTCATTCATGCAGAGTTGTCTCACTAATACAGGAGGTGTGTTACCAGCCAGATCACCAGGTGAAAAAAGACAAAGAAAAGAAAACTGATGCAGCTACCACATCTAATACTTTTTTGGCTTTGGGTTTAATACCGATTTAAAGCGATTTGTAAAGGCTATACTTGTTTGTGATTTTAGAAAAAAAAAATGTTTACTTACCTGCTCTGTGCCATTGTATTACATAGAGTGGTCCCGAACCTCCTGTTTTTGGTTTCCCCGCTGGCACTCTAGGCTCCTCCCCTTCTCTGTGTGCTACCATAAGAAGCCGCTTTTTATGGTTTGCTCCTGAGCTTAGCCCTGCCCCATGCTCCCTCCTCACATGATTTGATTCACAGCAGCAGAAGCAAATAGCTTCCATTGTTCTTACTGAGTTCATGTAAGGAGAGGAACAGAGCAGTGCTGCTACATTCAGGCACAGTGCTGGATCAAGATAAGGGGGGTGAGGGGAGATACAACCAGTGCAACATTTTTTTTACCTTAATGCAGGAAGTGCATTGAGGTAATGTTTTGCTTTTTACAATAATTTATCATTAGAATCTAAATGTTAAATGACTATAAAAGTGCAGACTTTTAAATAGATAATTTTGTATTTTTTTCACTTGTTTAGTCACTCACTGTAGATTTTGTGTGTGATGTTTTGGTAAGACTGAATTTTTTTTCTGTTCTTTGCAAATATAGGAGTCCTGTTTAGCATTGAGGTCACTTCAACGTTTTTTGCTGTGAGAAATTATTGGCGTGGTTTCTTTGCTGCTACCTTCAGCGCTTTCATATTCCGAGTCTTAGCTGTGTGGAACAAGGATGAGGGTAAGCAGACAGCATTTTTTTTTTTGTAAATTTTTCATTTAGGAAATATACAGCCAGTAAAAAGACAGTAGCGGTGTTAACAAGGAAATGCTGATTTACATGGTAACACTTCAGATATGCATCAGTACAACTGTGGATCCTAGAATGGACACTCTGAACAGGAGCAATATAAATCTTCTATTTTAAGATATTCGAGGCTGAAGCAAAAACAAGACTGAAGGGCCAATATGATATTTATACCTAGGAAGTTGGTATAGTTAATCTGCAATAGGTTCCATTAGTGCTACCAAGAGTATAACAGAAACCATGTGAGTTTCAAAGAAAGGAGAAGAATGGAAAGTCCAGGAATAGTATAGACCATAAACAAACCACGCAGAGAGGCCTAGGAAGGGGAATAGAGCAGGAGGGAAAGAAGGGGATGGGGGGGGGGGGGAGGAGGGTGGCGCAACAGGTCTTTGGTATCATCACTAACAGGCATGCACAGACACCATTTTTGACCTTTGTTTATAGCACACTGCTTAATTTCTAACTAAAGAATTGAGGTACACCTTTCAGTTATTTAAGCATTTCATACTGTTTAGCATGCAGAAGCCTTAAGGTTCCTGCACATACCGTCCTGTATCTTTTTAGAAGCTTTTTGTAGTGACCCAAGCCTGGGTCACATAATATGCTAATTTCCACACACTCTAAAATGTCCTAATCATTCTGGGACTGACCCAGCTCCTTCCACCTCCCTCAAATTTCCACTAGCCAATGAGGCCACGCAGCCATTAGGTTTCAATAAATCTCAGGGCATTCCTGAAGATAATTTCTTTATTGTTCAACATGGGACACAGGATCAGAAGTACATTTGAAACAAGTGGGTTACACTGCTAGCCCCATGAGGAATTGGACACTGGAAAACAAAAAAAGCTATTGGTCAGTCAGTTATAACCCCACAAACTCCCATCATGTTCCAGTTTCTTGCTAGTGTCCCATTAGAATGGGGTGTCTTTCCTGTTTGGAAAAAGTTTATCCACTTTCACTTGACATTTAGATTTTTTTTTGGACCTCTATATAAGGTTGGTTACTGAACCTACAGAAGTCAGCACTGGAACCAACTCATTCTTCCACAAACTCCAGACTCTGCTCCCAGATCCATATTTTTCAGTTCGGGAGCTATCCAACTGTCCTCTTTTCCATAAGAGTTCTAACCTTGATGCTAATCTCATTTGTATTACTTCCACAACTGACAGTGCCTTGGTTCAGGGCAATGGGGGAATGAGCTCTTTACCCAGAGGTGTTTTAGTATCTTCATTACACATGAGGGACACAGGACGTGGACCTCCCATGTCAGTTTTTATCCAGATGCAGAAATCCTCTGGAAGTAGCAGTGAGTGCCTCCGTGAGATCAGTACACCTAATCTAGGTGATGAAGGGCATCCCGGAGATTCTTTTTGCTCTGAATTGACACAGGTTGATGTAGTACTCCAACCTCATCAAACTGTTTTTTGTTTTCTATATCAAGACTTTACTACCGCTTGAAGGAGCCCTTAGTGATTCTTTGGCCTGTTGGCATCTGGCATCTTTCTCAAATTTGCTAAGTTGCCACCTGGTTGTCCATACGTTCTTTAAAGTTTACCAGGTGGATGTTCAGGCCTCAGCTGATGCAAGCTTTGGGCATTTCTGATGCAGTGTCCTTTGATTATCAATAAAGAAAACAGAATTTCTTTATCATACATCATGGGACACAGAGGTATAGTTATTAACTTAATGGGTATATAGGCACTTTCAGGTGATGGACACTGATATACCCAATACAGGAAGTTCACTCCCTATATAACCCCTCCTCCTTCCAGGAGAACCTCAGTTTTTTTCGCCAGTGTCTAAGGTGTTGGTCACGAGTGAAGTGCTCTGAAGGGCTCCAAGCTGGAGGGACCCCTGCTGGATTTAAACAGCCTCCATAGACCGGATCCATCCAAAGTGCCACTAAGGCCAAGGTGGATGGTACCCGGGCCTCACATAAGAACGGGGTTTTGCCTGTGACGCCTCTTTGTAGGGTTGGACCCTAGGACTTTTTTGGTCATGTTACATTACCTAAAGTTTTCCTGAGGGGTGCTATACAGGTCCAAGGAAGTGGAACCCCTATAATAGGGACCCGGTCCTTGAAGGTTTGCTAACGCAGCCCGCCGTTTGCTAACGCAGCCCACCATTGATACGCTCAAGGAGTGTATCAATGCTGTCCGCGGACTAGGGCTAATTAAAACAGAGGGGGGACGATGATTGATGGAGGGGGCGTTGCTAAGGCGCGGCGCCGTGTGCGGGACGTAAGTTCACGAGGGGCACACGACGCAGGCGCTGGGGACAGGAGACGGACGCTCACAGCTAACAGCCGCAGTCGGACACACAGGACACAAGCACTGAGGGCACGTAAGGTTGATGCAGGCATTTCCAGTACAGGAAATAACATTTATAACAACACTAAAGCTGACCTTTATTAGCATTGTTTTTTGCTAGACTATTTTGCTTAGCGAGTTGTGTATTTACTTAGTGCCTCTGTTTTTTTATGCACAGCACTATGGCTCCCAAAAAAAGACACCCCAAAGGTACCAAAAATTCCACCCCCAGGTGCTGGAAATTCCACTCGTGTCTCCACACTGTCATCCTCGCCTGAGATACCAGATATGTCAGGCCAGGGTGAGTCATTGGGACCAATTGGTGGTGCAACTGTTTCTCACATTGCAGCCCCTGTATACATGACTGATGATGCGTTTTCCTCCGCCCTGCAGGGCCTAGAAGGAAGATTAGCGACTTTAATTGCATCCTCTATCCAAAGGGAGATAAAGCGTGTTAGATCCCCCTCCCCCACCTCAGACCCCTTACTAAGGGAACAGTAGGTAGAGGATGAGGTGTTACCCTCAGGTGATCAGGAAGAAAGGAAAACCGATTACTCCTCTGCGGAGGAAACAGCAGTAGATGAACCTTTTTCAGCCTCGCAATCTGAGAAATTGCTGATACAATCTCTTAAAGAGATGGTTCGTGCCTCTTTCAAACTACCTCTAGCAGAGTCAGCTGATAGTTATGTTTCTTCTCTAGGTTCCCTAAAATTTTCACGGCCTTTTCATGCGTTTCCTGTACATGCATTATTAGAAAAGCTTATTTATACTGAATGGGATCAATCAGATGAGCATTTTCTCACCCCAAAGAGATTCACAGCACTCTATCCCATGGAGGAGAAATTTAACAAAAGATGGAAGGTACCAGCAGTTGACGCTGTGATTTCCAGTGTGAATAATAGTCTAACTTGTCCAGTAGACAATGCACAAATGCTTTAAAGATCCAACTGTTAAGATTGGAATTTCTGTTAAAGTCCTCTTTTTCTTTGGCAGGTGCGGTTACTCAGCCTGCAGTTGCGGCAATAGGCATCTGTTATTCCCTAAGGGACCAGTTTAGACAGGCCCTTAAAGAGGTCCCTGCACAACAGGCCCGCGATTTGGCTGAACTACCAAGTTCGCTATGTTTTGCCATATACGCCATGAAAGACTCTATTCACCAGGCGTCCCGCCTTGCGCTTGTGCTGGTACACATGCGTAGGACCCTGTGGTTAAAAAATTGGTCATCCGAAGCACCTTGCAAAAGGCTTCTGACTAGTTTCCCTTTTCATGTGGATCGACTATTTGGGGATAATTTGGACAAATACATCCAAACGATTTCTAATGGGAAGAGTACTCTTTTGCCAGTCAAAAGAAAATGACTTAATTTAAACAGACTCTTTCCCCTGTGCCAGGGGCATCCGCCTCTAGGCAGTGGCGACGGCCTCCACTGTCAGACTCTAGAGGAAAGCCTCAGGGTCAGGCCCGGGCACAGAAGACCACCTGGGGCCGGAAATCTGCAAAGCAGAATACTAAAGCCTCATTATGAAGAGGCGCCCCCCTCGCCAGAGTGGGGGGAAGGCTTCTGCAATACTCAGAAGTCTGGCAAGAGGAAATTCAGGACAGATGGGTCATCTCCACGATGTCTCTAGAATACAAACTAGAATTTCAGGAGTTTCCACCGTTGTTCCCAAAGATCCAGGGAAAAGGCAAACTCTGTTTCGGGCATTAGACCGATTTTACTAGCTCAGCGGGTTATCATACAGATCCCCACAGAGGAGCAAGGTTTGAGTTTTATTCAAACCTCTTTACGGAACAAAACCGAATGGAGATGTCAGACCCATTCTAGATCTAAAAAATCTAAATCAGTTCCTGAAGATCCGCTCCTTTTGCATGGAGTCGATCAGGTCAGTAGTTTCTATCCTACAAGGAGGAGAACTTCTGGCATCTATCGACATCAGGGATGCATATCTGCATGTCCCTATATTTTCCGCTCACCAAAGGTTTCTGTGTTCGAAGTAGAACAGCAGCACTTTCAGTTTGTAGCCTTGCCCTTCGGGCTAGCCACAGCACCCCGGGTGTTCACAAAGGTACTGGCCCCACCTCTACCCAGGTTAAGGGCACAGGGCATAACAGTCTTGGCGTACCTAGACGATCTATTGCTAATAGACAAATCGGTGGCTCATTTGGAGCAAAGTGTACGCATTACAACCAATTACCTGAAAAGTCTGGGTTGGATTCTCAACCTAGAGAAGTCTTCCTTAAAACCGCTAAAAAAATCTAGAGTATTTGGGTCTGATCATAGATACAGCCCAGCAAAAGGTGTTCTTGCCTCAGGCAAAAATAAACACCATAAGAGAGCTGGTGCGGATGGTCAGGTCGAAAGGAGATCCCTCCATTCGCCTTTGCATGAGGTTGTTAGGAAAGATGGTGTCTTCATTCAAAGCAGTTCCCTATGCCCAGTTCCATTCGAGACTGTTGCAAAACAGTATTCTATCTGCTTGGAACAAAACGATCCAAGCTTTAGACTTGCCAATGCAGCTGTCCCCAAGGGTGTCCCAAAGCCTGAATTGGTGGTTACTAACCCAGAATCTGCTGAAAGGAAAATCCTTCAGACCAGTTATCTGGAAAGTGGCAACGACAGACACCAGCCTTTCAGGCTGGGGAGCAGTACTAGAGAAGACAACTGTCCAGGGACAGTGGTCAAGAACCGAAAGAGCCTTGCCCATCTATATCCTAGAGATTCGGGCAGTGCGTCTGGCTCTGAAGGCCTGGACTTCCAGGTTATGGGATTGTCCTGTCAGGATCCAATCCGACAATGCCACAGCGGTGGCCTATATCAATCACCAAGGGGGCACCAAGAGTGTTGCAGCACAGACAGAGGTAAACCATATTCTTACTTGGGCAGAAAAGAATATTCCATGCCTATCGGTAGTCTTTATTCCGGGAATAGAGAATTGGCAGGCGGACTACTTGAGTCGCCAGCAGTTATTCCCAGGGGAATGGTCTCTTCACCTCTACATTTTTCGGGCTGTTTGCCAAAGATGGGGGACTCCGGACATAGATCTTCTAGCGTCCAGATTCAACATGAAGTTAGTCAGCTTTGTGTCCAGGACAAGGGATCCACTCGCATACGGAACAGATGCGTTGGTGACCCTATGGGATCGCTTCTCACTGATCTATGCATTTCCCCCTATTCAGTTGCTACCTCGACGACTTTGAAGAATCCAGCTGGAAAGAAAGCCGGTAATTCTGTTAGCATCAGCATGGCCCAGAAGGTCATGGTATGCAGATATCGTAAAGATGGCAGTGGAGGATCCATGGTCCCTTCCACTATGGCCAGACGTACTCTCACAGGGGCCGATATTCCATCCTTCTTTACGAACGCTAAATTTAACGGCTGGGCTATTGAAACCCACATTCTGAAGAAACGTGGGCTTTCCGGGTCAGTTGTCTCGACTTTAATTAGAGCAAGGAAGCCAGCTTCCAGAACTATTTATTATAGAGTCTGGAGGGCTTATGTTTCCTGGTGTGAATCCAAGGGTTGGCACCCTCGGAGATATATCATAGGCAGAATTCTTGCCTTTCTACAATTAGGGGTAGAGATGAAGTTGGCCTTGAGTACTATTAAAGGCCAAGTCTCAGCTTTATCGGTCTTATTTGAAAGACCGCTTGCTACACATTCTTTAGTCCGGGGTTTTATGCAAGGGGTGATGCGGATTAATCCGCCAATTAGATCACCTTTGAACCCTTGGGACTTGAACTTAGTTTTGTCAGTGTTACAAAAACAGCCATTTGAACCGATATATTCCCTTAGTCCTTCTGACAAGGAAGCTGGTGTTCTTGGTTGCTATATCCTCAGCAAGGAGGGTTTCAGAATTGGCTGCTCTGTCTTGTAAAGAGCCATACTTGATTATTCATGAGGACAGAGTGGTGTTAGGCCCTCGTCCAGATTTTTTGCCAAAAGTGGTCTCAGGTTTTCACCTGAACCAAGATATTGCCCTGCCATTGTTTTTTTCAAAAACCATGTTCCAGGGAAGAAAAGTCACTACTTTGTCTTGATGTGGTGAGATTGGTCAAAGTATATTTAAAGATGACTGCTCAGGTTCGGAATACTGATGTCTTATTTATTCTGCCAGAGGGTCCTAAGAAAGGACAGGAAGCGTCAAAATCCACTGTCGCTAAGTGGATTCAGCAAGTTATAGTTCAGACTTATGATTTAAGGGATAAAATTCTCCCTTTTCAAGTCAAAGCGCACTCTACCAGGTCGGTTATTGCTTCTTGGGCAGTGCGTCACCAGGCCTCCATGGCTCCGATCTGTAAGGCCGCAACTTGGTCTTCAGTACATACATTAACCAAATTTTATCAGGTGGATGTGAGGAGGCATGTGGATATCACCTTCGGGCGCAGTGTGCTGCAGGCAGCAGTATAAGTCTGGGGGTACCCTACGGGTTGTCTCTTCCTCCCCTCAAATAGCATTGCTATGGGACGTCCTATTAAGTTAATAACTATGGCTTTGTGTCCCATGATGTACGATAAAGAAAATAGGATTTTTATAACAGCTTACCTGTAAAATCCTTTTCTTGGAGTACATCATGGGACACAGAGGTCCCTCCCCTCTTTTTGGGGTTTAGATATATACCTGGATATACCTGTGGTTGCAGGAAAGAAAATTGCCCCGTCTGTGGCCAGCCTTAATTTTCTACAAATCGAATGCAGAATGGGAGTGGGAGGCATTTATACTCGTTGCCAGCAGCTTTTTTTGTTTGCCAATGTTGAGAACTTCCTGTAGGCAGCATAAATTGCCTGTGATTTTCTTTTAATCCTGATTTATTAAAAAAAAAAAAAAAAAAAAAAAAGCAAGAAACAAATTTTACAAGTACAAGAATCCTTTTTTATTTGTGTTAAGACATATACAGTGCGTTTCAAATATTGACTAGTTTACAGTAATGTTTTCTGAAGAAAACCGGTAAAAAAAGATGCGCTCCTCTAATGTTGGAAACCTCTTACAATGGGTAATTATTTTAGATGGAAAACGTGCTCACAAACCGTTCATTGTCATGAGCAGAAACAGAAAAGAATGATCATTAGGCAATTGGGTTGATTTACTAAAGGCAAATCCACTTTGCACTACAACGACTGCACTTCCAAGTGCACTTGTAGTGCAAAGTGGATTTGCCTTTAGTAAATAAACCCCATTAAGCTTTAAAAAAAAAAAATATCCAGAAGTGGTGTTTTCCGGAGTTGTGATAGTAATATGAACAGTGTGTCTGATTATGTCTCCTTCAAATGTTCTGTTTCAGCAATCTTTCCTGTCATCACCTGCGATTTGTACTGTTCACCTGGTATCTCAGGAAGTGTGCATGCACAGTATTGTGGAGCAGACAAAGTCTACTTAGGTTTTGCTTGTGGATAATAAAAACAATTCCTATCAATGGTATATTTGTGTGTTATTTGATGATATTACACATCTGATCTGCTGATAGCTGATGACCACAATGTAAAAACAGTGACTGCAAAAATCAACCAAAGAAGAAAAAACATTCTCCTCACTAATGCCATAAAGCATAAAGTCACTAGAGATGATGGCCCTAGTTGTATATTACTTTGACAGGAGCCTGCAGATCAAGTAAGACAGGCCTGGAATTGTGCCCTGTTCACTGGCTGATCATCTGTACTTCTAGTTCCTCCTTCGAGCAAGCATTGCCCTAATAAAAACCATCTCATAGAGTTGCATAGTGACAGTTGGTGACATTGGCTGTAATGTTATTAATTGCCATGAGCAGAAGTGTGGCTGGCAATGCTGATGAGACATCTTATACTCACTTGACCATGTTCCCAGTTCCATGATTTCTTTAAAGTTCACTGGTCTTCTATTTCAGAGACCATCACCGCTTTATTTAAAACCCGCTTTCGCTTGGACTTTCCCTTTGACTTGCAGGAACTTCCAGCTTTTGCTGTGATTGGGTAAGTGTCAGCTATATAGTTCTTGGTGCCTTGCAATATTTATCTTTTAGGTTGCTCATTGCAATGAACCACTTTTTTGTGATTCTGATATACTTTAGAAGGTAAAAAATACTGGTTGCTGTTTGGCAGTAGAAATGTATTATTATTATTATTATTGCAGCCTTGTGAATATGTGTCTTAGGCCCTTGGGGTTTGAAAAATATACATTGCTTGGTTACTAGCTCACTATATAACTCTAGTTAGCTGTCATGTGATCCTAGCTAAAAAATGAAGTATGGCTGAAAACATGTTTATTGTTTTTATGTAAAATGAAGCCCACTCTGTCTGGTGAACAGCTATTTAAACAAGCAGCTGTTGTATGTCCCTTTAACCATTTTGTGGGAATATGGTTGATCATGCCAGCATTCTACACTCCCTACACCTACAACTGCAGGAATTCTGCTGTACGCTGGCACTGATGGAACCTGATATTTTATTTATAATTGCTGTCCAGTTCATTTGAACCAAAAGATGCAAAAAGGGTTGACTGCAGATAGGAAATCTGCTTTAAATAGAAGAAAAGTCAGTTCAGTGCCCTTTTATAAACCATCTCAACAGCTTATGTCAAATCTAATCAAGGGTCAAAGTTTAAAGACTATCATATTCCCTGCTTTCTGTTTGGATAGATAGGCATTTTTAATTACAGTTTCACTAAACATTGAAACCTAATCTACTATATTCTGTGTGATGGCTTACCTTTATCAGCAATTTACTTTGATAATAACACACTGGGGTTAATTTACTAAAGGCAAATAGTCTGTGTACTGTAAGTGCAGTTGCTCTAGATCTGAGGGGAGCAGGCACGAAACTTTAAAAAAAGAAAAGCATTTTTGCTTGCACATTATTGGTTGATAGAAATCAGCAAAGCTTTCCCTCGTTTCAGAGCTTCTAGCAACTGCACTTGTAGTGCACAGTATATTTGTCTTTAGTAAATCAACATCCCTGTTTCTACTGAGAATGTCTATATGTTGTAGGACAATAGGCATTTGCATTTGTGTTCTTGTTAATATTTATAAACTTTATATTTATTGACCCTTCAAATAGGGTTGCACAGATACCAGTATTGGTGCTGAAACCAATACTTTTTTGTGCGGTGCGATTTGAGCTCATACAAAATTAATAGGTTAAAATCACACTGCGATGTCACTGACTTCAGCCTGGGTTCACGCAGGAGCAGCGTGGGAAACCGCATGTGATTCCGACAGGAATAAGTGCACAAATAAAGTAGTATAGTGCAGTGCTCATAAAGATGAAATAAGCAATAAAATTATACCAAATATAAAGATGAATATGATAAATGAATATTCAAAACAAAAATACGCAGCAATAAAATATCACAACAATAATGATAAAATAGTATAAACCGGGGCGTGACCGGAAGCCGCTCTGGATGGCAGCCTGATCCTTCTGCTCTCTCCCAGCCCGTGATTACACAGCGCAAAGGGGACATTAAGCCGCTTCCACATGGGCAGATCCCGGACCACCAGATCCACAGCAGCCAGGGGATCATCCTTACCCCCGCCAGGAACCTCCACAGACCTCCGGTCCTTCTTCCCGCCGACGGACATGCCACAGACTGGAGCAGCCAAAATGGCGCCGGACACTCCCGCGGCCTGCTCCCGCGGCCTGCTCCCGGAGCTCCGCTCGGATCTCTCCACTGCCCCATCCACCGCAGCGGAAGCCCGCGGATCTCGGACCAGCTCCGATGGACAGTACCACCAGATCCTCTACTCCAGGAGCGGTGAGTCCCCCCCCCAGATCCCCCTCTCATGAGGCAGCATCGCAAAGCTCACAGGGCGCCATGATGGGCCCTCCTCCTCAGCAGTACACACAGTGCTCAGAAGCGTTCTCTCGCTTGCTTAGAACAGCATCGGATCCCTGCATACATGGCACTGAGCCAGACTCCCCAACCTCCTCAGTCTTCTCTATGGACTTTCCGGCCCTACCGGACCCTATGCACCCAGCTAGCCAGATCCCACCGGAGCGTGCAGTGAGCCCAGCACCCTTCAGCCACGCAGAGCTTAATTCACCACCGTCAAAGACCCAAAGATTAGCCTTCTCACAGGCACTCGGCTCATCCAGAGAACGGACAGCGCCACAGGCCACTTACGCTCAAAAAGTGAGCCTACCTGACCCCCATGCTCAGAGGATGGCCACAACAGGGGCTACCCCACTTGTTCAGACTCCATCTTGGAGTGAACCCTGGGACTCTCCACCGAGAACGGCGCATCAGACCCTAGGCCTCAATATTCCTGGCCCTCAACCCTTACCTCCCCGCACACCTCCAGCACAATGGCCCACAGTGCCAGATTACCCCCAACCAGCACCTCCACAATGGCAAACATACTTACAGGCGATCCCCACTAAAGAGGACTTTAGACAACTGATAGAAGATGTAAAGTCCACGTGTCGCTCGGAAATACAAGTGCTCCAGTCAGGCCTTAAACACCTAGCTGATAGAGTGGAAATGGCTGAAGAAGAAATCCAAGAGACCAAGCTAGCAGTCCACAGAACACAACTCCAGGGAGCAGACCACCATACTATGTTAAGAGATATGCAGCGACACGTGGAAGACCTGGACAATAGGGGACGCAGAAACAACATACGAGTAAGAGGAATTCCAGAAGTCGAAGGCCCAGAAGACATACAACATACCTTACAGGATGTGTTTAACAACCTTTTGGGTGAACCCGTCACTAAGTTCATAGAAATGGACAGAGCCCACCGAGCCTTGCGCCCTAAGAATGCCACTTCACAACCGAGAGATATTATATGTAGGATTAACTCCTACCCCCTGAAAGAGGACATTATGCGGCAAGCTCGTTTAGCGCGCAAAGTGACTTACAAAGATGCTCATGTACAACTATATCCGGATCTCTCATGGATCACACTACAAAAACGTAGACTTCTTCAACCACTACTGCGCATCTTACAAGAGGAAAATATCCCCTACCGCTGGGGGTTCCCCTTCAGCCTCACAGCTAAAAACCAAGGCAAATCTGCCATCCTACGGTACCCGGAAGACCTACAAGCCTTCTGCGACACAGTGGGAATATCCGTTCCCCGACTTCCAGATTGGGATCTGGTCACCACCCCGCCTACACCACCTGCAACCTGGCAGAAGGTTTCTTCATCCAACAGACCCCGAAACAAAGAGGCATCTCGCAAGAGTACCAAGCACAGAAATGGCTGACCTCGGCTGTACTGACAGCGCATTCAAGACACTTGCGGAAGGCCTATTCGACCACCAGTTACTGCTTGTGACTCAGCCCTGGACATTATAGTATATTTAGTCCCCCCCTCCTTGCGCCCCAGTTTTACATTTTAGTTTACTATATGGGCATGTCTCTGAGGAGACTTGAGAGAGTAAGAGATATCACACCTATCCACTCCCTCCTGGTTAAATGATAGCAGTTATAGCCATTTTACAATTCATGTTCTATATGACCAAACTAGGGCTCCCCTGCATCCACCCGACCAGTCCTTTTGGACCCATGTTGGGAGGATCCCGGGAATCCCGTACCGACCTAGGCCTTTTAGCCTCTCAAGGTCGTGTGATAACAGTTGTTCGACTTTATATATGTTTAATTTGTACTAACTACTTGTTTCTCTTTCCTTTTCTCTTTTCACTCCCCCTCCCACTTCTCTTCCCCCCCCCCCCCCCCCCGCCTATCCACCACCACGTAACCCACCGTGTAACCCGCGGAATCTGCCTGGCTCTCCTCTCGACATATGTACACAGCTGACCCACAGCCTTCAGAAAATCCTCTCCACATCAGGTAAGGCGTCTTTCCCTCATAATTTGGCACCATGGCTAAGATCCTATCTTTAAACGTTCACGGCCTAAACTCCAATAAAAAGAGACATCTGGCGCTGAGGGAATTTAGACAATCTGGAGCAGACATTATTTTTGTCCAAGAAACACACTTTGACAAGGGGGGCTCATTTACATTCGCTTCTAAACATTTCCCCCAAATATACCACTCTTCAGGTCCACATAAACGAGCAGGGGTTGCCATCCTCATTAAAAGTGGGCCTCCCTTTAAGTGCACGGCTCAATACAGCGATCCACACGGCCACTTTGTTATCCTTCAAGGACAATGGCAAAAACAGGCACTTACCCTCTGCACCCTCTATACTCCCAACGTTAAACAATACAACTTCCTGTCTAAAGTATTTACTCGCCTCTTTAAATCTCAGCACGAGATTCTAGTGGTGGGAGGCTACTTTAATCTAACTCACTCAACAACTGTGGATCGTCAGGTGGTGAGCCCCAGGGCGATACCGGCTTGAGCCCTGCGAGACTTGAAGCTCTTTCGCAAGCTCTCTAGACGTTATGCTCTCTTCGATGCCTGGAGGGCTCTCCACCCTGGCGATCGGCAATACACATTTTATTCAGCTCCCCACCAAACACACTCGCGCATCGATTATTTCTTTGTAAATAACTTCACGCTTAGAATTACACGAGAGGCACGGATACTACCAATCTCATGGTCTGACCATGCACCTATTTTACTTAAGTTGGAACTAGGTTCCATCAACTGTAGACCCTACAACTGGAAATTAAACACATTTCTCCTCCAGCACCTCCCATCGAAAACGGAATTAACAACTACTTTAAAATACTACTTTGCCGAAAATAATACCCCTGACATATCCCCTCCCACACTATGGGAAGCCCACAAGGCTGTAATCCGAGGCAGATGCATGGCACTATCATCTGCCATGAAAAAGGATGTTCTGGCCACAAAACTTCAAACCGAAAAAGAGCTTAGAGCTTTAGAAAACCAACTGCAACGGTCCCCTACCCTAACCCTCCTTAAAAAAATCATACACTTGCGAACAATTTTGAGCGACTTAGCTATGGGGCGGGTAGAAAAAGCCATCCTTAGACTAAGACAAATGTACTATGATAAAGGCAATAAGGCACATTCCTTACTAGCGAAAAAACTACGAGATAACTCCCACATGTCCACACCACACCAAATTAAGAATAAACTAGGTTCCCTGCTAACCCACCCCAAAGACATTGCCAATACCTTTGCAGACTACTACCAGGACCTTTACAATAATCCTAATATTCCTACTCCTCCAGACCTTCTCCAGCGCATGCAACGTTACCTTACACAGAGTGGAGTCCAACAGCTCCAAACCTCTGATCTGGCAACCTTAAACATGCCGATCACCGAGGAGGAAATAGAACAGACTATTAAGACCCTCCCGTCCCACAAAGCCCCTGGTCCAGACGGATTACCTTACGAATATTATAAGGCCTTCCTCCCCATCCTCTTACCACATATGTGCAAACTTTTTAACGCCTTTTACCGAGACTCCCCCATCCCATCAGACATGCAACGATCATTTATCACTTTGATCCCCAAACCAGACAAAGACCCTACCCTATGTGCTAACTATAGACCTATCGCCCTACTAAACTCAGACCTAAAAATTTTTACTAAACTGTTATCAATCCGACTGAACATGATCCTTCCAGTCCTTATCCATAAAGACCAGGTGGGCTTTGTCCCCCTTAGACAGGCAGGGGATAACACCAGGAAGGTGATTGACCTGGTGGATGTGGCGAACAGGGAGAAATCAGCGTCTTTGCTACTTAGTCTGGATGCCGAAAAGGCCTTTGACCGTCTCGGGTGGCCCTTCCTGTTCGCCACATTACAACATGCAGGGTTTCGAGGACCATTCCTAAGAGCTATAAAACACCTCTATTCCAATCCCTCCTCACAGGTCAGGACTCCTTTTGCCCTTTCCCCCACTTTCTCAATAACAAATGGCACTCGTCAGGGATGCCCACTGTCACCCCTACTATTCGCACTCTGTGTCGAACCCCTGGCGGCCTCTATTCAAGGCAACCAGGATATTCGAGGAATCTCAGTCAGGGGTCGGGAGTTTAAGATCTCACTATTCGCTGATGACGTGATTCTCACCCTAACCCAACCCAGAATCTCCCTTCCATATCTACATGCAGAACTTGACAAATACGGAGCCCTATCGGGCTATAAAATTAATACTTCTAAGTCAGAGGCCCTTCCAATTAATATCTCGGAAACGGAAACAGCACACCTGAAGGCAAATTTCACCTACCACTGGAAAACCACATCATTGAAGTACTTAGGGGTACACATCACCACAAAATTCAATACTTTATACCAGGAAAACTTTCCTCCCCTTTTCCGTTCCATCAGAGCCCTGCTTACAACCTGGAAAAGACATCATATCTCCCTGTTAGGTCGGATCGCATCGATTAAGATGACAATTCTCCCGAAATTACTTTACCTCTTCCAAACATTACCCATCCCTGTCCCCCGCAATCACCTGAGTAAACTTCAATCTGACCTTTTTAAATTCACCTGGAATTATAAACGACATAGAATTCCCCAATCGGTAATGATGGCGGCGCGCTCAGATGGAGGCCTTGCCTTCCCCAACCTCATTAAATATTATCAAGCCACCCAACTACGTGCAATAACCTCATGGTTCACTCAAAAGTCCTATAATAGATGGACAGAAATTGAAAAAATATGGTTAGCCCCAATCCACCCAAATAGCCTACTATGGAACACGAGGGCAGAGGTCGTCCCTGAGCGCTTACTGGGAACTATGTCCCAGCTTCGTCAATTGTGGAACAAACTATCCCGCTTACATGAGTTGTCCTCAGAAAAATCAGCTCTAATGTCCTTTGTCCTTTGACCCCAAAATCCCAGATAGTCTCACCCACCAGATGTCCCATCCATGGTCGTCATGGAACCTTTTCCACTACGGACACCTAGTAGATCCTAGATCTCGCAGGCTATTGTCCTACTCTGATCTTCAGACTAAATATGACCTGCCACATCAAGCTTTCTACAGTTACCTGCAAATACGTCACTATGCCCTGTCCATAACGCCTTTTGAAAACCTAATCCTGGGGGGCACGGCCCAGAAGGGCTTAATCTCTGACATGTACAAAATAATAAATGCCTACCCACTGGAAACTAAAGGTAAACATGCTTATATGATCAAATGGGAAAAAGCCCTCAATGAGGAATTCCCCATGGAGCAATGGCAGACGATATGGACCCAGGCGGCCAAAAGTTCCCTCTGTACCCTATATAAGGAAAACACCTATAAAATCCTCCTCTACTGGTATATGACTCCAGACACCCTCCACGCCATATATCCTTCTAGCTCCGATCGCTGTTGGCGATGTCAAAAAGAAAGAGGGACCCTCCTCCACCTCTATTGGAGCTGTCCACTGATTACTCCTTTCTGGACTGCGGTTCAGCAGTTGTTGACAGGTCTTCTAGAGGTACAGATTCCCATGGTCCCCAAGTCCTTCCTCTTAGGAGTCCTACAACTAAAGATTCCCACACCTTACAAAAAATGAATGCGCCACATTCTTACAGCGCCGCGATGTCTTATTGCCCTACACTGGAAAAAAACCCTCCCCCCCACTTCTGAAGCTTTATACGCCAGAATCAAAGATGTGGAGTTGATGGAGAAGATGACGGCCAGAATACAGGACAGGCTGGAAGCACATAATAAAGTATGGGAGCTGTGGCATCTTCGAGAGGATCCACCATGATCAAGTAAACAAGTTTTTTATAACAATCCTCCCCCCCTCCCCCCCTCCTCTTCTTTCATTCTCTTTTCTTTCCTTCTCTTTCTCTCTACCTCGAGTATTCTAATGACTCGCACAGTTTTGAGCAATATAACAGGGAAAAATGAAGGGAATTGTTATATACATGCTCTCCATTATTTGTTCCTTCTTTTTTTGTCATTTTCTACATATTATGTATACTTGTAATACAAATATTACAATAAAATGTTATTTGGAAAAAAAAAGTATAAACCAACAGTGTCAGTGCATATAAAGTCCATATATGACATCAAATATAGTGACTGAATCTGTGTGAACTGGTTGTCTGTAGATAATCCACCACCGTAAGGAAAGGGGCTTACCAGACAGGTTGAACCCAACTAGGCATATGCCTGATGAGTCAACCAAGCTATTGGTGTAACACACCCAAGAAAGTACAGCAACTACGACTTCCAAAATAGACCAAACCAGATCGGGATCCGTGACCGTTTTGACATCAGTAGCTGTCTACCATAGGAATAGTGACCGGAATTCGTGAGCGATTCCTCTCAATATGACATATGGCAAAAGGAGAAAAAATAGGGCCACATAGTGTAATACCGTAAAATATAAAGCATTTATTGAAAAATGATAAAACGGTCACTCACATTTGAGAAGATATTTAAAAGCGTTGGATAAAATAAAAGCAACGCAGTGGCATCAGCAGAGCCCTACCCGACGTTTTGTCCTAATAAGGCATCCTCTGGGGTGCTGGTCCACTGCAGCCACTGCGTATTTATAGGGTAAATGATCACCTTAAATGAGGGCCAGCTCCATGTCCACCAAAAAGTCATAGACAGACCACTTCCGAATAGTAAAGATGGTGCCCATGGCTTGCAATTTAAGCCTCACTTTGGTTAGTGACTCAAGCGTCAATGTGGGTGTAATTTAAACTATAGGCTCTGGGCAATACTCCATTGTGCTGAACAAGCAGAGAACGTCCAGAAGCGTAATTTGAATGAACGAAAGTTAAATTAACCGAGTTCCGTGATATAATGTTAAATCATGTTGTTGTAATCATCGTATGAAAACACTGCAGCAGGGGAACAGAATTGAGCACTTTCATTATAGAACTCCAACAAAATGGCGCCCGAGGAAGTCCTCTATTGGGCGTCACCACAAATATGGCGACGTTGCCATCGATCTTGGCTTAAAGCTGTCCCAAGAAGTCAATTCCTAAGACTTCGTAGGAATTGTATGGACACGGAGATATTTAAAAAAACACGCTATGATCTTGTCAAAAAAGTTTCCAGATAAGGGGTATGATCCAATGTCTGTACATTTACAATATCAGAAAGTTTTAGAGACAGATAGGAGTTCTCACAAGGGGTCTCACAACTCAAAACATATTGGATATACGAACTCCAATCTTACCAACCCTGGGGGATTAATGTAGAATGGGATATAAATGCCTTTTTGAATAAAGCATAGTCCCCATATGTAAGATCATATATCACGTCTGGTGGTATCAGGATATTTGAGTACTGGGTGAATCATATGAGATTCTAGTTTTTATGTATCCCAATTATGAGTTTTGACTTCAATAACCAAGTTATTAATTCCTACATTGCGATTTTTTTTTATTTTCCTTTTTTCCTTTTCTTTTTCTTTTTCTATTGATCCTTTGTTCGTTCATTAGGGGGTAGGTCTTTTCATATGTTGATTCCATATTTATGTACAGTTAATACTATGCATATTTTTAAAATTTTTTGTGTAATTTTTGATCCCTTTTGTGGGGGCCAGCACCATTTTATTTGTGAATATCGGTTTACTATGTAACAAATATATCACAATACATTATATATGTTTAACCATTTCAATACAGTGCATTTTCGCCCCCTTCCTGCCCAAGCCATTTTTCAGCTCTGTCACATTTTGAATGACAATTGCGCGGTCATACAATACTGTACCCAAATGAAATTGTTATCATTTTTCCCCACAAATAGAGCTTTCTTTTAGTGGTATTTGATCACCTCTGCGGTTTTTATTTTTTGCACTATAAACAAAAGAAGAGTGACAAGTTTAAAAAAAAAACACAATAATTTTTACCTTTTGCAATAATAAATATCCAATTTTTTTTTCTTTAAAACAAATTTTTTCTCAGTTTAGGCCGATATGCATTCTTGTACATATTTGGTAAAAAAATCGCAATAAGCGTATATAGATTGGTTTGCGCAAAAGTTATAGCGTCTACAAAATAGGGGATAGATTTATAAATTTTTTTAATTTTTACATTTTTTTTACTATTAATGGGGGCGATCTTTTTATCGTGACTGAGATATTGCGGCGGACATATCGGACACTTTTGACACATACTTGGGACCATTCACATTTATACAGCGATCCGTGCTATAAAAATGCATTGATTACTGTATAAATGTGACAGGCAGGGAAGGGGTTAACACTAGGTGGTGATCGAGGGGTTAACTGTGTTTGCTAGGGAGTGATTCTAACTGTAGAGGGTGGGGACTCACTAGGGGAGGAGACCGATCGGTGTTCCTCTGTACTGGGAACACACCATCGGTTTCCTCTCCTCTGATAGGACCATGGATCTGTGTGTTTACACACACAGATCCACGGTCCTGCTGTGTTACCGGTAATCGCGGGTGCCCGGCGGACATCGCGGCCGCTGGGCACGCGCACCGGGTGCCCAGTGACACGGCGGGCATGATTGCCGTCGGCGCGCGGTCGCTGGTAGGCTGGGAAAGTGAGGACGTCATATGACGCCCGCCCGCCACGAGAGCTGCGCCGCCTGGCCGTCAGCAAGCGGTTAATCCGAGACACATATTGTTGATCACATTTTTAAGTAATTTTTTTTTTTATCCTTTTCACTTTTTGTCCGAGGGACTCCAGGTTCCAGACCGATCGGTCATTTTGACCAATGACTAACTTCCGAGTGATTTTATATTCAATCCGACGATCTGTTTACTTCCGGGTCATTTCTCATTTTTGGTTTCCATTATTGGAGACCAAAATGAGGCTTGGTACACTCTTTTTGGTATCGTCGCCATATTTGTGCTGACGCCCAATAGAGGACTTTGTTAGCTTCCTTGGGCGCCATTTTGTTGGAGTCCTATGATGCAAGCGCTCAATTCTGTTCCCTTGCTACAGTGTTTTCATACGATGATTACAACATGATTTAACATTATATCATGGAACTCAGTTAATTTAATTTTCGTTCATTCCTATTACGCTTCTGGACGTTCCCTGCTTGTTCAGCACAATGGAGTATTGCCCAGAGCCTATAGTTTAAATTATACCCACATTGAGGCTTGAGTCACTACTAGCCAAAGTGAGGCCTAATTGCAAGTCATGGGCGCCATCTTTACTCACCTGAGCATATAGTTCAAATTACACCCTTATCGAGGCTTGAGTCACAAATCATAGTGAGGCTTGAATTGCAAGCCATGGGCGCCATCTTTACTAACCGGAAGTGGTCTGTCTATGACTTTTTGGTGGACATGGAGCTGGCCCTCATTTGAGGTGATCATTTACCCTATAAATACGCAGTGGCTGCAGTGGACCAGCACCCCAGAGGATGCCTTATTAGGACGAAACGTGGGGACGGGCTCTGCTGTTGCCACTGCGTTGCTTTGATTTTATCCAATGCTTTTAATGTCTTCTCAAATGTGAGTGACCATTTTATCATTTTTCAATAAATGCTTTATATTTTACGGTATTACACTATGTGGCCCTATTTTTTCTCCTTTTTGCCATATGTCATATTGAGAGGAATCGCTCACGAATTGCGGTCACTATTCCTATGGTAGACAGCTACTGATGTCAAAACTGTCACAGATCCCTATCTGATTTGGTCTATTTTGGAAGTCGTGGTTGCTGTACCTCCTTGGGTGTGTTACACCAAAAGCTTGGTTGACTCATCAGGCATATGCCTAGTTGGGTCTGGTAAGCCCCTTTCCTTACGGTGGTGGATTATCAACAGACAACCAGTTCACACAGATTCACAGTCATTATATTTGATGTCATATATGGACTTTATGCACTTTATATGCACTGACACTGTTGGTTTATACTATTTTATCATTATCGTTGTGATATTTTATTGCTGCATATTTTTGTTTTGAATATTCATTTATCATATTCACTTTATATTGGTATAATCTTATTGCTTATTTCATCTTTATCAGCGCTGCACTATACTACTTTATTTGTTCACTTATTCACAGATTATCTGATGTGCTGACAGCTAACACTATTTGTATAAGACAGCGTGGTTTTTTCACAATTTTTTCGACACATTCTGACAGGAATCATTCTGCATTCCTGTTCATTTCGCATGGGCTCAAACTGCACGCACAAAAAAGAAAAAAAATAGGTGTTTATATTTGGTATCGGCAAGTACTTGATAAAAAGCATTGGTATTTGTACTTGTTCTTAAAAAACTGGTATCGGTGCATGAATTTCTAATACATAAGGGCTTCAAGTTGTTGAGGCTCAAAGGAGGCTTTCAGATTTATTTAGGAACATTGGTTATTATCTTTCAACAGGAATTAATTTTATATCTGAACCATACCGCACAAGACACAGGCTGAATATTCATAGACCCTGGGTTATAGGCTGCTACCTTCAGGTGATTGGTCACTGCCAAAAGTTTTGCTGGGCATTCCCCCTTGGCATACTTCTATAACCCCACCCACCCCACTCAGTGAGTCCTCAGTTTTTCTCCTAGTGTCTTAAGGTGATGGATCTTGTCTTCCTTAAGGGGGAGACAAGCTTTCTATATTTAACTTGTTTTTTTTATTTTGTTTTGGATTCCTTAATCATCTCTTCAGTCAAAGTGTTCTGTTAGAACAATAGAAGCAGTGTATCTGGATCGTTGTAACCTTGGTAATACATTGGGAAACAAACCATTTTTAGCATTCACCAAAAAGTAGACTATTCCAGTAGTAGACCCTGCTTCCTCAGTCTTAAAACTCTTACAATCCATATATTAAGACACTTAAAGCTGTGCTTGATCTTGCATAAACAGATAACCAGCTATCGCTGCAATTTCTGTTTGTCAAGTTGCAGCTAATTAAACTAGGGTAATGAACAATTAACAGGATCCTGTTTTTCAAGATCAAGTTCTGGTGGAACACTTACAAACATTGCCTTCTGCTCTACTTTTCCATATTGATGCTCTAGAACAAGTCATGACACAAATTTCAATGATGCCTGACATTTCTATCCATATGTACTAATAAACTTTATGGATAAAAGTCTGGACAGCTAAAGCTGCCTGTTAAAAACGTCCTTCTTTCAGTGCAAATCTACCATTAAGTCTTCTTTTCGATGAAGGGAGGTCTGTTACAGTTTGCATTCCTCTGGTCACTGACGTCCCAGACCTATGGGTCAGTGATTTCCAAGGGTACAAAATATATTTTCAAACTCTACCAACTTACCTTTTCTCTCAAACCAGGCAAAATCTGCCCAAGACAATCAGACCAGTCAGAATTGCAGACTGCCCTATACCTTCTTTTGTCCCTGGGAATGGTCAATCAGGTCCCTCTGGAAGATGGGTTTAAATGTTCTATTTAAACATGTTCACAGTACCAAAGCCCAAATGAGGATATTCATCCTATTCAGAACCTAAAATTGCTAAACATGTACCTTTTTGTGTTCCAAACTTGTGCACGGTATCTTCAAGGTCAGTCATTGCCTCTCTGAGACACGGGGAATACCTGGTATCAGTCGATGTTTAAGATGCCTACCTACATATTCCCATTAAGCTCCCATCAGATTATAACTATGGTGGTTGTGTGAATAAACTTGTTAAGTCCTATCTGGGCACTGAGCCCTGCATTCCAGACCTTCGGTTCTGTCTCAGTTGAATGTAGAGAGTCTTTAATTCCAGAGCAGTGGCACAACCACTGGAGTGACCCAGTCTCTGATACCCCACTTTGTGAGGGAAGCTGAGGTTGTTCTGAAGATAAACTTGGTAAGGTATCTCCAGGGCATCAATCTTTGCATTGTGATGCTTTCCAGGCCTTTGGCCCTGTATCAGTCAGCCACAGACCACTGATGTGCCCTAATCTCTAAATCCTCTCCTACATATGGGCTTTTTCTCTGGGCAACTTTGGAATCCCTTTCTGCACCCCACTGAACTGAGGTTTTGAGGGTTACTATATTCTGCTGCTTCCCTCTTTTGGCTATGTATCATAATGCTAGCCACACCTTGGGGTGCTCTGTTTTGTCAGAAGCAGAGTACTCTCCTACTCTAAATCTGTGGCACAACTCATACTATGCCCAGTCTCTTCACACACCTCTAGTGAATGTAACCCTCTGGCCTAAAACCGTGTTTTGCTTTTCCACTTCTGTTTGCATTCTGTGCTTCTAGCATCTGTGCTTTGTCTGCATTGTGTATTTGGGAACTTAGGTGGCCTCTGACAGTTTACAAGCATTTTTTCCAAATGCAGAGATTGACACCACCTCTGCTATGCCTAGTCTCTAAGAATTCACTTATTAAGTGAATCTGAGTGGACTGATTATACTGCAAGTTACATAAGTTGATGCTGTTCTGCACTTTTTTTTTCCACCATTTTCTTTTTGGTGTTGCGATGGTTAAGGCTGAGGGAACTGAATGCTGACATCACCACCATGTTCTTTCCCCTTCTTCAGCATAGAAGAAGCACCATCATTTCTTTCTCGAACATCACGGGACACAGAGCCACAGTAATTACTGATGGGTTATATAGGTATCACTGGTGATTGGACACTGGCACACCCTATCAGGAAGTTCAACCCCCTATATAATCCCTCCCCCTTGCAGGGATACCTCAGTTTTTACGCCAGTGTCTTAGGTGATGGACGTGTAAAGATGTCCTGTGCTGAGCTCCAAAGGGAATATCCTAAGATCCTATACTGGGGCAAGCCAGGCGAACCGGATCCATTCAAAGTGTCTTTTCATGGCCGAATTGAATGGTACCCGGGCCTCGTGTCCGAAGAAACGAGGTTTTACCCGTAATGCTTCTCTTTTTAGAGAGCTGGACCCCGCAGATCAGAAAATGGCTTTAAACTTCCTAATTTCTGGCGAGGTGCTTTACGGTCCCAGAACTGTTGGATCCCCCTACTGATGGGGGCCCCAGTCTCTGACGTTTTTTTCAAACGGAGCCCACCGTGAGAGGGGAAGATTGGGTCTGTGTAAACAGCACCCTGCGGCTGGATAAGGTAAGAGGAGATTCCACAGAATTTTTGAGTTCTAGTGGCTTTTCTCCTTTAAGGTAAATGCATGCTATGCCTATTGTGACCACCGGGGGCTGCCAAGAGCACAAACCTACACATGCTGACTCTGTCTCAGGTGTTGTAATCGCTGTTTATGTCCCAGCGTCTCAAGCAGGCTGCAAACAGGTAAGGTGGAAAGGGGGATTTCTCATGTTTGAATGTTCCCCCCCAGGCTAGAGAGGGGCCACAGGGGTCGAGAAAGTGGTTATACCACCCGGGCTCTGCGGCCTAATGGCCACCATCTCTCAAGATAGCCGTTCAGGCAGATCTTGTTACCAGCCTCCCTCCCTCCCCCCCCCCATCCCCAGCCTTTCTCCGGAAGCATGACAGGAGAGTCGGCAGCGCGGGAAGCGCTCGTTTTTTTCAAAACTCGAGGGGGGGGGCGATAGAGGAGGGGGCGGGACGTCAGCACAGAGTGCTTAGACTCCCACTCAGGCCAGCTGCAGGCTATTAAAGGCACTCTGTACAGGTGCACTCAGCCTTCTGAGAGACACAGAGCTGACGGTCGCATGTAAGGTGGGACACAGGCATTCTCCTAGGCAGCATTTACTGAAGTAACACCAGACTGAGCATTGGGTAGCAACGCTTTTAGCCAGACTACATCGCTCAGCGGGCAGTGTTCATTTGTATACCTCACACCTTGTTGCTTTGCACTATGGGTAGAAGAGGTTCAAGCACCCCAGGAACCAGAGACACTAGGGGATCTCGTTCAGGTTCTGAGGGCCCCCTGTCGGCAGCATCCTCCCCCCCTAAAGATGGGCCAGGGACGGCTAGCCAGGGAGAGCCATCGGGGTCAGGGGCTACACCTGCTTCTGGCACTTCAGCCCCTGTATATATTACACAAGAGGTTTTTTCCTCAACCATTAATGGTCTAGAGGAAAGATTAATGGCCGTGATTACGTCTTCACTCAATGGAAGAAAACGCACTAGGCTTTCCTCTGTTCCCCAAGACCCTCAGACAGAGGAGCTCTGGGATAAAGGAGATGAATCCTTTTCAGAGGATCGGGATGGGATGGATGATTCCTCTTCGGAGGATTCAGGTGGAGAGGGACCCTCTGCGACTTCCCAAGAGGAAAAAGTCTTAGTGCAGATCCTCACTGGATTGGTCCGCTCCACATTTAAGTTGCCCATACCTGAAACTGCTAAAGAATCCTCTTCTGCTTTGGGGTCACTGAAACCTTTCCAAGCAGCACATGCTTTTCCTGTTCATACTTTACTTGAAAAGCTTATTTATTCTGAGTGGGATCACCCAGACAAACGTTTTTTTCCGCCAAGAAAGTTTTCAACACTTTATCCGATGGAAGAAAAGTTTATTAAAATGTGGGGAATACCGGCTATTGATGCCGCCATTTCCTCTGTAAATAATAGCCTGACTTGTCCTGTAGACAATGCTCAGATGCTCAGGGATCCTGTAGATAAAAGGATGGAATCCCTATTGAAGGATGTTTTCTCCTTAGCAGGATCAGTGGCCCAACCTGCAGTAGCAGCGTTTGGAGTCTGTCAATACTTAAGAGACCATGTTAAGCAGGTCATCAAAGTATTACCTGAACAGCAGGCCCAGGGGTTTGCTAACCTTCCAGCGGCCTTATGCTTTGTGGTTGACGCCATTAGAGATTCTATCGTGCAAACCTCCCGTCTTTCACTGGGGTTGGTGCATATACGTAGAATCCTATGGTTGGAAAATTGGTCAGCCGAAGCACCATGTAAGAAACTACTGGCTGGGTTTCCATTTCGTGGTGCAAGGTTGTTTGGAGAGGACTTGGATAACTATATCAAGAGAATCTCTTGTGGGAAAAGCACTCTCTTACCTGTCAAGAAGAAGAGTAAGCGTCCCTCTTTCAAACGGACTCTTTCCCCAGCGCCGGGGGCTTCAGCCTCCAGGCAGTCTCGACGGCCGCCTCCATCGGGGTCCAGAGACAAGAGTCAACCCCAGGGACAAAAGAAGTCCTGGGGAAAGAAGCCTACTAGGCAAAACACTAAGACCTCTGCATGAGGGGGCGCCCCCGCTCACTCAAGTGGGGGGAAGACTGCGACAGTTCTCAGAGCTCTGGCAGGAGGACTTCCAGGACAGATGGGTAATCTCCACGGTAACCTTAGGGTACAAGCTGGAGTTTCAGGAATTCCCCTCTCCTCGGTTCCTCAGATCAAATGTTCCCAGAGACCCAGAGAAGAAGCAGTTGCTCCTTCTAGCGTTAGAGCGACTTTTGTCGCAGGAGGTCATTATGATAGTTCCCGCAAAGGACCAGGGATTGGGCTTCTATTCCAACCTTTTTACGGTCCAAAAGCCAAATGGGGATGTCAGGCCCATTTTGGACTTGAGGGATCTGAACCGATTCCTAAGGATTCAATCCTTCCGCATGGAATCAATTCGAACAGTAGTTCCCACCCTGCAGGGAGGAGAATTTCTGGCATCAATAGACATCAGAGATGAGACTACTAGGGAAGATGGGGTCTTCATTCGAAGCAGTTCCCTATGCTCAGTTTCACTCAAGAATGCTGCAACACAGTATTCTGTCGACCTGGAACAAGAAGGTTCAGGCATTAGACTTTCCGATGCACCTGTCGCATGCGGTGCGTCAGAGCCTCAATTGGTGGCTCATACCCGAAAACCTGCAGAAGGGGAAATCCTTTCTACCGGTTACCTGGACGGTGGTAACAACAGATGCCAGTCTTTCAGGTTGGGGAGCAGTTCTGGAACAGGCTGCGGTCCAAGGGGTATGGTCCAAGACAGAGAGGACCTTACTTATCAACATTCTGGAGATCCGGGCGATACATCTAGCTCTAAAAGCCTGGACTATCAGGCTACAGGGTTGTCCGGTCAGGATCCAGTCCGACAATGCCACAGCAGTGGCTTATGTCAATCATCAGGGAGGCACCCGGAGCCGAGCTGCTCAAAAAGAGGTGAACCAGATCTTAGTCTGGGCAGAGATGCATGTGCCATGCATATCGGCAGTTTTCATCCCGGGAATAGAAAATTGGCAGGCGGACTATCTAAGTCGCCAGCAGTTACTTCCAGGGGAATGGTCTCTGCATCCCGACGTCTTTTGGGCCATATGCCAAAGATGGGGGGCTCCAGATGTAGATCTCTTTGCATCCCGATTCAACAAAAAGATAGACAGATTTGTGGCAAGGACAAAAGATCCTCTTGCATGCGGGACGGATGCGTTGGTGATTCCGTGGCATCGGTTCTCACTGATTTACGCATTCCCGCCTATTCTGCTACTACCACGACTCCTTCGCAGGATCAGGCAGGAAAGGAAGTCGGTACTTCTGGTGGCCCCCGCTTGGCCCAGAAGGACTTGGTATGCAGAAATAGTAAGGATGACGGTGGGTTCCCCGTGGACCCTACCGGTACGCCCAGACCTGTTATCTCAAGGTCCAGTGTTCCATCCTGCCTTACAAACGCTAAATTTGACGGTTTGGCTATTGAGACCCACGTTCTGAAGAGTCGTGGGCTCTCAGGTCCTGTCATATCTACCTTGATTAATGCAAGGAAGCCAGCTTCCAGGATGATTTATCATAGAGTCTGGAAGGCTTATATAACCTGGTGTGAATCCAGAGGTTGGCATCCCAGGAAATATGTCATAGGTAGAATCCTTGATTTTCTACAGATGGGATTAGAGATGAAGCTGGCCTTGAGTACCATCAAGGGCCAGGTTTCTGCTTTATCAGTATTATTTCAGCGGCCACTTGCTTCGCATTCTTTGGTCCGAAACTTTATGCAGGGGGTGATGCGTCTTAATCCTCCGGTTAAAGCGCCCCTAAACCCCTGGGACTTGAATTTGGTCCTGGCTTTGTTACAGAAACAGCCTTTTGAACCAATAAGTCAGATTCCTTTGGTCTTGTTGACAAGGAAATTAATTTTTCTGGTGGCCATCTCTTCTGCTAGAAGAGTATCAGAATTAGCAGCTCTTTCCTGTAAGGAGCCTTATTTGATTATACACAAGGATAGAGTGGTACTACGCCCTCATCCTAGTTTTTTACCGAAGGTGGTTTCTGATTTTCATTTAAACCAAGACATTGTTCTACCTTCCTTTTTTCCAGATCCCTGTTCTCCGGAAGAGAGATCTCTACATTCGTTGGATGTAGTAAGAGCAGTTAAGGCCTATCTAGGGGCAACTACTCAGATCCGCAAGACGGATGTTTTGTTTGTGCTGCCAGAGGGTCCCAATAGAGGACAGGCAGCGTCAAAAGCTACCATTTCTAAATGGATTCGACAGTTGATTATTCAAGCTTACGGTTTGAAACAGAAGATTCCTCCGTTTCAGATCAGGGCACATTCCACAAGGGCTATTGGTGCTTCTCGGGCAGTGCATCACCGGGCCTCTATGGCTCAAATCTGCAAGGCCGCAACCTGGTCTTCAGTTCATACATTCACCAGATTCTATCAGGTGGATGTGAGAAGGCATGAGGATATCGCCTTTGGGCGTAGTGTGCTGCAGGCAGCGGTACAGGGTCCTCAGGTCTGATTGCACCCTACTTGGTCGTGGTTCCCCCCCTCAGGTAGCATTGCTCTGGGACATCCCATCAGTAATTACTGTGGCTCTGTGTCCCGTGATGTTCGAGAAAGAAAATAGGATTTTTTTAAAACAGCTTACCTGTAAAATCCTTTTCTTTCGAAGGACATCACGGGACACAGAGGTCCCGCCCCTCTTCTAATACACTATATTGCTTGGCTACAAAACTGAGGTATCCCTGCAAGGGGGAGGGATTATATAGGGGGTTGAACTTCCTGATAGGGTGTGCCAGTGTCCAATCACCAGTGATACCTATATAACCCATCAGTAATTACTGTGGCTCTGTGTCCCGTGATGTCCTTCGAAAGAAAAGGATTTTACAGGTAAGCTGTTTTAAAAAATCCTATTCTTAGGATACTCATTTTGCCAGAAATCTTAAATTTTCCGGTCCCTTGCTTGGATCCACAACCTACCTGTTGTGATTCAATCACTTTCGGCCACTTGCTACCCTCATCAACATCAGGTACTTGGGTTTGTAAGTTTGCTAGACATTGCCTCACTTTGGGCCTAGTGGCACAGAGGACAGCTACACTGTAACAGGTGACCTCAGCCTTCACTCCCCTATTACCAAAAGCAGTGGTTTCTTGGCTCTCCAAGAAGGGATGGATGTTTGCAATAAATATCCTTGGCCCCTATTACTATAAGGTCAGGTTCATCCTTTCCTGAGTCTTTCAGCCCCTGTGTGAAGCTCCTTGTCCTTGTCTCCGGACCACCTTCTGTCAAATGAACAGGATGGAAAACCGCTGGGGTGATCAAAAGAAAATGTCCTGTGTGTACCCAGCATTATACAGCTCTGTGAAGTGAGTCACACCCCTCACTTACAACCAAAAGAGCCTTGATTTCTACTTCAAATTTTTTTTTTAGTCTCTACACGGTTATCGCACATTTTTTACTTGTATGGGTTTAAAGTGCACCTTGTTACGCACTATGTGCGAAGTCACTTCTGCACCTTCGCCCCTTTGTGTGCCTGCAGTTCTTAATACTATCCCTGATGCAGATTCAGAGCTTCCACCTCCTCATGAAATTATTATTTTTAAGCAAGTCCTACATGACTTAGCTTTTCTGCCCTGCAATTAGGGATTAGCCTGCTGTTCCATGCATTGGGTCTTGGAGAGCTGGAGCTACAAAGGCCTTCTCTTTACATTCTTTTTGGCATACCGTCCTTAAAGAGGACCAGTGGCGGCCCGTCCATGCGCCTAGCCCCTAATCTACATGCAGGGTGCCGAACGCATGGATTTCAACAGGGATTTTTTTTATAAGTGTGTGATTAGAGCCCAAGGCTCTAATTGGCTTCAAAAAAGGGTGGGCTGTGCCTCAAGCCCACCCACTTGTGTGACAATAGCAAATTAATATTCACTATTGTCTTCCTGCTTCTCCTCCTTTCCAATTAGGAAGCGGGTCCTGAGACCCGATTGGCCAGAGAGTCTCAGGACCCACTTCCTGTTCGGCTGGTAGGAGAAGCAGTGGCCCAGGAGCGAGATCCCTATCATCATCCTCCTAAGGTAAGAAGGCCTCTGTACGTCTACCGTGGGGGGTTGATCACCACCTTCCCATCTGTTTCCCGCTGGGGGTGGTTGGGTTTGCTGCTCCCCCCAAAATATTGAGCACCAGCTGCCACTGATGAGGACAGGAACCAACTGGTGGAGTCATGGGATCCCGCTCATAATGTAGTGTAGCTAATGGAATTTGACAAGTGGTCCCTACCCACTGTGAATGATACTGTCATCCACCTTAATGAACATAAAACAGGTTGGTGATCTTACATTTAAGGATTTCACTGATTTTCACATGGTCTCTGGCCTGAGGTATCAGTTATGCCGTGTACACATGACCGGACTTTACGGCATACTTAGTCCGGCAAACCTGAGTCCGTCAGACAATTCGATCATGTGTGGGCTCCAGCGGACTTTTTTTTTCTCAAAAGTTTGACTGACCTAGAAATGAAACATGTTTCAAATCTATCGTCAACACTCGAGTCCGGTCGAAAAGTCCGCTCGTCTGTATGCTAGTCCGACGGACAAAAACCGACGCTAGGGCAGCTATTGGCTACTGGCTATGAACTTCCTTGTTTTAGTCCGGTCATACGTCATCACGTACGAATCCGTCGGACTTTGGTTGATCGTGTGTAGGCAAGTCCGTTCATTCGGAAAGTCCGTCGAAGTCCGCAGGACAAAGTCTGCCGTAAAGTTCGCTCCTGTGTACGCGGCATTAGAACTGTCTGGTACTCCACTCCTTATTGTCAGTCACTCAAATTTGTGCATCCATTTCTGGGTGGATTAACTTTTATTATAAAATACTTTTCCATCTCTAGACAGACCCACATACCATTGAACTTTTAGAAAGAATGTCTAAAGCAACATTTTACTACAGAAGAACCTTGAAAAAATTTTTATATCTTGGAACTCCTGCTAAAATTAATTAGCGATCAGATGAACGCCCCTCACATTCATTGCCAGTGGACAGAATTCCACCATTAGTATTGATAAGAAGCTCACCCTTACATACAACTAAAAAGATCATTGATGTCATGCAGCTGACAAGCTCTGCAAACTGGCATTGGCCCCAGAACAATGCAGGCACCCCCCAAATGGCTGGTCAATCACCCACAGCTTAAGGAACCCCTAGCAACATCTGAAGGAATCTCCAGGATTCCACAAAACCCTGTTTTGAGAATAGCTGGTCTAAAGCCTTACTTTTCAGCCTTAATGGTCTTCTACTTCTACTTCTACTATTAAGCTTGCCTCTTACATGTGCCTAGTGTATATACATATGCATAGAGCTCTTTGGCTCAGTTTCTGAGGAGATGCCCCTGAGTGCCCAGAGTGTACACCCTCCCCTGTATAGGAGAACTGTTAAGTGGATTGACCTCATTCTTCCTCTTTTTTTACAGCAGCTCCTTGTACAAAGTTTTTTTTTTTTTTTTCATTCTTGTGGCAGATCTATAAGCCATAAATCCTTGACCTCTTCTGTTCACACCTCTACATAATGACTCGTCACTATTTTCCGAGTGTGATGCTGTCTGTCTTCTTTTTTTTTTTTTTTTTTTTTTTTTTATTTCTAAAATTACTTGTTTGTGTACTGACCATGTTGATGCTCAATGTTTAATCTGTAGCCCCAGATTAATGGATTTATACATGGGTTAAAAACAGTCCTGTAGAATTCAGGACTGTTTTCTACTTGGTTTGCGCTTTCATGGCCATATTTGTCCTGGTTCCTTTCCCTGATATTAAGGGTAACCGCTTCAGCCCCAGAAGATTTTACCCCCTTCCTGACCAAAGCACTTTTTGCGATTCGGTACTGCATCGCCTTAACTGACAATTGCGCGGTCGTGCGATGTTGCACCCAAACAAAATTGACGTCCTTTTTTTTCCTTCAAATAGGGCTTTCTTTTGGTGGTATTTGATCACCTCTGCGATTTTTATTTTTTTGCGCTATAAACAAAAAAAGAGAGACAATTTTGAAAAAAAGCAATATTTTTTTCTTTTTGCTATAATAAATATCCCCCAAAAATATATAAAAAACTAATTTTTTCCTCAGTTTTGGCCAATATGTATTCTTCTACATATTTTTGGTAAAAAAAAAATCACAACAAGCGTATATTGATTGGTTTGCACAAAAGTTATAGCGTCTACAAAATACGGGATAGTTTTGTTATTTTTATAGTGGAAAAAAAATGTACTTTTACAATCACTTTAAGCGGAGATCATGATGTCATCTGCTCGACTTTCCGCCTCAGCCAATCAGAGGAAGCTTTGTTGTCTTTAAGAAAATACAAAGCTTCCTGTTAATGGCTGAGCTTAGCCTTACTCAATTTTATTCCGAGAACAGGATGGGAAGTCCCCATCCTGCTGCAAGAACAAAGCGCTCTATACTATATGTAGCCTCAGCTACAAACGGTTCATATGGCGTTGACAGTCGCTGCTTGTGTTAGTGATGGAAATGGTTCATTTGGACCAGCTTGAGCCAAACAAACTACTTAAAGTTCATTAAAACATGGAGTTAGGTTATAAGCTGGCCATACACTGTTGTTTTTTTTGTTTGTTTTTTTAATCTTATTCAGACAGCCGGCTGAACAAAAAATAGATTCCTCCGTCTACAAAAACAAGGTGGATGGATGTATTCTAACAGCTGCACTGGCCTCTGTCAGAATACACTGATCAGTGGCTGCAGCAGCTAATCAAGAAAAACTTTCCAACATGTCCTTTCCAAAATGTTGGTGGAAATTCGGAAGGTTCAGCAGGGTTAGTGTAGTTCCCTGGATGATGAAGAAAATGTATTTACTGTAAAAAAAAAACAAAAAAAAGTTTTTGAAGTCCATTTAGGGAAACTGGGCTCCCACCCCTCTGTTATTGGCCTTAAGTTCTGCTTGCTCACAAAACTGAGGCATGGCTGATGGAGTCGGGGTTATGCAGGGGCTGGCTTAATGGTTTTTTGTTTTGCCAATGTCCAAACCTCCTGAAGGCAGAAGCTTAAAGCGGGGGTCCACCTATCTATCGTTTTTTTTTTTTTTGGAGATCATTCACAAACTTTTCTTCTCATGATTATCTACTCACATGTTCTGTGTAATAAGTCTGCCTGTGTCCGATTTCGTTGTAAAGAATAACTTATAAAATTCACTGAAGGCGGTTTCCATCTTCATTGTGGGCATTTGAAGCCCACAAGCATGTATTTCCTGGATGCGGTGAATGCTGTGCTCCCAGCATTCACCGAGATGTTGTGATGACACTGTTGCACAATGCATGCTGGGAAGCCTGAGACTAGCTCCCAGGGGACTGTGGGAGGTTTGGGAGAGGCTAGAAACACACCTACTCCCATGGGAGGAAAACCAGGAAGTGCTAAGAAGATTAGAAAAAAAAGGTAATTACGGCGATTTAAATTTTTTTACACAGCATGTCAGCATCTAGGCAAGGAAGAGAATGCATAGAGATAATGTTCAAAATTTGGGTGGAACCCCGCTTTAACTCACTTATCCTAGACTATTTTACAATCTAGTGTACAAAGAACTCCAAAATAATTTTATGGTAGATATAGATATCTATATATAGATATCTATAGATAGATATATAGATAGATATATAATATTTTTTTTTAAATTAAAAAAAAAAAAATGTTGCTCTGTTCTTGATCATAGCTAGTTAGTACCTCTTATACTTGTTAATTTTTCTGTTCCTCAGGATTGCCAGTGGATTTGGTGGTGCACTGTTTGTTTACCTGAATCGGAAAATTGTAGAATTTATGAGGAAGCAGAAAGCCATTAACAAGTTTCTTATGAAAAAGTGAGTCTCTTAACATTCTTCTTGTAGGTATTGGGCCCAATATCTTTTCAAATCATGTACAGGGAATAATTTGTATGTTATTTTTTTTTTTCCTTTCTGTACTTTCCTCAAATCCTCCTTAGTAGGCCTACAGCACAACCCATTGGTCTGGCATGATCTCTGCTTGGTTCCTTCTGGTTTACAGTTGGGTGTGGAGAGGAAGCTAAATATTTCTGACCACAGTACCATTCTTAAGGTATAGTGAGAGAAGAATCTCTGCACAGGGTATGCCAGCACAATGAAGGGGGTAGATGAAGTTTGCACTTCACCAAGTATACTTTTAGGTCTGTTGACCTTTTACAGTTCTGCTTGCTGCAAATAGGTTTAGAAAACATGGAGGGAAGATAATAATTACCTCTTCAGGGTTAAATGGCTTTTCTGGCCCACCGCAGTTGAATTTATATTGGCAATGAGATCAAAGTGAGGATTGTTAAAAACTAGCTTTTCTGAAATTTAAAAGGGTCAGTTCACCAATTTATTGTTCTACACTACCTTAAGGCCCCTTTCACACTGGGGCGGTGGGGGCGTCGGTGGTACAACAGCGCTATTTTTAGCGCTGCTGTACCGTCGTTCTTGCAGCGGTATTCGGCCGCTAGCGGTGCGGTTTTAACCCCTGCTGGCGGCCGAAAAAGGGTTAAAATCCCTCGTACAGCGCGGCTATAGCCGCGGTATTGCCGCGGTATAGCCGCGCTGTCCCATTGATTTCAATGGGCAGGAGCGGTGAAGGAGCGGTGAATACATCGCTCCTTCACCGCTCCAAAAAAGCGGTTTGCAGGACTTTTTTCACCGTCCTGCCTGTGCACCGCTTCAGTGTGAAAGCCCTCGGGCTTTCACACTGAACAAACAGCGGAGGCTGTTTAGGGGCGGTTTGCAGGCGGTTTTTTTTAGCGCAATACTGCCTGCAAACCGCCCCAGTGTGAAAGGGGTCTAAATGTTAATTTTCTCATCACAACTTTCAATTCACAAACAAATGTTGCATGTCGGAGATTTTTTTAAATTATTATTATTAAATGGTTTTACGGAAAGGAAAACTAAAGGTTTTTTTTTGTGTTCTACTGACTGTTTTTAGTTGCCTTTCACACTGGCGGTAATGCTTCTGCCTTCTGGAAAGAGATCCACAGTGGAGGCACTACTACCACCTTCTTGACACTTTTTTTTTTTTTTTTTTTGCCAAGTGACAATTCTTCTTTGTGGAATGATTCTACAAGTGCGGACCAAGTGTTTGGCTTGCAGTGCAGCCCCATTAATTTCAGTGGCCGAGCCTAATAGGCAGAGTTAAAATTGCCACAGCATGTGTACAGCTCTGGCTAACTGTATTATAATTGCAGAGCACTGTAAAACCATAGCTCAGCCGCTTGTTTTTATCACCCCCTGGGTGCTAGTGTGAAAGAGTCTGTAAACTGTCTTATATTTGCTATCTCTGTTTTACAAATATTAATGTAATACAAAGTGAACCTGCGTTGAAAGTTTTTTCAGAGCAATATATGAGATTTTTTAAAATGATCACAGCATAAGTTGTTTCATCTAAAATATTAGCAGGTAAGGTGAGCCTGGAAACTTGTGTAAAGCGGCTGAGAGCTACACTTGCTATTCACGTGTCATTAATAACCACAATATGCATGTAGAAAATTTATATTTAACCAACTAAAAAAATTTTTTTTTCTAATTGTTTTTTTTTTTGACTATTATAATGAAAAAAAATATAAACCAAAGGAATATATTCAGTCTTAAACAATAACCCATGCAATAATCTTTGAAAGCTGGCTCACATATTAATACTATAGCATGCAGATGTTAAATTCAATGAATCCATAAAATTAAACCTTAAAGGTTAACTCTACATACATTGGAAAAACATATCGCAAATAAAAATTAATATAGCCTATATAATTGCAACACAAGCCATATTGTAATAGAACATTATTACATTATTCAAAATTGCCTTTCCTTTTCAATCTACACTGCTGTGTAATTTTCTGTAAAATACAATATGGTAACCTAGAGGAGTTCTGTACACTGATGGTGTACGGAATGCCCCCAACTAATGTAATTTCCTGCTTGCGTGATTGGCTCACTGATTTTGCACTAAGATACAAATCTAATTTTGGACATCCTTATATCCTCTGCAACAAACATTTCAGTTTTGGTGAGATACTCCCAAAGGGTTATTCATGTCTACAGGGATTCAGACCCTGCCACTTTCCTCTTTAGAACCCTGCAAGTACAGCAGCTGATCAATAATGAAAGTCACTGCCATGCACGATCACTTTGCACCTGGACACAGAAAAACAGCTATTTCTTTAGACTAACAAAAGGTAGGAATCTGCAACAAAGTAAAATCCCTGCAATGTTCATAGATCTCCCAGAGGATTTACTTTTGTCAGCACAAGTAGAGTTACTCTTTAACCGTTTCCCACCCGGCCAATGTATATAAACAGTTGAGTGTGAGTTTCACCATTCTGAGTGGACCTACCCGTACGTCCCCCAGAATGGGGGCCCGCGCGTGGCGCGATCCTGTGATCTTAAAACACAGCCAAACACAGATCGAGATATGGGGGCTGTGATTGGCCCTTCCGATCACAGCCGTCAGCGTAAACAGAGATACATATCTGTCTCAGCAATCCCCTCTGAGCTCAGTTTGGGGGGGGGGGGGGGGGAAGATGCAGCCTGTGCTGACAGCTCTCTGTGTAAGTGATAATTTTACACAGCAGTCACATATCACACAGTCTGCAGCCATCCCCACACAGCACACCAAGCACCACAGTCATGTCCCTTGATCATCTGTACCAGTGCACAAAACATCTGTCAGTGTACGGGTCCCATCAACATCTGTACCAGAGTACCCGCGCACAAAAACATCTGCAATAGTGTTCCATATCAACATCTGTCAGTGTCCACCGGTGGACGATCAACATCTGTCCTAGTGCACAAAAACATCTGTCAGTGTACCAGTGTCCCACCATTAAATAAATAACTTAAGTCACCCCATGCTTGCCTGCAAAGGCGAACACACACGTTGGTCCTCCTGTGTAACTCTAAACTGGTAACCAGTAAAGGCTTATAAAGCGTCGCCTATGGAGATTTTTAAATACTGAAGTTTGCACACGCTTGTGAAATGGAGCCAGTTCTAAAGCGTGACATGTTTGGTATCTGTATACACAACGCAACACCATATTTTATATTTTACCAAAAACTTGGGTATCATATTGTCTTTGTGTGCCCTGAAATTCATTAAAATTTATTTATGCGTTAGTGTGTAAAATTGCATTACATAATCTGCTGCACAAATACTGTGAGACATAAGTTTGCAAAACCCACCATTTATTCTCTAGGGCCTCTGCTACAAAAATATATAATGATTGGGGGTTTGAAATAATTTTCTAGCAGAAATACAGATTTCTACTTGTAAACAAAAAGCGTCAGAAGCAGGCCTGGTTATAAAGTAGATCATGGCTAAAGGTGCTCCTTGGATGTGGCACCTCTATGTGGCTATAATCATAGATTGGAGGTGGTTATTATCTGCTAAAAGAGGCCAACATCCCTCTAATGTATGAGAACACTGTTTTCCCCTCAAGGGTGGGACTTTAAAGGCACAGGCCTGTAACAATAGTTATAAAATTCCATTTTAATAGTATCAAGGTTTGTACATATATAGTAAAACAAAATATATATAAAAACAATTCAAGCTGAAAGTGCTACGCTAACACATAAAGGGGTAGCAAAATTGGATCATGTGTATATGATAACATGAGGCAATAATATTAACAGTTGTGCTCATAAATTTACATACCCTGGCTGAATTTTATTTCTTGGCCATTTTTCATAGAATATGAATAACACAAACTTTTCTTTCACTCATGGTTAGTGTTTGGCTGAAGACATTTATTATCAACTGTGTTTACTCTTTTTAAATTATAATGACAACAGAAACTACCCAAATGACCCTGATCAAAAGTTTACATACCCCAGTTCCTAATACCTTGTATTGCCCCCTTTAACATCAATGACAGCTTGAAGTCTTTTGTGGTATTTGTGGATGATTCTTTTTATCTTCTCATATGGTAAAGCTGCCCATTCCTCCTTGGCAAAAAGCCTCCAGTTCCTGTAAATTCTTAGGCTGCCTTGCATGAACTGCACGTTTGAGATCTCCCTAGAGTGGCCCAATGACTTTGAGGTCATGAGACTGAGATGGCCACTCCAGAACCTTCACTTTATTCTGCTGTAGCCAATAACAGGTCGACTTGGCCTTGTGTTTTGGATCATTGTCATTTTGGAATGTCCAAGTACGTCCCATACGCAGCTTCCTGGCTGATGAATGCAAATGTTCCTCCAGTATTTTTTGATAACATACTGCATTCATCTTGCCATCAATTTCGACCAAATTTCCTGTGCCTTTGTAGCGCACACATCCCCAAAACATCAGTTTCATAATAGGAATGGTGTACCTTTCATCATAGGCCTTGTTGACTCCTCTCCAAATGTAGCGTTTATGGTTGTGGCCAAAAAAAAGCTTAATTTTGGTCTTATCACTCCAAATGACTTTGCCAGAAGGTTTGAGGCTTGTCTCTGTGCTGTTTGGCGTATTGTAAGCAGGATACTTTGTTGCATTTGTGTAGTAATGGCTTTCTTCTGGCGACTCGACCATGCAGCCCATTTTTCTTCAAGTGCCTCCTTATTGTGCATCTTGAAACGGCCACGGCACATGTTTTCAGAGAGTCCTGTATTTCAGGTGAAGTTATTTGTGGGTTTTTCTTTGCATCCCGAACAATTTTCCTGGCAGTCGTGGCTGAAATTTTAGTTGGTCTACCTGACTGTGGTTTGGTTTTACCAGAACTCCTCATTTTCCACTTCTTGTTTAGAGTTTGAACGCTGCTGATTGGCATTCTCAATTTCTTGGATATCTTTTTGTATCCCTTTCCTGTTTTATACAGTTGAACTACCTTTTCCCACAGATCCTTTGACAATTCTTTTGCTTTCCCCATGACACAGAATCCAGAAACGACAGTGCAGCACTGGATGAAAGATGCAAGTGTCTGTCAGGAGTCCAGAAATTCATTGACCTTTTATACACACACACAAATTACAAGCAAACAGATCAGCCATTCAAACTCCTTTGTGTCAACTTGTGTGCATGTTATCAGGCCAAAATCAACAGGGTATGTAAACTTTTGATCAGGGTCATTTGGGTGGTTTCTGTTGTCATTATGATTTAAAAAGAGTAAACACAGTTGATTGATAATAAATGGCTTCAGCCAAACACTAACCATGAGTGAAAGAAAAGTTTTTGTGTTATTCATATTCTCTGAAAAAAAGGCCAAGAAATCATAAATTCTGCCAGGGTATGTAAACTTATGAGGACAACTGTACAAGGAATAGTGATGGTAGCAATCACAATTCCTACACGTTTAGGAGTAACTTTAACTCCTCCTTTAGGGATAATCTTTTATGCAGTTTAGTAAAGCAGGGAAAGAAAATCCATTGCATCCCTTAGTGAAAGCAGCACACATTGTACACAAAAACACTGGTTAGGCACACATTTAACCCTTTGATCGCCCTAGATGTTTAACCCCTTCCCAGCAAGTGTCATTAGTAGAGTGACAGGGCACATGTTTAGCACTGATCACTGTATTAGTGTCACTGGTTCCCACAAAGTGTCAGTGTCAGATTGTCTACTGCAATATCGCAGTCCCGCTATAAGTCGCTGTTCGCCGCCATTATTTTTATAAAAAATAAATACTCCAGTATATTTACCATAGTTTGTAGAAAATAAAAAATATGTAGCAGAATACATATTGACCTAACCTGCTGACTTAAATTGATGATAGGCAAATCCTATCCTCATATTGATTAGTGGTTCCAAATTAATAACTACTGCAGTAGGGAACAGACACAAAAGATACGCTCAGCATCTTTCCAAATAACTGTTCTGCTTTATTATGATGCAATTGAAGGTTTTTATACACATGATTACGTAGGTATCACATTAATATTACAATTGTACGTTTATGGTAACAAGGGGCGTTACATAGGCAGGCTTATTCTAATCACGACTCGAAAGAATGTAAACATGTACTGAAAACATTATTAGTGCTGTGTGCACAGTGAGAGCAGTGTGCAATACATAAAAAATAGAATACAATTATATACTGTACAGAACTTACAAATTTCCATTACAGTCTCCCCTTGTTTGATCAATATTTTGATCACTAACCATATCTGCTATCACCTTTAACCTGGAACCTCCACACGCTTAGGTGGAGGTAGTCCTGGCCATAGAGGCAAAAAACTCCATTGTGGAGAAAATAATAGCTGAGCAACTTTTTCATTACAAAATGACTTTTCATTGTGAAAAACAAATGATTGATAAGACATATTTACAGAGTACTGGCTGTACACTCCTGTGGCCAGAATGGCCTTCTAGCTGAATTGTGGGCATGCTGGCTTATCAGCATATGTAAACACAGACGATTCTACATAAAATGGAAGACGTACAAAAGACAAATATGACTTCAACATGGCTAAACTACTTTTCAAATATATATATCCCTTACAATTACAGTAATTGAATCTAAAAGTACCCTAGACTGTGATCACAAGAGGGAAACAAATCAAACACAGAGATTTCTTTAATTTTGTCATTTTTGCAGTGTATGGTGTGGATCCAGGTGTCTTTTTCTTCAAGTTTTGCAAAAACTGTACATGAAATAGATGCTGTATTGAGTCTCCAAACATTTCCTTATATATAAATGTCTCTTAACAATCCACAAGTCACCTGGCTTTAGTTTTAGATCCTTACAAACTTTTAGGATCTGGAATTGGGGATAAAACATATAAATTAGTTTGTCAAAAACCTTAAAAGATCAGCAACATTCCCTGTGAGATCCGAATGGAGGACTTCAGCTGCTGAGACAAAATATAAGCAAGTGAGTAACACACTCCCAAACCAAATCCCATAGGGAGAGAGTCCAACATCCCCCTTATAGGCTTGATAAAATATAAGAAAACATTCAGGCAAAAGTTTTCTAGTTTCTTACTCTACTTTGTCCGCTTCATTGTAGACAGTAGGGCGTGTAAAAATAAAACCTCAAAACTTCTAGTAAGGACTCTCCTATAAAAATGATTTCCTCTGTTACTCTCTGTACTTTCTGCACTCTATATTTACAAACTACTTCTGATAACACTTTTTACTGTGGCCTTTGCAGTAGCATTTGCCACTGGACATCCAAAAAACATGTCCATACAGACAAAATACATACTCGTAAGATCCTGACTTGGGCATCTGGATATATGTTTTTGTAATCTCTGGAAGGGATGTTCAGCTTTTGGTAACAGGTAAAACAAGAAGTGGTATGTTCTAAAAACAACCGTGGAGAACCCTGGCTCTATCCCATGCTCATTTACTAAGGCAGCCATAACTGCTTGTGACTGATGACACGGTCCATGTGTCAAGCTGGAGGGAAAAGAGTGTCTGGCAGACATAAATGATCACCTTTTCCAAAGTCCTGTTTCATAAGAAGTTGCCCCCTGTGGACCACTTGTTCTTCTCATTCTGGGGTCCCTAAAGTTGAATTATTAATCCCAACTATACTGGGCCAGAACTAGGGTGGAATCTGTGAGTTGCACAGACCCATCAAGTGTCCGGGGCTGTAAATGCAGCATCCTTAGTCACCTGGTCTGCTTCCATGTGTGAAAGTTAATATGGCTACCTCAGCAAGAACCTGGAAGGCTGAAAACAGCCGATCAAATTAACTTGGCATTCTTGGTTGGTTTACCTGCCGAAGTAAAAACAAACTTCTGGCCCTTCAAATGGAACCACAAGCTCTCTATATCTCGACTGTCTATATAAATATACATTCTTTTTATAGCTCACAGGCTTTGCTAAAACATGGAGCTCTGCTTCTTGAGCTGGGGAAAAAGGATCCAATGACTTTGAATACAGAGTATCCTTCTGGGTGATAAACTGCATATACGAATCTACAAAAAATGTAATTATCTGGGTCTTCAGGGAGTGTGTCCCACACTGGGCTCACAGCAGCTGATTCCTACACCATCAATTTAACACATGTGGCTTCCTTTGTCCCCAGCCTCCTCCAATAGAGGCAATAAGGTGGCTGGATTCAAATGTACGCATTTTTCATTTGTTAGTTTTGTACATAAACAAACTCATATTTTAAACCTTTCATTAGACAAACATTTAGTTAGCTGTGTATTTGCTGCACAGAATGTCGGACCATTAAAAATTAAATGTTTGACCAAAACAATATCTAACTTTGTTTAATAGCACCTTTGCATAAAAGCTACAGCTCTGATATATCGGGATGAACCCTTCATTACTGGGTCCAACTTGCATAAATACATTACAATGGCTTGTTTTCTATTATGCTGTTTGTGTAAGAACTCCAGTTTCATGTTTCAAAAGACAACTTTTTCCTGGCATTATTATAATAAATGATAATACCCTGCGGTCATGGAGAGATGCCCATAAATCCAAAATATTCTTCTGCTTATACCACTGCACTTACAAGGAAAAAGGGCGCATCATTTCACAATCCACACATTCTGCTTTGGATTTCAAAAATAAAAATAAATAAAAACAAAGGATCAACAATCTGTATGATGGACCTGAAAGCATCAAAAACTATAAATCAACTGGCTGCAGGTGGCATCTATCCTAACTGGGTGTGTGGACTTGATGCGATGGGTCTCTAAATTTTAAATTTTAAATTTAATTTATTATAACTCTCACATCATGAACCGCACATCAAGTTATTATCAAGAACCTTCAGATTTCATTTTTGTAGAAAAACTTCTTATGTATCCCATCCATCTTGACTTTGTTAAATATTATGGCAGCTGTATTCCAAATAACAACCTCATATTAATCTTTTTTTCTGTCAATAAGGGCTTATTGTATAAATGTAAAATTCTAAAATTGTTATCTTAATCTAAACTAATCCCATTTTTACAAATTTCCCCAATAACCTGGATTTAATTTCCAACCAAAGGTTGTCTAAACCAGTTTCAATATATCTATATTAATAAAATTGTTAAACTCATATTAGAAAAGAATACTCATTAATACTTAATTTTACTTAATTTCCCTTTTTTAAATGCACTGTTTCCACTATCAAAGGATATTCAATTTGTGTAATACACGGTTAAATGTAACCTTCATTTTACCATGTCTGGAAAACAGATTAAAAAAATAATTGTGATCACATTGTTTACCATTAGATTTGTTAACCCGTCACATTTTCTTATTAATGTTTTGTCTAAAAAACTGGAATTGGCATGGTGTACTTCCAGTTTATCACTGACCTCTCATCTCAGCCACATACTTTCATGAGAGCACAAAGGAGAGGGGGTCACATCTGCGTACATGACACACACAAGCAATAGAACTAAAGCTCCCAGCATTCGCACACACATACACCAATATCTCTCTAAAATCGCTTACATTTTTCCCATTTGTACACAACACATGCATATCATTCTCTCACTTTCTTTTAACTCTCATTATTATTTCCCTGCCTAAATTCTGCTTTCCTTATTTTGTTTTATATCTAGCTTCTATGATCAGACGGACAGCCAGAGTGCTCATCCCATCTTCCCTCTCTGACAACATATAAAGTATTCTGTTTTAATTCTCATTTCTCTGTTTCTGATTTTACTAGTTGTAGTGCCTGACCTCAAATTCATCCCACAACTTAACATGAAAATGTCCCTTTCTGTCTAGTGTTAATGTCACCCTTGATCCACCCTGCTCACATAGATAGCTGTTTCTCTAGCTGTTTACTCTGCATGATTCTTAGTCCCTGTGGACCTTGGTAACCCAGTTACCCATTGTGGATCCCTGTGCACTTTGACCATTAATCTAGGAGCTTAGTATAGGCGGAACCGCACCTTCGGTTGATATATAGCGCTCCTCTTGCGCTGGGCATTTTTGAGGGTCTCTTACCCTTCATTCCCTTACTTAATTCAATGCCCATAATGACTGGCCACTCTTCTCTACATGTGCCTATACCCTCTTGCCGCTAAACTACTTTATCTAGCAGATGTATTACATATACCTGTGAACAGCACCATTCTTCCCTTTCTTATCTATAACACTCCAATGGACAATAGACAGGGACAACATAACATATAACCACCAATCAATACAGTTCGATTAAGGGGAGTAAAATAGGTACCCTTTGTCCTGAAAATGCCTTACCGATCAAGGAAGTCTGATAACTCAAATGTAAGCAAAAGGCTTACCTCAGCCAGCTGACTATCAGAAATTCCCGGATCGTCTCAAGCTCCTCGTTTCGGATACTCTGGGTCACCTGGAATCTACTCCTAAGGCAAAGCTCGCCATGCTGACTCGGTTAAATTGATGATAGGCAACTCCTATCCTCATATTGATTTGTGGTTCCAAATTAATAACTACTGCAGTAGGGAACAGACACAAAAGATACGCTCAGCATCTTTCCAAATAACTGTTCTGTTTTATTATGACGCAATTGAAGGTTTTTATACACATAATTACGTAGGGATCACATTAATATTACAATTGTACGTTTATGGTAACAAGGGCCGTTACATAGGCAGGCTAATTCTAATCAGGACTCGAAAGAATGTAAACCTGTACTGAAAACATTAGTGCTGTGTGCACAGTGGGGGCAGTGTGCAATACATACAAAATAGAATACAATTATATACAGAACTTACAAATTTCCATTACACCTAATGAAGAAATTTGATTTATTTTTCAATTTTTTTTTATTGGACATGTTTTATAACAGAAAGTAAAAAAAATTTTTTTTTTCTTTTTGTTTATAGCGCAAAAAACAAACAAACGCAGTGGTGATCAAATACCACCAAAAAAGCTCTATTTTTGGGGAAAAAAAATTACATTTAATATGGGTACAGCGTTGCATGACCACGCAATTGTCAGTTAAGAGATATGGTTTTCTTTTTTTTTTTTGGCTAACCATACTTACCTAGGTGGATGCTGCATCTGTCCCCCGCCCTCTCTGCACTGAGAACCGAGCCACCGAACATCGCCGATGGTTTAGTTTCTCACTCCTCCCTGAGCAGAGCTATATCCACTGTCGTTCCTACTCTGCTCCTCCGCGCTCATTGGAGTGCTGAGCTGTGGAGGGGTGGGGAGCAGCCGTCTCAGCGGCTCGCTGAGACTACCATCAATCAAGGCACCTGCTGGATCCAGACTTAGGAGGTCGGGATGACGCGCTGACTCGACTGATCCTGGTGACATCAGCGGAGAGCAGACCTTAGACTGCTCTCCGCTGAAAACGGGTCACAGGAGTGCAAAACGAATTGCACTCCTGTGACCCAGAGGAGAAGCCCAGCCTAAAAAGCTCAGGCTGGACTTCTCCTTTTAAGGGGCATAACGCTTCAAGAGGTCAGGTGGTTAAAGGCAGATATGTATATATATTTTTTTAATGAACAAACATGTCATCTGCTCTGTGCAGTGGTTTTGCATAGAGCAACCCCAATCCTCTTTTTCCGGGGCTCCTGCCTCCTCCCCCATCCTGTGTGTCCCCATAGCAAGTAGCTTGGCCCCCCATCCCCACTTTCTCCTCATTGTCTCACTGGCTATGATTGACAGTAGCCGGAGCCACTGCCGTCTTAGCCAATGAGCAAGAGGAGACCCGGAAGAGCGGCTTCTCTCGTGCACATTGCTGGATTGCTATGGGGCTCAGGTATTTTGTGGGGGGCGGGGGGATGCATGAAGGTTAAAAAAAAACCTTAAGCTTTTACAACCACTTTAATTCCAAGGTACCACTTTCATTTAAAGCATACCTAAACCCAAGAACAAAATATGATCGTATTGCAGCTTTTTGACCAATGACTGCATTACTGAGGAGTGCTGTAAACCTAGGACAGGGATGCAGTGTGTTACGACTAGTATATAACACCTTCCTTTCTTCTCTCTAACAGGGAAGGTGTTTTGTAGTCCATGGAGATAGCTGAAACCTGTGCTAACTGATACCTTCCTGTACTTTTTTTCCTCTGAACGGTTATCGGCTCACTAGATTTCTGGCTGGATGAAAAGCACTTTTTGAAGACAAATAGTAAAATGCTTTCAATTGTATATTTAATAGTCCAAAAGGTAGCAATTAAATTTATTACTGGAGTCTGCAATATACTCTGGAGTGTATTTATAAAACATTTGTTGCACAAACATTCACGCAAAGTGAGCTAAACTTCATTGAATTTTTTCGAATAGATTAAAGCAATTGTAAAGGAAAACATTTTATTAAAAAAAAAAAAAAATAACAAACATGTCATACTTACCTGCTCTGTGCAGCAGTTTTGCACAGAGCATCCCTGATCCTCCTCTTCTCGGGTCCCCCGCCGGTGCTTTGGCCCCCCCACCCCCTGCTAAGTGCCCCTATAGCAAGCCGCTTGCTGTGGGGCACTCATGCGTGCTGACTCCCAAGCCAGCTCTCTGCGCCCATAAGACACAGAGCACGGCTCAGCCCCACCTCCCGCTCCTGCCTCACTGGCTGTGATTAACAGCAACGGGAGCTAATGGCTCCTGCTGTTGCATCTCAATCAAGAGGGAGAGACCCAGGAGAAGCCTTGGCTCTCGTGCAAATCTCTGGATTAAGATCAGGCTTAGGTAGGTATTGGTGGGGGGGGGCTGAGGGGGGAGCTGCACACTGAAGGTTTTTTTACTTTCATGCAAAAAATACCTTCACCCCTTACAACCACTTTAATCTTTGCATCCCCAGCTCCAACTAGTGGCCAATATGCGGCATAGTTTTCTGAAATGCCTCCAGTAAATAATATACTGCATTTTGGCCACTAGATGGAGCCAGTTGATCTATTCAAAAGCATAATGTGACAATTCATTCAATGTACACAAATGTTGTATAAGTAAATCCCTTAAAGTGATTGTCATGTGCAGGAAGTGCACATATCTCTTCAACCGCATGGTGAATGACCGTAGGCTTCCTGTGTCTGGGTTATGCTAGGAGTTTGGATTTTACCTTCGGTAAACATATAACGTGCTTATCAGAGGGCTCACAGTGTGCACCTGTGCCATCATTTTCCCATTAAATTAAAGTTGTTATTCCAGCTGCGAGGTAAAATTGCACAACATTTACATCAGTCAGGGTTTAATACAGTATGTAAGTAAGACAATTATTATTCCAAACCCTAAAGAGCATCTTTACATTAGGTGCTATCCATGCTGCTCCCTCTTCCCTGTTTTTAGAATTATCTATTTATGAATATTTATTAATTTTTTAAAAATATTTGCACATTTTATTCCATGAATCAGTGCATGCCTCTAGCAATGTATTGGTGCTTAAAATATGCTACATGGCGAGTTTTGTTCTGTAGGCTGGCTATACAACACAGCGAAGAGGAAACTGTGAGTCTTTGGAAAAGTTTTTCTTTTTCATCCATTGAGGGACACAGCTTCATGGTAGTAAGCAACCAAGAGCTATAATGCCACTTATAGGAGACATTTACACTAGGAATATAGATACTGAAGGACAACCCCTAGAGGCGATAAACCACCCACCTGCCCAGTTATGCTTTGTGTCCACAGGGGAATGAATGTCTCCTTCCCCTCTGCTGTATTCATTTGAATTGGAAGACTACTTATAATTACAGCTACTGGTTGATTCATGCCAGATATTGAAAATCCTAAAACTCTCCCTAGTTAGCCACCATGTGCAGAATTTTCTTAGTATACTGGTGCTCTCTGCGGTTGGTAGTGTCATCCTGTCTGTTGAAATGCTCCTCTATTCATTCAGTCATCTGGGGATTCTTTGCAGACTTTTTGGGACCAAAACTTCAGCAGTTACTTGTCCTGATCACTGAATACTTAATTTCAAGGGTGACTTGCACGTTATTTACTGTATTGAGGAATCTTTCCTCTATTTTCGTACATGAGGCCATGTGGAACATCTACAGTAGCTGCAATTTTCTGGCTGGGCAGTATCCATGTAAATGTGGAGATCTCCATTTCTCTCTGAATTCCCAATGTTTTCCATGCAGTATGTTTTTAAACTGTGCTGGCCCTCCTTTTGTTACTGCTGGGATTGTGTGCTTTTGTGTTTTTCAGCAGCCAGGCACAGTTTGCCTGATCTATATAGATGGTGCAATATGCCAAAATAATTTTTCTGTTCACTCTCCATGGTCTCATCAGACCAGCCAGACCTGTTCTCTCAAGAAACAGTGTTCCATCCTGCTCCCCTTATTTTGTCCTAACTTCAGCAATGGGAATCAAACCTAATGCGATGGATGTCAAAGAAAGAAAAACACTGCCATTGACATGAACCTTAAAGTGGTTGTAAGCCCCATTCATGAAATTCGACCTAGACAAGTAGAGGGGCGCCTCTGAGTATATATCAATAACAATTTATTATAAAAACAATATCCACTCACATGGAAGAAAGTAAAGTTGAGTTCGGGCACATCTCTGGACTGACGAGGTGGAACTACAGGTTGCAGTGAGTCCGCTTTAAGCCTGGAGGGTGCAGCACATCAATCAACAGTCCAGATGGGGTAGAACTGCAAGTCACAGCAAGTCCTCTAGGTACTGGGCAGGTGTAGTGCTTGAAAGCTCAGAGAGGCTTGGTAGAAAAGTCCACTCGGTGAGTTAGAATCCAGAAGGGATGGGGACAATGCAGCGTCAGAGCCTGTATCAAGCCGCGCTGCAGCTTCATTTACCCGTCTGCGATGATGGAGAGCAGCCGTGCGGTGAAATTCCAAAACGAGGCCTGGAAAGCAAACAGTGCGGCGCCAGTCAGTGACGTCACTAACGTGCGCCGGGTTTCCAAGCCATTGTGCTATGGATGTTGGCATAGCCGTGCTCCTTTTTCAAGCATAATAGTGAGGAGTCCAATTGCAGTATTTTTATGATGAAACAAGGGGCGGGGTTAGAGAAAATATATGCAAAAAGGGGACTGATTGGTGGATAGCAATACATAATTATAGCAGCGGACGGAAAAAACAGACTAAACATTCAACCTACCATAAATAATTAATGAGCAAAGAGAAATAGGCTGTTAAATAATTTTATTTTTTTTTTGAAAGGTGTTTATTTATAAGTTTTGCAATTAAACATAACAATCGCAGGGTCATAAAGTAAATACATGAAAACAAAATATATTTGGGGGCCTTAGCGACCCAATAAAATCAGCGATGTGCCTTAGTAGGCTCATATACTATCCCAGAGCCCTGGGTAAACATCTCCCCCCCCCTGTCCGGGGTAGGGATTAAGGAGTTGGAAAGCAGCTGAAAGTACCCCTAACAATACGAAAGCAGTTGCACACCCATTCATTCAATCATTCACACTGATGCACCTTAGACCTATTTAGGTCCCAGCCCACCTCACTCCCAAGATCAATTGAGACAAGAGCTTTGTATTGTGTAAAGCCCCTTCCAGTTGAGAAGTACCAATGTCTCTGAAGGTTTAGGGATACGACTCACTGTAGTTCAGACCAGACTAGGTCATCTGGGACGACAAGACAGTACCTCAGAATGAGCTAGTGACATCCATCCACGGCTGCCATATTTTAGTACATTTCTTTGTACATGCCCTACTCTTGTAGATTAACTTGAACTTGGGGAGTTCACCGCAGGGGCGGATCCAGAGTCTAGTCTTGGGAGGGTCACTGGCAGAAAAAAAGGTGTTGCTTACAGGGCCAGATTAAGAGCAACATGGGCCTGGTGCTAAGGATTTTGGTGTGCCTTTTTATGGAAATAAAATGAGAACACAAACAATTTTTTGTTAAATTTAAATTAGAGAGAGAGGGGTGTGAGACAGTGGTTGAGAGAGGGGGGGGGGTGATAGCGAGATGGGGGGGTTGAAAGAGAGGGGATGAGAGGGAGGGGGAAAGAGAGAAAGGGGGTGAATAAGAGAGAGAGAGAGGGGACGAGAGAGAGGGGGTGAGAAAAAGGGTAATAGAGAGAGGGTGAAAGAGAGAGAGGGTGGTAATGGGGTGAAGGGGGTGAGAGAGAGAGAACAGGGCGAAAGAGAGGGGATGAGAGAGAGGGGGGGGGGGTGAAAGAGAGAGGGGGGTGGGAGTGAGTGGGTGAGTCTGTGGGAGGCACAGCATAGTACATAACACGGGGGGGGGGGAATAGCACAGTACATTACATGGTTGGCACGACACATTACATGGTGGATACATGGATACAGCACATTTAATGGTGGGCAAAGCACAGTACATTACATGGTGGGCACAGCACATTACACGGTTGGCACTGCCCAATACAGCACATTACAAGGTAGGCACAGTTCATTATATGGTGGGCACAGCACATGACATGGTTGGTACTACACAACACAGCACATTGCATGGTGAGCACAACACAGCACATGCACACGGTGGGCACAGGACCTTATATGATGGGCACTGCACATTATATGGTGGGCACAGCATATTATATGGTGGGTACTGCACATGGCATGGTGGGTACTGCACATGGCATGTGGGCACTGCACAGCACATGACAAGGTGGGCACTGCATGACACCACATGACATGGTGGGCACTGCACGGCACAGCACATTACATTGTGAGCACAGCACATTAAATGGTGGACACCGCACATGACATGGTGAGCCCCGCACAGTACATTCCATTGTGGTTATTGCGCGGCACATGCCATGATGGACAATGTACAGCACATTACATGGTGAGTACAGCACATTAGATGATAGGCATGCATGGTGCAGCACATGACATGGTGGGCACAACACAGCACATGACATGGTGGGCACAACACAGCACATGACATGGTGGGCACTGCACATGACATGGTGGGCACTGCATAGCACAGCACATTACATGGTGGGTACAGTGCATTACATGGTGGGCACTGCATGGCACAGCAGATGACGTGGTGGGCACAGCGCATTACATGGTGGGCACTGAATGGCACAGCACATTACATGGTGGGCACAACACATTACATGGTGGGCACTGCATGGCATAGCACATTTCATGGTGGGCAATGCAACTGCACATTACATGTTAGGAACTTCACATGACATGGTGGGCACTGCTGAACAGCACAGCACATTACACAGTGGGCACAACACACTACATGCTGGGCACAACACATGGCAGGGTGGGCACAGCACATGACATGGTGGGAACTGCACATGACCTGGTGGGCACTGCATGGCACAGCGCATTACATGGTGGGCACTGCACATTACATGGTGGGATCACTGCATGGCACAGCACATGACACGGTGGACACTGCAAATTACATAGCAGGCATTGCAAGGCACAGCACATGACATGGTGGGCACTGCACATTACATGGCGGGCACTGAATGGCACAGCCCATGACATGGTGGGCATTGCACATGACAAGGTGGGCACTGGATGGCACATCACATGACATGGTGTGCACTGCACATTACATGGCGGGCACAGTGCATGACATGGCGGGCACTGCGTGGCACATCACATGACATGGTGGACACTGCAAGGCACAGCACATGACATAGTAGGCACTGCACATTACATGGAGGCACTGCAATGCACATGACATGGTGGGCACAGCACATTACATGGGGGCACTGCAAGGCACAGCACAACATAGTGGGCACTACAATGCACAGCACATTACATGGTGGGCACTGGGCACTAGAGAGCACATTACATGGGGGGAAGCTGGCAGTCTATCCCCTAGCACAATAATTACACAACACCTCCCTAACAAATGTACTAACCTTATAACAGCATGTAAGATGTCCTTCCTCCCGGGCTCCTGCTGGTTAGGAGAACATCAGCACCCCTCCCCCAGACAGCTCCCAGACACTGAGGATCTGTGTCAGTGTAACAGATGCTGTGATAGGAGTCAGGCATCGGTAGGCATGCTGTTTGCATATGTTAAGGGAAAAGTGGCATGCATAGTGCATACAATCCTCTCACCTCTCTACAGCCAAGGAAGTTCCCCTCCCTCACTCACGCCATGCTGGAGCTGTCCCTGGAGAAGTTAGAGGGAGGAGGTGGGTGGAGCCAACATTCACACACTAGGTGTGGAGGAGGAAGAAGTTAAATCCTCCTCCGCTCGCTCCACTCTGAAAACTGGGACCTCCCTCTCCTCCTCCTTGGCTCTGACATGACATCACTGGTTGCTACACGCCAGGCGGGCAGGCGTTAGCAACCAGTGAGAGTCCAGGCCAGAAGCGTGGCCGTTCAAAAACACTGGCGCTGCTGCTGATTCTAAACAGTGAGAGAGATACTGAGCAGTCAGTAATATTTCTCGGGGGGAGTAATTGCCCCGTTGTCCCCCCCCCCGGATCCGCCCCTGGTTCACCGTTAATGCGATAAAGGGGCTAATAAATTAATGTGAAAAACATTGTTTAAAAAGGAGAATTTCATCTAGAACAGGTCTCATACCATAAATAACGCATTGTATATATGTACATTCAAATTTTGATAATGATGATGCTAAGTAAAAAAATATTTTTAAAAAACAAAGTAGGAGCATGTAAAGGGAGTGTGCCCAAATGAACTAATACTGATATATGTATACATATATCGAATAAGCTTCTTAATTATGTTGAGAATTAAAAACTGCAAATCAAAAATTCATTATTGATAATTAAAAATTCTATAAAATAATGTATCGTATATTGTCATAAATATATATACTATATACAAATTCACCACACAAAAGAATATATATGGTGAAAAATGCATACAATCAATAAAAAAAAAAAAAAAAAGATATAGATATATCTATATCTCTATAGAGAGAGATCTATTAACATGAAAAATGCATTATATAAGTTATATACAATGAGTTTCTGTACAGATGTGTGTATGTTGAATAGGTTAGCACAGAGAAGGGGAAAGAGTTATGTATCTGTATTCCTATAATAGGGCAATAAATGGAGGGGGAGAAAAAAATGTGGGGAAGAAAACCCGGGGGGGGGGGGGGCGTTGGTGAAGGGAGGGAGAGAGAGCGGGGGAAGAAGAGGGGGGTGAGGGGAAAAAGGGAAGCCTGTGGGGGAAGGGAAGCGGTAGAGGAAAGGGGTCTGGTGGGAAACAATTAATGCAAATTTGAAGTGGGGCTAGTCTAATTTATGACATATAGTATCTATGGTCATGGTCAGATTACCGCATACTCACTAGGTTACAAACCCTCCATCCCCATATATAAGATAGAAAGGAAATCTAGGAACCTGTGGTGGAAATAACGAAAATAATTTTAGGAACTGATAAAATCCAATAACCCATCAAGAAAGAATAAAAAAAAAAATTATAATACAGTAGCAATCTCAATACTCTCGTTTAGGCCACCTGGCGAGAGAACATCAAGATTGTATGTCCAGAAAGTCTCTCTGGCGCATAGTTTCTTAAAACGTTCGGCTTCTGTCAGTGTTTTCGGGATTTGTTCGATGCCCCAGACTATTAGGCCAATTGTGGACTTTTTATGGAATTCAGCAAAATGGCGTGGGACAATATACATGTCCTTGCCCCCCTCGATGAGTCTTCTATGCTGACCGAACCGCTGCCTAAGAGGGCAGATCGTACGACCAACATAGATTAACCTGCAGGGGCATGCAAGGCCATACACCACAAAATCAGATGAGCAGTTATAAAAATTATATAATGGATATGTTTTTCCTTTTGTGAAAAAATATTTTTTGCCATGTTGGACAAAGGAACAGGTTTTACACAAAGCGTTTTTGCATTGGTACGTGCCTATCAGGGGTATAAGAGTACTGGGGGTAGTGTGAATGGTTGGTTTTTAGTTTGCTGGGGGAAATTTTATTTTTGAGGTTGGTGGCTTTACGATAGGTGACTCTAAGTACCTGATAAAATGAAAAAACAATCAGCGCAAACCAAATATGAAAGAACAATATGCAGGCTGAACACTAGGAGGATAACACCAACCTCAGTGACATACAATAGATAAAATAAGTGCAGCGCAAAAGAATATTAATAATCATGGAGTATTGAATAATCTAATAAATCCTAAGAAATAACAAAAGTCCTTAAATATGAAATGGTGAAAGTAGCAGATAACTCTCTTCTGGGGAAACTGGTAACAAACTTAAATCCGTGCGGTAAATATGGAAAGAGATTGCGCTTACCAGATCCAATTGACCCCTTGATTATAGGGGGTCCGAAACAGCATAAATGGGTCCGTGGCAGACTGCTGGGCTGGCTGTGATCTGCAGAAATCTCCTCAGATCAGGAGTATAAAACCATAATACCGCTGGATATTTTCTTTTCTTTCTCAATTTGGCAATATCCTGTCTTGGCTTGAATTTATTAGGACAAATCTCAACGCGTTTCGAAAAAAAACTCCTTCTTCAGGGATTAAAGCAGGGGTATGCCGTTTTGGGTATTCTGGCTGTCAGCGTTGCATGTCACAGCACTACAGTCACATCTCCACCCCTCCTTCTTACCGTTTTGTGAACGGTAAGAAGGAGGGGTGGAGATGTGACTGTAGTGCTGTGACATGCAACGCTGACAGCCAGAATACCCAAAACGGCATACCCCTGCTTTAAACCCCTAAGAAGGAGTTTTTTTCGAAACGCGTTGAGATTTGTCCTAATAAATTCAAGCCAAGACAGGATATTGCCAAATTGAGAAAGAAAAGAAAATATCCAGCGGTATTATGGTTTTATACTCCTGATCTGAGGAGATTTCTGCAGATCACAGCCAGCCCAGCAGTCTGCCACGGACCCATTTATGCTGTTTCGGACCCCCTATAATCAAGGGGTCAATTGGATCTGGTAAGCGCAATCTCTTTCCATATTTACCGCACGGATTTAAGTTTGTTACCAGTTTCCCCAGAAGAGAGTTATCTGCTACTTTCACCATTTCATATTTAAGGACTTTTGTTATTTCTTAGGATTTATTAGATTATTCAATACTCCATGATTATTAATATTCTTTTGCGCTGCACTTATTTTATCTATTGACTCTAAGTACCTGTGGGTGGATGGTTTTGAGATGGGGGTCTTGTAAAATATTCCAATCATTATTGAGTATTTTTTCAATTTTTTTTTTTTTGTATTGAAAGTAAAAGATGACAAATCTTGTGGAATGATCTGTAGGTTCTTTTTTAGCTTTGGCAGGCTTGCCATTAGAGTAGAAGTCGCATGCTTTATCTACTAACAAAATTTGGGAAATTTAAGAGACCCAGAGGATTTAAATTCCAACCGGGTCTTTAATTGGAAACTAAAATCTGCATGATCATCTTATGATTCCAGACCGACATGTCCTCCTAATTTCCAGTCCACATTACCTACCTCACCTCACAGACCCATACACACTCCACATCCATATCATCACCCTCCTGTTCCACCACCCTTTCATCAAAGAAATCATCCTCCCCTTATGGGAATTTCTACAGCCAAGACTATAACTCTCAACCTCCTTTTTCCTCGTCTAGTGATCCCATTCGTACTCTATCCAAACATCAAACTCCCAAAACTAGTAATCTATTAGCCAACCTCAATCAGTTTTACAACAGACCTGCCCAAACATGTGGCAATAGGGTTAGTAAAACCTGTAGGTCTACACTCAGTTATACTCAAGGTGCTCTTCAACAGAGTACCATACAACCCACTGCTACCCAATCCACATCTCTTTTGTCTATAACATCACTAACATATCCCAATTCTGCAATCAATATCCCAGTGAACCCCATGGATGAATCCATGGATGTTCACTCATCAATAGATAATCCTGAAAATACTGTTGATCTAACTAGAGCAGCTTGCTTGACCAATTCAGCGATCCCTCCTGATCCATCCGTAGCCATTCACCTGACCAATCATAGGTCCATGAACAATCATGAACCCTGGAGTTCTGATCATCCTCCAAATAATACCTCTTCCGAAGTAAATTACATCCCCACACCTCACCCACTTCTGTAGATCCCATCACTTTTTTAGTTCACAGTCCTGCTCGAGCCAACCCGAAAAAAAGAGAACTCACCGGAGAGGCTGCAGAGGAAGATCGAAGACAAAAAAGTCCAGGAACCAACACACCAAAATCCTGCAAACTGTTAAGATATTCAGTTTATTTTCTCACAAACTCTCTATTGCAGACACTACTCTGCTTAGTCGAGGACTCAATATCGCCCCCATTAACAAGCCAAATCCCTTCCTCTTATTCAAAAATAAAGTAAACTTTACTTTCTTCCATGTGAGTGGATATTGTTTTTATAATAAATTGTTATTGATATATACTCAGAGGCACCCCTCTCCTTGTCTTTCTCCTAGTTTTACTGGAACTTGCTTCTGGTGTCTGTGATGGCAGCCCTGACAAACTCACCTATTTTCTCCCCTACATTCGCCGTCGCACTATTATGGACTACATATTGTTTTGTCATTTTGAGTTATCTGAGCATTGTGCCTTTTTACTTGTCAAATGAAATTCGACCTAGCCACATATATCTGTACTCATCTCTCTCTCCAAAGCTCTACGTGCCGGGTCTTTCTACTGCTGCGCTCCTCTGTTATCAGCAGAGTCACTTCTGACAAGTTCTCAGACGCACGAGATAGCAGCTGAAAGTTTGTGTCAGGGAGGGAGCTTAGAGGTAGACAAGCATGGTCTATCTATTCAGAGTACAGCTCTGCATGTTCCTTCCTTCCTCTGCCAATGTGGAGTGGGGGTGTGTGCCTTTCCTCCAATCAGCTCTCATAGTGTAAGTCCAGACTCCACACCCACCCCTATGTGCAGCTGAAAAAGGAAGAAAGATTTGTAACACAATCTGCACGTTCCAAAGAGTGTAGAAAGGGAAAGACAGCAGATATGCATGTAAGACTTATGTAGGGAGATTTGTTTTAGTTCTGTGTATCTGAGGCTATTCACTTCACTGGGTATAGGAGAGGGTTTACAACCACTTTAAGTTTCTTCAGCCCAAAAACAAATTCATTTATCAATTTTTATTAGTTTACAAGGGGCAAATGCACAATACGGTGTACACTAATGGGTGAAGGGCAAAAGTACTGTCAGGCAGTAGCTCTTCTTGCTGAGTCATCTGAGATGCTAAACAGCATCCTGTCTGATCCCTAGGATAATTTTGCCTTATACCTTGTTTCTGGTGACCCTCGAACCATTAACTTCCCGTTTAAGCCATGCCTTTGCACTTCTGGTTTGCCAGATTATTGTGCTCTCCAGCCAATATCTTACTCCTTTGCATACCTGCAGACATCCTTATCTTCACTACTACTCTTTACGGACCTTTGGCTTGCTGCTCAACTATGCTTCCACTTGATCCCAACCTGCAACCACTTGTTACCAACCTTTGCCTTTTTTACTGACTATGCTTCTGCTTGAGTCCTATCTGCTACTGGATCCTGGCTTGCTCACCTCCTGGTGGGGTGATGACTGACCTGGAACTAACATGCAGCAAAACCCATCTCAACCATTAGGAGCTCTGATGAATACTGAGAAGTGGTTAGACCCTGAAACTTGGGACATCTGCCAGGGTGACCTGCTTGTGTACTTATAGAGCTGGTCAGTGGGCGCCTCTCTACTCCTATATAGCTACTTATTGCCGAACCTTAACCCATGACAGTGACAATTATATTCTTAGTGCTTGCCCAATAGCAGACAAAGATGCCATACCTGGAAGAAGACTCGCAGACGATGTTAGCGGCTGCAAACAAAGCAACAGGGTGCAGTGTAGACTTTGCATTGCTAGAGCAGCTCACACTGAGGGTTATGAAGCCATTATGTGCAAGTGTGCTGTACACATGTGCACAATATGGCAACATCTACTGGTACCTGTAGCAGATTTAGGTCTGCACTGAGAATAAAACCCCAATAGTATTTTAGCTTGCAATTTGTGCATCAGATTGGACCAAGAACTGATTGGTAATGAAAGGTAAAGTGCCTAAAATCTAAAGTATTATTCAGAAAAGTCTGTTTTCACTTAGCATGAATGCTTTTAACAAACAAACGTGTAACAAACATGTTGTTTTTTAAACAATTTAAACGCTTATTTATTTACTTTTAGATTGTAAGCTCTAATGAGCAGGGCTCTCTGATTCCTCTTGTATTGAATTGTATCGTAACTGTACTGCCTGCCTCCGTTTTGTAAAGTACTGCACAAACGGCTGGCGCTACAGTATATGCATCCTTTCTACAAAAAATAAAAATGCTGCTATAACTATTGGTTATATATTTATCTCACAGGCGCTTGTTGTTTCCTGCTGTGGTCACTCTACTCATATCTACTTTGACATTCCCTCCTGGATTTGGACAATTTATGGCTGGTCAGGTAATATTCCAAATGACAGAATTTAACTGAGATTAGAGATTCATAAGCAGATATACAATATATAAAACATAAACAGATTGACTGTTTATTTCTCTACAGCTGACCCAAAAAGAAACCCTGGTAACACTGTTTGATAATTGCACATGGGCTCAGCAAGGTGTCTCAGAGGATTTTATGTTCAAAGGAGCTTCCAGTGCATGGAAAAACCCTAAAACAAATGTGTTTGTTAGTCTAGTGATCTTCATCCTAATGAAGGTAAGATAAACCTGAGCTAATTTATGTCAGCGTGCGGTGTAAATAAATATGCAACTAGTATACTGTTGTCTTTATTCCTCTCTGCAGATTATTTTCTCATTTTAAATGTAGTATTGCTTTGTTTTGCTTCACATTATTTACTTTGTAGTATGAGTGAGTGATGTATTTACAGTAGCTTTCTTTGACAATAGAAGCAGGAATACACTAGTTAGCAAACAGTCTCTTCTACCATGGTGGCCATGTTGGCGTATAATCTATTAATGCTAAAATGTAGCTGTCAGGAACAGGTGTGACCAGTAATGTGTGGACTGCCACAGAGAATATTAGGCACAACTACAGTGCAAAATAATATAATTTATTTAAAAATAAGGGAACAACATAAATGTAAACGCACCTCCAATATACCAAACTGTGTAAAACAAACCAGATAACCAAATAGTGACACACAATGAACAACTGCCCAAACCAAGTATATACAGAAAGCAGGGAATGCAAAGCATAGTCGTAACAGAGCCTGGGTCATACAAAGGAGATCAAGCAGAGGGAGCTAGGAGCAAGACAGGGAAAAGGGTAACAGGAGATGGAGAGAGCAAGTGGGAAGGCATCAGGCTGCAGGGTTGGGGTCAGGGAACAGGATGCAGGAACACAGGTCAGGGGCACGTGGAGACAGAAAACCAAGACAACAGGAGAAGCACAGACAGAACTTAAAGTGGATGTAAACCCTATTCATTACATTTAAGCTGGGCACTTATATCTGTAGTGATTTCTTATCTCTCTTCAAAGCACTATGTCCTGTAGCTGTCTCCCACTCAGTTCCTCTGCTATGAGCCTGATAACTTTTGACACATTCTCAGAGACAGCAACCTAAAGTGTGTGTCAGGGGAGGTTGCTATAAATAGATTAGCAGTCGGCTTGCTGTCTCAGAGCAGAGCTGTACACATTCCTTTCTTCCTTTGCCAGTGTGGAGTGGGGTTGAGTGCCTTTCCTCCAGTCAGCTGTCTTGGCTGTATGCCAATAATCCACTCCCAGTGGTGACCAGGAAAAGAATCTCTAACATGAAGAGCATTTTCTAAAGGATGTATACAGCTGAAGTCAGCAGATATGCATGTAAAACTTTTATATAGGGAGATTTGTTTCATCCCTGTGTATCATCTGAGTCTGGTCACTTCACTGAGTATATGTGAGGGTTTACATCCACTTTAAATATACTTCCTGCAATGAGCATCAGGTGATGACTGATGAGATGAGCTTCTGGCTGCTGAGACACCTGCTGATGGACACTGGAACTGCAGGCTATGGATCTAGGAGCCACAGTGCCACCAGCAGATGAGCTCTTTCCTGACCGTAGCCAAAAGGAAAAAAAATCATATTCATATTTGAACATCCAATGTGTTCATACATCTGTTTCATTCACTTGTACTTCTGTTGTTTTTTCCTGAGCAAGGTGCTAGTTTGAACAAAACACTCAATTGATAGTGACCATTTTCTGAAGGGCACAGTAATCTGTCATATTTTTTTAAAGACCTAGCATTGTGAAGGGTTGATGGCTTCTTTATCTTTAAAGTGTACCTAAAGACAAAACCTCATTATTTTAATTCTTTTGCTGTCTGGGCTACCGTTCAGTTTTTCTCTTTGTCATGTCTACCGTTATCAGTGAAAGTAAGAAAAATCCCAAGTTTTGGGTTTTTCCCAGAACAGTAAGAGATTGAAAACATTTCAAATGGCTACCCTGAGGAAGCCACGTGACCCACTAGTGACGCAACACTTTGGGAAGGGCCAGTGAGGTCACTTCCACCTGTCTTAAGAGAGTTGTCGCTGTTTTTAGGACCACTGCCGACTTTTGTTATATGCTGTATCCAAGACCATCTGCATGTGACTGCAACCATTTTAATGTTTTAATAAAGCAATTTTACTGAACACATTTGCGCTATGAATGGATCTCTTTATGTTTGAGAAAATCTTGTGACCTTTGAGAAGACATGCAGCTGACACTGTAAACCACATGGTGAATGACTAAAAATCAGTTCTTATATCTGCACTTAAAGACCTTTATGGTATTTACTGAAGGTGAGCGAGCATTGCACCTGGAGGGGTTTGGTGTTTGGAAGCACATTTTTGGATACTCACTCCCTTGATCTGTATTTGAAATCTGGACTGTGGTTTTAAGCACTATTTTCTCTGGATGAACACTTTATTTATATGTTTGCGAGTACAGCATTCACTGGATGAATTTATTGTGTTAACAGTTTTATGTGCTAATACTATATATTGCTTGTATATGATGTACGAAGGTTGATTTATTTTAGAACATTGTACGTTTTGTATCCTACTGACACTATGGCTATTTAAAGGACCAGTGCACCATTTTTTTTCGTCTCAAATGGAGACACTAGATCTGGTGATTTGGCCTCATTGCTGCACACTTCCCCTTTTTTTTTTTTTTTTTTTTTTTTTTTTGGTATTGGACAGATGGAACAAAAAAAAACCTGGGATTTTAACCCCCTCCCTTACTCTTTCTAAAATGAAAAAAAAAAACGTTTTACCTTTAGTTCTACTATTAAGTCATATAAGGAAAAATCTTTCAAATGTGAATACACTGATAAATGCAGGATGAAAATTATTCATTACTATATAAATGAAATGTAAATACCATTAACTTTAAAGAAGTGTACAGTTGTACCAACAGCCATATTAATGCACTTCAGAACTTCAGTCTGCGATGCTGTTTTTTTTTTGTTTTCATCACAGTAGAATTTTTTTAATCAGCAATAACTTACATTTCTAATATTTCTGTATTTGTAACATTTTTAGTTTTGGATGTCTGCTCTGGCTACTACAATTCCAGTGCCATGTGGAGCGTTCATGCCAGTCTTTGTGATTGGTGAGTTATTTCTGACTTTTTTCTTTTTTCCTTGTAGTTTACTGGAGTCAGAAAAAGAAATGTATAAAAAGAAATCATACATTTTGAATGCATTGCCAAAAAAAATGTGTATATGAAAAATGATGTGGTTTCCTCTTTAAAATATGGGAGATTACCGTTAAAATTTGTTACAAGCTTGGGAAATTTAGAATGAGCATATGATGAAAAACTTAATAAGCAAAGGTTACCTTCAATATAAAGCACTTTTCTTTTAAACTAAGGAGTCACAGAAAATGACATTGATATGTTCATATGTCCGTAATGATGGCAAGGCATAGTGGGGTTGATATACTAACTGTAAATAGGGTGTTTAGTTGGCAAGGGATTTTGCCCCAGAGATTAGTGAATGTGGTGAAGTCTCCTTTTGTAAGTAGTATCCGATCACGCACAATTAAAATTTTAAAAGTAGTGTTTTTGCTTGCATATGATTGAATGATGGATGTCAGCAAAAGTAACCTCATTCACTATGCTCTGGGGCAAATTCTCTTGCAAAATCCAACTTCCCTGGCAAAGTGAATAGCCTATTTGCCTTTAGTAAATTAATTAAATTAATTAATTAGTGAATCTAGTCTAACATTAGTTGGATGAGAGGCATTTACACCATAGAATACACATACCGTATATACTCGAGTATAAGTCTAGTTTTTCAGCACATATCCAAAGCTGGGGTTCCTAGCACCAAGTGGCCCCGAGATACGGGGCCCCAAAGCCGGTTCGAAAAATGTCATTCTCTGCTGCAGAAAAGTGCTTGACATTTTCTGAACCGATATTTGGGGCCCTGTATCTCGGGGCCACTTGGTGCTAGAAACCCCAGCTTTGGATATTTTATGATGCTAGTTCCACTGGGTTTGTAAACCAAATTTGGGGTTCCTAGCACTAAGTGGCCCCAGGATACTGGGCCCCAAATTCGGTCAACTGTGTCCATCTGCAGCAATGTCATTTCGGGACCCTTTGGGTTCAGAGACCCCAAATTTTGGCTGCAGCTAGGGGGCATCTAGGAACCCTTAACTACCGAGTTTGAAGTTTGGGGGACCTATGGCTGCAAATGGGCACAGTGAGGCATGCAAATAGGCACAGAGAGGCTGCAAATGGGCATTGTTGACCCTCTTTTCCACTTACAGTAGCTGTGCATTTCTCACTCTCGTCTTATACTCGGGTCACTAAGTTTTTCCCATTTTTTTGTGGTAAATTAGGGCCTCGAGTATATGCGGTAATATTTTTGGCCCTGTATAGGTTGCATACCAACTAATTAGTGATGGGCCGAACACCCCCTGATTCGGTTTGCACCAGAACGCCTGAACAGGCAAAAAGTTTGAACCCGAGTCGCAAACTCTTAAAGTCTATGGGACCCGAACATGAAAAATCAAAAGTCCCCATTTTGAAAGCTTATATGCAAGTTATTGGTCATAAAAAGGGTGTGAGGCCTGGGTACTTCCCTGGGGGACATGTATCAATGCAAAAGTTTTTTTTCAAAAAATATTACTTAGTCTGCCTGTAAAGTACCGTGTATAGAACTTGCTGCAGCAAAACTGACTATAGGTAAAGAAAAAAAATGCCATTTAACCACTTAACGACTGAGCCTATTTCTGTTCCAAAAACAGTTTTGTTTGCTATAAAATTACTTTGATCCCCTAAACATTATATATATATATATATATATATATATATATATATATATATATATATATATATATATATATATATATATATATATATATATATATAATATTTTTTATTTGTACACCCTAGAGCATAAAATGGGCGGTCGTTGCAATACTTTTTGTCACACCGTATTTGCGCAGCAGTCTTCCAAGCGCACAAGACAGCAGTAAAGTTAGCCCAATTTATTTTTTATATTGTGAAAGATGATGATACGCCGAGTAAATTGATACCCAATATGTCACGCTTCAAAGTTGCGTCCGCTTGTGGAATGGCGACAAACTTTTACCCTTAAAAATCTCCATAGGTGACGTTTAAAAAATTCTATGAGTTGCATGTTTTGAGTTACAGAGGAGGTCTAGGGCTAGAATTATTGCTCTCGCTCTAACGATCACAGCGATGCCTCACATATGTCATTTGAACACCGTTTTCACATGCGGGCGCTACCCACATATTCGATTACTTCTGCACGCGAGCTCAGCGGGACGGGGCGCAAATATGAGATCTGGGGTCAAAAAGACCTCAGATTTCATATTTACACTAAAATGCAATAAAAAAAAAATTAAATGTTGTTTGAAAAAAAATGAAAAATGTCTCTTTTAAGAGCTGTGGGTGGCTTCTGCCCTGCAATGATATGTCTCCATGCCAAGCTAGGGATCAGACACAATCGCCGGCGCTGCTGCGGCGAAGAGCACCGGAGAGTGGCGGGAGGGGGGGCCCTCTCCCGCTGCCGATAAAAGTGATCTTGCGGCGAATCCGCCCACTGAAGAAGAGGATACCGGGGTTATGCTACCATAGCAATTAGGGCTCTCCCGATACCATTTTTTTAAAGACCGAGTACAAGTACCGATACTTTTTTTTCAAGTACTCGCCGATACCGATTACCGATACTTTTTTTAATGTCATGTGACAGTTTGACTGATGGGCACTGATAGGTGGCACTGACTGATGGCTAGCACTGACTGATGGGCACTGATAGGTGGCACTAATAGATGGCACTGATAGACGGCACTTATGGACACTGATAGGTGGCACCGACAAGTGGCTGGCTTTAATTATTGCAGGCTGACGTTCAGGCTGGAAATAAATTCTACTCAGTTTAACCCTCACTATGCTAATTTAGATGACTGGTGGACTAATGGGTGATTATTATTTGTACTAGAGGATAATGTTGTTCTGTTCTAATTTCCTTGTTTTTTCAGTCATTACCTTATATTATTTTATTTCTCTCATCTGTCACTATATATTTTTCATCAAATTGGTAGTTGAGTGCTGATATTATTACACTACAATTTAAAAAGTAAACTCAGCTTCAAGCTGTCACAGCGAGGTACAGGGCAGCAGAAGACACGCCCCCTTCACACACGCCCCCTTGTAATGTGTCTTATTACACAGGCTGACTCCGCCCACCCTCTCCGTCCATCAGCTTACTCCACTCGCCCTCTCCATCCACCAGCTGCCCCCGCCCACCCTCTCCGTCAACCAGCTGACTCCGCCCACCCTCTACGTCCACACGCTGACTTCACCGATGCCTTATCCGACCAGGTATCGGATAAGGCATCGGGAGCATTTGTGCAAATACAAGTACTCGCGCAAATGCTTGGTATCGGCCCCGATACCGATACTAGTATCGGGACAACCCTAATAACGATATTCCTCTTCATTGTAGCGACGTAAAACGACGGGTGGTCCAGAATTGGTTAAATTGATTTTCCCAGCTGCAAACCATTGCTGGCAAGAAAAAAAATGAAAAGAACGCAAAAATTAAGGGTAAAAAACCGAGCCCCCCTCCTGAACTATACCAGGCCACATGCCCTCAACATAGGGGGGTTCTTTGGGGCAGTGGGGGATAAGGGCAGGGGGCTGCTTGGCATCTGGAAGCCCCCTTTTAACAAGATCCTGCCCCCCACCCCATGTGAATGAGTATGAGGTACTGTGTACTGCTACCCATTCACCCCAAAAAAACAGTATAATGTTAAAAAAAACAACACTTTTTAACAAGTCCTTTTATTAAAAAATAAAAAAAACAAGGTCTTTGGATGTAGATCCATTTTCAATCACAGCGCCCACCGTACCTGAAGGGAAAAAGTAAGAAAACACTCCACCCGTGACAAAGGCTAACCACTGATTGACCCCCCCCCCCATGCCATAATTTCTCTTAATTTTGGTTCTCTTAAAATCTATACCAGACCCAAAGGGCCTGGTATGGATTGGGGGGGGCCTCCATACCGTTTTCTTTTTTTTTTTTCTTTTTAATTTTCTATTGCCGACTTATTCTGCAATGTGTGTTTTTTTTGTTTTTTCTTTCTTTTTTTTTTTAATTCAGCTGTCAGAGCGGAAGCCCGCTGACAGCTGATGACTCATCTGTTATTGACTGTAAACTTGGTGGGCAAACATTGTGCAGAGTGCACAGAAAATGTGGGTGTTCCACGGACACCCGAACGAGCAATGAACTTATGCTTGGCCTGAACCGCTCGCCAATCCCTCCCAATGATCATAGAACTCGAGATAATACAACCAGTGTGCTCTAGAACATAACCTGTAATGCCCCGTACACACGGTCGGACTTTGTTCGGACATTCCGACAACAAAATCCTAGGATTTTTTCCGACGGATGTTGGCTCAAACTTGTTTTGCCTACACACGGTCGCACAAAGTTGTCGGAATTTCCGATCGCCAACAACGCGGTGACGTACACCACGTACGACGAGACTAGAAAAGGCCGGTTCAGAACTAAGTGCGGCACCCTTTGGGCTCCTTTTGCTAATCTCGTGTTAGTAAAAGTTTGGTGAGAGACGATTCGCGCTTTTTCAGACTCGTGGCTTTCAGATCGTTTTCTGCCGTTCAGTTTGTGCTTGTGGGTTTGTATCTGCTCTTCAGTGCGTGCAGTCAGTTCGTATCAGAGTTTTCTGTGTGATCTTGCCTGCTCGTTGCTGTTTTTCAGGTCGCTCTTCACAGGCCTTGCTGTTCTTCAGTGCGTTCTGTTACTTCGTTCTGAGCAGCCGACCGTTTTCTAGCCATGTTTCGTATACATACTCCTCGTAGAGTTCGTGCTGTGCGGGGGCTTGGTGTTGGGGTCCTGACCTTGACACAAGTCCAGTCCATGAACAGGGTGGGGAGGAGTTCATGGACCAAGAATTGGTTGCTTCAGCGTGACCAGTTCTCTCATATGCCTTTGCTCCGTGAGAATAATCCTGATGATTTCAGGAACTTTCTCAGGATGACGGACCCCGTGTTTCACCGTTTGTTGGCTTCGCTGACCCCCTATATCAGCAGGCAGGATACCTGCATGAGGCAAGCCATCACTCCGGAGCAGAGGTTGGTCGCAACCTTGCGGTATTTGGCCACAGGGAGAAGTCTGCAGGACTTGAAGTTCTCGACAGGCATCTCCCCCCAGGCTCTGGGTATCATCATCCCAGAGACCTGTTCTGCCATCATCCAGGTCCTACAGAAGGAATATATGAAGGTAAGATTTTTATCCTTTTATATCATATTTTATTGTATTGAATGTTTGCTAATATCTTGTATTTCTTTCCTCATTCCCTAATTACCATGATTGTAATATGCTGTGAATGTCCCCTTTGTTCTCATGCATGCTGGATTTTTATGTAATTATTATTTTATGTCCTTCATACATATTTGCCCTTCAATAACCTCTCCAGCATGGTGTCTCCTGCCCTATATTCACCTCATGTAGTCACTTAACAATGTATTTTATCAGCTCCATAGTAGTGCTTTACCCCAAACACCCCCTAAAATGTTTGTTAATGTTATTTTAGCTTTAAATTCAGGCAGAGTGCCAGAGGCTTTTTTTGTGGTGTCCACAAATTTTTGGTAACCCTCCCTCCCCCAACTGCTAAGTCAGCTGATCCAAATTCTCTATCCTCAATCATCTATCTGCTGACTTTGCCAAACCCATACACACTATACCCATCTCTTTACTGGTCAGATTTATGGATGAATTCCCCAAAGCATGTAGTGCAAGGGGCCTATATACTTTCCAATGGAACTGTTTAAAGTTTTTGTATCCTATTATTATCTTGATAGGTAATAGCAGAATGTCCAAATGTCCTCAAATGTGTACAATGTGTATTTATATCTTTGTATTCAGACATTTCTTACCTGTCCAGTGGTCTGCTAATAGTGTAACTAAGGAGGGGCTGTTCCAAGTAATACCCTGTATTTAGGCATCTCAAAATGAAGTGAAGAGGGTTACCTGTCCAAGAGTCCCCCCCCCCCCCCCCTATAATGTTAGAAATGGCCCATGAGAGGGGGGAGGGGGAATATGATAGGTGTACCTTATACTTTGGCCTTGTTAAATTCCCCTTATTAAATGCTATCTGGAGGTTGCCCCATAATGTTTGTGTATAATCTGCTTGCCATGTTTCTGTGAAAAAATAGTAATGTTTATTGTTTTTTCCTCAACAGTTTCCTTCCACGCCACAGGAATGGCAGACTGTGGCCTCCCACTTTGCCCAGCGGTGGGACTTTCCTAACTGCGGAGGGGCAATTGATGGGAAACACGTCCACATCGTCCCACCACCCAACTCGGGGTCGTACTATTATAATTACAAGGGGTTTAATAGTATAGTGATGTTGGCGGTGGTGTCGGCTAATTACGACTTCTTGTATGTGGACGTGGGGAAGAATGGCCGGATGTCCGATGGTGGAGTGATCGCCCAGACGGAGTTCTACAGGCGTCTCCAGAATGGCAGCTTGGACTTGCCACCTCCAGAGGACAATGTTGAAGGTCTCCCATTTGTGTTCATTGCTGATGAAGCATTTGCGCTGGGGGACCACCTGATGCGGCCATTCCCGATGAGGACCCTCACCCCGGAACAGAGGGTTTTTAATTACCGGCTGGCCAGAGCCCGAAGAGTGGTGGAGAACACATTTGGAATCCTGGCCAGCCGGTTCCGATTATTTCTGACACCCATCCATATGGCGGAGTATAAACTGAACCATATAATACTTGCCTGCTGTGTTCTCCATAATTTTTTAAGAAAACATTCAGCCAACTATGCTGGCTCAGTTGGGCCTGAGGCCGGAATCCCAAATCCATCAACACTGACGGCGCTTGAAAGTGGCCGTCCTGGCTTGCCCTCCCTGAATGCCCGTGATGTCCGGTTACGCTACCTGGAGTTCTTTGCGGGTAGGGGGGCTATCAATATGCCAGAGAATCTGTGACACCTTTTTAAAATAAAAAACAAACAAAAGAAATTCTTGGTGGACATTTACTGCTTGTGTTTGTTTTAGCTGACCCTGACAGAAATGTTTTGAGTGCAGAAAATGTCGTGATTGGGTAACCTTATAAAAAATAGTGTTGGCTGGTATTTCCTAAATGCCAAAACACATTTCACTGCAAGTGCACTTGCAACTGCACTGAACTTGCACTTGTAGTGCAAAGTGTAATTGCCCTTAGGAAATAACCCCCATTTGTGCATAAAACAGCAATTACATCACCCCAAAAGTGTTGTAGTGTTGAGACAATAATCCACACATTCTTGAGTAAGGCACTTTTTTATAGCTGCACAATCACATGTGCATTTATGCAAGGTTTTTAAAACAAACCAACATGTTTGTTGTATAACAATGTTTGTAGTAGCATTATCAAAAATCGAAATATCCATTTCAGATAAAACAGGCCTGTGTAAAACCAACAAGAAAGCCAAAAAACTTGAACTTACAAAGTTCACATATGGTAAAACCTGAAGGCTATATCAGACATGAGTATTTAGGAACTGTGTTTGATATAGCTTTCAGATGGGGGGAAATCACCCCTGGAAAAGCCAAATTTGGAAGATGCACACCAAGTTCAGAATGTCAACATGTGCTATCTGCCATCAGGGGGGATCAAGGGACGTGTTTTGGGGGAGCAAGCCCTTCCTCAATGCGACTTTATAATTGAGGAAGGGGTTGCACCCCCAAAACGCGTCCATTGATCTCCCGTGATGGCAGATAGCACATGTTGGCACACTGTGTGCATCCTCCAAATTTGGCTTTTCTAAACATTGTAAAAATTTTAGTAACATAAAACAGGTGATTTTGTAGGGTTTAAATTCGCCCCAAAACATCAATGATGTTATTATTTTTTTTAATAACATCAGTGATTTGTTGCTGGATGTTTTGCAATTGGAGATTACACCCCATGATCTCCCTGATGAGTATCTGGGCACTTTCAGATGTAAAGCGTTCTGGATCACGATTACCTAAAAATTGATAAAGAACAAAAAAAAAGGTCTCAAAAATCTGCCACCATCCATCTCTTTTACCTGAGTCTGTGGTCACAGACACTCACCTGTTGTGGTGCCAATCTCCACCACGTCTTCTTCTTCCTCCTGCTCAGCTTCTTGGGTTGGTATTTCCCCTTCTTCCAGAGGGGGGGTCTCTGGTCTCCTGGGATGAGGGGTGTCCGAGTCTTTTCTCCCCTATGTAAAACAAAAATGGTATAATTAGCACACAGATATTTGATGGCAGAACTAGAAATAGGAAACATTGCTTGGAAGTGGGGTACAATTATCTATTTTAGCCGAATTCCAAGTTGTATATTTTTTATTGCCCTTTGTCAAGCTGCAATACTTTACCTGTTTGGTACAAGCTTCACAGATGTAGCCCCCCCTATAGTATACACTGGAGCACCTGTGTGGCCCCCCCTAATAAAAAGGGTGTTCTGGGGTCCCACACTAGTGCTCCAGTGTCCAGATGTGAAAACAGCTGCTCAGTGTCCTCTCCTTACACACAATCTAGTTTGCATTTCATTCGAGTAACAAACCCATCTACCAAACAAATATTTGGCATCCAAGTAGGCCCCCAAAAATGTGTGAAAATGCAATGGTGTTCTAGAGGCCGAAAGAAAAATGTTTGATACGAACGAATAATGGGCCCATAAACATTAAAGTTGACCTTTTGAAACGTTACAGTTACTAAAAGCATATGGAGCAGAACGAACGGAATAAAGACAGAAAGAATACGAACACAGCACAACTACTTACTTTTTTGAAGCACTCTCCGGATCTTTCGGTACTGCTCTGGCTCTCTCAACTTCAGGTCCGACCACCGCTTCCTGAGCTGATCTTTAGACCTTCGTACCCCGAAATTCCGCTCAAGACTCCTGACCACTTTCGCCATGATCTTGGCCTTTCTGATGTTGGGGTTGGGGTAAGGCCCATATTTTCCGTCATAGTCGGACTTCTTCATGATGTCGACCATCTCCAACATCCCCCCAAACGACATATTTGTGGCCTTAAAGCGTCTCCTTCTGGATCGGGACGTGCCTGGATCCGGGCTTTCCTCCTCCTCCTCGTTGTTCGAATTAGCACGCACCTGCTGTAACTCCGCCATGTGCTCTTCACCCACTGCGCCGAACGAAAAGGAGCGGGGAATAGACTAGAAAGAACGTCAGGGGCGGGCGGAGTTACACGCATGCGCAGTGTGTATAAAGAGTAACACGCGTGCGTATTACGTACGATCTGTGAGCGGAGGAAGGAGCATTGGACGATCGTAAGAACGAAGGTAAGAGCCAAACTTGTGCCTATACTGCTTCTAGATTGAGGCCTATATTGTAACAAGATTAGGAGAGTTTTGTCTGACATTAGGCTTTGTCTTGTGTTGTGTCTTGCAGTGAACATGGATATCTTAATGAAAGATAATGACTTCATGTCAGTATTCATAGATATGCTAAGTGAGCTGCCCTGTCTGTGGGAGATTACCCACCCCCATTTCAAGAACCAAGCAAAGAGGAAGGCAGCACTGAAGCAATTGTGTGAAATTGTGAAGCAGGTGATCCCCACGGCAGACATCACCTATTTAAAGATTTTCATTGGTGGCCTGAGGAGCACATATCTAAGGGAGCGCAAGAAAGTCCAGGATTCACAGAGATCCGGAGCAGCAGATGACATCTATGTCCCCAGGATGTTGTACTATGACAGGCTGCACTTTCTGGCAGGCCAGACTGAACCCAGGTCATCCCTCTCCAGTCTTCCTTCCACGCTTCCTTCCCCCCCGACTGAGGCTTCTGATGCCCAACCTGGGCCTTCCAGGCCACATGTGGAGGAGCCCAGATTGAGCCAGGTATAGCATTCCTCTAAATATTTCTGCTTGTCCAATCAATGATGATAACTAGATGTTAGTTGGGAGTACTAATTTAGGATTGTGATTGATGATGCAAAACATTACAACCATGTCCCTTTTTCATACACAGGGAAGTCTCAGCCAGGAGGTGGCTGGGCCGAGCCGGCTGGCTGATATCAAGGTCCCTCCACCACACCTGAAAACAGAAAGTGGCAGTAGGACGAGTACCCTAGAGGAGGCGGCTATAGCATTCTTTTGGAGGGCTACAGAGGTCCTGGGAGCACCCCACACCAGGCAGGAGAACATTGCTACATTCATAGCATATAAAATGCAGAGGATGGAGGAGGGCCAAAAAGCCATGTGTGAGGCCCTCATATCAGAGGCTCTGGAGAAAGGTATGAGGGGCCAAATTACACCTCACACACAGCTTTGGGATGGTCCTCCTCCTCCTCCTGCAGGTCCTCCTCCCTCTCCTCCAGGTCCTCCCAGTCCTCCTCCAGGTCCTCCCAGTCCTCCTCCTCCTCCTCCTCCTCCAGGTCCTACTCCTCCTCCTGCCACATCTCCAACTGCACAGCCACAGCCCGGAAGGAAGCGTGGAAGGAAGACCAGACAGTGATTGCCCTGGGTTCAGTCTGGTTGGCCAAAAGATGCAGCCTCTTGTGGTACCACAGCCTGGGGACACAGATGTCATCTGCTGCTATCCGGATCTCTGGGACTTCTGGACCAGACTGCCCTCCCTTACATATGGACTCCTCAGGCCACCAATTTTGATGTTGAAGAATTGATGTCTGCCGTGGGGGTCCCAGGCTTCGCTAATTTCTCCTGTTGATCCAGTATTGCCTTCCTCTTTGTTTAGTTCTGTTCCCTTAATAAAGGATTTTTGTTTTGAATTATACTCTCCTATGTGTTTTACTTCAAAAATGACAGTTTGTTTGTGAGGATTCAGGTATATTTCAAATATACAATGTGAAATGAACAAGGGACACCAACACCAAACAATCTCCTGGAGATTAAATAATAAAAGATATCAATGGTGTTGGGGTAACTTGACACACAAAACACACACAAAAATATTCTGGAGTAAAAATAAAAATAACATTGAGCAAAGATCAGCCTTGGAAAAAATCCAAACATTAAAGAAAAAAAAAGGCTGAAAATCCAAAAAAAAAAAAAATAAATAAAACTGTCAGATGTGACAACTAATAACAATATATTGAGGGAATCCCACTAAAAAAACACAAATAAAACTTTGTGAGAAGTGTGTGTGAATATGAGCAGCAAAACTACTTAATTCTTGTCACATTATAAAGAAGAAGAGAGTGCGCTGTATTAAACCATTTTTAACATTGCAGCGTGACGAAAGTGCTGTATCCATTGCGAACGCTAAGTTTACCAGAACGAGCTGTCCCGTGTCGGAATTTCTTCTGAGCATGCGTGGCACTTTGTGCGTCGGAACAGGCCACACATGGTCGGAAATTGACGCGATCGGATTTTGTTGTCGGAAAATTTTATCTCCTGCTGTCCAACTTTATGTGTCGGAAAATCCGATGGAAAATGTCCGATGGCGCCCACACACGGTCGGAATTTCCGACAACACGCTCCGATCGGACATTGTCCATCGGATAATCCGACCGTGTGTACGGGGCATAATTTGGTCAGTGTAGGCTACATAGTTCAGAGAACATTTTTTTGAACACTTTTTACATAAATGTCCACAGAGTATTAGGTTGAGGTGACCACATATTTAGACCCCTTTCACACTGGGGTGTTTTTCAGGTGTTTTGGGGCTAAAAATGGCGCCTGTAAAGCGCCTCCCCTGCAGCCTCAGTGTGAAAGCCCGAGTGCTGGGGCGGTGCGCTTGCAGGACTTTAGAAAAAGTCCTACAAGCAGCATCTTTCGGGTGGTGGAGGAGCGGTGTATACACCGCTCCTCCACCGCCCCTGCCATTGGAATCAATGGGCACTGCTGCTGAAGAGCCTGCAAAGCGCTTCGGCAGCGGCGTGTTGTTGGTGCTTTTAACCCTTTATTCGGCCGCTGGCGGGGGTTAAAAGCACCCTGCTAGCGGACGAAAAGTGCCGCTATCGCAGCGGTAAAACGCCGCTAAAATGAACAACACTTTACCGCTAACGCCCCCCCGCCCCAGTGTGAAAGTAGCATTAGTCTGAAAAAGGCATTAGAAAGGGTTAGTGTGTGTTTGTACTGAAGGGATCCATTTATGTTTGAAGGGGGGTCGGTCTGTACTGGAGGGATTAGTCTGTGCTGAGGAAGTCAGTATGAAGGGCCTGTGCTAGAGAAGGAAGTCGGTGTTGGGTGGGAGGCGTCGCTCTACGCTGGAGGAGGTGTTTCTGTGCTGAGGGTTTTGTACTGGAGGGATCCATCTGTGCTGAAGGGTCAGTCTGTTGAGCTTTGTACACACTATTGCATTCTGGATTGCGGGTGGAATTGCCGTGATTCCAAATTACTGCAAATCATGGGACGCCTTTGCGATTCCCACTATTTTCAATGGCATTCAAATCACGGCACAATTTTATCGCGATTCGTCAATCGCGGCAAAATCATGCCGGAATTTGAGTGCCATTGAAAATAACTGGGATCTCAGGGGCGTCCCGTTATTTGTGGTGATTCGGCCTGAGATATGGAATGCCATAGTGTGAACTGAGCCTTAGGGAAGAGTCAGTTTGTACTGAGGGGTCTGTGCTGGGGTGTGTCAATCTGTACTGGAGGGTAAAGTTGGTCTGTGCCGTGGGGGGCCATTCTGTGCTAGTGGGGAATAAGTCTGCGCTGATGGTGGCTCAGTTTGTGCTGGCCCAAGTCAGTCTGTACTGAGGGGTCTGTGTTGGAGAGGGTTGGTCTGTGGTGGAGGGGGAGTCTGTACTGAGGTTTTTTTGGGGGGGTACTATGTACCGAGGGGGTAGACTTAGAGAAGGTTTTTAGGGATGTTGGGGAGATCTGTACTGGGATATGTTGGGCTTGGGCAAGGGAGGGGGGGATTTGTTCTGGGAAGAGGGAGTTGTAGTCCAGTAACGTGTCTTGTGCATTAGGCACTCCTGACTCCTGCACTGTAGGGAAGATTGATCAAAACTGAAGCAGACAATTATATATCTCACACTAAGAGAATGTTTCTTATATATGTATGTGAACTCCCGAGTGATTCTTTAAATAACGAATAAAAAAAAAACAAAAAACTGGAGCTGCTGTGCACGACAACCTATCAGCTTCTATCTTTCTTTTCCAAATAAAACTGAACAAGCTGAAGCTAGAAGCGGATTTGATGACATGCACAGCTGCTCCATTTTCTGTTCTGCTCCAGCGTTCAAAAATTCCCCTCATTGTTTTTTTACATTTCATACTTCTGACTACTGTACTGTAAGTACATTACTCATGAAGTTTTTCTTTGGGCTGCATTCACACCTGAGAATTTTTGTTTCAGGCAGAAAGTCACATGTTTTTACAGCGATTTTGCTGCGATTATTGCTGCGATTTTGCACAGGCCAAAAGGTCACCCATGTAAAAAACTGAAAAAACGCCTGTAATCTGCCCAAAATTAAGCTCGTACTTTTTTGAGCTTTAGAGGCGTTTTGCTTCAGGCTACAAAACGCTCAGATGTGAACAGAGACCATTTAAATTAATGGGATTTGGCTTGGGCGTTTTTTTTTTTCTGCCGATTTACGAACCGAAAACGCTCAGGTGTGAATGCAGCCTTAAAATGATTGCAGACTCTTACATATACCCGGTGAAGTGACTGCCCTCAGGTGATACACAGAGATGAAACAAATCATCCTAAATAAGTTGTACCTGTTTATTTGCAGCATTCTCTTCTCTACATCCAGGAAAAGTGCTCAATTTTAAAGCTTGTCTGAGAGTTCAGAAATAAGGGGGTGGAGAGTTGAAATTACACTCTGCAGAGCTCGGTGAGGAGAGCTCTGAGAACTGATTGGAGGGAAGAGAGGCACCCCCCTTCACACAGCACACAGGAACAGAGCTGAAGCTGTCAATCTGCTTGAGGTCTTTCCCCTGTCACCTTTTTTGTCTTGGTGTCAGGTAAACTTGTCAGAAGTGACTCATACTAATAGCAGAGGAACAAAACAGCAGACAGAAATGGCACTTAGTGATTTTAATTGAGGTACACACTATAGAGGAAATTGCTTTGTTCATATTTCATGTCTGAGGTTTACAACCACTTTAGGGTAGGCTGTGTGAAGAGAAGCATAGGTAATGAAATTGTTTCATTTTATTAAAATGAGTGTCTTGAGGTTTGTACATGGCTGTTGGGTAGAAAAACCTTGTCTATAGTTGCAGGTTGTGCACACGTTGCAACAATACTTGTACTCCCGTCACTTTCTGTCAAATGTGACTGTCAGGGAAATGGCCGTGTTGTGGACAATTCCGCCAGTAACTGTCATGGTGGCAGGCGAGTCTAGTGAGCACGCCCTGATCTTGTGGGAACACCCCCCCCCCCCCCCCGCCTATTTAAACCTGCCACTGACACTTGCAGTTTTCTGGATTATCAAATAGCTCCTGTGTTCCTGTGCCTTGTATACTCTGAAGACCCCTGCTTGACCTCTGCTCGGCTTGACCTGTGTTCCTGTTTATCTCCTCGCTCTGACCCCGGCTTGGCTGACTACTCTCCGATCTTCTGCCCTCTGTGTATGACCCGGCTTGCTCCTGTACCTCTCTCGGACTGTCTTTTGGTACCTGACCCCTGGCCTGGCTGCGGACCCTGTTCCTGGTTTACCCTGCTGTTACCGTTCAAGACTTCTCTCTCCGCACGGCTGCCACAACGCACTCTAGCTACTTACAGCCAACCAGCCAGCTTGCAGTATCCCTGGCAACCCGTGCACCTCTGTGCATCGCATTCCCTGTACCCAAATCCAGGGACGCGCTGCACTCAGCCGCAAGGGGCGCCCTCTCAGCAACCCGGCCTCACACTACAGACTTGACAGTATAATCCAGCCATGACTGAGGCCGGCGGAGGTGCGTCCCCATTAGAGACTTTGTGCCAACAAGCCACCACTCTGACCCAAGCAGTTCAGAAATTACAGGAAGGTTATCTGCAACTAACGGATAAGTTGCAACAGATGTCAGAGTCA